>NC_141397.1:57795063-58409625 GCF_034619465.1 Leptosomus discolor | reverse complement strand
GATACAATAAACTGCAGGACTGGAGCAGCAGGGGAATTAGTGCAAGTATTCATCTTTTAAATAAGCTGAATCACTGCTATTAAAATAAACTTGAAGCAAGTCCTCTGTTTAAGTTTTTTTTTTAAATCTAAGGTAGTAAACATTTTGCCTCTTAATGGCAGTGTTATCAAATATATGCCAAAGATTTTATTTTAATAAAGAAAAATTACATGAGATACTTTTAATACTGGAGTTTGGTTACAATTATACATCTAAGCTCCTACAAATAATGATGGGCAACTCTCAAAGAAGCTGTGGCATGAACCCTTGTCCAGAAAGATCTTAACCTCTTAAAAACAATCCCCCAGCTATAACTTTGCTCCTTTTCACAATAGTGCACAATTTAACCATATTTTAGCTATGGTCTTAAAGCAACAGAAGATGCATTTTTTTCCTCCTTTTTTTTTTTTTTTTTTTTTTTTTTTGCATCCCTGTATTTTTCTTTTCTGTATTTTTGTGCCCTTCTGTTCTTAAGTTTGGCAGAATTATGTCCCAAATAAGAAACTACTGCATTTCAGCCATGTCACCAGAAAATAAAACATAGCATTATACCCATTACTGTCATACTTTGTAGATGAGCAGGACATGAAATATCATGCCTCGAAGAAGGATGTTTTTTCTTCTCTCTCCACAATCCCTTTTCCACCCTCCCTCTGTTCACAAAATTGTGCTCTGGGAGCCACAAAATGTACCAAACATTATCAGGTTCAATCTACCTCTTCAAAGAATGCATTAAAATATGTTTCAAAGAAACATTTTTTTCCAAGGTGAAAAAAATATAAACAAGAAACTAATTCACTCCCTTACTTCATGCATCCGCAAACTTAACCAAAACAAAACAGAAAACCCAATGTTTAAAAGCAAAGGAAAAACTACTGCTGCAGATTTCTGTAAGTCCATTTTCTCTGTACACACAAACTGCTCAACTACCGAGAAGGAAAACAAAAATACCCCACAATCCATTGCCATCATGGATTTAAAGGGGGGAAGGGGTAATGAAGGCTGCCATTAGTATCTTCTGAATTTGGTATGTATATGGGTCTGCTCTTGTGTATGGTATATTTCTCTCTCTCTCGCTCTCTCTTCTGTTTTTCATATCCAAAACCTTTAAATGTTATTTTGGGGCACAGCAGATTCCAGCACTTGGTGAACAGGATTCACAAGCTGTGACAAAACTCTGTCATCCTCTTCAGGGTGTAATTTTTTTCTTTTTCCTTTTTTTTTTTTTTTTTTTTTTTTATATACAGTATATGTATATATTTCTTTTACGTTTGGCTGTAGTGGACTGGCCATGGTTCAATTGGGACTATAGCAGTACATGGGTCAGGGACAGTCATTTTGGCTATGTACACATTCATAGTCGGTCCATGGCTTCCAACTAGTAGCGCTATTTCCGTAGGTCTAATACACAAACCTGCAAGAAAAAGAAATGCACATACAGGAATTGCCCACTGCACAATACTACACATTTATACAGTTCTGCATGAAGTGCTGGAGCACAAGCCATGAAATCGATTGTGTCAGCTCAGTCTTGTGTCTATTAACAATAGAGGGGGCGCGGGGGGCATCACCAGGCGAGAGCACTTTGTTTATGAGCACCCAGGGCAGACCCAGGGCGAAGGGTACAGCTGCCTGATGAGTTACTGTCAGAACATCGACAACCTCTTACGCAAGCTGTCTGCCTGTTAGTTGATATTGTGAGGCTGAGAACTTACTTGAATCTAGGTTATAAAAATACAGTACGATGGAATGAAAAATACGTGGGCAAATACTAGAATTGATCAGAATAATTCTGAAAAAAACGCTGACGGTTACAAATTCCGGTTTTACTCTTGTCAAGCTCTTCACTAAGTAGTGCCTCTAGTTCTGTCAGATACAGAAATCTACGAGTAAAATATAATCCTATACAAGCCACGCTTTTAGCCATCAAACAGTTCAAAGTGAGTATATCTGCTCAGTTACTACCAGCTACAAGTACCCTTAAAACAGAGGGAATGAGAAAAAAAACAATACAAGACAAAATAAACCCAACAGTTTTAAAAGAGCAGAAACTAAATAAAAACAAATTGCAAGTACAATCAGCCTCTCGGGTCAAATTAACGGCAAGACTGGAAAGGTTACACAGCACATGCATAAAAGGGTCCTCTAAGGGGGAACGACAGTTAATTTCTACTTAGGATATGCCTTGAGCTTTTGTTCCTTTTATGATATTATCTATACTTATAAGACTAAAATGAGATGAAAGCCTAACAAAAATTAATTCTTTAGAATTTAGTCTATTTAAAATTCAGAACTTCCTACTTTCTGTTCTGAACTCTAACAAACCGATCTTCCTTACCAGCAGGGAGCACGCAGGCCAGGACGCTTTGGCACCTCTGTTAAGGTACTACCTGAGCCCGGACTACAAAGCTACCAGCAATGCTTTTTGCTGACGTTTGTTACTTTAAGCTACAACACTTCAAAATACAATTCCTTTATCACTCTTATTTTATTCTAACTTCGGTTTTCCTTAGGCTCTTCTCCTTTCTTTTAAAACCATGGCAAAAGAGAGGCAAGCAAAAAATCAAGTACCGTACTTGTTATTAATTGTTACATACTTGTTATGAATATTTTATAATATTTCACTGCAGTACGTTGCAGGACAACGTCAGAAGAGCTACGAGGTGATGCTATGCTACAATGCACCACTATGAGCCGATGGGGGGGTGCATTCATGATTAGTTAAATGTGATTTTATTCCCTGCTTCTCCTGAGCAAACCAAGCAGACTGGTATTTACATAGAGTTCCTGTTGGGTTTAGGAGCCTTTTGATTACGAGCACTGAAAAGTTGGTGCTTTGTTTTGCTGTACTTTCTGTTGAATGCAATGCAGAAGATACTTCATTCCTATCACGCATTATAAGAATATCACCTACACTGCACATTTTCACTTGAAAAGGGCAAGAGGCAAAAAAACTTGTTTCCAGACTACAACGAACAGACCAGCCATGCTGAACACACTTCCACTGCAAGGCCCAGTAGGGAAATCTAAATTAGAGGCAACTTCACCTTCTGAGATTATTGGAAGGCTTAGAATAGTAATGCATTAAGCTGGAATAAAGCTATTCTCCTTCCAACAGTACAGCACCCTTAGAGGCGAAAATCTACAGGTGAGCTGGCTGTATTCAAACCTCAGCTACAGAAGGAGATTTTGCCTCCATTCTTAGTGAAAAGATTTCCAGAAGATGCTTGCTGTTAGGTGTCAACCACGTCAAGCAGCACTTACTGAACCATCTGAAGCACTTGCTCCAACTTTGTCTCCTGCTGCATTCCAGCAAACCTCAAAAATTCCTCCTGTTCCCCGATAACTGTGAACTAGGGCACCTGTCTAAAAAGGGACAAAACATGTAATTAATACAACAAAATCCAAGCATCAAGTAGAATTTGCACAACATGTAAAACTTCCCCATTGCTTTTAAAAGCTGAAATTCTCAGAGGAAATGATCCAGAGGAGACTCATGGACAGTCTCGGCACTGTGTTAAAGGCTGACAAACACAGCTCCCACATCTTGATCTCCTGTGTTTGTCAGGCAAAACTGGGGATGGTCACGACTACTTCCAATCACTGGAATGAGCCTTTCAAAAATTAATATCCAATTCCCAGTAGCCAGAGAGCACATCTTGCCTAACAACAAGGTCTTTAGACGTTCATCCACAATCGGCCCTTTTTTTTTTTTTGCCAGAAATACAAAACAATAGTGTCCTTTCTTAGAAAGTTATGTAGAAACACTTTGTCATCATCGCCTTCTCTCACTTTACAATCTCTTGTTTTTCGGTGAAATTCAATGAAAAAGCTATCAGATTTGTACGTCCACACCCAGTCATCACGTTTCACAGCAAACCTGTTTATCAGGAGTTTAAAGTTCAGAGTTAACAAAGAACTTTTGGATGCCACGTGCTACTGGAGACACTCTGCTGGATGTGTTTTGGTGGTGGTGGTTTTTTGGTTGGGTTTTTGTTTGTTTGTTTGTTTTTGGGGGGGTTGGTTTTTTTTGCTAAGTAAAGACAATGCAAAGCCAATTATTACTTCACCATAGGCAAGCACTCAGAGAAATTAAATGTACATCCATTAACACAAGTAACCTTAGAAAAAAAGAGAAAGCAAATCAGTGTGTTAGGAACAGCAAAGCTCTTTGTGACCAAAACATGACAGAGCAACGAAGATGGGAAGGGTGCAGCTGGGAAAGACCGAAACACAAACGTCTAAACAGACAGCAGAGCTGTACCTGTGTATTCCAGATGTGTACACACTTATCAAAGGAGCCACTGGCCAGGTACCTGCCATCAGGACTGAAAGCTACACTGTACACAGGTTCTTGATGTTTTGTCAGAGTATGAATACAAATTCCTCTGTCTACATCCCATAACCTAACAGTAGAATCAAAGGATGCACTGTCAAGGGAAAAAAAACCCACAGGTTAATTACATCTCAATCTGCCATATTTTTGCTACTAATACAAACACAATATGATAAAGTATCCTACGTGCTTCAAAACATTCTGTGAACCTTCACACATAAAGACTGAAGGAAAAATAATGCTTAACAAGCATTTAAAACCAGGATTAAATAGTACCTTGCTAACATAAGATTGGCATTTGGATTATTTGTTCCTGGTCCTGTAGGACTCCATTTGATAGTATAAATTTCTTTGTTGTGTGCTTGTAAATCATGGACACAACTGTCTTGTTTCATACTCCAGATCTATGACAGAAACAGAAGAAAACACAAAGACATTTAGCACAATATTGTATTAAAATACATTTTACATCTTTCTTCTTTATCATTTGCAGCCTGACTGATACCTTTTAGGCCACTCAAAACATTTGCCGTGACTGCTGGGTTTCCAGAGTAATTACGACAAGTACTATTCCAGCACCCTCCGTTCTTTGAGTTATAAGTACCCAATGGGGTTAACGAGTAATAAAGGTGCCGTCTGTACAAACCAACTGCTTGTGTTAACTACAAGCACCTTGAAAAGTGCAGGGATGAGAACAGATGCTAAAATGAGAAGAGCAGTATGTATATGTTCACGTCTGAGTTGACAAAATATGACAGTCCTATTTTTAAATGAACTTGCTACACAGACTGAGTGAAATAAAGGGACAGCAGAGAAATTTCCTGGTCTCATACAAAGCCATAGATGCATATTTGAAAAACCATTATGGCACTTTCCTGGCTTATTAGGAGCTGCACTGCCAGGTGTTTGCTCAATACCTCACTCAGTTCCTGAGGACTGCAACTCCTGCATGATTAACCTCCAACAGACTGACTTTGTTCTATTAAGAGTTTGCATTGCCACAACCGAAGGGAATTTGGAAGGCTTTCATACCTCCTCCTAAAGGTGAAACTTGATATGGCAGCTAATAATCTGTACCCTTTTTTTAATGACACGTTTCAGCAGTGCTTTTGGCTCACCCTTTGTTAGAAAAAGCTAACAGAAGCATGTTTAAGCCCAACAGTATTTAAGACGCAACTGAAGTGTATGTTAAAATGATTTATGCTTTTCAGGATTGGTGCCTCACTGAAGTGGAAATTGATTTTCAGTGTGCAGACAGAATTAAAATTGTATTTCCAGTTTAAATTGATGGGCTCAAAATCTAGCTTCTCTTCCCAAAACTAGTATAGATGAAAAGAGTCCATATTGGAGAACATTAAGCTGTCATCACAAGAGAGAAAAACACATAAATAAATATATAAATCAGTAGGCATCTTCCATATGCTTCAGAACCTGACATTCATTCCTACTGCCATTGAAAAGTAAGTGATCCACAAGTGATAAGTGACATGGAGACTTATCTACAAGCAATTAATTGGCCTTCCAGTTAGACCTGGACAAAAAAATCATAAAATTCTTTCCAGGCTGGGCTGAATTCAGAACAGCAACCAAGAAGTTAATTGCCTGAATTGCCCGAGCCCACACGTTCCCAGTTGTCACCTCTCTGCTCCCTGAGAGGCAGCAGCAACAGCTTGAGCTCTGGATTGGAATTCACCTCATCTGAGTTTCCGCTGCCTAAGTGTTAAATACCCAGCTTAAACTGGCGAGTGTGACTCCATCCATTGCCAACGGAGAACACGCAGGGGTTTTCTCATCACACTTGACTTAAGACACCAAACTCAGGGAAGGATGACTTGTTCTTCAGTGGTGCTGGACACTCCGTTGACTAAAGGTGCCTAGACATCTAGCTTTAGCCTGGAGGCCTAATGCTTAAGTGTTTATGTTCAGACAAGGGGATTTCCATTGCAAGAGCCTGACTGTGTGCCAGCACAGGAGGGGATATCTGGCTACTCATTCAGCCGTTCCCTGTCTCTGATTAAACAGCAGTGAGCTAGATGGAGGTAACTGTCCCGAGGGCGAGTAGTAGGACAGCGCTGTCAACATAAAAAACCATATCCTGAAACTCCACCAAACACAGTGCTAAAACACCGGCTAAATATAGAGCAGCATGGGAGTAACGGGAAAGCACCTGCACCACGGAAACAGCACAGGCCTGTCAGGCATGACCAACTTCCTTTCTCCTAGCACATCTAACCTGGTGGTATTTTTGTACGGATCTCTAGGGCGCCTTGAAGTTATATGTATGAGCTACAGTATCCTCTGCATTCCCAAGTTTCCCCCAGTTCTACAAGAAAAGCACGTTGCTATGAATTATTTGGAGGAAAAGTGTAGGTGCAATTGCGAACTGTAGAATGACTCCTGATGAACTGGAAAAACCAAGGAGTACACACAGTCTCTTAAGAAATAACATGCCAAAGCTTTTAACTAGAAAGAAGGCGAAAACAGAAGAAAACCAGGAAAGGAGCTAGTCCCCATTCTTGTATGTGTTACACAACATGCATTCCAACTCTTCCTTTTAACCAAAAGCAACCATCAAGCGTGACAGCTTAATGATTAATGACCTGATTCTGTAAACAGCTAAAAGCACCTAATAAATCATGCTCCAAGGCTCAGGGTGGCAGCCTGTAACAAGTTTTCTGGACCAAAGCTTGGCTCTGATTAACAAGGAGTTGCTACGATTGCCTAATCCTGTTACATTAAAAAAGCACAAGTATTAGACGACACGGCAAGTACAGCAATACTGCTGGATTGCCGAAGCTAATGGTGCACGTTCCAGAGCCCTACAAAGGGAAGAGCCAGTACCAGAACTCCCATTACCTTTAGAGTCATATCATCAGAACAGGATGCCAGAAGATTACCAGTTGGATCCCATTTGATTGCATTTACTTCATTCTAAAATTGAACAGTGAGAATAAGTTGGAGTCTTCACTTCCATTACAAATGACAGCTTACGAAAGATAAAGTTGGACAGCAGTTATGAGTATTGTACAATTGTCAGTATTTTAACATTTAATTTTCATTCCTAGCTTTGCCTTCAATCACCACAACTTTTTGCTACTTGTTCATCACATTTCCCCACGCATGCTCTTACACAACATAGGTTGTGCATAGCAAAGTCTTAAAGTCACCACGTTTCTTCTTCTAAAGCTCACTTTTTCTATGCCATCCTGGCACTGGTAAAAAAAAAAGCTGCACATGGGAGTGAGAATAGTTCTAATAACGACAGAAACCACAGTTACCATATGACCTTAACTACAGCTACCTGGGTACGTGTATCTATTGCCTGTTGCCAAAGACCAACCATTACACTACTGCGGTATACTGGCAAGTATACTGGGCCCCCAATCTCTCATCAGTAAGTACATCATATAGCCACCCCCAATTTTCCAGTACTTACTGTGTGACCCTGGAAGGTTTTGATGGGCCTATCTTGTCCTAGTTTACAGACGTGAATACACATGTCTGTGCTGCACGAGGCAAACGTGTTGTTACTCTGCCAATCAACATCTAATGCTGGTGCTAAAAGAAAAAATGAAGATATTTGAGACTATGGTACGTATTGTGCAGGAGTTCGATTCACAAATTTAGCAGGCGCCACATCAAATGCCAACAGGAAGCAATCATTAATGTTACAGCTGTTCTAAAGATATTCAAACACTATGAACAGTGAGAAATGCAGCCAAAACCACTCTTGCACAAAGAAATTAAACAAAATTTAACAGAAGTCATTAAAACATGGAACATATCTGAAATGAAACAGTTATAGAGAAGACAGTGCAGCAGGACAAGCTGTAGTTAAGTCATCTATAAATCAATCTAGAGTCAGGACGAGGAACAGGTTCCCACAACTTAACGCATCGTCATGCATGAGCTCATCTCCACTAACAGCCCATGCTTGTGCTGATAGATGGCAGCCAGTGAAAGGTAATGATTTATTTCCTTTCTTAATTCCAGCATTGTAAGGTGTGGTAAGTTGAAGCTTAATCATGGGTGACATATTCCATTTGATCAAGCCAAGATATTTATGGCAGATAGCACACAGAATTGCTCAGAGTAAATCAAGAATTGATGTTTTTGATTGTTGTCATGCCGCTGAAAACATACTGCGAGTGGAATAAAAAGTGGAAACGAGACACATTTCTTAAAGGCCCTTCAATGACACGTTCGTCATCCTCTCTATTCTATTTTCCAGCTGATTCTGGCAGGCTTGCACAGCGTGCAGCCCACAAAGCAATTTGTCTGACCTCCTGAGAGGCTGCACTCTCATCCCAGCTGGCCAGTGAACAGCCTTTCAGCTGGTTTGTGGCCAAACAAATTGGGGACAGCACGGCAGGCAGCGCAGAACAATGGGATGCGGAGCTGGGATTACTGTAGCAGGAAGATGACAAATGCAGCCCTTAGCTGATAAACACAAATCCTTCGTGGCCCACCCACTTGGTTTGTCTGCCACTGTACTACAGAAAGTCGGTAATATTTGGATTATCTCTTACGACTTTCACAGAACTGCAATAAAATGGTGAGTTACAAAGTTACAAAATCAGAGCAATTCTATCTTTGTTTACATTCCCAAAATACAGATTACAAATATGGGAGTCAGTGTCCAAAGACTGCCTGTAAGACATTAAAATGGTGTAAATAAGCACCATAAACTCCGTATTTTATTTTTTTTTCTTTAATAAACATCATTTTTTTCACCTTTTCAGATGACAATTCTGAATGATCAAAATCAAGACTTACCAGAATGAAAAGGAAACTGCTGCTTGGCTTCGCCAGTGTGGGCATCCCAAATAATTGTGGTCTGTATTAAACAGATAAATAAACAATAAACAAACTTGTGTAAATTGATGATTTCCCCACAACTACCACCATTCACAAGTACCAGACTACCTAGCCTACTTCCCATTGCCAAACCTGCTCCCAATTATGTATTTCTAGTGTTTTACCCAGTACTAAAGGAAGAGGTAGATGTACAGACAACTGTAGAAAACCTTAATATGTTGCAATATTAGAAAGGTGTTTAATCACAACATTTTTGGGGCTGGAGGGAAGAAGAGGGTTGTGGGTTTTTTTTTTTTAATGAACAAAAATTAAATAGCTTTACCTCCTTAGTCCTATTTATATTCTTGTAATCCACTCCACACACCTATTTTAATTTCAAATACTTGTATATTCAAAGTGTAATTTCAAAGACTCATTTGTCCCTATGGAGTTATTTATGTAAACAATTAGTCTCATACTTAAGAATCTGAAAGATTTGATTTAAGAGTGTAATTTTGTTCTGAGATGTTCTCTGCCAATAGTTCTGACATCCTTCTGATGAAAGAAATCTCACACGACAAAATTAGTATTTTATAATCACCACATTATATGCCAATATTGCTGACCTATCTCAACAATCGATGAAAATTTTGACACTGAATTCAGTGGAAGCATGAACTGACCACACAAATTATTTATGGAAAAGCAGCGTAAGGTTGGGTCAAACCCTTCTGCTAATGCAGAATATTTTTCAAAGCATAATCTCAGTTGCTTTGTCCAAGGAGTTTTATTGACTGAAAACAGGCTTCTATCTTCTCCAGAATATTTTTTGGCAAATTAAAGCTGTACTTCCACAAAGATTTAAAAATTGGCATAAGCCATCACAGCTGCCAAAAGAAGAAACCCATCCTTTCCATGCTTTAAGGCATTTACTTTCCCTTCTTTTGTGCCAGCACAAGCATTTAGAAAGCTGGGCACTAAAGCAAACCAGGTTAAATGCGTACAGGAAAAAAAAAATAAAATAAAGAAAATCTACTACTTTACAGTGACACTGCCAGTTTTAAGCATCGTGGGCCTGTGCTATTGCTGAGCTTGCAGTTTGCCAGTCTTGCCTAGAGAAAGCCTGCGTTTACTTCTGCGCCTTCAATCAGTTACACAGGAAATACTAAACTCTGAATACTCTTCTCTTCTTTGAATTTGTCTGACATCTATTCTTCATCACTATGGGCCCTTCCTGCCATTCATAAAATCTCTCACACTAGCAACAGCTTTGAATTTAAAGACCTCGTGAGTCTTTGTTTAAGAGATGTGAAATAAAACACAGTTAAAAAATGAGCTTCGCAGTATTACACTACTGGCACCTCAGACATACTGACTTTTCTTATGTTCCAGCTCTACCTTTTTAATCATTTTCAGGCTTGACCGATATCGAAACCAGCCTGAACCTATTCCTCCGGTACAATTTTTTTCTGAGGCTTTGCATAAAGCGCTTCACTAAATTTTAGATGACTCGGTTTTACAAAGGTTTCATGTTCCTGCAATCAACGCACGCACTTTGCAGCTTACGCTAGCTTGACTGGGAAGAGATCCAGGGACACTGAAATCTGATAAATCAAAATATCTCAATAAACGACTATAAAACCCAAGGAAACATAGCTAGTATAACAAGTTCTTTGTACGTACATATTTATGTCCCATGCCTTTAGTTTAATTTACTTACTTTCCATAGCTTTGCTATTATGCTTACAATTAGATTATAACGGTGAAGGAAAAAATTTTAATTTTACCAAAGATTATCTCACCTTGTCCACTCCTGCACTTAAAATGAAGTTTCCTTTCTTGTTCCATTTTAACGCAAATATAGGACCTTTATGTTGCCCTAAGGTGCTGGCAAGATTACCTGAAAATTTATATTGATATGAATACATTAAAAAAATAAAAAACTATGCTGCGAGCCACAATACAGGAAAATGTACTGGAAATCAAAAGTATTTCACTTACCATCTTTAGTCCATATCCTTGCAAAGCCATCATAAGACCCCGTTGCTAGAAGTGTACCTTCACTCTGCCAGGAAAAAGGTCACTTTATTTACTTATTTTTACTGTGTAACTCAAAGCAAGTTTCAGGTAGAATACATCTCCGTAAGATTTATGATATTTATTCCACTGACTACAATTTATTAAAAAGAAGCCCCCGAAGTACAACACAAGAAATTACAATGCAACTCAAAACCAGAAATATTTCAGGAGCCGTAGCAGACGAGGCACAGTTGCTGTCACTTAAAGTCTGACGATGCAGAATTATAGGTACAATTTTCCCGGAGTATTTTGAGCCCTGCCATTCCTACTTACGTTCCAATCCAGCGATGTCACATCTTTGTTGCTGGGGACATCCTGCCCTCCTTCTCGTATACAGTGTCGAAGTACCAGCTGCGTCGAGCCGCTCGTGCTGTTTTCACTGAGGTTCCATATCCGTGCTGTCGAATCTCCAGATCTACAAAACAGTTAATGAGAATCTAACTCCTTCTCCAGTTAATTCTATTCTATAAAGCATTCCTTTCAACACGGCAAACGTTGTGGCAGCTGACGCAGAGGGCACTGGGGCAGGTATGACTTTAACTCGCCACCATCCGCAGGCAGAATCACGCCAACGAGCACGGGGATGACGTCCACACGTGGTTAATGCACGTACCCTGAGGCCAAAAGGTCACTAACGGGATTCCAGGCACAGATGAACACTTCAGATTCATGGCCACGCAGCACCACTGCCTTGTTGGGAGGGATTTCAACATCTCCATCTACTTCCATCATATCTGTGTGATTATCTGCATTATGGGAAACAACAGTAGAGAGAGGTGGATTTTAATATTTTGGTTACAAGTAATTGTAACTACTGTACAATCCATATTCTTCTGGGATTAGTATAACAACTGATTCACAATTTACATGGATCAAAGTTTGACAAAGCTGTAATGTTCCTTTATTTTCCCAGTTCCAATTTATGAAGTACTATAAACAGATGGGGAGTTTCAAAACTGTGAGAAAGCTCTTAGCCCTTCTAAACCTCAGTATCCAAATGGATTTCATTTTGAAACTTCAAAATTGAGGCCAAAAGTTAATTTTTTACTATGTTAGAAAATAAATGCTGATGTTAAAAGTACTCACAGTTTTTCAGGCAGCATACTGCATAGTACAATATGTTACTAGTCTATCTTGTGCTTTAAAAATATGTTTATGACACATTCATTTTCAAAAATCTCTTTTCACCGATTGCAGTCAAACAGGTTTTAAATCTCCATCTCAGACACTTCATTTACAAAATGGCCTTAATTAATAGAATAACATTTGGTGATATGGTAAACTGATAACAGAGCTTTAAGTGCATCAGCAATTACCATGGAATTGTGACAATACATAGCTTTCTGCGGGGAAGTGATGTTGAATCCATATTGTTCTGTAAAACATACTGGGGGTAATTCCACTGACAAAAAGAGTTTTCGTGGCAGTTGCCGTCAATCACTTTCTACTAAAAATAAATTCACGCTGAGTGTAAACGACGAATATAAAAAACATTGAACCGTTCACCTGCTCGGTATTTATTCGCTGCGGTTAAACAAACCATTTCACATCTCTTGCTTAATTTAACATTAAGGATTTCTGTCACTGTTTGTATATGTGAGAAAACAGAAAAGGCTATTAGAACATGTGTATTTTTAAGAAAGAGCACCAAATAAAACATTGCTTCAATTAAAGAGAATCAATGCCAGTATAATTTGGTGTACCAGCCAGTAGGGGTTGCTGGTATATCACATTCAGCAGCAGCTGAGATCTGAAGTTTACACTTACTCTATCCAGTTCATAGCAACAACTAAATCCTCTTTTGAGATTTTTAAATGAAAGAAACAAATAAGCTCTCTACTTTGATGAAGCCAAAGACGATATTTCCAGTTTATTTATCACATATAATAATGAAAAAAATCCCAGTAAAACCCAGCTGTAAAACACAAAACTCCTGCATGGCTTGATATGAATATTCTCTCAACAATGTCTTTTCTTCAGGTGCTTTTACAGCAAAACCTGTAACTCCCCCTCTCAAATATGTAATTCAGACTTCTAGAACAGTATTTTCAAAATCACACTTTAATGCCTGACCTGAACTTTTCTATACTAAGCCTGACTGTAAGGTATGTTCCTTTGACCAGTGACGACAAATACAATTCACTTGTTTCACCAAGCACAACTAAAATGGAACCAATGAACAAACCAAACCTGCAAGCAGTTGCATCGAATAATTCTGAATAGCAAATCACGAAAGCTGATCGTGATAAAGGAGACAACGGACGCAGGATTTGTCTCAGCAGCCAGGATGACCCCAGTATGACAAGGAAGCCTGTCCTACAGAGAGCCGGCTACAGCTCTCCGCTTCACGGGGTTCCCAGAACCGGCCAAACGCAGACTGCGGAGCTTCACGACCAACGCTCAGTTTTAACCACCTGTGGATTAGCAGACTCCTCTCCTTATTCCTTGTACAGAGGCCAAAGCTGAGGAGATGCAGTATTTAAGGAGTTGCCTCTGATTTTTTTTTTTTTTTTCTTTTTAGGCAAGAGCTCTCAGAGGATCCTGTGAAAAACCTTCAGACGATGGGAAAGGAGCAGTACTGGAAGTGAGTCTGGTCAATGGAATGCTGTGAATTAACGAATTCAGAAGTTTGCATCGCCTCCTGCAATCCCAAATACCAAACCAGGGACAGTCAAAGGCGAGACACCATCTTTAAAGTATCACCCATGACGAAGGCATTCTCTTGTACTCGAGAGAACACTTGTACATAGCTCGTACTATGACGAATGACAAGGAAATGACATTAACATAGGTTAAGGTCACTTCCGTCTCAACTTACTTGCTATAGTGTGTGCTCCATTCTCTTCTCCGTTTGCAGTATTTTCTCCATTTTTCGCTGATCCCTGTTGGTTCGTGGCAGCTGCAGCCGCAGCAGCTGCTGCCTGCTGTTGTGCAAGTTTATCTCTGTAGGCCTGTTGTCTTGTCTGTACCACATCAGGCATTACTGCATCTATCAGTGAGAGAGACTCTATCGGCCTACCATCAAACAAGGTACCATCCTAAATTACAGCAGAGGGAGAAAACAAAAACAGACAATACCAAGTACAAATTAACATTATGGGCAAAAATTCCATGGAAGAGTAAAGTAAAAGTTTGGATTTAATATAATAAAACAGTTCATAAATGGTGCTGGAAGTGATATCTCAGCATTGCTGTGGTTAGGATTGGAATTTTAGTCTCAAGTTAAGTGGCCACCATAAATAAGCAAAAAAAGCCACCACAGGCCTCTGGCAGAGCCTCTGGAATCAAAACTTACATGCTTTGAGTTTGCTAAATTGTCTGCTAAAGCGAAAAATTCTGTAAGCTATCTATGAATATGATTTCAAACATGAGTGGCTGCAACAAAATCTAATGGTTTGTTTGAAGAGCTGCAAACATTGCAAGTCGGGTCACTGGCTTGTGAAGTTATTCTATCTTATTAGACTAATACTTTCCATAAACATATTATCTGGAGAGTTGACTAGTTTTCTTCCTTTTTTTAAACAGTGCTGGCATGCTTTCAAACAACAAGAAAGAATTTTATCCTGAAATGGACAAGACCCAGTTAAAAATACTCTTATACATATGCTGGGGCTTTGTAAGGATCTATTTTTAGGAGCTAGAAGGATTCGTTGCAATAAATATAGGGTCTCCCTCTTCTATTCCAATCACTTTATTTTTCTGAGGCTTCCTAAGGGAAAGGATTTGCTTCACTGGGACTATGAAAACTACACATATACAAGGGAGACTGGAAAGAGAGCAGAATTAGTGGAAAAAAAAAAAAAGTTTCCTTCTGTAATATAACTGACGCATACAAAGGCTGCCAACCTTCCAGGCATAAATGAAATGGAAATTACAGGCGAGTATCTGCAGCATCAGGCAGGAAGATACATAGCTTTCTGTACTGCTGGAGTAACCATCTAAACATCAAATTTAATAGATCCTGCAGATCTAGATGAATTAGCCAGCAGAGTCAAAAAGCAAACTGGCATATACCTTCATCCTTCCTGCCACAAGCTGAAACCCTCTCTCTATTTGGAAACCTTGCCTTTGGGCTCTCATTGCTTCCTTGTAACAACACATCACCCAAATGAGAGCTGCACAGTGCTCTCCCACCTCCCTAGTGCAAGTCTAGGAAAATAAAAATTAAGCGGTTACTTGTCTCAATGATTATCTTATTGCACTTGTCTGGATTTACTACAACATTATATTAGGGTGAAAAATCTACAGACAACGGACCTTTAAGCAATGAGCCAGAACACCATGCCTGGTGTTGTGTGGCTGCACTGGGCAGAACCCCTACCCAGTTATGTCACTCCATTCTGGTTCCACCACTGGAGTCATGGTGAACACCAGCAGTAAGGAATCTGAAGTAAAAGTAAATAAATAGGATACAAGAAAGTTAAGAAAAAATACTAGCATTCAAACTTACTGCAAGCAAGGACATAATGCTCCTGCAGGCAAAGCCTCCTTACCTCATTAATACTGACTTCTGCCTCTACATACTGCAGACCTTTCTGGATGATGGAAATCAAAGCAGCTGGTGGCACCAGAGCACCATTTATATTAGACTGGCTGATATGGCTCTCTATACCAAAGGTAAATGCTGAATGGGAAAACCCTAAAAACAAGGCAAAGACATCAGAATTCATTTATAGATAGACAATGCTACTTGCCATATCACTGTAGGATCTTCTGTTCACGAACGTAAGCAAATCACACAAAGTTATGGCACGCTTATGAACTACAAAAAAAACGCGTCAAAACACCTCTGTCGTTTCCCTCATATGTTTCTAGTTTAAATGTACGAAAAGAGAAAAACAACATTTATATATAAACACAGCAACTACTTACGGTATCATTGGCAAAACATTTGTGCATGAGTAAATATAAAAATATAAAATATACAATTTGCAATAGCATTTACGTATATTTATGTATTCTCCAACTATATCTATGTATTGTATGATATACAGTATTTAAGAAAATACATATCTCCAAGACACCACTTGTTATTTTTACTCACTGATTTGTTACCCATGAAAGTGAAATGGATCTGTATGTAGATCAGAACTCACTTCATGGTACGGTGCTGTCATAATTGTGCACATTTTGGCATTTAGAACTACATCAGTATTGCGCAACGATTCAGAAACGGCAAGCATCTTACAGAGCAGCACTGGCAGTTACTCGCTATTTATCTCATCACCCTGAAAAGGCAAATTCAACCTACTGAAAAATAGCTGTTTCAGCAAATCAATTTTACTGTCACAGAATTTTTTCTTAAACCAGGTTTCTGGGTTTCTGTTTTCGTTCCCCCCGCCCCCATCAGGTAACTAAGAAGCTGCCTGCAAACTTTCAAATGAAGATAAAGCAATTTTGTAAGTTTGGCTTCTGTGACAAAGGCAATCTGCAAGTGGAATATGAACGTGTAATAGTTTTCAGTAAATTCAGGCGGAACAATGAGTTTCTGCTTTCTTCTGACAAGCAGAGACTGAAAAACACTGCCATCCACCATTGCTTCTGGTGCTTCTTGGTCTCAATTTGAGAAGTCCAGGAGCAGCGGACATAAACACTGTGCAGATGTTGCATCAGTCAAATGCATTTTCAAGAAGCCTGAAGCCACCCATCAGCGATCACTAAACAAAACTAAGAATCAGTAGATGTTGAAACACATACATTAAAGCTTGCACTGTTACCACAAGATTGGAGTTTATTTCCGCTTTAATACGAACACTTCTTTTGTCTGTTGCTAAGATCATACTCCCTCCTGCCAGCTGACAACCATCACTTGTTCATTGACTGGGGCATGCCCTGATTTCCAGTCTAATCTACCTGTTCTAAATGTAGGCTGCTTTAAGCAATCAATACCATAGCTGTGAGGAAAAGATGTTGCCTCTTCAAGAACAACCACCGCCACAAAACCCCCTGCAGCCATATGGCTGCACCTGGAAACCCAAACATGCAACACAAACTCAAACTGCTGAATCGACTGGGTTTGGGAAGTTTTAAAAATAAACTGTCCAAGGGAACGCTGCTGCATTCTTGTTTGTATTTTACAGACATAGTCAGTTTGGAGAAACTCAACAGGAAAAAAGTTTCTTTTCAAGTTTGACAATTCAGCTGTCTTTTGCTTTTACTCCTAAGAGCAGGAGGCTTTGGCTAGCCTGACACCAAAGGACAAAATCCTCCAAGGAAGCGTCCTGCAGGGAGGGAGGCTTTTGAGAACCCAAGAGTTATTGCTGTAAAAAAAATCTGTATTGAGATTCAAATGATACAAGTCACATGGTCACAACTGCCACTTCTTTCTTTGAAGTACGGCAACATCTGCCCTTCCATAGTCACAATCAGGCAAGGAATTTGGCCACGCAAGACCGGCTCGCAGGAACACCATCACTCCAAGACAGAAGAGGAAAACACAGTATTTTGGCGGTCATCCTTTTTTCTTCTTCAATTAGTCCCAAAGAAAATGGTGCAAAGTGTCATCGTCACCCTGTAGATAAGGATCTCCAGGAAAATGCATTTCTAGCAATCGAGTGAGTCCTTAGTTGGTTGACTGACATCTGAAGACTCCAAATGACTAAATCTGATTAAGTTACAGAAGGTAACTTGGCAGGAATTCATTCTCTTGTTGAGAAGAAACACCAAGAAACAGTTCAGACAGAAGCACATGCCTACTGGCAAAATAATTACGCGAGTCTGCGTTCGCTAAAGCCAGTCGCAGATGAATACCAAACAAATTATGCATTGTTTAACAACCAGAATTGTAAAAACTCACCTGACTCTTGCAAGTATCTATATACCAGGAAGTTAACCTCATCACTGCTTATACTCATCTTTATTCCCAGTTAAACCATGAGGTCACAACAAAGGACACAACCCTGAAAATAAAAAAAAAAAGTAGGTCAATTAAATATTTTTAGTACCTAATACGTATTTCTCAACAAATGCTGTATTTATAAAGTAAGTAGCTCCCTGGCAGCACAGACAATGGTTTTATTTTATAATGCAAATAAGTCTACTATAGTCATTAAAAAGTCATTTGTCTCACCACAACATAAAGGTCAGTAAATTAAATATTGAAGGGCTGGATTCTCAAACGATGTAAATTGGTATGGACGGGGGAACCATGCCGCTTAATACCAGCACTAAAAAGGCCTCATTTCACAGGTTTTTAAAAAATAATCAAGTGAGTTTCATCTAATCAACATTATTGCTATGGAATACATTTTTCAAAGTGTGGATTTCTCTCTGCCTGGGTAACAAAGGTCGAGAACTTGGTTTCACATTGGTATCCAGGCAAGTTCTCAGTTCTACTTTCTAATCTACTTCAATTTTCAGGTACTCCCACTCTAGTAAAAATGTGCAATATGGCCTACAACACTGTATCTGTTCAAAGAAAGCCCAGTTATTTCCACTAAAAATCAGAAAACATCTCAGCCATACACTTACGCGTTACAAAAGAAAATCTTGAAATTAAGAGTCAAACATTAAACAGACCATTTTTAGTAAAATTTCTCTAGGGTTTCAATCAATGCTTTAGAAATATTGATGGATATATACACACAATTTTCCCTTGATTTTATTAATGGTAAACATTTAACAAGACAAATAATGTATCAGACTACATATACTTTTGATGACAAATTTTGAAAATATGAAACAAGAGTCTTTAAAACATGAAGAGATAGAACACAGAATTTTTTCTAACTTTAAGCCTCATTTTTGAGAACATTCTCATGACTTCTGAATGTTTGAAAATCTTGATCTTTCCATGACATCTAGCAAACAAGTAAAAACCATCGGCTTTCAGAACACAGTATGAAGTAAAGCCCATCTCCAGTTCCTAGTGTGCCCAGCACTTTTCATCAGGAGGCCTTCAATGTTTTTACCCACGTGCCCACCACCATTGTTTTCTTCTATGGAACTCGAGTCTGAGAACGTAAGCAACTTTCCTACTGTTACTTGATGAGGTTTGACTTGGATCTGACGTGAAAACAGGACTAGAGAACAGGTTTTCTTGTATTGTTCAAAACAAAAAGTTCTTGCTATGTGGCTGCGTGGTCAGGCCATTCGCCACTGTTGCACCAAGCGGGAAAGCAGCAAACGCAGCAGGAAGCAGCAACTGCAAGGTTATGATTGGCATCATAAGGTTGGCACACATATTCTTTCTAGGCATCCTTTCCTAGCAAGATCTCCCAAGGAAACAGGAGAAAATGACCACATTCTCCCTCCCATCGTCTAACTTTTGAATTTTACCAGTCAATTGCAACCAAATTTGACACTGGGAAGAGCTCCCCAAGATATGACTTCCTACAAGTGCCATCATGTTGTAGAGGAAAGACCCAACTGAACTCAAGAAGAGGAGAGGCTACAGGATGAATTCAGACCTCAAAAGGAGCATGTTTGCCTGAAACCACCCACAGACACTGGCGAGTCAATGAGCACATGGACACCCCCAAACCCTCCCCCAGGCACATAGCTGGGGGTAGGAGGGAGGGAGGGCAGGCAGCGAGCGCTGCCAGCTCAGTTTGGAGAGGGCACAGGAAAAATGACACAAAGAGCTGTGCAGGAAGGGCTCACACCCAGTTGGTGCCAGCAGGACTCAAGTGGGAGAGCTGGGGTTATCCCGCATGGGAAATGGGGGTCTGTACGCTACGCTGGATGTGTCTAAAGAAACCCAGAACCCGTGGTTACAGAGCAGCTCGAGCATACTGCGCTGCCAAAGGGGCGAGGATGGTTTTAGTTTGTTAAGGAAATAAATAAAAATGCAGAGCTACTTAAATCCTTCTCATTTCTAAAGGAAAAAATAATTGCTCCAGTACAATAACTTACAGCTCGTGCAATACAACTTGTGAAGAAAGGTACGTTGATATTAACCCTACCCCACTCACCCACATCCCCAGTGATGCCTGACATACAAGGTACACCTGCCAAATTACAATATACTTTGGGTGCTTGTTCATTAAGCAGCGTGTGACATGAATGTCATTTTTAGCCATTTCACGCATTAGCAGACAATTCTACCATGTGCAGGGCCAAACGCTAATTTTATTCAGCTATGTTTTGCTGTCATACCTGGCACAAATCATCTCTATTTATGACCGCTTGTTACAGAGAAGTTTCATAGGAAGAGGAACAATATTCTCCTTCAGAAAAAAAGGTAATTACATTTAAAAAGACTCCTAAAGAACCCTTCATACATTGCATAGGCACACAAAGAGTAGTATTTGTTTCACAGGTCATTCGTTTCAAGATTTTGAAAATCTTGCTGCATCACACAGAAAGATAGATCAAAACACAGAAATCAGATGAAAGCGCTATTTGCTACGTAAAGACGACCTGCACTATTAATATACAGGGGGCTCTCCACTCAAAGCAGAATTGTGGAGATGCCACATCAATTCACCGGTTATGTAGCTGGACAGCCAAAGAAAAAAAGCTGATGTTTTGCTTCTCTGTCAGAAGTGTTATTCACCTGCCCAAGTCAAATGAGTATCATTTTTCAAGGCTGGTTCAAAGTGTTTTCCACAAGATGCTTTGGTAAGGCAAGGAGCACTTCCACGTGCTGTCCTGCCCGGCTATCAAGAGGTGGCAGTGCAACACTGGCTTTTGTGCTGTAACACCTAGAAAAACAGAAATGTGTTCAATAAATACACAGCTTGCCTGATGAGGACATGAAACTGGAAAGGGCGCAAAAGGTTCCTGTTTTTTACCAAGACATTGCTTTACCCTTTTTTTCGGTGCTTATTTATGTTTTCTGAAAACTCATTTATTTACTCCCATCACAGGCCGGTGGCTCACCCAGACATCCCACAGCCAAGGAAAGTGAGGAACTGTGAGAAGAGCAAGCAACAACAAACCACCTTCCTTCCCATGCCAAAAGCAAACTATCACATTAAAGAGAAAATACAGCAAAAGTACAGGTAGGAGTGGATACAGTAATTATTTCCCTTTGACAAACTATG
The DNA here is from genome assembly GCF_034619465.1 of Leptosomus discolor. Taxonomy (NCBI): domain Eukaryota; kingdom Metazoa; phylum Chordata; class Aves; order Leptosomiformes; family Leptosomidae; genus Leptosomus; species Leptosomus discolor. The sequence goes on along the minus strand of NC_141397.1, from coordinate 58,388,388 downwards.
AATTGATACCGGGGTGGATTCTGGCTGCCGGGCTTATGCTGCCAGCCCTCGAAACTAGGGGCAAAGTCAAACATGCCCCAGCAAAGGGCTCTGCAGCGGGGCCACCTCCAGCCCCGGGAGCAGACTTCGCAGCCAGCTGAAGAGGCAGCCCAGAGCTGCGTGAACCCCAGTGCATGTGCCGGGGAAGCTGCTGCTGTTCCCAGCCCCAGGAACGATGCTGCCTCCCTCCTTCGGGCTCAGCGGGAATGACCCAAGACAGCAACAGCGAGAGGATGACGGCAAAAAGCAGCAGAGGTGGGATGGAGAGGGGAGCCACCGACCCCAAGGCCACCAGCCATGTTGCTCTCCGTGCTCAACGCGCATGGCCACCCCCTCGCTTCATGCTGATGTTACAACTTGCCAAGGATGCCTGCCAAAGGAAAACAGCAATGGCAAAGAAATCAAACCCGCTAAACTACAAACCATGGGAACTCCATCTTCCCTAATGCCCCAAAACATGGCCCCAGGGCTTCTCTGGGAGACAACGGAGAAGATTTCTTAAAAGCGGCATCATGTAAATGAAAACGGAAAAACAAATAGAGAAGGCCGAAAAGAAGAAAATTAGAGAAAAAAATAAATTTATCTTTATGTATGCACCCATGCATGTACACACATACCCCACATACTAACAAATCTACTTCATTAATGCTGTTTTCTTTCCACACGCAATAGACTGCTTATTTTGGGCACTTAATAGATGTTAATATTGCTCTTTATTTTAGGTACAGCAATTAAATAACCGAAGACACAGAGAAGTGAGCCAAAAATAAGTAGAAATGACACATAATTCCTAACAGTCTTAGATTTCTAGCCCAATTTGCAAAGGGCCCATTAAAAATATCTCAAGATATTTGTACCTGTATGTCCCAAACCCATTCTGAAAATGTAACAACACCCTTGAGGCCCTTTTTCCTGGCCCTTATAAAAATTCCAAGTCTTCCTTCAAAATATTCTGTGGATTTACAGGCAACATGGCAAAGTATGATGCACCCACACTACCATTTTAGCTCCAAGTGCGCTTTTAAACAAAAATCTCTCCCACTTGCATCTACTTTTTGCTTTGCACCTTGGAGCAGTTGCAGTGCATGTAAAGTGCATTCCTTACCAGTAAAACTAGGATTAAATAAATTTAAAAATAATAATAAAAAATAACAGATGAAAAAAAAGGGATGTGCACAAGGGCTTATGAACCATGCCCAAATTGCCCACGGGCCTCCAGTCCCCGGGGCCACACCAGGATCGATACTCACTGCTTAAAACAAAAGTCCACTTCAGCACACCTCTTCTCAGGCTCTCAAACCACACATGTCCCAGCGATGCTCGGCAATGCCGTAGTGCCAAAACCGTATTACAGTGTGGGTAACCTGTCACCCTGTTCTCCCTCGATCACCCAAAACCACCGAGCCACAGGCACTGGTTATCTGTAGGATCCCCTTCCTGGAGGATGACCCTGTGGTTTATAACACCACTGTTCAATTAGAATCAGCACAGTATCAAGATATCCCAGGTAATTTTTAATGTTGCTATAGAAAGTCCCTGAATACCCGAAATTTATCAGGCGTAAAACATATCAGCCATAAAATAAAAGTCAACTGGCTTTACAGATGCTGGCCTCAAGATCTGCTCAAGAACTAGGTGTACCACAGGTCAGGAACAGATAAGATGCACATCTGTGCTTTAGACAAACTGACCCACTCATTCCAACTCTGAATCCATCTCACTAATCACACAAAAGTAATTCGGAAACTACTTTTTTTTCCAAAAGAAATGAGGTTTCTTGTCCCAGAGCCAACACACCAACCCTGACTTCGCTTCCACAAAGCAAAAATGTGCCTGTATGTCTGTAACATGCCTACCGTAACGCAGAGACACCAGCGTGTGGGGTCTCACACAGGCTTCTCCACCCCTTGAGGACCATTCACACACTTACACACTTTGGGTAGAATCTACAAGTAAAATCCGTTATAAAGAGATCGCCTTCCACTATAACGAGCACCAGATCTGCAGGAGGATGGGTGCCCAGCAGTACAAGTCTGATTGCATTTCTGACAAATTATTACTCTACTCCGCATGTTTATGCTAGTTTTGTACTCTTCTTCCAGCTTCATGCCAAATGCTAGAGAACAGATGCCGCCCGATATGGCTCCGGGCCTAATGGTTTTTTTGGTTGGCGTTTTTGGGGTTTTGGTTTTTGTTTGTTTGGGGGTTTTTGGGTGGTTTTTTTTGTTTGGGTTTTTTTTGTGGTTTTTTTTTTTTTTTTTAAACAAACCTGAACTGGCAGAGAAAGTTTATGGATCAGATTAGCACTTTGTATCTCCTAATCACAGTTTTATAACATACAGTAGATTTGCTACAGTTAAGATTTATTGTATCATCAAACACCAGCCTAAGAAAGCAGTATTTCTGCAGTTTTAGGTGGGCTCTAACACAGCCTAATTAGGTAGGACAACAGAAAAACCTGGCAGGCTGCTGTGAATAGTAATTCCCCAAAACACACCAATCATTAGTTTGATACCAAATATGATATGTTAAATGGAACAGCTAATGCTCTGGGTAGCTCTGAAAAATGTTTAATGTTCAGATATAAACAGACTGCTACATTTATCCATGGAAAACAGAACAATAAATCCCTTAAAACAGAAATATTGTCCTTTTATTTTGTCCTCTTTCACAAGAAATCCAGACAAATATTTTGCCTTAACATGTGTGCATCGACAGCGATAACATTTTTTTTAAATGCTGCTTAAGAATCTTCCTGTTTTTAATGACCATGACAGTCCAAAAAAAAAAAAAAAAAAAAAAAAAAAGGCAAGTTATATGAGCCAACCTGGGAATGCCAACCAAAAAACCTGAAGGTGCGTACAAGTGCTTTGGAAAGTAATCCTGCTTCACATCTGTATTACCTCTCTTAGAAATAAAAATGAATCCTGTGTGTTCTACACAATTCCTCTTCATTACACTTTGCAACTCACACCGGCGGTCCCTCAGCCTGGCAAATCTACCTGCTGAACTCCACAGCTATGTGACTGTTGTCACAGGGGCTCTGGGGACAGACAATACCATGTAGCCCAGGGAAGTGCTGATACACTGAACTCCACCACTTCTCTAATTGCATCCCAGTGAGGCACCAATGTCACCAAGTCTCCTTTGATTTATCAACTCAAGACGCTGAAGAAAGTGAGAAGGGTTCTATTTAAATCCAACCACTCAGACCAGGCAAAATCCTGGATTTGGGAGGTTTCAGCAGGACTTCATTCAGATACCAAATCCACCATGTGAGTAGCTTGCAGAACTGAAGCTTTAACCTGAGGCTCCACAAAACGCTGTTGCTGGTGGCTGATGTTCTACTAAAGATTTCTCCAAAGGCTCTTCCTCAAGACATGGCAGGTCTACCCCAAATGGCTGCTGAACTCTGAGACTACATCCAAAGAAGAGTTATGTACAGCCCTTTAGAAACAGTTCATAAAGGAAAACTCATAAAATTCATCGGTGGTTCCAGTATGTCAAGCATTCAGTGTATGACCAGTGTCGTACGTCCTTCTGCATAAGAATTTATTAGACAACCACTTCAATCAAAATGAACATTTTCTCATACTTTAAAAAGAAGAAAAAAAAAATTTGCGTTTTCTTTAACTGTATCAATTAATTGCTCTAAACGCTCCTATTTGCTCTTTCACGCCTTCACTTGAGAGATGGGGTCCAATATTGTACTGGGCACAATACAAATGAGCCCTTATTAAAGTTCTCCCACTATCTGACAATCTGCAATTCGGAATTCTTTCTAACCTTCTGAATTTAAAGGAAAAGGTTTTTTAAATTAAATGCATAAGCTTTGTTGTAATATATTTCAAAATGAAAGTTGTATCATTTTATGCATTTTTACCTGTCTCTAAATGGTTATTATTTAAATGTGCCCTTTTTTTAATTTTAAGATTCAATAATGTATGTCAAATGTGAACTCACATAAAAAAATTATCTGTAATTCTACCTAATGAACCTTCTTACTGATTTCCCATATGATCAAGCTTTTAGTTTTACTTCTAGCAATTTAAAACAAGAATTGCTTCTCATGTTCATCTTTTAACTCTACTGCTTTGCTTTTAATCTCAAGAATACAGCTTCATTTCCGAACACTAAAGAAATAATTTTTCCTTTCCTCATCTGAATTGTTTTCCTTAGCTCAGGCGATAAATATTTGTATTCTGTACTTCAGCCTTAGTGACCTAATTTATGGCAACAGTCTCTGTCTTTCCGTGCCAATTTGAGTATGAAGCATACAAGATGACAAAGCCAGTTTGAAATTTTCTGAAGAAAAAGAATTACAACCCTGAAAAGGAAGGGGAAAAAAAAAAAACAACACCCAAACCAAAACCACCCAAAACCTTAGCTAAAAATAACAGTTACTGACTACTTATCTGAGTACTCAGTCCCTAGAAACGCCAAGCACAGTCCTGAGTACTATTGCAAAATAAGCTGCAGATGAAGCCCATTTGTTAGTTTTGCCTAGAGCAAAGTAGTATTTAATTACCGAACTATGAATCTCCTTCCCAAAGTCATATGCTGCATGACCCAGGAGACTGGGATTCCGGATGTTACAGCAGAAAGACAAGCGACAGTACATTCAGTATGGTATTTCCAGGGTTATGCCTACAAAGCTGCAAACTTCTATGCTTTCCAGAGTTAAAAATACATCTTCCTGGACAGCTATAAGGCATCTTGCAGTGATTCTTGGCAGCCATATTTTTTCAATCCCTAGACTGACTAAAGAAACTGGGATATTTCTGGTGCTGACACTTTATTCCATGCTCTTTAGGTTCTTAAACCTTTTTTTTTTTTTTCCCTTTGTTACAGCGCAACAGAAGCAATTATTTGTTTTGGGGGAGATTTTTCTCCTTACTTTCTGTATCAGAATAGCAAAAAGATATTGTATATTAGTATTTTAAAGACTTTTCAACTGTTTGGGGAAGAATGAAAACTGACATCTCTTTCCAGGCACAACTTTCGTGCATGTTAATTACAGCCCTGTTGAAATGGAGGTAGTTCTGATACTTCTTTATTCAGAAGCAAATATGTTATTTCTTCAAAACTTAGAGGCCAAACCCAGCTGCCCAGAACTTGCCCCCATAGGCCACTAAAAAACCACCAGCAAATCCTGCCTCGATTTTTTTCTACTTTGTGAAAATCATCCCTGACTCCTCGTAAGATCTCATGCCCAAACATCTCGTCCCGCTCCCCCAAAGGTGGCCGAGGGCTTCTAACCACAGAGCTCGACTCCACTGATGCAGGCAAACTAGGATTAAATGAAAACTGTCCAGAAGTAGTAGTTAAAAAGTTAAATCACCACCCTCTTCCAATATTTAAATAATTTTCAGAGCACATCAGGAAATATAACCAAACATTATTAAATTCTCCTTGATCAAAAACCTCATCCAGACCAAAGGCATTTTTTGGAATGGAAGAACCCATGGCTTGATGGGCTGACCTTCAGGGTTAGACTGTCCTACCTGCACACAACGTAGGCATATGCCTATGGCAGCAAAACTGGAAATGCAGCATTTCTAAAACTGATTACAAACAGATAGCTTCTGATTGATGACCAGAATCAGCACATCTACCTGGGGAAGCAGTAGTATAGCTTTGGCCAGTATGGATTACTGCACAAGATGACCTGCAAAGTCCAGCTCCTAGGCTCTGTATTCTAAATATATCTAACTCTGCCATGGAGAGGGAAGCATCAGACAAATGCTTGTCATTACTTCAGGGAGAGACATCTGTCCCGCAAAAGGGAAAATCTTCTTATTGGAGGGGCCATCACAGGAACAGTGGTAACATTGAGCAAGGTGTAGAGCTTCCATTCTTATGCCACTGGAAGGATGTCCCTTTAGACAGAGCTACAATCCTTCAGGAATACCTAATTTATATAAAATAGGACTTTTGCAATCAAACTTATAGACTCTGTCTCAAGAAGGCTTTGTAAAACTGTTAAACGGCTTTACTAAGTGCTAAAGCAATGGCCTACTCATATTCTTTGGACTTAGACACAGAATAGTGGTAGGTTGCTGGAATGAAGTGCAAGAAAGATGAAAACTGGAAGAAGCATTACCTGCTACGTTGTTTAATATCCCATGCAATATACCTCTTTGGCACGCACCCAGTTTAAAGCATGCAACTATACAACTGTTAATCTCCTGTGCTGCATTAAAGCCTTAGCAAAAAATTAATTATGGATGAATGTGGGAGCACACCCATTAATCCTCACTTGTATCAAACTGTGTAAAAATTTCAGAGAAAATAACTGATTGAGAAGAGCTCTTGAGTCAGTCAAGATGAGCCCCATCAAGAGCTTCTGCTGAGAGTAAGGTAGGGGAGGGGCAACACCCAAAAAATGTCTTCTATTTGTGATGACGCATCATTGAAAATAAGCACTATGGTTCAAGCTTTTTGATCAAGAACGTGTAGAAATTGAACAGTTAAACAGAGTTAAAGGTCTCCATACCGTGCTAAGTTTCTGCTCTCAGCTGATTTATTCTCATTTTCACTGCTGGAAAACCCACCAAATAATGTCGCCTGTAAGCCTGACCAAGAACATTCCATTTTTTCCAATAGGTTGCTCCTGATGTTCCCACAACAGATCATTCAGGGCTTTAAGGGACTGTGTCAATTGAATTGAATGATGTGGTCGCCTGCTGGTACATAAATGCAAAGGCAAAGCTGAGGGGGTTTATTTTCAAAACAGGAGACATTGATCCTGTGACAATGTTCCATTACCCTGACTTTATTTCTATTAGAGACAGTGATTACATCTACATCAATCGCTTGAGCTGATGGATATTGGTGCACAGTGACACAGTTTTTCACTATGCTGCTGCTGCTGACCTGCATACTGATGGCTTACAAAAAAAAGATTCATTCTGAGCTTGGGACTAATGCTACTTATTTGTCAACGAAAAACTACTGAAGTTTAGGCAGACTTTCATAATTAGTTGGTTTTCAACTGCCTGTGGTTTTGGGATTTTTTTTGTATTCCGGAAATCTTACTGTGGAACGGTGATTAGTGACCATGTAGCCTGGCATGGATGCTATTTGTTATGATTAAAATATTTGTATTGCTACCTGATGGTAATAAAACAGCATGTGTAGTTCTTGCAAGCACCTGTGGAAAGGTATCTCTGCACTCCTACAACAGCATCCCTGTCTTGACTGGGGATTTTTTCATACGGGCTTACGGACCCCTCTTCTATTTCCCCATACCACCACCCTTTTACCATTTCTCTCCGCTGCACTTGCTCTCTTTCCCAAACTGGTGATCCATCTTCTGGTTTTCACCGCTTGATCTGACACATGATCCTGAGCCTGTGGTCACACACTTGCCCTGGTTTTCACCTCTTCACCACGCACTGCCTACACGTACTCTGCACTCCTGAATTCATCTCTCCAGCTGCTTTCAAGAGCACTGACTATCTGTACTTTCCTCAGTCATTTCTTCTACGTTCTTCTTTCACTACTTTTCTATTACAGCGCATGAGTCGCTAGCATTTTGCACAAATAAACTCTGGTGGTTGAAAAAAATTCAATTCCTCTTCAACAACAGTGATTTCTATTCCAACTAAGCCCTGTTCATTTTATTTGTCCTTGTTGGTTTAGCCTTGTGCCCTGAGTCACGTCCTGAAGTGCCTGCAGGAGAAAGGCCTTTGTCTGGCTCGTGTCACTGTATTTGCCGCAGTGGGTTCCCTCATTCTGGATTACGAAATTTTTCTAATGCTGCCATAACAATAACAAATTGAGGTGATTTGGATTTGCAGTTATACCTACGCAGAGTAACAAAGCAGAGATCAGAGTTTGGAGCATCTGAACAAGTGCGGAGACAGTACACCTGCCAGAACCAAGCCACATCTTCCCACGGCACCCCTCTGTGCCATGCTGACATCTGCAACTCACGGTAGCATAAGCTTGGGCACCTCCTTGCTGAAGTCCATTCCATACTGCACATCCATAATTTTTCCATAACCAAAAGTAAAAAAAAAAAAAGACCCCAAATCTTCCTCTGTCGTGTGCCCTGGTACTTGCAAGGCTGAGCCTGTAGGGACCCAAGCAGCCCTCGCCTAGGAGATTCAAGAGCATTTGGCTGTACAGCAACAAATTTTCCTAGAGTCTAAGTTTTGAAACACTCATTAGAGGCCACCACTGCCTCACAGTTCTGGATTGGGTCTTTTTTTGTGAAATGATAGGTTTTTAGGTTTCATTAAGGTTGCTATCGTTACTTAAGTAATTATCCTAAATTCCTGCAGGTCTTTGGGGCCTGGTTGGTCTTTCCCAGTGAAAAAACAAAGACAAACTAAAATCAAACCTACTTACATTGGTCTGGACGTGGACAGCTACATGAACATGACCTTCTCCAACAAAGGACCCACTCACTCATTTGCCATGCCTTCGGTGTTTGAGCCTGAACGCTCCCACCTCAGCTTTTTTAGCACCTACAAAGCTAACATGAAGTGCAGGTTTTATTTTCAGCATAGAAGTTGACAGAACTACCCTGTAAATAACACTAACCACTTAAACGGAGCAAGACAAGCATTTCCTGGAGTGGAAGACTCAGGAGAAGAGATGCTCTCTCTCTGAGCATCTTCCCCAACTCCTACAATATTTTAGAAAAGATCTTGGATTATCATGCACAGCACACAGTTTCCGCAGTGCTGGGAATATAAACATGCGACTTGATTAGGGGAAAAAAAAAAAAAAAAAAAAGAGAGACAGCGACGAGGTGCTCTGTTCACAGAGCAGGTGAAGAGGGTTTGATCTATTCTAAACACAAATAAACCCTGCTTATTTCTCCATTGTTAAGCCTGGTCTTATATGCCTTTCCCACGAGAAAAGAAGTTTCAGAATTATGTACTCTGGCAGCATCTAGTTTGGGGAGAACAAATAATTTTTCTGAAATTCCTTTGTGAGTGTGTGAAAGCTGCCAGTTTTTTCCTGAGGCAGATGTTATGTTGCATACTAACAGCTCTGAGTCCACTGTTTCTGAAAAATGAAGGACAAAAGTTAAAACCCCTATGAGAAAATACCGTAACAGGGTGGAAAAAAAAGAAAAAAAAAAATAATCAAAATCCCTAACAACCTCACAGGACACAGAGAAGATCCTTCAGTCACAATTTATTACAATTTCAAGTCAGGAAAATATAAACTGTTAACAAGGAAAGATATCATCTCCAGCTTTAGTGGCCATTAATCAAGAGCAACTACATCAGAACCTGCTACTTACTGGAGAGGCAGCCAGATTTATTTATTTGTTTTTTAAACTGGGATGAGAAAAAGCAAACAGTGCCCTTCAGACAGGGAAAACAATGAATTAATTATACTAAGGATGCAGGGGTTTGCGGTGGTGGGTTTTTTTTAATAAAAAACCCTGATTACTTCTTACTACTTGGGACAAGGTCAGTATTACTTATGAGTTGTGGACTGATGGCAAACAGGTAGATTGGTACTTATGAATGTTAAATAGTAGAAATACACTGTGCTTTAGACATGTTTTTCTCTGTTAACCCAGATATTAAACATATTGAGAATCTAACTGCAGTTGGGCAGCAGAATTTGGTATTGAAAATACGTGCTAACATTCATCATATTTAGTGTTCGAAGTTCTCTGCAGCCTTGAAACATATCCTAAAGCCTGGAATAAATTAAATATAAACTGACAAGTTCTTTCTAGCCCCAAGATGTTCACCTAAAAGATTTAAAGACGTGTAACTCATGATTGACTGCAGCATTATGCACGAATGGAGAGTTTTAAAGCAGGCCTAAGAAAGTTTACCCTCAGATTAAAACCTCAGCTCTTTCCTTTACCGAAGCATTTTCACATCCAGCCTTGTTTACTACAGCAGCCTGAAATGAGCCTGTGGGAATCTGCAGGTAAATAATCATTATGAGTTCAGAACCTTATAAAACAAAAAACCCCACCTTTCGCAAAACCAAAAATAACAGATAACATGTTTCTTGAAATGGTCATATGAACGTAAAAAAAGAATAATGTGAGAACCTACATCAGATATGTCTATTCCCACGCTCCTCCACTATCCCTGCCTTATTAGACTGCTGATCTGCAAAACATGACCTCCTTTCCTCATAACCATTCGACCGATACCACCTACCACACCACTTTCTTTTATTCCCAAATAAAACCAAATGCAACAACAGTATTAAAAAGTGCAAACTGCGGCTCTGAGTCTTTAAAAGCTGACTTAAAACTGTAGCACATTTTCGTTCAAATATAGTCAAATTGCAGCGTCTGAGCTAAAATGACAGAAAGCAGTTGCCAACGCAAAGAAGATCAAGCCCATCTTGTAGTGGCACTTTTTAAAAAAATTTTTAAATTAAAGACTAATTAGCTGAAAGAAATTATTAAATCAGAACATTCCTCAGAAAAAGAGAGATGTACTAATTAAAACAAATTTAACACATACAAATTTATTTTAGAAAAAGGATTGTTGAAGTGTTGAACCAACTGTAATTAATTCAGCACCTCAAGAGTTAACTTCAGGTGGACTTTGAAATTAGGTAGCTACGTTTTCCAGAAGCACCTAAATCACTTAGAAGCCTTACTGGAATTGACTTCTAACGAAGAACAGGATGTGAAGTACTTGCCTTTTCTGGGTACTTCCTAAGACCAAGTTGACGTGTCTCTCAAAACCCATGAAATAAATTAAGAAACAAACACTGTCTGACAAACATTATTTTTCGTATTCAAAGAGTCAAAGCTCTTCTTATCTGTTAAATTTAAATTAAGTATTACAGTAAGAGTTTAATATCCATGATCTTAGCCTTCATAAGGAGACTGGGCACAGCCACTCATGAACACGACCAACTGCAGCGGCAGACAGCACGCAATGATTCATTTGTCTTAGGCTGTGACACAGCACGATCAATGTACTTGTCCTATTTTCTGTTTACAGCCTAAAAATAACAAAAATGCGAGGCCAATGTAAAATTCTCATTCCTTCTTTCACTGCACCATATACTAATCTGCAACACAGAAGTGATGTATTACAAAGTAATAGAGAAATGAAGCAACAGCAACCAAGCAACCTCTCAGAGACGCTGCACCGGCCAAGGCACCTTAGCAAGCAGGCCCATGTGCCGGAGACAGCTCTGGAAATGGCAGTCCAGAGGCAGGTTATAAAGGTTGGTGGGTAGATCATGAGGGCAGAGTGCTGCTTTGCTTATACTGAAATCTAAGATTGGGCATTCCTGGGCCACCATTCTGTCATTGTCGGTCTCTCACGGCTGTCATTGCCTCCGTCACAGCTGGTCTAGGAGGCAGCGAGGCAATAACTGAAGAATGAGAGGGGCAATGCAGTGACTTGCATAGCCCATGCTCCAGTTTCCACTGTGGGACTAGACACTCAGCTACGTAAGCTGAGCTGCAGACATGAGTCCCTCGCCGGGACACAGGTAGCTCCGACAAAAACACCTCGCCCCCAGTAACTCTGTAACTGCTTTTCAAGCCTGCAAGTATCTCTTTCCTGAATTTATATAATTTTCAGTTTCTGTTACAATAAATACCTTCAACGCAGACAATTCAGTCTCCATGTCTTTACATCCTACTCCACACTGTACCTCAAAGTTTGACTGTGTAAGCTGTCATGAGCAAAAACTATACTGTCTATGCCTTAGTGCTATGTATTTTGGCAGAGAATGTCTCCATCTAGATGAGCTATACCCAGATTTCCATAAGAAATAGTACTGATTTTTCCCTTCAAGTACATTTAATGAAAAGCTCACCCATGTCTCCAATATCTCCATGTCTAAATATTAAGTTGGTTCCTCTTCCTGCCTTCAGCATCTGCTTATTTTTTGCTCTACATGAAGCTGTACCAAGGGACTTTTGGCAGAATATTAAGAACAGCATATACACTGAGGTGATATGCCTATAATACATAGAAAATACATGCAATACAGTCATCATCCTTGACCAGATTTTTCCATACCCTGTAACATATCCTTTTTTTTTTTTTTTTTTTTACTGGGAGCTGTTCCAATATCTGAATCATCAAGAGCAGTCTTTTCTTTTACAAAACACCCTGAAAAATAAAAACAAGCTTCTTTCCTTGTCTGTTGAAAACGGAATATTTTACCTAATTCAAATTATCCTAGGCTAAGGACAACTTTGAATGAATGCCAAGTTCTGATACTTCATCAGTGTTTAAGTCTAGAGGCATATTTATACTACTGTGAAGGAAAAATTCCCAGAGATCCAATGAACATGCCTGCCATAACACAGCCCCAGAGAGCTCCGTATCTGTAGAAGCAATCGCACTGTTGATCTCAGAAGAGTAAAGAAGTGTATCAAATGTTCTTCTTGCGAATCTGGCACCGTACAGAGGGTATGACCAGCAAAAGGAACCTGAACACACCATGGAGGGGCACGCAATGAGTTTCATAAATATATTAAAAGATGGTTTATAAGAACGCTATTTTTGCTTTTCTGTATAGCACACGGGATATAAAAAAAAGCTATACCAAAGCAGCCTGTTGTATACAAAGTTTTTGTTTTGTGAGGGAAGCATCTTTCAAAGCTGTATGCAAATGATTGCATGAGTGCCTATGCACACACAAAACAAACCCTTAAAATTTAAGACTGTTGGCTTTGTACAGCAGAAGCAGGAGAGTCTACTGAAGAAACTCTTTATCAAATGGGCTGAAAGTCACAAAGGATCCAATTAAGATAAAAAGTTCAAACCCAGGACATTTCCTCTTCTTTCTGATTGCTTAGGCCAACATCAGACATCTGTTCTCACTAATTTTTTAATTAATCCTCTTTGAAGCAAACTATTCAAACCCTGAAGATACATCATCTGTCCCACCCCTCCATGAGAAGGTGCTATTTTGAATTAAACAGTTTCCTCTACTGGTGCAGTCAAAACATGATCATAGCTTTGTGTAGAGAAAGCAGTTTTGCTTAGTCAAGATAAAACATCAGCAGAGATGGAAATACACCATGTCTCATAACTGCAGGCTACTATTACATAGGCAGCTGCACTGAAATGGTCTTGAAATTGTCCCACAAATGACCTCCACTCTATCTTTTGCAGAACTAAGCAATCACAGTAACTACTTCTGCTAGTTCAGATTTAAACAAATTAGACAGGACAGCTTTTCAAAAAAAGAAACCGACCCCGTTAGGTTATCTTTACCTTACATCAAACACTGGAACACAGGTTCTGTGTGCGAAAAACTCTGTTCACCTATTTCCAGTAATAGGAGCATTACTTGAAAATAAAGAGATGACAGAGAGGAAGAAGTCCATGACTTCTCCAGATGGCATTATACTTTAGTAAGTACTGCACATATTACTCATAACATTTTGAAAAATTTTCAGCATATCTCAAGACTCCAAAGAGCTCCCATCATCTTTCTTTTCTTACAATATTTATAAAGCTGTGATGTCTTCACTCTGCAGAATTGCTGTTTAACATTTTAGAGTAATGCTACTCAAAACTCCACAATGCCATTTCTCTCATATAAATCTGAAAGCCTATCTTCTTCCACTCCCAAGATTTAGAAACTCTAATGTAAGTCTACATGCATGATGCATGCGTGCTCGAGGTATTATGTACCTGGAGGGCTGGAAACCATACAGTGGGAATAGTACCATGCCCAAATATTTTAGATAGACCAGTCTAATGCAATGACAGCAGGGAAAATGGCTTTAGTCTTTACATCAATTCACTTGCGTCTTCAAATATCATCCTTTTGCTTCCCGAATTTATCAGCCTCCAGACCCTTCTCAAGCAAGCCCCCCTGCCCCGCCGTCCCCTCAACATCTCCAACACAGATAGACCTACTACTAGTTTCTTCGGTTGGCCAGAGAATCCCATTAAGAAGTTCTAGTGTACCCCACCTTGTTTTTAGAAAACAACAAAAAAAGAGCTTGTGAAAGTATACATAGATCCAGATCAATCCCGAAGATCACTTAAACGTATTCTAGTCCCATTGACTTCAATTGCTTAAGTGATTTGTTGGAGCAGAGCCAGCACAATAGTTCCCTGCAAGAGCAAGGCCATAAAGAACAGTCAGCAATATCCTTCTCTACCTTGCGGGGTTTACTTGCAAGATAAGGTTTGTTAAAACAAACTGCCTTTGTCTTTGAGTGCCCCCTATAGACCCAAGATAGTACACAAGTAGGGCTTGCTAAAAAGTTCAAGGGATTGTGATTTTCTTTTCTTTTCTTTTTTTTTTAAAAAAAAGGGGAAAAAAGAAAAGACATCTGCTACACCCACAAGACATTTGTTAAATTGCAGCATATATTAAAAATTCTACAGATACAAATGTGGTATCAGTTATCTACTGCTGAAAGAACAAATACTCAATTGTGCTCTTGCACAATACTTAAGCATGGCTGTTGGCAGACTGGTGCAGAATGAATTTTCCCTTTATGAGAAAAAGTAAGGTAATCTCATCTCCCTTTAAACTCTAGCCATGGAGAAGAGATAAGAAAATAAGTTTAAGGAAAGTATGCAAAAATCAAAAGAAACGAGAGAGGGATCGCAGTTGCATACATTTAAAGAAAGCAATTACAAAACCACGACTGTACATTAAATTTAAGAAGAGGAGACTAGTAACAGCACATGGTCTGGATATTTGCCCTCTGAACCACATATTCATATCTTCCTTTAGGAACCCAAGACTTCAGTACTTGAAAAAAACCCATACTATAATCAAAACACAGTAAGTTTTATCCCCGTTTTAAAAACTGATACACACTAAGGCAACAGTGACTCCATACTTCAAGCAGACAACACAGTTTTTAAAAGCTGTTTTGTCAAAAGGTCTATTTATTAGCATTTCCATGCTGTGAACTGATGTGTTATATCATAACAACTCTCAACAAAATGAATATGGATTTGCACACAAGACAGTAACAGCTCCAAAAGGAGCTGTTAAAGACCATTGACTAAAAGAACACTTAATGTAAAGACTCAGCGGACCGCAGAAACCGATACCTAACAAATGCTGTAAGTGCACGTAATTGCAATTACTAATACTAAATTGTACCGAACTATCAGTCCACTTTTATGACAAATAAATAGATAAATCATTGAGCGTCCTTACCAGAACTACTCTCTGAAACCCCACAAAACTGTGATGTGCCAGCAGTACAGCCCTTGGTATTACACCACCTGTAACACAAACCATATTATGATAGTTTCTATCAATATTTATTTTAAAGGATGAAAAAAGGATAAAAGCTATTTTTCTACCAGTCTTCTTACTGAAAGCATTAAAACAATATTCAGTTTCCCACTGATTACAATATATGCTCAGATAAGAAAATAAGTGAACAATAAATACCACCTTTTGATTACTTACGTTGAATGTATTTTTAAAAAATTACAGGCACAGTTTCAACTCTATCCTCTTCTCACCCTTTTAGTTGAAAACAAAACCCTACCGCAGAATAGAGCATTAGCTTTAAAGGAATTTCTGTTCTTTTTGGCTGCCTGTATTGACAGAGGGGAACTTTATGAGAATTCAGATTAAAGTTTACAAATGGCTAAGTATTGATGCTGTAGCTTATTTTAGTGTTAGCTAAAGCGTACAACCAAAATGATTCAATAACAAGATAAAAAATAGGAAACATGATCAAACCAATTCCAAAATTGACCATTTTGGATCTGCATTTAACACCAACAAATTCAAAAGAACATGTTATATGAAAGAATCCTTAAAACACCTTCATGGATTTAATTTCCACAAGAGACTTCAAAACTTAAAACACTCCCGAGCAGTTTAGTACATTATGCATTTGTGATCAGAACAATCACTGATCCTGTGTTTGTATAACATAGTGACTCCTACCACCAATATTCATTACAGATTAAATCATTAGAGAGTGATCTTATGTAAACTAAGGGATTAAGAAGGTTTGAAGCTAGGAGTGCAGGAACGCTGCCTGGACACCACAAGAAAAGAATCCACGTATCAAAAAAAATGCTAGTTGAAGCAGGACACGGTTAATAGTAAAAGAGATAACCCCACCCCAAATGGAAGAGGATCAGGAAAAGAGCAAACTATTTTCTAAATACTAAACTCCAGCCCCAAATGGCTCACAAAACACATTAAAATGGC
Organism: Leptosomus discolor; assembly: GCF_034619465.1. Classification (NCBI taxonomy): domain Eukaryota; kingdom Metazoa; phylum Chordata; class Aves; order Leptosomiformes; family Leptosomidae; genus Leptosomus; species Leptosomus discolor. Next base: position 58,372,224 of record NC_141397.1, on the reverse strand, counting down.
ACTAAAACTTCCCAAACACCTCCTTAAAACAAGCACTAAAACCAAGGAAGGCAACACATGCCTTAAACAGCACACAGCATTTAAGACTTTCCATCATCTTAAAAATAATCATCTACCTTTAAGAAACTCTCTGCTATTTAGTCTGTTACTAAGCTGAATAAGACTCAAAAATGTTTTTTCCTTATTTTGATTGAGGAACTACAGAATATTTTGGTCAGTGATCATTTTCTGTGTTTAAATTCCCAAGACATTCAAATAAACTTCTGATCCCTCCTTCCTGCAGAGCCCCCAACAGCTGAATGGACATTAGTCTCCAAAACCGTGGGAAGAGCCCTGGGTGAGAGATGGGAGAACGCCACCAACACCGATGGCACTACATCCCCCACATACAGGGAAACTGCAGCGTTTGTACCCGAGAAGGCCACGCTGGATTAACCTGCCACTGGGGCATACTCCTTGATCAGCACGGAGTCCCAACTACTCATTTCATGGGTGGGGTTTTTCCACAACCTTTCTCATTTTGCTAACTGAAAGAAATATAGCAGAAAGTGTGTCTTGTACTTCTCTAAATTAAAGGAATATAGCTATTCCAACTGGACTGACTTAATCTCTTAAAATGATAGCTTTGTTTGCAACCCTCCCAAGCTTTTGAGCAGCAACTTCCATTATAGATTCTTCTCTTCCATGACTTGTAACTGAAATCCTTACTACTATTAGACAGGGATTTTTTAAGCCAATGCATTTTTTTTTTTTAAATAATAAAAAAATTATTTTCAACAAACAAATAGCATTTCTTTTTTGAATTACTGTCTAGAGGTTTTGCTTGTTTCGGTATTAAATCATGCATAGTTAGGGAAAAATACGCAAAAAAGTAAATTATGTGCTTATAAAAAGTACTGATGCGCATCTTATAAATTGAATGTGGCGCATCAGGGAGAGAGAAATGATCTACTTTTAGGAAGTATTGTCTACTGCTGTCTTCCCTGCTACGCCACCTGTTAACAGTATTTGATGTTGTTTGCTTCCTCTGCGATGACTGTTGCAGAGACTGCTACTAAGGCGATGAAAATACACACGTACAGAAAAAGAATTCAGCATAAACTGACATTAAATAAAAATGTAAGTCTCTTTCTCTTGAACGTAAAGCAATGCATGCATTTGGATCTTCAGAGAGCTCAATGCATGAATAAGGCCTTGGTTTTAGTCTGTCCTGTCAGCACAGCGTGCTTTCTGGTCTGCTTCTCCCTTCATTTGCATAAATCCAAATGTTACCACTGAGATATTTGATCTGTTTGCAACAACTTATTCCTTCTAATCCCTGTGTTTCAAAGACCATCCAGCCAACAAATGTCACCAGCAGAGGAACTGAAATGCAAGTAATGCGTTAACAAAATGAGGGTTGGTTCATCTACAAAAATGAGATTTGCTTTTCCATTTTGACTCTGCAAATAGCTCCACAGATGTCTTTTTGCCACACCTGAGAGAAAACCACAACTAACAGGAGACACAGCTTAGAGAAAGCCAAAGTCTTGGGTTGAAAAATTCATGTCCGTCTCTTAGAATCACTCTACAATATCTAAGCAAATCTGTTTAATTTTCAAGTAGGATCGCACTGGTTGCTAAATATTTTGCTATAATTCAGAAGCTTACACATAGCACAACCAAACTCAGCATCAGAAGTTAAACTGACAACAAATCATTTATGACATGCAAAGTTAAAGATCCCAATTCACTGAATAATATTTATGATGACAAAGTAAACATGATAAAAGTGGTATTTCATTGGCAACAGCAGATATAGTAATTTCAGGAGAAAACAGAAACATCGCAGAGTAAGACTCCAAAACCACTAACAGCCCTAAACCTGCCGAAAAGGACTCTGAGAGACACTACTCAGGTACTGAAAAATGCATGCAGGGAAGTTTGAGCATTATGAAATTTTAAAAGTCTTTGGGTCATAACCATACTCAAGTAAAAAAAACCCAGGAAAGTTTTATCCCGTAAGCTTATAGAGCAGACAACTAACATTTTCCATAAAGCTCCCCAGGTAGATGACAACCAGACATGGATTAAAATGCTACTGACAAGCAAAGCTTCAGCAGCATTGCATTGTGACTGTACTACGAAACATTACTTGTTAGCAAAATAGTTACTCCAGGTTCTGGAAATGAAACTATGAAGTTTAAGACCTTCATCTGTCAAACGTTAACATTCTGCTCTGACCACCTCAAGGCAGCGTTCCAAGTGAACGGGCACCTTCTCTTCCTTATCCATCATCATTTCCATAATTCATCCTTTTAAGGATTTAAAAAGTCATACATTACCAGTGCAGTGGATATTTTCAGACCACACTGATGGTGCTCAAAAAGTCTTATATTTGACTAGCTGCCAAGGGCACATATCAAGGAAGAAACTGTATGTACATCTATATGAGTTTTGACTGGTGCACACATTAAGCAGACAAGTTTTTGAGCTTTACTGTGTTGTGAGATATGTCTTTCAAACACTCAATGAAAACAACGCAAGAATTAAAGAACTAGAGCAAAGTGACTTGTATTTCCTATTGTCCCGTTATCCTTCATGCAAGGCAGACCAGCTTTTTTTCCTTCCTCTTTTTTTCCTCCTTTAGTACTTTGTAGCACACCTCCAAGAAGCTGATGCATTTTGCTGCTTTTTCATAGATTGCTTATGTACTGTCTATCACACAACACTAATCGTAGACATTTCTATAAAGTTCCTTGGTCAGACTATTTTGGAAACAAGACACTGAAACACTCTTTCTATTTGAGAGATATTCCAATTATTTGGTCTGATCATAATTCAAACTACTTGACTTAAAGCCTTTAAGTTTCATATGCATATTCTCAGTGAAAAAAAAAAAAAAAATCTAACACAGGAATTATTTTTACCAAACTGGAGGGCAAAGCACTTCATTTTTTAAAGGTTGCCTCCACTAGTATTGTTTCATGACTGGTGTTGCAAATGCTACAGGCACTGCTTCGCATGCTCATTCAAAATGATCTCTGCAGCTTGCATCTCTTTTTCTGAAAAAGCAGCCTTCAAAATATAAGCCACTCAAAAGCATTGTAAAGCTAGTCTTCTTTCTCATTCCTGAAAATCCTCAATTTTACCATTTTAAAATTTAGTACATAAACACATCTTTTTTTCTTTTGCCCTTCCCCCCTCCTTGCCATTCTACACATAATGTCTAGCCGCTTATCTTACGGCATCAACCATCATCACTGTCACCATTCCCAGAGTGGAAGGCTGCTACATACTTCATGTCTGCCTTTGAAGCCATGAGCAGAGGTTCACCCACACCACAAATACAGAAAACGAGCAGCCTTCATCTTCCCGTTTCCCCTCATTAAGCCAATGCCTCCACGTTCTCCCAGGAGAAAAGTGCAAGAGCTGAAACACCTCAAGCAGCAGCAGCCAAGGACACCCCGAAATCCGGCCTGCCCTTGCTGCTCTCGGGCTGTGAGAAGGGAAGAGCCAAACAGCCGGGCAGTGACCGTGTCTTGCAGAAGTCTCAGTTCCTTTCAATATATATCGCATGGCACTTCTGGGATGGAGCACACACCTCAAACTGGGCTTTCATTTGCTTGGGTGTGCATGTAAAAATAGTGGGACTTGGTCCTAAATTGGGCCGACAGCAGGTTATACCATAACTATGACATACCTAATTGCAGTCTGTATCACTAAAATAGAGACTCACCAATGTAGACACAAACGTCATCTGGCAGCCACAGCGGTGCAGCTGGAACGCAGCTCCGGACATGACAGCGTAATAAAGCTACTGACTGGATAGCCTGATTTCTAGAATTTAAGTAGATTTTGCTTTACTTTATAGCATTGTAGTAACACTTTACCAGAGGGAAAGACAGGTTCTTGGATTTCAGAGTTGCAATTCAATAGGTATATGGAGTTACAACATAGATAGTTCTTGCACTCTCTCAGGAAACTTGAGTTAAATTCTTGGCTCAGGTTTGTAGTGAAAATAAACAGGCAGCATTAATCTAGTCACCATTTAGTCATAAATTACATTAAAAAACCCCAAACTTTCCTTTACTAAATGGCAGCCAAAAGATTGTGAATGCACCTGTCAGGACTAACAGCAAAAAGACTGTGCCCGACACAGTCTTTAAAGTAGCTCTTGTAATCTGTGTATCATCTCCTTACGGAGACAAAAATCATCTTGGGACAGACAGATTCACAAAGTCAACCAAACAACTCAAACCAAGCTTACCAACACCCACGGTCCTGCTCTGTGGAAAAGATTTTGACAAGGAAATAAGAGTCTATTTTTCCCCAATTTTGGAAGCATTGCAGCTGTGTATTGCTTAATTTAGTTTATTAAAGGCAACAACTGTCAAAATCTATACAAACTAATTTGTTGTGCAGTAATTTTACATTATTGGAACCTTGTTATAATCTGACTAATGCACGCTATCGCTTTCTAACCATGCCTATAATTGGTTTCTTGGCTGTATAGGCCTAAAGACAGTAATCCAAAACATCTTCTAATTACACTGAAAAATATGCATGTCTGAGGAAAGTTACATTACTTAATTTTCAGACTCAATGGGCCTTTAATAATATGAGATAAGAAAAATGTTCACAGAAGGACACTAATTTTTGGTGCTACTCAGAAAGTTACGTGTTTGTGTAGAAAAATACCATCTAGAGACCAGTAAATGCCAAGAAAGCACGTACTGAGATACTTATGGAATGTGAGACAAACTCGAGGAAAATAGGTCAAAAATCCATTCAGATGGAAGAATATATTCCACGTCTATACATCCAAACCGAACAAGAAACCCAGCCATTAAGAAGTCCCATATCTCAAAACTTACCTAGGTGTGACAGTTACTCATGAACTTGTTTACTTCCAACACATACAACTGCCTATCACCCTTGCCTGCAGTCCTTCAGGGGGCATTTGAAGTTCCTTGAATTTTCTGTCAGATCATCAGCAGTTCAAAACATGAGAACTTTGTACAATAATCACTGCTTAATACTCCCAGAGCACAGTGTTTGACAGATGCTTTCATTGCAGCAGCAGGATTGGCATACAGGTAATTTTTAAGATGCTTAAAGTGTTGTGGCCTGCTATATTAGTACTTTGACAAATTTGGTTTACTACTTTTGACAGAAAAGATTAGCAAGTAAATATTACAAGGACAAGCAGGATTGCCCAGATGCAGACATGCTTCTTAGCAGAGGAGAAAACATTGAAGCTGCCACTTGAAATGCAAGAGAATTTTTGTAAATTTTTAACGTATTAAAGATTTAAACTACTACAGAATCTTAACATTTGTCTATACATCTTGGCAGATTAAGTGTGCACCTTGTGATGGATTCTCATGATAACAGTGAAATTCAACAGGACTACGTTCCATACAGGACTACATGCAATAAGCACACGCACAGATACAATATTCCCTGAGTCACACGGAACTGAAAATAAAATAAATAAAAAAAAATAGTAGAGTCATGCAAAAAGATTCAGAAAAACACACAGGGACAAAGCCTGCAAAACAAACCATGGACAGTCACTCCCAGCATGCCTCCAACTGACTGTGAAACAAAGAGAAGTCATGCTCCAAGTGTCCTGCAGAGTTTCAACATGGGCTTTGTTATACAACTGTATCATACACAACTCTCATCACTGGAGCAGGCAAGTGCTTTAGCCGCGTGTCCGCTGCGACCTGGACAAACACCACCAGCTGCAGCTTATCAATGGAGAATAACTGAACCATAAGCACTTCTTGAAACGGCTTGGATCCCAAGCAACGCCTGAAACACCAACCTCTCCAGCTAAGCTCGCTGTATCAGTAACACAACAAGTCGTTTTGGGTTGGTTCTATGCCCAGAGCTGTACCGTGCACAGCAAAGGATGTAAAAGCCAGGAAAAAACCCAACTAAATCACCTTAAAATGGAAATCTTTGGGTATCTGCAAGAAAATGGAAGCAAGAAGCTTGCTGCAGAGAGTCCGTCTGTCCTTAATTGTTTCTTTCAGAGCTACGCTGAAACACAGGCAGAGACACAGTTTTGGGGAGACAGGCAGCAGAGATAAAATACAAAGAGCTCATCACCTTTGGAAGGACACTGGCAGTTATCAGGAGGGCTGTGAAAGCTCAGAGCCCTGCACTATGCTTCCACTGCCATCGATAACCATGCCCTCCCAACAGGTAAACAGCTGTAGCACCCCACCCTCCAAAGCACAGGGTATTAAAAGGCAGAGAAGTACATCTGCTTGTTGTTAGAAGTTTGGCACTAACAGGGTTTTTCCCTCACACTTGCAACAAATGCTGAGAACACCTTAAGGCAGAAGATGCAGCATGTGGTTGAAGGTACCACTGATACTTCCACTAACAGGTGAGTTTCGCAGATAACAGCCAGCAGGTTTTAATCCAGCAAAAGCAAACACTTTTCCTAGGACAGCTACCTAAACGGATAATGTAAACTCTATAGATAGTGGGGAAACAATTTTTGTTCCCTGTGAGTTGAGTGCTCACAGCAAAGTTACTCGCACAAGAAGGACGAGATGCAAAGACGACGCACACAAATTCCGCTACCAGCAGTCACAGCCTGGGGTATTGCAGCACTGCTCTATCAAGTTTAGTGGAATGCATTTAAAAATGTTTGGATATGTGACAAAACAGATCTAAAAATACCAAGTACATGCAAAGGATAATGCATCTCTCACACAATCTTCCCATCTTATTATAAACTCATTTAAGAATTCATTAAAAGGACAAGTATCACACCCGTTTATTACAGATGAGTGTAAGTGCAAGAGAGAAGGCAGGAGGCAAGGTGAACAGGTAGAAGAGATACAAACCTATGTGGAAATTTGTCCCATTATAGCAAACCAGAACATAACATCCCTTTGGTATCGTTAACACGTGCTGTGAGAAGCGACATGCACTTGAATGCACGTTTTACTCTAATCCCAAAGAATCAAGCTTCTTCTGAGATGCCCATTCCTATTTTATTTGTTTTCAGTTTGCCTATGAGCTATCCACTTCCAATGGAGGCCTAAAAACTGCCCTATGTTCTACTTTATATGCAGGAAAACATACAGTACTGATGCTGATTTAGGACTCACAAATTAAGGTGAGATGTAGGCAACACATCGTTGGCCTTCCTCTTCGGCCTTGCTTCAAGAGGGAGGCTTTACTTAAAATAGTTTAAGTGCCATTACTGTGAAATCACCATCCTGAGAAAGTGGTTTTGAGAAAGATGACCAACTTTGCTTTCAAGCTTTTGATTGCAAAGGCGCATAAGCACGAACGCTACCGAAGCAAAAGTTTCAGAATTAAACATATATGCAAAGAAGGATATACAGCATAGATGAATAATGTATGCCTATAAATAAGCAGAAAAATAGACTTAAAATAGCCACATAACTATTAATTAGTTATTAATATTAGCTCTCTGGTCTATTTCCCTTCAAATTAGCCACCCACTAGCAAAATGTCAATTGCAAAACAAGGGACTGTATTTATAGTACAACCTACTTTGAGTTTTGAGAGACATGTCAGCCACTGCTACATTACAATACCCCTATTGTGTGCCTTCCCAAATTAACACCTAACTTTCATTATAGGCAACTATACGTACAAAAGTCCTATTAGATTTTAACAATCTTTATTATATCACATGAGCTGGTGCAAACATTATTCTATGTAGAAGTCTACGCAGAAAGAAAAACAGTAGTGTTAACTAATTCGTCAGTATGAAGCCGGGTCGAACACCAGCATGGGCGTATCTTAAAACGTCCTATGCAGCAGTGATGCTAGGAGGAGTAAGAGTCCAGAAGATGTTAATAAGAAATTCTTGGATCTGATTTTATTATTTCCCATCCAGAGACTAGCTTTGATTGCTAGTACTACAAGCAATGCACTGTGAAGTGCAATACGACGTACTACTCCATCTTTAGAGGGTATTCAGATGGAAGAGTCGCCAACAGAGGGGAAACCACCTCTCTAACAATATATCTTGTCGGTTAGTGGGGGAAGGTGTATGCACCTGCATGCACAAAACCACACTGGGTCCAGACCAAGTCCCCCAGAGACTGCCAGCTCACTGAGAAGGAAGATGAGCTTTATACATGGCTACCTCCTGAAATGCAGAGGGCCCTCCATGGCCTCTCCAGCTTCTCTTCTATCATGGAAAAAACAGGCAGAGTACAATCAGCATGGGACGCCTCTTCTCCGCAGCTTTTGCAAATGATGTAATTCAGGACTTCTCTGGCAAAACCAGCCCATGCTGGGGATTTCAGAGGAGGTCAAAAGTCACGGCAGTGAGTTACATTTTTAAAGAATATGGCCTATTCCACTGAGTTTTATTCTGCTTTGTGTTTTGTGATTTGCCTTGAAAACAGTTCTCCTCCCTTTCTCTCTCCAGATGCCTGACACTATCTGCAGAAAAGGCGGATAAAAGAGCATCCTGCAGAGGTTCACTGAAGATGGAGAGCTGGCAGGAGAAACCCTGGCAACACACGCTAAATTGCCTCAAGCCTTCTGCTGAGAGAGAAGCGGGACTCATTGTTTCGGTTATGTCTGCCGTAGAGAGGAAACAGGAATAGCGAAAGAATTACATAGAAAGAGTGCTCTGAACAAACATAAGACTAAGGAACACCATCTCCTCAACAACAGATGACCTGTGCTCACATTTCAGCGGATAACAGTCTATTTTAGAGTTTTATAGCAGATTAATTTGGAATACTCAGACATGTCTAAAAGACAGACTTGAAGGGAACACAGCAATCATGGTTGCTCATCTTCCCTCTTGGTATAAAATCACATCTTTTTCCATTAGCTTGCAGGAGCACACTGCTCCTAACACCTTTTACAGAACTTTCTCCTACTGCTAGTTCTTTTATTCTTGTAAAAAGTAATAATAGTAATTTTTAAAAATCATCATCCTAGACTTAAGATTTGCACAAAACCAGGGGCCTTGAGCCAGCTGTTTAATTTCTTATGCATTTATGCATACCAAAGTATTTGTACAAAGAAATCAATTGTAGCTGCAGCTTATTTTGCACGTTGCCAATTCACCTTTAAATCCATGGGAGTGAAAAGAATCCTGAATTAGTACAATCATTATTTGCTATCCGGGAAACAGGATTCTCTATGGTTTTCCATTTCCTAAATTTTCATTTTGTCTTAAAATTCACTTTAACACTATAACTATTAAAAACTAGAGGAGCAAGCATTGAGAAAAGGAAACAAGAGCTGCAAGAAGAAACAAAATACAAAGCCAGCTGGGATCTAAAGCCATTTTCATCACATGGGATATTTTTATATCCGTGGTACATTTTATTTTTCTAATGACTGTCACACATGTAAGCAGGAAAGCTGCAAGGTACTTTAAAAGGAGATAAGAAAGAAAAGATGAATGCAGTCCCATCCATCCCGTCCTGGGCTTTTCCTTTATAGATACTGAAAATATTTAAACCTTAAGGAGATCATTTAAAATTTTTCAGGATTAGGGTGGGCTTGACCAGCTAAGTGAAAGTCTCCACTATCAGCAAATTTCATTCAAGCAATGAATGAGGATCCACATGTCTTATAGCTATGAATAAGAAGTGGAGCCCAGCTATCGATAAGCAAATTTGCCTCTGTAGCTGTAACATGGCAATCAATCTCACACCACTTTCTATCAAACCAGCAGCAAGCCAAGACCTAGTTCTTACCTTTTGATTTTTCTCCTATTTCAAATCAGTTTACTGCAACAGCTTATCTTAAAACATGAAAACACTATCAGCAGAGGGAAAAAGATTATTTTCATTTTAAAATTATTTTTTAGTTACACTTATCCTAGGCAAAGCTGGCATTACAGAGGGAAGGACATTGACACGATTTTTATAGTTTAATTAATCTTAATACAAATATGGATGGAGTTTAGAGGTTTGAGTGTGTTAAGGAGATGAAGACAAGTGGTTTTCTGGGAAGTCTTGACTCATACAGGCCACTCAAAGTCCACAACAAGAACTTCTTCAAACCACAAAAAAGAACAAGCTAATAACGGACACTTAACCCCTACTGCTGATAGATGAACACCCTTTTTTAAGTACTATGTCTTCAGACAATTATGGCGTATCCCACAGGCTCCCTGCCACTGCTGAGGGCTGCTTTCCACCAGACAAACCACAGGCTTCATGGTCAATCTAGGTGCATCTCCTGGTAAAAGTATTTTAAAAGATGCCAGGGAAGCTGCCTTTCCACTGACTTTAACCGAATTAATTCACTTAATATAGTAACAGAATTGAAATTATAACTGAATATTCTATTATATAACCACAGAAACAACAAATCCTTTGCCATCACAACTTCACCTGAACTACAGTTAAGAAGAGAGCCAAATCCGATGACCCTGTGCAGTACAGCAAGAAAATCAGACATGGTTATTCGCTTATACAACTTCTGTGGATAAAGACAAGGGCAAAAGCATGATTCAGGCCATGGAAGGCAGTCAGAGGCAGAAGAATGAGGTAGCACTACCAAGTGACCATGGACTTCGGCTCCTACATCTGCTAGACTGCACATATTATTCAAAATACATTAAAAATGTTATTTTCTGCCTCAGGTGAAGCAAACATCTGTCTATTCAGAATAACAACACAAATAAAAAAAGAGGTTCACTGTAGATATGCCACAATACATATTATTGAAAAAACCAAGCTCATTTTGTCAAGAAGAAAACTGAGAGCATTTGCAAGTAGTTAAAGGCTTGTAAGGCTTTCTAGACCTACTGTACTTCACATTTATACATGCATACTATATTTTTGTAAGTGCTAGAAAAAGAGGATAGCAGATCCATTTTTGTTCCTTTTTATATTGAGAAGCAAACTATCTAAGTGCTAACTACCCCCGACAACGCAATTAAAACCTGACCCAATTTCTAGACACAAACGAGCTGTGTTTTTTACGGCATAGCCATACGTAACAAAGTTCATCCCTATTTACCTTGCCCCTCAATTCTGTTTGTAATACCGAAACCTGAGAAAAAAACCAAGGCAGGCTATTACAAATCAGCACCTCAGAGGAAAATGAGCAGGTATGAATGCAGGGGAGTGGGTGGCAACCCACGCAGGTGTGCTTCGATGACTTGTAGAGAAGGAAAAGCCAAACGAGTCTATGCGCAGGGTTTATATCACTTCTCTGCACTGCAAAACAGACAGCAAGCGAATTACAAGGCTGCAAGGCCAGCATTACAGAAAACCAAAAAACCTCTGGTAGTCATCATCTTTACTACCCGGGTATAAATCACAATGCGCGTTGATACAAAACCTTGTAAAAACTCTGATGCAGTTACAGACGCTGGGGTAAAATGGAGTTGTACAAAAAGATCTACAAAACACACATACAATTAAAAAAGCAACACGTGCAACAGATCATGGGGATTTTACTCACTTCGCTAAAAATTTTTCTGTTCTATTTCAGGCACGTCTCTTTTTGCTCAAGGAACCTTCGCAACAACTAAAACCAGGCATTATGAACATTATTATTACCACCATTTCTCTGAATCACAGCAGCATCTAGAAGACCCTTTTTCAAGATGGGGGCCCCATTGCTCTAACGTTGCATAAACATGTAAGACTTCATTCCTGCGCTGAAGAGGACTGTAATCTAACCAGACAAGGTCGATAAACAACATAAAAGTAAAATGTCAACAACAACAACAAGAAAAATCTCCTTTGCAGGACTTTCATTATTTTAATATATTTTCCTTAGACCATCTGCTACTCTTTCTTACTGACCAAGGTCCTCCAGACAGTCTGCATCACTGCTGCTGCCGATTCTAGCACATGATGTCCTCCTAGCACATCCCATTAAAAAAAAAAAAAAAGGGAAAAAAGAAAAAAAAAAAAGAAACATCCTCTTCTGTGGGAGGCAAAACCCACCAAAGAGTCTTCAAAGCTAATGAAAATGCCGAGATGTAACATACCTAGTCATTCCTGAAAGTGTTAATTGTTTCTGCATTAGGATAAATACAATGTTGAATATTGCCATCTTTATCTCAATTCAGTAACTTCTCCTCTGGTCAGTGAAATGAGAATGCAAGTTCTCTTATTTTCTAACCATATAGCAAACAGCCTCCTACAGCCAGGTCCTTGCCCAGCCCCGGTGACCGCAGCAGAAATACGGGCACTGAGCTAGATCAGAGCCCAACGAGCAGGGAAGTGTTTTGAGGGAACAGGCTGAGAGGGGAAAGGAAAAAGCATCACAGGAACAGGCACTTTTTCTGTTCTTGGCTCTGGCTGTTGGGCTGAGTTAGGGAATGCCTTATTAAACAGCTGAAGCTCTAGAAATTTGCAGCCATTATCCTAGTGTGAGGCAAAACGTTACACATGCACTTCTGCCTGTCTAGGACTCTTCCTTCATTCAGCAAATATTCGGTAGATTTAAGATTCCCAAAACAAATGATTTTTCTAGGTGTTACTAAAAAATCCATATAGCTCGCCTAGATTTGGTTAGAAGTGATAAACAGATGCATTTCCTACAGCGAAGTCCACGCTTCACAGATCCCACAGTTGCTTCTCTCACAGCAACTTAGTACAGGAGAAAGGAAGCAAAAACCCTTCTTCAAAATGCTCTGTTTTGGAGGATTTTTTGGCATTCACCTAATACTACATAAGCAATTGTCCCCCTCCTCCTTTCAGTATATTCTTGCTTTTCGACTGCATTGCTTTTTTTCATTTAACCCAAAATGTCTATCATGAAATTCTTCTACGAATACACAGCAAGTCAAGAAACACTTTATCTTTTGAGAAATCCACTATACTTAAGGAATGCATTTCCCCCACCCAATTCTTCAGTTAAGCTTCCTAATTCTAGTGGTCATATCACAGCATTTCACCATACGATAGTAGAGGTGCTGTACAGCACACTGAATTTAAAGTTGAGATAGCCATGAAATTGCTCTTGAATGCTCTTGGAACATACTAAAACCATGCACACGGTAAGAGTGTGCTATCATTTCTCAACCCTGACACAGTGTGCAACAAGTTGCTTGTGTAAACGAGCCACAGCATTACCTTCCAAATTGTCCTAAGGGATACTCAGCTCCCATAAACCACCCAAGGGCTACCAACACCTCTCACCCTGCACTCATGTCTCACCCTCTTCTGTTTCCAAACAGGCCCTTTAGATGACCTCTAGGCAATTTCCATGGGTGTAGCCAGAAGAGATATGTGAGGCAGGGTTAGATTTATTTTTTTTTAATATATACAACTAATCTGACACATATTCATTCTCCGCATTTTCCACTGAATATTCCCAGGAAGGTAGCACTATTCAAATCACAAATTACATGCTGCCAGGGCAAGAGAATAAGGAAGCAAGTGTGTTTTTCTCTGACCTGGATCTCCTCCTGGGATCTCAAAACTCTTTCCCTACTCAGACCACTGTGTCTACAAACCACTCCGGATTTTCCACCGGATGAGTTAAGTCACAAAAATATGTGGAACAATTAACTTTGCTTAAGCTGCAATGCTTTTTCTTCAAAAGCAAGCACTGGGGTTCCTAACTTATGAGTCTTGCATAGCTGAGATCTTTTTAAGTAGATGTCACCCACCGCAGCTGAAACTTGGCACTTCTAGTAACGCTCTGCTCAAGCTTTGCCTTTGCTGGTATTTCTCCACTCATGCATTGTGCAAAAAGTCCCATATCAGTCTTGGGGTAACCACAGAACCTTAGGAACTGAGTACTTTTTCCGTAAGTTTGCTATGTATACACAAATGCCACTAGTTCTCTTTGGAAGGCTTTAGAATTTATGTATGTAACAGTCCTTTTCAAAGCATAAATTTAAAGACATTTACATAACAGATTAAACTGCTTTCCAAAGCAGACAAAACATGAGTCTGAGACCTGTTATGTGCTTCTGAATTTGCTGAACTATAATGTTCATATGCATTAAACTGTTCTCTCCCAGGTGACAGTTTTGTCCCATGTTCCTAACAGAACAATGTGATTTACCTACATACGGGTCAAACTTGCTAATCTGGGAAAACACAGCATGGCTGAAAGACGGCTGATGTTCTCTACAGGCTACACAAAATTAAGTTTTCTTATCTTCAAAGACAAAATCTGTTATTCATTCCACAAACAAACCATGCTTGTTAGGAAGACCATGGGGCTCACATCTTGAGCCCAGTTTGTATTTAACAAGTGTGTCCATCTTAAAACTAGTGAGGCTATTTTGCCTCCATTATATTCCGGGAAGATTATCCCAAAATCTTACTCCCCTGATAGATGAGATCTGTTTTCGAATTTCCAGCCTGAATATACCCTTGGCCAAGATGCACGCATTTTTTCCTGTCCCAGTGCCATCTTCAATCTAACACAGGAAACAGTTATATTCACTCAAGTCTTTATCAACCCCTCATGTATGTAGAGAAAGCGATTATGTCCCCTCTGAGACTTCGCTTTTACTGGGATAAACCAACCAACCTCACAGTGTCCCCTTGCGAGACAGACTCAGCTTTTCCTTTGCCATTTCCACAGTCCTCTTCTGCACCTGCTTCACTTTACACTTATCTTTTTTGAACAAGGTCTACCAGAGTAGTTCAGTGTTACACACAGGGATTTAGTGGTACTGCCTGGCACATGGGCAGCATTAACGCTTTCCTATTCCTACAACAAGTCCCTCTTCACCTCACAGATTTTATGCCTACATTTTTCATAACTGCAGGATACTAGAGAAAAGATATCCTTTGATTTTACTGGCTAATATACTAAAGTCTTTCTCTTCCTCCATCATTTTCAAGAGATGAGCACCCAGATTAGGGCAAAATTCACATCTATCCAGAAGTGCGCAACTACGCATCTAGTGCTATGAAGTTTCAGTCCATTTTTTCCACGCAAGTCCTGAAGGTCATCCAGCTCTTCCTGTAGGATACTCTGTTCCTCATCTATACTGACAGCACCTCCCAACTTTATGTCACTGGCAAATTTTATTGCACATTCCCACTTTTGGTGCCAAGTTCATTAGTGAATACATTAAAGTCAGCGCAAGACCAATTCTTAAGACAACTAGCTTCCTTCAGGCACAGCACATCCCCTGTGAGCACAAAATGATACGACCTCCCTTCAACACGCTCCTTATTCACCTCAATTCTTCTACAACATTTCATCAGTATTTTAATGAATAATTTCCAATGTATTGCTGGAGCAAGCATCATAGCACAGTCTAGACAGATTAGCTCTAGCTTATTCTTTTGTCTAAACCAAAAATTGAACAGCTTTATGAAAGAAAGATAATACAGACCCCACTGTAGATGTCCACAAAGCCCACGTGCTTAAGTCTTGTCTACTGTGATTATAAAAATATATATATATATATTTACATACACACACTACGCAGTAGCAACCCTTCCTCAGTTCCCTTTCAACGCAAAGCCAGAGCTCCCGTGACCTCCAAACACTCGGACATTACGACTAAGATATTTCATAGGATCACAGTTACGTTACACCATGTAACATTCATTCTTCTTCCAAATATGCTACATCTGACCGCGGATGACCAAAAAGCAGTCCAATGAAAATGAGAAGCATTAACAGCAGCGGTCCAAGCGGTACTGTCAACCTCAACGGGGTAATCCCTGCAACTGCCATGACACAGTCACAGTACAAGACAAAAGTCAGTAGTTTATTTAGTTTGCATGAGGAGAAAGAGAAAATTCAATTGAAATACATGGACCACCACAGAGACAACAACAGCTCATGCAACTAAAAAACCAAAAAAAGAGGCAGTGCTTGTTCCTGTAGGTTAGGAGGAGGTAGATATGCTGAGAAACTTCAGCCAGGTTCAGCAAAGAGAACAGTGGAACAAAACTGGATGGGTCAATGAAAGCAATTTCGCTCCACAACAGCCTATTCACCACGGCTTCCAGCTTGAGCCAAAAGTTAGGGACATGCAAGAGCCTGTCCGCTAACTGGGGCTGACTTTCAACCAGGAATCCAGTAATCTGCAACAGCTTAGGAAATATCTGAGTAATAACCAAACTTGAGCGATTCAGCACAAAAGGATTTTGTTTTTAGAAGAAGTTAAATATAAAAGAAACCAGGAATTAGGCTAGCGGAAAGGTATGCCAACAATCTGTTCAAAGCTGCATTCGCATTCACAAACTCATAAACATAATAGTTACTTGCTTATCATAAAAAGCATGACATCTGCAGGATAAAAGGCAGCACATTCCCTCAGGGGTGCCAACTGTATCTTTTATATGGAGCAAAACCCCAGCATCTCTAATGCTGTTTCCATTCGCAATTTATGTAATTAACAGTCACCTCCTCACAGTGCTTCCCTGGGGTGAAATGCCCTTACCTGCTCCTCAGGTTAACTCCCATTTCCCAGATGGTCAGCCTCCAGAAAACATCTTCTGTACCTCAGCCACTTCTTGGTTAAACCCATTCTGATGGCTCATTAGTAGATTAATTTATCAACTGTTGCAAGAGTAGCTGTTATAAATTTGTTTTCTATGTAAATCAGGTTCCATGCAACTAGGATGGAATTCCAGTCTTTTCAAGTGCATTTTAATGTGAAATGTTGACATCAAGTCTTAAGTTCATTTGATTATTTTTTCTGTTTATGTTATTAGTAATCACTTTTTCTGGCACTCTTTTCTGTTCCAGTTCAATCACTCAGTTGAATTACTTGAACTCCTGCTGAACTGCACCAAAAAAAGGAAAATTAACTAATGCCTCATTTGATCTTGTGACCATAAAACTTGTGTTTTCATTCCCTTTTTAACCTTTGACCATCTATTTTCCCCCCTTAATTTGTGTGTTATGTACCTGATGGTTTTAAATTTCTTTCTTTTATTCATAAAAAAAGAATTCGTTCTGACGGTTGATCTGCCCTCTATTGATTTCAACCACCACTGACTTTATTCTAGATTCTCATTAATAAGCATGCACTTAAAATCACTCAAGCCCTTCATACATGCATGTTATTTGACTTACTGTATTCTCTTTACCAGAAGTGCATGGGTGTTTTCACAAAAAGCGTTTTCTCTGTTAGCACAGTAGCCAAGCTTACAAAAGAGTGAAATGGCTATTTTGTAAATGCTCATTTGCCAGTTTATTACTTTATTAAAGTCCTCTCCTTTTCACATTGCTACGATGGACTTGAACTTATTTTATGCTACTGGGTTCATCTTTTTTTTTTTTTTTAAAACAGATGTCAAACACAAGAACACATGATAAAACATTTTTAAAATACACACAGACCATAATAAAATATGGTCCAACTACAGCCAAAAGAGATTAACTGAAAGGGGAAGATTTCATTAATATAATTAATGCGAACAAGTATTCCATATTTCACATCAATACCCTTTATTTGTGGAAATATTAAATTCACGGATGTCAATCCTACGTACATATGCTCAATATCAACCCCAGGAGGATTCAGATCCCTCGTCTCGAATAGGTTTTTTATATTTGTTCACTAAATCACAGTAAGAACACCACACGTGAGTTTCGTTTACAAATATGGGCGCACTAACCCAGTGACTATGATCTTTATTTCTATTCATGCGGTGAACTAGAGACTTGGCATGTAAATAGGGGCTTCGAGATCTGGCATTCATGTTGATGGCCATGCAGATGCAGGGTCCCTGGTCTTTGGTGGCCAGCAGGTCTCAGTTTCTCCTGAGTAAACAAAAGTCAGTGTATTCAGTAACATTCCCCTCAGCCTACAGACTTCCTGTTGTTCTGCAGCAACACTCATTATCTCCCAGCATCAACACCACTGAAACTAAGGGCAGCTTTTACTTTTGTTGACTTGAACTAATACCAACTTTCTGTTGAAGGAAACCAGAATCAAGACCTGAGGATACAAGTGACACATTAACATGGTCCTCTGTGAAATAAGCCTTGCTCTTCTCCAGAAGGTAAAACTCAGGTGCTCAGGCACAAAAGAGCCTGTCCTTGGGTTTTCTTTATAACATCCTACTTCACATACACTTAACATCCAGTTTAATTTTTTAATTATGCAACAAACTTAGTCACTGCTAAGAACACTTAACACTGTATTTCTAATTCTTTCATATAAGAAAGCAGGAAAAGGGTCATTTCAGGTTACGTGACTTTACCACAGGCATATGGCAGTGAACCCACAGCAGAAACATAAAATCTCCCTCTCCTCTCAAGCAGATGGCATGCTGATCAAGTAAGATATAATCTAATGTTAGGTGCACTACTACTGCTGCTATTCACTAGTGAACCAAAACCAGTATAAAGTAGTAAAGACAGAAAAAAGAACAAGGCAGGGGAGATGAACGAGGAAGACAACAACAAAAAAAAAAACCCACAGAGTAAAAAAGCTGTAACATAAGACAACCTATTGCAGCAGAAACAGCCTCTTTTCAGGTACATTTAAGACTTAAAACCTAGGATGGCAATAGCCAAGGAACAGCAATGGCCCTCACCCTGTTTTAGAGGACGTTCCCCTAGTTTGAGGTACTGGCCCAGTTCCCTTTGCACTTGTGATTGTACTGCACTGGGCACCTGCCAGGGGCTAAACATCCCGGCTGCTTAGGTAATTACATATTTATGACTCTGCCGAGAATTCTTAGTCAAAGCTTATTTCTGAACTGTAAAATACATAGACAATCAGCAGAGAAAGTTCTCTGACAAATGCTACTTCAAAACAGAGCCACCACTTCTTAAAAATTGTAGGGACAATAGTTTCCCTTTCAGTTGATTCATTCAGTAGTGAACATTAGCTAATGGTAGAAAAAGGAGACAAGGGTGTTTTCCCCCTGAATCAGAAAGGGATCTTACCAGTGTGTTGAACTCGCTTTCTGTAGAAAAATAGAAAATTTAAAAACCCTTCCAAAAATGGATCAAAACGCAATAGAACATAAAATTTTTCATGCTTCTCATAGTATGCACCCTACCACACCAAACGATTTTTCTTCTGTAACATATTATTAGCACTTCCTCTTCAATAAATGTACTGCTAGATCAGCTAATTCATGCTGATCCAATAAACAGAACTTATAGATGAACACTCTGAAATATAATTGTTCAGCTGTAACCAATTATCAGACAAAATATATTGCACTTCACCTTCCTTCATTCATAATAGCATCCTTTGATTTTAGAAGCAGCAGAACAGTCCAAAATTTCATGTTGTCACTTAGTTCAGACTATTTCAGAAACTGCTAGAAATATTTTTTCCACCTTTTTAAAGCCGTTCTCCATAAACTGTACAACCAACAGCCTCAACAATAAATTTCATGAGCACTTTTAGGCCCTACTGTTGAAAGTGCTTTCAGGCTTGGTTAGCTTTACGCACGTGAGCACTCCTTAGTTATAGCTCAAAAGAACTATTCCTACACTTGAAGTTACAGGCACGCACGTGCGCATGTATTTGAAGAATAAGGGCGCTAGTCTTGCAGTGTTATTTATTTTCAAGCAGCTCTTCATGTCTCTTGCAGCCAACATCTTAAGTACTGCCAAGTTTCATAAACTCTTGAAAGCAGGGGTCCCTGTTCTCAGTGTATTGAAAACCAACCTTCAACTCTACCATCTTTCAAAGGTCTGCCCACCCATAGATATCCTTTTGTGTATACTTAATAGTTGTGAGTCGACATTCAGCTCCTGTTGAAACAAAGTCAATTCTGCAATGTCGGTGCAAACCCTGGAGCTAGCAGCATGGACCTCCCGCTGTCCTTGGCAGGTGCCAGCAGATGCAGGGCCTCCATGCCAAACCCAGCTCCTCCATTTCTGGGTGCAGGCTCCTGCCCTCTCTCCCTTGCTTGTCTTCCTCTGCATGGAACCATGTTAACACAATGGACTGACAGAAGATTAACCTGGCAGAGAGATTAGCATCAAAAGGGTTTAACTGGTGTGGAACCACAGGCTAACAGTTATATTAATTTATTCCTTCAGCTGTCTTCTAAGGAGTGGTAAGGTCACAAGATGACACTACAGAAGGCACCACAAAGGGGTTCGAAGAAAAAGTCTTGCTGCAGCCTTGGGGAAGTTTTTGCAGACATCTTCTAATCCCTTCACTGAATGCCTTTTTCTTTGGAGTGACTTATTCATCCTCCTGAGCTCTTCAAACCACTCCTGGGCTAAATCCACTGGGTAGATAATCACGTTGAAGTGTTGCACACATGGAATTTCCTGGCCCAAAAGACTTAGCGCCTGCAGAGTTCTTCTCCTATAACAAGTCTCTTATGTGTAAGAACAGCTGATGTAACACACAATGGATGCGCTACACCGTCAAAACACAGTATGATATATTCACCTAAAAGTAGACAGCATTGAAAAGAATGCACTTAAACACCTACTCCGTACTACCCTCAAGAGACTATGAGGGCATGACTTAGCTGTTGACGACCCCGCTTCCCTGGAGACTGAGTAACTTTGTGCTCGCTATCCTCAGACTTCGCCTGCGTCAGCTTGTAATAAATGATAACACCCTCTCTTCTCATCTGCAGGAGTCCTTTTTAACTGATCAGTCAGTTGATCTTTGTCAAACTAACCATGTAGTAAGAGATGGAGCCAAGAACCCAGACAGAGTGTTTTTCAGGATGCCTCTCAGAAAGCCACCCCATTGCCTTTCTTGCTTGATTCTTCCATAGCCCTTGTTGGTTACATCCTACAAACTTAAATCCACCACGGCAAGCTGTTGTATCATAGTCACAAACGGACACTCCCCAGCTTTCTCTAAGTTCCTGGGTTTTGCACACTCCTTTTACATATGTGTATCTATACATATGTATGTACACGCAAGCACACCCCTATATATCCACACATATTTATGCATACACACACACACACACGCAGGCCTGCTTCAGTGACTTGCAGAAGGCAGAAAGGCAAACTGGTTTGCTTCTAAAACTTGCAAGAGAAGCCTTGCAAGGTACAGTGGAAAATCTCTCTCAGGTAAGCTACCTGCTCCATCACAAAACAAAATTAATTTGCTAAAGGCGTTGTGGAAAACCTGCCATGATCTTTTGCTTAGGCCAAAGGTCCAGGACTTTTGATCTTTATTTCCAACACATTCATTAAGCTCTGTGAACATAGATTCAGCCTCTAAATAAACCCTTAAAATCCCAGAAAAAGCAGCATTATACACTAATTTTCCTTCACTTAATAGGCCTTTTTTTTTTAAGCCTTTGCATCTTTCCTTTGAGACTCTGAGGAACATTACAATTGATTGTAAAAATAGGAAGGAGCCACACTCTTTTTAGCAGACTATATCACAGTATAAATATTTTATTTAAAAAAAAAAAAAAATTGCCAACAATTACAATGTGGTTTTAACTCTATTTAGTTATCAGTTAACATACCACAGATGACGCAAAAAAATAAGCACTATTACCTTTAAAATAGAAAAACAAAGAAAAAAAACAAAACAGGATGTGTAACTTCTGTGGTTTACTTTTTTTTTTTTTTTTAAGTACTAAGATATGGTACCAACAATCATGATTAAAAAATGGTCAAAAATGCTAATATTGTTTCTCAAGGAAATCAGAAATTAATTTCTGACTCAAATATATGTATTGAATATGGGTAGCCAAGTTAAACCAAGTCCTGCTTGGGAGAAGAATACAAACTGCTTTTTCCAGGTCAACCTCTGGCCCATACTTTGTCTACAAACATCAGAGAGAAAAACAACATAATAAAACCCTATAAAAGTCTTTTTTAGTATAAACCAGATTAGGTTATGATTACTTTTGAGATGATAAAGAATGTGTCTAGCTTGTCTCTTAAATCTACATTCAAACTGTTTCAAAGTTAATTAAGAGATGAGTAATTGTTTAGAAATCTCTAGAATAATAAAATATAACAACTTACAGCACAAAAGAGTGGGGAGTATTTCACTTCACTACAAGTAACAGTTGAGTATGTTTTATGATCACTGTAACAACTCGCATGCCCTTGAGACCGTGCAATTCTGAATTTCTAATGTAATTTGTAGGGGGGAATTAGGACAAAATGCAGTAACATTTCAAGTATAGTCTCTCAGTATTTTAAAATTTTATGAAGTATAAGGACTAGGTTAATGGGGAATGAGTCATGTTTTTAAGAGAAGCAGTAATACAGACCCGTATTTTAAATCATAACTGAAAACATGCTCAAATAATACAAAATAGAAAGAAATTGGAGTAGCTTTTTGCTGGAAAAAGGTCAACAACAAAAATTTAGCAATAATAGAAAAGGCTGAGAGCACTTCCAGTTTCAGTTTTGGAAAGTTAAAATACCAGGCTAAGTGACCAGCTGAAAACACTGCCTTCTCACTCAACAAATCCATTCCCACCAGCTGAAATTCATCCCAAATCAACACAGACTTTACACGTAGCAACTCTGAGCATAAACATCAGGCCATTAAATGATATACACACTTGGTGTAGATCTTCTGATTTCAGACTTATATTTGCTTTATTTAGTGCCAAACATGCTGCATTACATTTCACTCCATGATGTCTTTGAGAGTCAACTGAATCACTTACTGCATTTCAAAGTAAAGCAGTTACATCCAAGCAAACTCTCTTGAAGTTTCATTTTGTTCACAGGGCAAAGACAGTGGAGTTGCAAAGGTGTAAGTGAGACTATAATTTATTTACATATTTCTTCAGATCTATGCCCACACGCAAACCAAAGGAACTCAGCTCAGCTCTCAGATCCCAAACTGAGTTGTCAAAGCTAGCGGTTAGAAATACTCTGCCTTTAACTCCTGTACTGAGCACAATGCTCTAGAAATGCTCGAAATACAAAACTCATGCTGGCACTTTATGCATTTCCTTCTTAAGGCTAATGCTGCAATTAACATTCTTGTATACCTCAACTGTAACAACACAAGATATCAAAACTGTTGAAAAAAGATTATTTGATCAAAGCTGAAGCAGTAAGTTCCAGTCCTTCTCTTCAGACCTCACCTCTGCTTTCCATCTGCACAGCTATCAGAAAGCACGAGTAAACCATCAAGGCAGCCTGTAAATACAAACTTCCAATAGTCTACAGCACTCAGTAATATTCCAGAGATGGCACAAGAAGATCGCATCAACCAAGCCCCCTTCTACAGAAGCTAAGCTATTGGCTTCACTAGGCTTACGCTGTCAAATGTGCTGAAGCAAAATCCACCTGGCCCTGCACAGGCTTTTTGTAAGAGAAGCTGTTAGTACCGAAACAAACTGCAGAGAGCACCCAAGTGGGGGCAATAGAGCACTCGGCTCGGCTACAGCTTGCCCCGAACAGGCTTTTGGCCAAAAGAGGAAGCAAAACCAGTTACCAACAGGATGAGCTGTGTTATCGGCAAGTCACACTTCTCACTTCAAAATTAACATGCTGCCCTACTTTCCACGGGATAAAATCCAGAAACAATTTTAATATTTTTATCAAACAAAATAATGATCTAGATGTTTCCTAAAATAGTTAAATAATCCCCTTGTGTACTAAAAAGTAGTTATTCTAAAAATACTATTTGCAACACAAGACAGCTTATGGTATATCTGCAGGAAGGAACCACACCACCTTTAGCCAGTTAAAAAGGTACTTACCATTGGCAGTGCATTGATATGCGGAAGTTTTCCTTTCAGGTGCCTCTTGCCACAGAAGGGTGATGCTGACAAGGAAATAAGACCAAATAGGAAACATTAGTATTTATTATTTTGAAAACAGCGGTAACACAGTAAAACGTTATCAAGTATGGGCCTTCACGGCTCTTACAGCCTACTCTGTTCAAGGAGCTGAGTGATTACCACCGAATTTGTACACCGCCTAGAGCAGCAGCGATCAGGCACAGAAGAGCACGCAGAGCTGGGGTTTTGCATATATCCTGTCGCTACCCACATCACACAAACTGCTCCTGCGGGGAGCCTGAAACACAGACCTTTGAACAAATAAGCCTGTTGAATGAACACTTAATACCATCAGACCTCTAGACAGTCGCACCCATTCAGCAGAGGCACACACACACAAAACAACCTGTGTATAAAACATCCTGATGTCTGGATTTTGATTTAGCTCTCCAGAAAAAGCTTTGGGAAGTTAACTAGGCAAAGTAGGCAGCTTACAGGATCTTCTGCCCGTGCCAATTTTTTTTCTGGAAATAAACCTCAGCTACCAACTTCTAAACACTCTGAAAAGCCTCAGACGAAAATCAACATTGCAGCGGTTTGACTTCCAAAATGGTTACAGTCACTGTGAAGCATTAAAGAAAAAACAAACAAACAAAAAATCTGTTTTCCTAACACATATGGCAGTAAATAACTCCATTTATGTACACAGGTGTGTCTACGGACCCAGACAGTTACCAACTCCTGCAATGACCTCAGTAATTAAAAAACCCAGCTCATACTAGTTACTGGTGACATTTGACAACATGTACGTAATAGAAATCTTCCTAGTGCAATACTCAAGAGAAATCTTTCCCTTCTTCAAAAAACAAACAAAAACATAATCCAAAAAAACCCGTGCTCCCCTACATCTTAGTAATTTTCTTTACATACCAATAATAATTTTATGCATCTAACAACAAAATAGTTACGTTAAGCAATCACATTCTGACATCCAAATATGTGTTAACTCCACTGTAGCATCCATTCTTACTCGGTAATGACAAATGATTTTTATTCACACCAGTATTTCTGAGTGGTTGCTCTCTCTACAAATACTTGCCAGACTACTTTTCTTTAGGAAATAATCTGATCGCCCACTCTAAAGATCAGGAACAGGGACAGATGGTCATGGATGACTAATAAAGTATTATCAGACTATTTTTAGATTAAACTATTTACAAAGCATCTGTAAACTGTGTTCTAAAACTTTTACCATGAGTAAAGAATAACTACCGTTTTCAGGGTTCATGAGCAACACAAAGTTCTCACACAGAATCTTCAACCTCAACCCATAGGAAATAGTTTTATTGTAAAGCCATTTTTGGACCCAGACAAAAAAAAGCAGCAGCAGTCGGGCTTATTTTATTCTAAGAAGATCCCACTGCACCAGCAAGGTGGGCAGAAACATAACCTTCACAGTACAAGCTAGAGGAGCTGCAGAGGATGCTGAAGAATGCAGGAATGCTGGGAATTGAAAAAATTTCCAAACAGCTCTTGTTTCCTTGCATAGTTGTACTGGTGCTGCAGAAATTATGTAAATAGGCTGAGGAAAACTCCACTCCTCAAGTGGCATGGTTTCCTACACGGAGCTACTCACAAAGTTTGTTGTTTGCCAGAGCCAGAGCTGCAGACTAGCAGTGAAGAGAAACCTTTATCACTTCGCTCGGCAGACCCCATAAAAAACGTCACTTGCTTCTAACAAGAGTTTTCCTTAAAAAGAGTACAAAACACCAACCAATATTCTTTTGAGAACAGTCTAAACCATTATAAAAGCTGTGTGCAGAGAAAGGCAGAGGAGGGCTCTGCTGCCTTCTGAGCGTGATGCTTGGTTTGGGTTATTTCATTTGGGAAGGAACATGGCAAACATAAATAAAGGGATGATTGCACAAACATAAACCATTTTTTTCAACAAAAAAAGGCTTTCTTCAGTATACACTGCCCAAACTGTCTCCTTCCAACACCTCTTTGCCCTTGTGCAATCTTCTGAGTGCAGTACTTATCGTCAAAGCCAGAGAGGGAAACCTTTCCGTCTGATCCATGGAAGAGGCTTCTTGTCCTTCGCTTTATATCTAAACAGGGCAGTGACACGGAAAGAAGCTGGAAGCAAAGACTCAAGAGAGCAGAGAATGAGAAAAGAAAGGGTTCACTGACTCTGCTTCATTCCTCACTCATGTTAATTGGTTGTAGGCTCCAGTTTTAAATAAGGGCATTTGAAATGACACGTAAACATTCAGAAAACTCTGATGTCCTTCTTCAGAATCAAGTACTGGGCACAAATGCCTCATCAGCAGCTTTTTTCTTTCCAAATTTATCCTATTGGACTTTGCCACTTTGGCATGTACCTTGAAACAATGCAGGTGACGGCTATAACTTATTGATTTTAAGACTATCTCTCACTTTATATACTGACTTGTAATGGTGATTTAAACAGGTGATCAGCTGTAGTAACAGCTACAGCATGTGACACTTAAAAATAATCCACCAGATGCCCTTGAAGTTGATAAAGCACACCTGGGGAACACACAGTAGCTTGGGAGTTTGGATCCTTTAGCTCAGAGGGGCTGGGGGTTCATCACTGTTCACCACTAATGCCTTCAGCATGGACTGAATACTGCCCCCCTTGACTTAAAAAGAATTAAGATTTTGCTTAGGTATGTCAGTACTGACCAGCTCCCAGCCAGTGCTCACCAGCTTTGCCCACACGGCTTTTTCTGCACAAGCGTGACACACCTGATGCCTGCGTCCCTCAAGTGAGGCAGTGCCCAAACACTGGGTACCCCATCATCTCCTCGGGAAGAGCATCCCGCTGTGGTGCACAGAGCGGCAGCAACACCTGAAGGCATAAACTCTCAAGGCCCGTTTGCACACAGATGTGGCAAAAAGGTGGAGGCAAGCAGGTTGCACGAGACAGGCAGTTCCCATCTGCAGGGCCAAAACTAACACGCCAAACCAGCTATCAAAAAAAGCAAATACCAGTCCATGCTGCTAGCACAGATTGGGCTGCTGTTATCAACTGAGTACTAATCGTGTGGTACAAAGACAAAACCACAGATAAAAACAACCGTGGCACTGCACAGTGACAAATCTGCTTATAAACACACAGCGCAGATGTACACTAATGTTATTCCTTACCTGTTTCCGAACACAATCAGTTCAAAACAAAGGTTTCTCTAGAAGCTATTTACAAAAATGCTTAAACATTTTCTTCGAGAAACACCATAATTTACCCTGTTTTCTCCTACCCATCCATCACAGAAGGAATTACACTGGGTTCGTGCTACGGCTGAAACAATGTTTTCTGCGTGAGCTTTGAATCGCTTCTGTTCCTCATGTGAACTTGTGCATTCATGTTTTTCTTCTAATCCTCTTAGGATTGCACTGTTTATACTACTTTCCGAGATTTTGCTGCTATTTGAGCTTTAACAACAAATTTAGTCATTAGATGTTGTGCTTTGTGAATTACAAAAGCTGTCTAAGGACAGAGTATCTTTTCTTCTAAATTCTTCTCGAGTATCCTACTTTTATCTGGGTTCAGTATCTGGAAAGAGTGAGCCAATCAAAACAGAATTAAAAATAACTAAATCCTGGATATTCCCCTCAGTAAGCAGGCTGCAAAAAGAACCAGACAATAGTTTTAAAAGCCTAAATTGAAAACTAATCACTCCATTGAATCCTTCCTTTCATTTGGTTAATAGGCATATACAAAAGTAGCGGTGATTCTACCACTGCCGTGCTTGGAACATAAACAGAGAAAATCAAAGTTATTTCTTTTAATCACAATTCCGCAGCGATGTATGGCAATTTTTTTAACCCGTTCAGCACTTCTACAATAACATCGGCTTTTCAGATCTAATAGAGAAGGTGAATTTAGGTAAGTACCAACTCAAAAAAATTCAAGAGAAACTAATACATGTGAGTGGGGGGGAAAAATCAGGACCACACACAAGGCAGCATTAAAAACTGTCTTTACCTGCAACTAGTTGGTAGCAATAGGGTTCCTAGTGACAAACTAACACACACAAACAGCTCCAATACTCCCCTCGTGGAGTACAGCAGCGGCACAGCACTGGAGTATACTCGGATGGAGGGGGGATGACCGAGGGAGTTCTACAAGAAGCCTCAACAGGGAACACTCAAAGTATCCGGGACTGGTCCAAAGATATATCCATATTCCTCAACTCTACCTGAAACGCCCTTTCTCCGTCAATTAAGAAATCTTTATTTTCTGATCTTTGTTCTGTCTTTAGGCCTTTATGACACCATAAATACGGAAAATACCTGATGCAAGCTAAATTTCTAGATGTTTCAAAGAAGAAATGCGTAACATATATATTCATATCACATAAATGTCGCACAACTTTCCACACTTCAAAATACTCTTTCATATACCAAGCACCTGTATGTCTACAGACATGCGAACCAACTATTAAAACAAAACAGGATATCTGAGTGGATAAAGAGTAAGAACTGGGTAAGCAGACAACACTATTCTGGAGAAAAGATCATCCAGGTATAGGAACTGCTCTTCAGAAGTACACAGAAACAGGATTCACTGTGCAATGAGAAACACAGGAGCAGTCAGACCAGAGCAAAAGAATATTGTAGCAGCTATGTACAAGTTTAAACACTAATTTCTATAAAAGTCAAAAATTGCGGCAATCACAGAAAATAGCTCATAGCCCACTGAAAGGAAAGGAAGCTAAACTGCTGGAAAGGAAACCATCTTAGCCAGCTCTATTAAAAACACATAATACACCAGAGTAATCTCGTCAATACCAATCAGTTGGTACCACTGGGGAAGGAGTGGGGGGTGAGCTGTGCGGCAGCACAACTTCACTTGCAAGGCATTTAAACGAAACTAAGTAACCCAATTCACATAAACGGAAAGTTAAAAGATCATAGAGAATGAAGTTAAATCCTGTCTAGACTGGGAAAGAGTATAAACAGTTATTGCTCAAAGTGCTGAGTGTTACGTGAAGAGACTACGGCCTCCAGAGTAGTCCCAAAATCCCACCTCCACAGACTGCTGCATCTAGGATGGGGGCTCACCTACGTAAATTCAAGGTAGTTGCTAATCTGTGTTGCTTGTTTGTTTTCTGAAAATAGTAGACATGATGACTAGTGACATATTGATGAATATATCATGACATGATGAATAGTAGCATATTGATAAACAATTTGTGGTTTTATTCCAGAACTGGGTTTTAAATTTAAATTTAAAGCCTGAGCATAACAGCCTGTCAAACTGGGTGCTCTCAGCAGACCCACCTCAAATCGAAAAGAGAAAAAAAAAAATTTCCTTGTGTAAAAAAAATAAACCTGATACATAGCATTTAGGCACCACTCTGTTATTCTAAGTTTATTACAGATTTCAAATACATATGTAAAAACTGAACCAAGACACAAACAAAAGATACCACTTCAAAAGAAAAAAAAAAAAAAAAAAAAAAGAGTAAATCAGAATTTTTTTCCCCCCTTTCCTCAAGGCAGGAAGAGACTTATTTCCTGTGATACTCCTTCAGCCTGCTCCAGCTTGCCAAATCGACTCAACCGCGCTGCTCGGTGACAACCCTTCCCTTCACCATGCAGAGCCCGTTAACTTGGATGATCCTTCAGAGCTGAATGGAGGCAGGCACCTGCTTTTGTCAACAGGGCAATGTGTCTGTAGGAACCGATAGTTGCAAGGTTAACCAGGACTTTTAAATGGACTCCAGTTTGGGTATGTGGATCAAAGCTCACACTGCTTCCCTGGGAAAGACACCTTCTTCCCTTTCCCTGCTTCTATGAACAGTGCCTGTCTTGTCTGTGTTTTTAGATATTCAGAACAAGATATTCCTCTGCTTTGAGATTAATGGTGGCCTTGCAGAAGAACCAATCTGGATTATGGCAAGGATCAGAAACCATTGCAGTGGGGCAAAAGCACAGCTGTACACGTTTCTTGAAGAGCTTAATTCATTGAATTCATTAAAATTCTTTGTCAAATGTGCCATGCTTTGGGAGGTGGGATAAATGTTTTAAGTAGACATCACATTTAGAACTGGGCTTAAGATATTTAAATAAAGAAATGTCCAAAACTAACAAGAGGACATGACAATGTTGTGTCATTTTCAACCCTAATGAATGTAACCACCACTCAAGCCCTGTCTTTGTTTCCCTCAATATCGGTACCACTATCACCCTCACTCTTTTGGGCAACCAGAAGTCAAACGGAGCATTCTTTCAGAGTAAAAGCTCAATCTGCATTTTTGCCGAGCCAAGCTAATGAGCTGCAGAGGACATTTAGACAATGCGGCAGGACTTGGGTTCTGCTGCAAGACATGGCGTTTGCAGACAGTCTGACGTCAACAGGCTCGAAAAGTCCTGCTGTGGCCACTGACCCTGAACATCGCGTACACCCAGTTTGTTGAGGTTGTGGCTCTCTTCCTATCTGAGAACACGTTAGAAAGGCTGGTTGCCTTCCGTCTGCCTTCTCCAAGAGTGCCTGGCAGGACATTTGCCCTCGCAGCAAAGTATCCGATTTAAAAACAAACTGTTCTAAAAGCCCCCTTACCTGTGATATGGGGCATGTAAAAGTACTAGCACAGTCTAAAGAACTGGGATCCAAGAATTATTTTAATATAGCCATCAAAATTACGAGTCACTTTTAATACTCAAAAGCACTTAAAAATCCATAGGTATGAAAACATTTTTCTGAAAATGTGAAGTCGTACCAGAGGTCAAAAGTAAAGTTTGTGGTGGGGCTTGGGCTTATATACTCCAGATGTTCCTGGGATGCAGCTCTCCTAAAATAAAGTGTTTATAATGCGTTCCAGTTTCTTCCTAAAATTATTATTACTATTATTATTTTGTGCAGAGCCAGAGAAAAACATAAGCCTCTCACACCACCAAAAAAAGGTAACACTGACTGCCCTGAAATCATCCATTAAATGTATCAAGGAATAATTAAATATTTTTTTAAAAAAATACTGCTCATCAAAAGCTTCTGCACTTCTGCTTACAGTCCCCTCTCATTTCCACAGGAATTTTTAAAAACCTTGTGACATTTGGTGTGTAAGATACTCGTAAAGTAGCGCTACCTTTCTATAAAAAATCCACGTCTTGATCATATTTTCATACAAATAACCTACGGATTAAGCTCTTTCTATACAGGTAAACCCTGTGATTAATCCGTAGTCCCAAGACCAAGCAACACACAAGGAATTTTTCCCTTTTTCAAATCTCCCCCAGTACACAGTATCATCTTTTCTACAAACCCTCCTGCCTCTGCTCATCCCACGCCCCCATCATTTCTCTAACAGGGTAATTTTGCAGCCTTATATGAGGGCTCTGACTCACAAGGAGTTAAAACCTACCCAGAGAGGGCTGCCCTTGTTCCTGCACTGGTTGCCCAGCCATCCCTGCTAAAAGGACAACGTATTCTAACATAACAGTTACTGAACTGTGACAAATTGCAGACTAGGGTAGAGGAAAAAAGACTGTGCCTCTCAGTACCACGGCAAGCTTTCCTGCTTCACGAGCAGGTAAGCCATCCCTGCAGTGGGGGCTAAAAATCTTTGAGGGCAGAGGGACTCATTCCCAAATAAACTGTCTCTTGTCCATAAGAGCTCAGAACGTGTAGCTCACCTGAAGGCTTTGGTTTAGTTTTATTCTCAAGTCACATCCTAGCCCAAACCTACCTGTTACTGTGTGGGGAGACCTCAGTACCCCGCACCTACCCACTTCCAGTTGGGAGCTCTCACCACTTCCCTTCCCCTAAAAGATGAAAATCAATAGTTTTCTACCACTCAGCTCCTGAAGCATCTCGCTGCAGGGTCAGAAGAGAACAGAATGGACTCAAGAGAGGAAGAGGGAACACAGCCCCGAAAGGGAAGAAGTGTGGGAACAGCACTGCCCTATAGCTCCGTCATCAAAATACACCTCTGTTTCCAAGGGATGCCTGGTGCCTTGGATGATGATGGGGATTCCAGCACAAAAACCTCACGGCAAACACAGAATGATGTACTAGGTAATGTGAGTCGTACCCGAAATAACACAAACACTAACTGTATAAAAGACAAATATATTATTCTGTTGTCTTTTCAAACCATGTCAATACCACAGCTGAGAAACTGTTTGTCTGTCACACTGATTGAACAGGGAGATAGTTGCATCAATATTAGACTTATACATGGTGTAAGAGACACTGAAACCTGTTCCAAAGAATAAGCAGCCTACAGTACAGATAAACATAGCAAAATATTTACTTTAGCAGTATGGTCAACGAGAACAGCTTTTATTCAATAAATGGATTAAAGTCATTAATCAACAACAGCATTAGACTAATCTAATCACGCCACTTGTTCTTCACTTTTTTTTTTTTTAAGCAACAGGACCTAAGCACGATCAAGGAAAGCAAATATATTTGATTCATCAATGACAACATATTCAAAGGATTTGATGAGCATCAGGAAATGAAACCACAGCAGAGAGGTCTCACACAAAGACCGTCACCAGGCTATGATTAACTGATAACAACCAGCAGCGCCCTTAGTCAAGTCTGTCGTTACGTAGTAAAGTGGGGTTTATCTACAGGGATACAGTTAAACTATTAAGCTATGTACCTCCCACCCTAGGCGGTCTATTCTGAAGTAAATAAAAAAAGCTTTTCCTAAAAATGCTGTTCATTACATTAATTGACATTTCAATTATGTTGAGCTCTCCTACTGTAGGAAAATGTTTTTCTGTATTGCAAATGGGTGCAAAAAACCTTAGCAAACTTCATTTGCTGCCAAAATAAGTGAAGTCAGTATTTTTGTTTAATTGGAAATATCTTCTGTTGAATTTCCTACGGTCATTGCAGCTGTATAGCCCAACTTATAGCCCCTTTGAACTAATGTATAACATAAACAGAGCAACACATAGCAGGTGTTTGTCCTACAAACAAGTGGAAGTGTGGTTAGACAATCTATTACGCCACTGTGCCAACAGTTAAAAAAGTGAAAAAAACTTGCTAATGTCAGTTCCCCCGCACCTTGTATTCCCTTTATACAAGATAAAAGATTTTACGCAAACAAAATTGCAAGAGACCTGAATTAGACCTGAAGAGTGGCCGTACTAGATCAAGCCAAAGGGCTCCCGGCCCATCACCCTCTCTCTAGCAGTGACCCAAAGGCAAATGCCCAAAGGAAGAGTGAAAATAGCTCCAACATGAACTATTCTCCTAAATAATCTCCTAGTCTCCAGCTATTTTCAGTTTAGATGACTTTTCAGAACACAATTTGGTTCCTGTGTATTTAGTAACCTCGAAGGAATTCTCTTCCATTAACATTTTCAATCCCATAAACATTTAGCATCTACCTCTTCTGGTAAGCGGGTTTACAGGTCTGCTCCCTGCTCAGAAGAAGAATAGCTTGTGTCTTTCTTTACAATTTTATCTATCTGTCTCTTATTGTCTTAACCTGACATCCCTGTAAGAGAAGAAAAACCCCTGACCCCTATTCACCCTCTCCATGGCTCTGGTGACTCCACAGACCTCCGTATACCCGACTCGTATGTTGTAACTTTTCCTGAACCAGTTGCTCCATGGAACAGCTACCTGGTCTCTAGATTACATTTTGATATGACAACTGCACACTTTGCATGGGATTAACTGAAGCCTCCCACAGCGTGGTCAGTAACACAGATCCACTTCTATGGACCACTTGTATAGCACCCCAAAAAAAACCCAAAACACTTAATGCATTGTTATTGAAGGTGTTCATCTAGGAATCTGGAAGGGGGAATCGAGCATCTAACATGGTAAATGTTAAAATAATGCCATTAAATTTCAAGACTATTTCTGAAAGAGCATTGGCCACGATGTGCTCATCAGTATAAGCTCACACCTACAACTCAGTTTCTTACATATTAGTTTTTAATTCAGGAAGCTATTAACCTCTAAATCCTATCTCCACAGTAATCTGACTAATACGCTTCTCAGTGTCTCACCTTTCCACTCTTATTTTCTCTTCTGATCTTCAGCAGAGCTCCCTGTAAACAGGGTTAATAGCATCTTGTTTTCTCTGTAATGGGTATGTGCTAATAGTAACTGTAAAGGATGCACCGCTGCTATCAATAATTCTCGAATTTAAGCTCTCCTGAAGAACTGACACTAAATTCACCATCTTCAAAAGTATCCCAGAAAAAATTAGTTTTGTCAAGCATGTTATTTATCATTTTCAAAAATCAATACAAAAATGGAACTAGTTACTACTCTCTGCATTAAAAGCCTTTTCAATCTCAGTGAAAGTCTACCTGATAACTTTGAAAGCTGTTAATGGCTCAGGTCTCAGGTACAGGTGAATAACATCTCCAACCAGAAGAGACACAGCAAATTAACAAGAGTAAAAGTCAAGGGCAAGGAAAGATCTAGGTTTTTAGATAAATCTACTGAAGATGGTATAGCTGGAAACACATCTGAAATAACCAGGAAAAACTTCCCCA
Source organism: Leptosomus discolor (assembly GCF_034619465.1). Taxonomy (NCBI): domain Eukaryota; kingdom Metazoa; phylum Chordata; class Aves; order Leptosomiformes; family Leptosomidae; genus Leptosomus; species Leptosomus discolor. Next base: position 58,338,166 of record NC_141397.1, on the reverse strand, counting down.
AAAGAAAATCATGCAGCTGAAGAACAGTTAGGAGAAACAGCTTATGCTATGGGGCTCCTGTTACTTTAAGCAAGAGATTAAGGACTCCGGAAGGAGTAATTCTGCCCAAGGAGACATCTAGTGTATGGTGTTTGATCCGACAGGGCTTTTCCCTTTCTTTACTTTTTGATTCTTATCCTGATTGTTTCACACCAGGAATTTCAAATGGGCTGAGCTGCGCATCCTGCAAATCTCGCTGTTCACACTAGGATAGGCTGAAGATTTCAGCATTTGGGAATTTCATTTACAGAATTCTGCCTCTGCAGTTGTCTGCAGAATTCTCCACAACTGCTGTCAGAACTTCATGAAAAGGGTGGGTTTGGGGCTTTAAGCAAGGAAACAACTGACAAACGCTTGGGTGAGGAATATCAAACTCATACGTTTGTCAAAAACACTCCACCTAGCAAAAGTATTTCCCCTCAGACTTGTCAAATATTGGAGTCTGGTTCATCTCCAAACGGAATGCCGTAGATATTATTTTAGTCACACCTAGTCAAGGATTTTTCTTCCCCCTTTTTTTAAACACGTTTTTCAAGCATGCTTTTTGCCATGCTTTTCAAAGTCAGGGGTAGCATTTTAAAATGGAGCAATACGATGTATTTAGCACTAATAGACACACAGAACCTATACAGCACTATGTAATAAATGCATAGAACCTGACAGTATCTTCCATCAGCCCACAAGTCGCAACAACCTAGGCTTACAAGCTGCTGCACTTCAGAAGAGACTGTTTACCAGATCAGATAAAAAACAATGTTCAATATATAGATATCTATATATTTTGTTGCATGACACTGTACTGCTGCAATCATTCATCAGCCTTCTTCTTGTGTCTTATCATTCTTATCACCGCCCAAGGAACAAACAAAATCTTGGAATTACAAAAATGTCTCAAACACTAACACTTCTGACCTATTTAAGACATAGCAATTTATTTTCTTTTTACACCAACTTTATCCAGAAATAAATCCACTTGCCATATTCTCACAGGAATACTGCTACTAGACTGATTTTGACACCTTTTCAGAGAAGTTGCCTTTGACTCGCCTGGACTGTATGTGTAGCGGACTGCGTGTGCACATCACGGACACACTGGCTCTCCCCCTCCCACAAAACCAAAAAGGATGATATTTTGCTAGCGGCATTTGTAGACTAAACAAGCTAAGTTTAAAAGCAATTAGCAATATTTGTTCTTTTGTAAAGTGAAGATAATTTCCTTGTGGCATTGTTAACTAAATAATTTGTTAATGCAATGAGTCAGAAAACATGCTAGTTTTATCTTTTTGTTCCTAATAATATCCTCCTGTAAAGTAGTAAACATAAATATAAAACTACATTCATTTATTTTAATCTGCACATAAAGAGTTAATTTTTATTACTTCAGTGTGTAAAGACAAAATTGAGTGACTTGGACAGTCGCCAGTCCTCAAATTGACACACGCCAAACACTCTTACCAAATTTTGAAGATACTGACTCCATGGACCGGCCACAGACCGCCCATGGCCTCACAGGGCAAAGGTGAGTGTGGATGAAGGCGTGCAGCCACAGTGAAGTGCAAGTATTCCAGGTCAGAGAAGCAACAATAGCACCAAGTGTTAGTAACACACGTATGAAAGTGACCTACGAAACCTCCCATCACTGTCCCAGCACACATTGTATAGCCACAAAGGGTAAAATACGGAAACAGGCACGAATTCTGGCAACATGGCATAACGAAATTCAGTATATGCACAATATGATGGGAAACGTAACTAGAGAGGTTTACTTCTTGGCTTGCAATTGCAACTTAGGGATTCAGCTTTTCAGTTTTCTTAGTACGTAACAAAATCGCCAGTAGGGCAATGTGATTTCACTTGTAACTCTCCACGTAAAAATCTCTCATGTGACACATTTTTTTTTTACCACAGATGTACTTGCAAATTATTAAAGGCAACATTTGCATTTCGTTTGATTAACAAACCAGAAAGATAGTACTGAGGGTCTAAATAGTCTGTTTATCCTTAGTTACCAGAAGACTTGACCTGGTGAGGTCATTTCAGCAGTCATATCTGAGCAGTCCTATCTCCACCCAAACCCTCCTCTGGGAGGGGGGTTTCCCTTCTTTTTTAAATTAACCATTTCTCACTGCTAACCATGAATTAACAATGATATAAATCAAGTGTAAAGGGGAGACATTTCCTAAGCCTCCCAACAGAGAGCTGCAGCACTGCCCCTGCTATTGCCCCATCAGCTGAACAAAATCAGCAAGATTCAGATGGACTTCACTGTGGCTGCTCGCAGCCTGGAGGTGCGTGGGAGCTCCCAATACACCTCTCACAAAGCAAAGGTATGGGCACTGCCTGAGATAAGCAGCTGAATTATTCATCGCCAGAGAGACCCAAAAAGCCAGAATTGAGGCATGGTGAACTTAAAAACTCTGGTAATGATACAGAGCATAGACACTTTTATGATATCGGTATTAATTATGTTTACAATTAACAAATATTAAAATACAAACCCTACAGATACCACACAATAAATTTTAAACCCCGCTGCTTATTATTTTAACCAACTAGAGAACAAAACAAAAATAAATAACAGTGCATAAAGAGAAGTGAAGTGCAGTAACTCTGGCTGCGGCACAGGCTGGCTCCCCACAGCCAGGCTGCGGCTCCTGCCCAGTACCACTGCCTCACTGGGCCATCATGGCACGAGAGGAGTAGAAAAGAAGAAGAGGGAACACCACAAAAGCATTTCTGTTAGTTCTTTTTAAAGAGTATTTTTTTCACCTTTGCCAAAAATGTCTATTAAAAAAAAAAATAAAATCTTTTGTTACTCTTTAATTGAAATTCTTCATTGCATTTTGACCACAACAGAACCCTAGTGCAGCACCTTTGGTATGTGAGCTATTATACTCTTACGAAAACAACGCTTTTGCAATGATACAGTTTGTCTTGGATCGTATAATTTTAAGGTTGAGAGTAAAAGACATCGTTTGGTATCAACCAGAACTGAGAAAAAGAGAGAAATTCAGAAATGTCACTGAAGCCCTAAAACAGCTGGCTGAGTCAGACGGAGAGGGTGCACGTGCTCTGATACACGCCACATTTCTTGTAAGAGCTCCTTGAGGGAAAGGCTGCATCGAGTCACATGGGAGATCCTTCAAGCACAGGAAAATCTTCAAAACTCAGGACTGTAACACCAATTCACAGGAAATCACACATCACTATTTCTACTTTCCATACAGTAACTTAGGGATTGCTAGAGACAAGCAGGCAAAAATGACCCTCTCTCTCACGTCTTTGAAAAGTCAGAGTACAACCCAGTATCAACCTATTTTCAGCTTCAGAAGTTAAAAACTGGTATTTGGCACTGACCAAAACCACACACAGAGGCAATGCACTCAGGCAAGCACTACTTTGCGCTCTCAGCCATGCCTGACACCAGAGTCTGACCCCCACGCCAGCTCAAGGCTGCACTGCAGGGCTGGCGGAGCTGAGCTGAGCCCCAAGCAGCAGGAACAGCACCACAGCACCACTTGGGCCAGGGTGTTTTCTAAAGATACACCACTTGCTAAGACTGAGTTTAAATTTTAGTTTCAAATTCAATTTAAAGTTTTGGCAACCTATACCAAAATCTGATTTAAGCTACCATACTAATTTCAGACAAATAAATTATTCAAGCAATACATTAATTTGTAAAGAAAGCTAAACTACTGATGGAACTGCTGGAAACCACACACATAGAGTTCACAGAGAGTATTTATTGAAAGTGTTAAATGGTAAGCTTTTACAGTGGCATAGAAATTATTTTTAATACCCCCAGCTAGTTTGTGTTCAACTAGCTTCAGTACTTTGTACTTGTACTCTGTACATTCAAGGATAAGTTTATCTGCCAATTATAAGATGACAAACCCCCACTAATTCTGAAATACTGAAGAACAAAATCAGTTCATTTCACTCTTACAAAGTAGTATTTTTTCCTAGTTTTAAATGCAAAATTTTTCTTAAATAGTCCCTCTTTAACCAGTACACCGCAACAGTAAAAACAAGTGAAGAATTTGTGCATTAGATACCTGTTTTCATCTAAATGCGGTTTGACGCAGCAAATAATCATCAACTTGCAACTTCATAAAAAAATCATGAAAACATAAATAATCTGTATAAATGAAGGCTAAGTTATGTGCTTTAACACAGGCAGAACAAAGCAGTAAATCAGCCTGATTAGCAAAAGAAATACCAGTTTTACTACAACAACTCAATACTACTAGCAAATCAAACAGATTGCAGCACAGTTATTTCCTCGGCAAAGTTTGATTTCTCTAAATCCAAACCAAAATTACAATCAATTACTTCAAACAACGGCTCCTGCGTGTTGATTAAATTGTTTTCACTTTGATCCACCCTGGGCCTAGTAGACATGTCTTCTGGTATTAAGTAGTCAAAGGTGTAAATTAAGGCTTGAAAGACCTCCTTAAAGCAACATTTATAATAAGCCTTGATATTCAAAGAGCAGTCCAATACTTCCAAAAGAAAAGATTTTAAGTAGGGTTGCAAAAGCATGCAGCAATGGGTAGTCTCTCTGTTTCTGGATGCAAGTCATTGAAAACTGATCCAAGGAAAACCCCAGCAGGACATACCCACATCCTGAGGCAGCTGGTGCTCCTTCAGAGAGCACCATACAAATGATTAAGCAAGTTTAACTACTCTGTTCTCGCAGCCATGTGACAGATCAGGAGCCCTTAGAAGTTGGTATTCTGGAAAACCAACTTCTGCGCTGCTGAACACCAGACTATAATTTAGATAGTGATAGCACCTATCACAATTATTTGGACTGTGGTGGCGCTGGGGTCCCAGCTGTGAATAAAAGCCAAGATATAATATACCTGTAGTTTAAAGAGAAAGGCAAATTCTGCAGAGAGGTGTAACACGAGGAGCACCGAACCGCCCCAGTGAAGTGAACGGGGCAGCAAGAGGGGTAACGGGAGGCGGCGGACACCCCACGCTGCACACAGATGACCTCACAGAAAGGCGGCTTCTGCTTCCCAGGTCAGCCTGAACCTCCCCAAACGGCTGGTACCGAGCAGTGCTGACAAACAGAGGTTTGAGCTCTCTGATGTAGGGGCAGCCACTCTGAGCGGGCAGGAGAGGGTTCTCGCAGCGGGCAGCGCTGCCCTGCTGCGAGGTGACGGCACGGCTGCATGCCACAAGCCTGCTGTTGATGCAAGACAGGGCTCCTGGTGGGATTTACGTTGAAAAAGAGAGATTCGTCATATCCCCTACACATTCATCTTTACACTTGGGGAAATCAAATCAGCACGTGAAGAAAACGAGCAGGCACTGAGCAATGTACAGTACCTGCAAACTGCGTTCTCAAGTTCTCAGGTGCTGGAATCGCTCCTTCTCCTGTTCTGATCGAGTACTGCTTTCTCAATGAATTTTAACCTATATCAGATTGTCAAATATCCACAATTTATAAGCCTGACCTATTTTGCAATAGTCAATTTCGCAACCTTATTTCCAGTGATTAACACATCACAGATAATAAAATTAGAAATAAAGAGGTCAATATTTAGGCATTAACAATAATCAGAAAAAGCAGTTTTACCTTCTTCAGGTTTTGTTTTCATTTTCGGCTGGTCTTTTTTTAAGTTTAGCTTTATCATTTAATTCTAATCCAGCAAACACTCAATATTTAAATAAAACACAAAATTGTATCCAGACTATAGTAATCTTCAAGTAATTACACTGAGAAAGAAGGAGAGAATAAGAGGGCAATTGCCACATAAAGTCACCTATCTTAATCGTACCTGCAATTATTTTCGTATTTGGTATGCATTGAAAACTAATCTTTTATTACTTCACTTCTACAATTCATATGCCGAAGTGCCACACTTGCTCTCGCTTCTGCAGGCAATCATTCCCCAAAAGTTCACTTTGGATATCATAAAAATCTCAATTCATTGTCAAATAACTTGTACATCTCATCCAGAAGTTTCTTTACAATTCCTCCTCTGTATCCCTTCTGCCTAGACGAAAAGCACTGATTTTTAACCACAATATCCAAAGAATAATTAAGTTGTTCCTATTTGTACAGTAGCAAATAAAGAATCAATAATAATATAAAATATATATGTTATAAAAATAATCTCAGAAACCTCCTTCTTCTGAATTTAGGTTTCACTGTCTTACATGCTTCAAAAATGTGAAGGACCCTGAAAGATCAATACAACCCATAAGATACGAAGGTGCAGAACTCAGTAATTTTTTTTTAATATAGTAAATTGTACGGTAACAAACACCGAGATAAATCAAATGGATCTCCACACAAGAAACAAAACAGGTTATAAATCAAGCATTTTTAAACCTCACATATCTCTAAAGAGGGAACGTGGTGAAAAGAATGAATGCCAGAGAAATTGTTTTCTAGCAAGCATTCAGGTTTGTCTTATTTCAAGTAAAAACCTTTATTAAAGGAATGTGATCTCTAAGGATTTATCTTTGGGCTTCCCCCCCCACCCCCATCTTTTTAATTTTTAAAGAGCTTTCTGAAAATTCGCTTTGCATTGAGCATCACTGGTTGGAGATGCCAAAGGAAGAAGGCAGTACCCTTTGATCAGCAGATACAACCCTTCCACTAGTTTTGGAAGGATTTTACTTATAGTAATTTCAAAAATCTTTAGATCATAGCACTAAAGCCTCATTTCAGATCACTCCTGCTTTGGAGACGCTGGGAATTCACATTCTGCCAAGTCATTCCTTCTGTGAAGTAACTGAGCTCAGACACTGGAGTCCCTCAGCAGAGTGTGCATAAAAGGATCCAGGAGGATGGGACTGGCATCTAATTGCCACTCTGGCTCCATCAACTTGCTGTCAGATTCACTTTTATCCAGTTCAGTGCCTGAGAAACTTCCAAACAAGGTAGAATAAATCTGCCAAACCCTGATGTACACCCATACCACAAGGACACTTACTGGACTGTTTCTAAGAATGGGATGCCATTTGGGAACGCTAAGAAAACAACTCATTAGAGCACCAGGAGAAAATCCTTTTCTCCTAGGACACTGCTGTGCCACGTAACAGAAAGTGCTATTAAACAAAAATGATTGACTGCAAACAAACATGGATAATTTACTGAACAAAAAAACATCTTGCAGTTAAGAGAGACAACATAAATTACCATATGCAGACAACTAGTATGCCAAAAGGGCAAGGCCTTGCTGCCCCACAGAAATAAAGCAGGGAATGGAGAAAGACGGTTACTGACTATGTTTTGATTTCAGCAATAGAAATTTAAAGTAATCCAAAATTGAGGATGTAATTGCCAAAAGGAAGAAACAAACAACACAGAAAAAGAATCATCAAGACCGGAGAAAAGGAGATTATCAAAGGCACCTGCTATCACAAGAACAGAAATGAGATCTTTAGAAGCCCTGAAGGACTCCTTACAGAAAAGAAACAAGAAAAGTTATAAAAAAAAACCCAAGAAAGTGATCATTACTGATTTGATCATTTTGGCACACAAACAGAGATGTACTAGAGATGGTAGAGACTGCCAAAGGGAACAAAAAATAAAGGGGGGGGTGTGGGGGGGTAATGTTCTCTATTCATCTTGCCTATGCCATGCTAGACACATTCCCCGTCTTTGCCGCCTGCATCCAAACCCCTGCAACCTGTCGGTTCTGTGGCAGCTGCATCACTCTCACACTTCACAGCTACAGTGCTCCAGGAAAACACAGACACCAGGGTGTAAACATCTCTGAGACTAATGCATCATCTCCTAAAAGATTTCCACCGACTGCACTGCTGATGGCTTCAGCCTCAAGACAGCATTGTTTGTTTATTTGGAGCAGAAAACGCGCCGTATCAGAACAAAGCACAAGTTTCACCACACTTTTCCGCTTTGACCACAGACCATAGCCAGCCTTCTCCCTTGCCCGTGCATGCTACAGAGCACTTCGGTTGCCTCTTTAAAAGATTAGGTCCTCAGAATACAGGTTGATCAAACATACTGAATGCTATTGACTTCCACAAATTAAACAGGTATCTCTAAAACTTAACAGTTTCTCTAACAATTTTACTTAACAAAACTTAAAATTACCATGAAGGTGGAACCTGTTTGATGTTTGAATGCTCTACTGTAGGTATCTGAGATCACAGACTCACAGAATGTCAGGGGTTGGAAGGGACCTTGAAAGACCATCTCGTCCAACCCCCCTGCCAGAGCAGGTCACACAGGAACGCGTCCAGGCAGGTTTTGAACATCTCCAGAGAAGGAGACTCCACCGCCTCTGTGGGCAGCCTGTCCCAGTGCTCTGTCACCCTCACAGTGAAAAAGTTTTTCCTTATGTTCATGTGGAACCTCCTTGTTTTAAAACAAACAGGAATTCTATACGTTTCTACTCATTTGCAAGATGCTCAAAACTAGTGAGAAGTTCTAAGGAGAGGACTTTTAATTTTGTTCATTCACCCCCTGCATCTACCAACTCCTTGATTGCATGCAGGAACTCCAAAAGCCTTTGGAAAAACCAGGAGAGCCCGCTGGGTAGGGATGAAGAGAGCGCACATTATTTAATAACCAGAAACTACGTGAGAGACCTTTCTAGCTTTATCTTTAGCACAACATATCTGTTGGTAGAAAGACTGTATTTTAACAGAGAGGAATGTAATGGGAAATTTATTTTAAGCATACAGTTCTAGTAGGTCATAAAGATTGTATCATTATCCTCCTTGGACAGTAACTGGCAATAAGAATACACGCTCTCCTCTTAGTTTTTGTTTCATTGATGAGTTGCGAGGAAAGAGAAATGCTCTTCATCCAACATGCTGTTTATTTAATATTCAGCTTTCTTGAACTCTTCTTCTTATGCAAAGCACAAATGCTGATGATCAATTATTTTAGCAATCATAATTCAAGCTGAAATTTTACACTCTGTAAACACATTATCGTGACCACCACACTATGCATTTGAAACATTCCAGTTGCAGCAACCCATACAAATGAACATGCTGCATTAGCTTTACAGTAAAATTCTGTTCTGGCTAGATGTACAAGAGTTTTTTTCATAACAGAAAAATGAAGGAAGCACACATATATGCTCAGTATTTTTCTTTGAGGAGTACAAATGCACACATTCATACACTACAACATTCACACACTTGCTTTAAATATTAAATAAAAATGAAAAATATTTATACTTATCTCTAACAAGAAGTTATTCCAAATATTAGATTTTATGGGTTTTAAATTAAATTATCAGGTAAGACAGAGAAGTCAAAGGAGAGCTGCTGTCATTTTTGTAGGAAAATTTCCTGTAAACTTCACCAGCTTGACAAAAAGGAGAATTAAGTTTCCCCAAGGCAATTGATAGATCTTTGGGAGCAATGTAAAACGCCTTCACACTTAGTGGGTGGCCTAATACATCCCAAAATGTAAGTCTATAATTAAATAAAAATTTGCAAAATTCAGTTTGGACTTTTTATAACAACACTTAATGCACATATAATTGGGGTGTAACACATATACTGCATTACATTTCACTGATAAACCGTAACTTTTCAAATCAATGTTTCATGAAAATGCTTACCAAATAGTTTGACATTTAATGCTGCAAATAATAGTAAAAGGCTAAACAGGGAAAAAGTGGGTCTGCTGCTGAAGGAGGTGGATGATTTAGTGACAGCAAATGGAGATAAGGCTGAGGCTCCTCTCAGGGATTATTTGATACAGCCTCACCCATGAACCAGATGGGCTGTGTCCACGGGTGCAGAGAACCAATGCCACAGCAAGGCCACTACCATGTCAGAAAGCTCGTGGAGATTGAGGGGGTCCTCAATGACTGCAGAAAGGCAAATCTTGTGCCATCTTCAAAACAAAAGGGAGAGCAGTAGAGCCTATTACCCCAACTTTAGCAAGGCTTGACACCGCCTGCCACAATATTCACCTATCCAGTCTGGGACGTTGCCATCTGGATGAGACTACCAGATGGGTAGAAACCTGGTTGGGTTCCACAGGCATTGGTTAACACGTTCTTCAGTTACTGACCTGGAGGCCAGTAACACATGGGGATACTGCAGCCACCTATCCTGGGCACTGCTCTATTCCACATTTCCATCAATGACGTGGAGAAAGCCAGGGAGTGCGCTCTCATCAAGCTTACAGGTAACACCAGTTTGGGAGCAACTAGCAGCTACACTACAGGGCTGCCATCCAGAGGGACCAGGAACCCACTGCCATTCAGCAAGGACAAGGGCAGAGTGCTGCTCCAGGAAGGGAAGAGCCCTTGCGTTGCCCCAGGCTGGGACCCAGGGTCAGGAAGCAGCTCTGCTGAGAAGAGCCCGCAGGTCCTGGCAGGCAGCAATCCCAGCTCCAGCCAGCGGCGTTTTGTACTTGCTGCCTTGATCTTCCAATGGTTTATTCCGTCTATTCACTGCCTTTGGAGTATTTGACTTCAAAACCTTAACAACATTATTTCAGCAGTTCTTTTATAAAATAAAGTAGCCTTGGTAGAAAGTGTGATGCCAGCACGTTCATGTCCAGTAGGTACTGCTAGTTGCGAATTTTTTGTTTCCAAAATGTGCACTCTGTCTTCAGAGAGAGCCAGTGCAGAGCCTTCAGCAAAATAACCGAAAATTGTGATTCCTGTGTCTATAATTAAGCCACAATTGGCACTTTAAGGGGCACATTCTACAGTGCATGCTGCAAAAGTAAATACTATGTGCACGAAAAAGTGCCACATGGTGACTGCAATGAGCATCTATGCTTGTTTGCCAAAGGAGTTCCTTGAATTTGTTTTTAACTGATTTCTTTTTAAGCACATTAAAAATCAAGAAATCACAAAGTCCCATGAATATAAGTGACTATTTGAATTTTCATTAGTACAGTACTTAATACGCAAACCTCAATTAATTTATTTCCCCATGCAAAAATCTGAATGCGTTGGGAGAGACAGCGCACGCTCACATGCTCTTGGAAATGAGCAAACTGTTACAAATTTACTGGAAAAATTGTATACTGGGCATATGTAATCGGCAATTTGTGAACACATAATTGCTATTTCTAACCCAAACCAAAGCAAATCTATCCAAGAAACATGTTCATATAAACACATTATTTTATGTGTGTGTATATATATATATATGTATATATGCACACACACACTTTCAAATATTTTCTATAGAAGCACATTTTGAAAGCATCAAAACAAAGCGTACTGGGGATATCAAGAGCCCTGCTTCATCTTCCCTAGGTGCAAGGCGAGTTAAGCACATGTGCCCACGCTGTAACCAGAGCTCCACTACCCCGAGTTATCTTCTGCAGGGAAACAGAACAGCAGCTACACAAAGAGAAAGTTAGAGGTTAAACTGTGAGCATCCTGAGGGAGGGAAGAAACTCTAACATGAATGTCTTCCCAAGCCTGAACAGCAGTCCTATCCTCAACCCATCCCATCTTGCTAATATTCCAAGATAGAACATTCATCGTACAAGCATACTGAACTAAGTGACATATTTTAATTGCACAAGCACAAGGCTTCTAACATTTATGTAGCTAAAAACCAAGTTCAGAGCTGTTAAAAGGTAGTCTTTTAAAAACTAAGGTTTAAACCACAACCTGAGGTTAAAGCAGATTTAATTTGGCAGGATGATGTTTATAGTACTCCTAGAATTTTGAAATACACACAAAATTCCTCTCTTTTCTCTTTAGCTAAATATCTTCTTAGTGTAAAATTTCTTTCGACAGTAAAACTCAACCTCCTAACACAAAAAAATTAAAAAATATCATAAACATTCACAAATTAAGGTTTCAAAAAAGAACCTACAATATGTACCTGAACAATATTTGGCAGATCACAACATACTCTCATATAATGATCACTTTGGAAGAAAAAAGGTTAATTAAAGCATATACTTGGAATATCAGCTAAAAGGCTGACATACACCATCATTTGATTTCCATCTCTTAACTAAGCTTGTGCAATCAGAACATCTACTCCTTAAATAATCACAAAGAAAAGCAAGACTGTTTCATTTCTTGAAGTGTCAGTGTACATTCCAGGGCTCCTCATACTTTAAGCAAATGGCAATAAAATCCAAAGACATTCTTATTTTGAAAGTGGTTTTGTAGGCTTAGAGACTGTGATTGTACATTTCAAAATGTCCAAGTACACACACATACAAGACACAAAACATCAGTGCTACTCATTTAAAAACCCACTCTTTTTTACTGGTCTATATGACTCTATACAGACTACAGACTTAACTAGGTTATATCTAAATTTTGCAATTCTTTCTGCACAGCTCTTCTAAAACATGGCCTATTCCATCCATCCCTGTAACTGAAGTTCTTATCCAGACTTTCATTATCTCATGCCGGAGCTTATGCTGGTCCTGGCAAAAACAAGCCTGCCCCACTCAGATCCACTTAGGATCCTTCTGAAAAAGATCATTATCTTTTGTCTTGTCACATCTCTTTGCACTCCTTCACCAGCTTCACTTTCTAACACCTCAAACATAGCACACTTACCAAGCTTCTATTTCAATGGCTGAGAAGGGCCTTTGCACTTTGCTTATCACTGGTTTGGTACCGAAGAGCTAACCTCAGCTACCTCCAAACGGCCAAAGATGCACTTGATCTATTTTCAAATGAGCAGCAGCATGCTTTCTCATAGTGCTCATTATGAGAGGTGCTCCCAAATTTACAAGTCTCCTTTGAATCCCTCTTCAAAAGTCTCCTTTTCCATGTCAGCTACAAAAACTGTGTGGTCAGTAGCTCCAGGTGAATTTTTCTTCCATTAATATATACAATGGCTTTCTGAATTTTGGCATTGCCATGTTCTGAGGCAAGGAACTCCACAGGAATATTCTAGGAAAAAATACCTAACATTGTTTATTTTGGGCATCACTTTCTAGTTTCACTTGATGCCTTCAGTCTTTTCATCAGACTAACAAAAATCACTCCCCTGATTACATTTCACCATAATGATCCTGATTTTACAAACCTCTCCCACCACCTCACTCAGCTGTTGCTGGGTTCCTCCCACTCAAACTGGAGATGACTCGTCTGTTTAATGAAACTCTTCCACTGCTGATTCTGACTGCAGAGATAACCTTAACTCGTGAACCCAGACACTTCACCAAGTTTCTAGCAAAGACTTAAAAAGAAGTAAGCTTGTTTTCTCATTAGCAGGACAGGCTTCTGGAATTGTTCTACCTCAAGGACATAAGGTGCTGAGTTCAGTGTGCAAAGAAAGGTGTCAGCGCTACTAATTTCTGCTGCCAGGAAAAGAGAGATGCTCCGTGTCGCCCATGGCAGCAGAAGGGAAAGGACAGCGAGGAATACTGACGACTGTCAAATCCTCCCTCGGCTGCTATGGTTATTCAGCCTCCACGCCTTGTCTTACTACCATGAAAAGAGGATTAGATTTTCTCTCAAGGGTTGAACTTCACTGAGGATGACGAGGTAGCTGTGACGAACCAGAAACCTACAGGGAAGCCGCAGACTGGATTCCTATGCACTTCGGTAGCAGCTCCAACGCAACTGTTGTTAGAGCCTAATCTGCCTCCTGGTCCAATTCCTTATTCTGCAAGAGCAGGAAAAAAAGTGATCAAGTTCCTGCTACAGGCAGCAAAAGGGAATGGCTGCGCAAAGAAGTTCAACTTGCATGCCTCCATTAATTCACTAGATGAGCAACTTCCCCATGATACCCACAGCACAGCAGTAACTGTCCTAATAAATTCACATTCTTGAGTCAGGAAATCCATTTTTGGTACAGATTTGAAGTTGACTGAGACACAAATTAATGAGATTCTCTAGTGCCCGTTTTCTTTCCTTTGAGCGTGAACCTATAAAAACTTTGGTAAACACACTGAAAGGCTTTATGGTTTCACTGCTTTATGGTTAAATAATTTTACATCCTTTTCTGAGATGTCTCACATCTGTTTAAAGAACTACTGCCTACTGACTCACAGATATTTCCAGAGCCTTAGCCACACTCGACCACTGTTATTTTTCAGTCTCCAAAGAAGCAAGATTATCATTAACTATAGCATCAGGGAAAATAAAATCCATGCCGACTCACTAAGTTAACACTGCACATCCAATAAAAATAATAATTTCAAAAATTATAAAATCATTCAAACAGTTTTATCTTTGATGTTTCCCATAGTTTCTCTTACTACACTTAGCCATTTTTTCACATTTCTCTTAACAAGGCTTGCATGAGATGACCTAGTTTATTTGCACTCCTCCCAAACTGTGAAGTAGAATGTGTTAACATAAACCAAATGGTCCCAGTCATTTTGAAAGAAGCTTCTCCTCTGCCAGCTACTCACCCTCTGCCGCCTCTGTCTACTGCCTTGACACTTTCCAGCCATTTTTCCTCCCAGTCTTTGCTGCCATTTCCTTTGTTCTCAAATCTTGCCACCCCAAATGCCTGATACCCTGCTTTTTTTCCCTGTGCTGGTGCCACTTTCTCCTCCCTCCCAGGCCAAGCCTTGCCACCCCAAGCAGTTGGCTTCCCCCTTACAACCAGAACCTCTAATGCCACCAAGCATCGCCACATGGGAGCCAGCAGCTCAAGCTCCCCTGAAGCCAAGCGCTGCCCATCAAGCACGTGGTGCCGGCTCTGCCTGCCGTCTGAACGAACGCAGTTTGCTCCCCAGCCGGGCAATCGCCCGGCCAGCACAGCCCAGCAGCCACCCTCCGTTACCAGCACCACCGCCCACCGTGCGCCTGTAGGGAGAGACTGGATGCCCCGGGCAAGGGAGAAAGCCCAGCTTGGATTTAGTGACAAAACACAGAGGAGAGGCCAACGTATCACTTATCCCCCTGCTACACAGGAGAGTGAGATCTTCATGTACTGATCCAGTGAACGTGTCAGTGCCATCCCTGGCATATGGTATTACTCAGGTTGCTATTTTCGTCTTTGGTAAAGCAGTATCTATGGTAAGGTAACAGCCTCAAAACTGTATAATACAACACAAGAAGAAAAAAACAAACAAACAAACAATTAAAAAAGTAGCAAAAAAGTACCAGCAGCGAGAAAAAGGCCTTTAAAAATGTTCTACTCTTGTGGATTTGTTCTGCTAGTCAGAAAAAAAAATAATATTAAACAACTTTGCAATAAGCTGCCTGAAGCAAGCTATTTTCAAGTTTCCTCTAGTTTAATGACTACTCATTTCCTCACTCCAGAGGCATAGCTGTAAGTGCCACAGGCCATACAGGAGCAAACAAGCGCTTGTGGTAGTTAGGAGGAGAATATGCAGTGAACACTCACCCATTACGTGCAAGCCTGAAGGACAGATTGTGAATTGCCAACAGGGGATCCAGCAAGCAAATCACACAGAGATGTAAGAGTCCGCCATTCACACAAAAGAACTTCCATTTCTTTAAAATTACCTTAACTGCGCACTCCTATGTCAGAAGTTCCCATCCAGAAAACATAGTGGAGTGGTTTTTTATTAAGCAAACTCTCTCTCACTTATCCTCAAGTTTAATGGAAGTTGTTGTGAAGTTTCAGAGGACACCAGATAAATCTGCAGGATTCTGGAGTCTTAGAGCCTGGGGCCACGGACTACCACCATGCTAAGAACACAAAGGAACTGTATGTAGTGTACGTGATCCACGGTTGGGGCTGTAAAATACATCTCACCCAGCACCCTCATGAATAACACACCAAATCCACAACAGTAGATCGGTCCACCGTAGAAGGACTGCAAAGACAAATTGCAACATGCTTTTTCCTTTTATATGTGAAGGCTGAACGGCTTGACAAGGATACCAGAGAAATATGATGTCTTATTCCAGTACTGCTACCAGAGGTGGTTTCTCCCCACACTTTGTGCTGCAGTAATTCAAAATTCTTACAAAGACAAATACTGTTCCTTGTATTGCAAGGGTTTTTCTTGCCACAAACGTGAGCCTTTTCCCGTTCTCTCTGCAACCACACTGAGGACTGCAGCTGAGCCAGGTCAAGGGCTCTTTCAGCTGAACATGAAACGCCACAGCAAACTGCCACACAAGACAAAGGGAGGAGCCGGTACAAAATTATGTTGCCTGATTCAATTTGCACAAAAAAGCCCAACAAGAGCAGCTAAGACCTGCCATACGCCAGGTTTGATCAGACACTACCTCTCCTCCACAGGCACCATATCGGTTATGTCATGCCGTTGCCAATTTCCTGGAAATAGTACAGTCAAAAAGCACACTGCCAACTCACCTGTTACCATCAACATGGAGCCCTGGCCTAAGTGTAGTCTGGCTTGGGTTTTTAGGTAGTTTAGGTAACCTACCTAGTCTTCACATCAGACTGAAAACGGGACAGAGAAGGCAGATGGGATTGTTGGTTTCCATTTGGCCAAGTACTAAGGGCAACTGCTGCAGGAAGCTTGAACCGTAGCGTAGAGATTTGGGGTTCTTAAATACATACCCTCTGAAACTGTACAGCTGTCTACAGTTGTTGCTCAGGATAGCTAGAAAAATTACCAACATCTCCTGCTGCCACTCAAAACTTATCATTTCCAGGAACACGCAGCTCAATAAAATGCAACAGAAAGTCATCGCTAATCAGGAACACATCCTGCCTCATACCCAGCCACACGCTGCTGCACAAGACAGCCCAGAACAAGAAGTCACAAGCAGGGAAAACAAATTCAATCTCCTCCACACAAACACAAGACTTTGTGCACTGGACTGAACAACTCAAAGATGCAGAGTCTCTCCTGGTTACCACACTTCACCTGCTACTCTTAATTCATTGTGTCAACTGACACCACCTCCCCAAGCCATAACTGAAAATTATAATTAACAAGATGATGATATAGGAGGAGAAATCTGGTCTCAGTCAGTAATCAGTACTGAATTCTTCCTCATTGAGAAAGGAAGGTAAATCTCATTCTGAATTTTGCACAAATAACTGCAACCATTCAGCACGGCCTTCTGAGATTTTGCTTTCACTAGCCTGACAAAAAAAAACCCATTTCCTAAATGAAATAAAAAAATAAAGGAACACTTTCTTTTTAACGGGAGCCCAAACTGCCATGGCAGGTAACCAGAATAACACAAGATCACATTGCAGGCTCTGACTCTGCACCGACTTCCATGCAGCTTGTTCCCCACTTTTTAGGGGAAGACCATGGAAAGCCACTTCCTTGGCACAGAAGCATAACTCCGACCACACATTCTCCGAAGGATCACAAGTGTAATGTGCCTAGGTCTGAAACGAGACTTATCAACAAAAGATATGCTATGATGAATATATGTATCAAATATAAAGCAGCAGAAATTCTCTCCCACAATCACACACGCTTATTTTAATCTCAAATACACTGAAGCATGGTACTGCAACCATCAGTACTAGCGTTTAACTGGCTGGTGGCTGCTGTTGAATAACACAATGCATTAGCTCCTAAACAGGATTACATTTTTTGCCTTAATTTTTTTTTTCCAGCTCAACAAGGATGAGGACTACAGGAAAGCCTCCAAAATATCAAATAAAAATTGACACCCCAACTTACTGTCTCCAGAAACAGACTCCTCTACAAGAGCAATTTTGTCTTACAGATTGTCTAAAACTCCGACAAAAGAGCAGCCAATCTCACACCCTGCCTCTCAGCTGGGGAAGATCACTCTTTAAAAATCTGCTAGTCCACACCTAACAGTGTAACCTGTATACCCATATTACCCAATGTCATCTAGAAATTGATGTGGTGAATTAATTTAAGCAAATATTCCCCTAGCTCTCAACAGGTTTTAATGAAACCATTAAATGTTCTTCTCAACTGAGTCCACCGTGAGCAAACACATGCTGAGAACTTACCTTCCCACCTCGAAACCTGTGCACTGCACGTTACTTAGGTAACCACCCTGGACCATTCATTCTCAACTGAAAAAACCCTGAAACTGCCAGTTTAACAGACACACCCACTGCAATCCAAAAGGACAAAAAGTAATTTCCTTCAATTGTGGTGTAGAGATAAGGTAGGAGAAGAAAACACTCAAATACAGTTTAGTTTAATGAAAGTAAAGTGTTTCACATATCCTCCAGCAATAACCCCCAAAAGATCAATCTTCACAGCCTTTACTTCAATAGTTTCTCACTCCAGGGCCATTCCCAAATCCAATTCAATTCTTCCCATGAGCTGTTTTCCCTTCCATGATACCTACCCTCTCCATGCTTAAAAGGTACGCCAGTTTGTACTTCTGTCAATTCCAGCCTGACCTGCTCACCAAACATAAGAAACTGTCTCTTATCAGATCTGTCCACAAGCCACCCAAACCATTACAAGATTTTCTCCCAGCAACAGCTGGGATCAAAGCCAATCGCATTGTCAGCATGAACTCGGACACAGAGGAAGTCAATACAAGATGGGACTTCTCGAGCTATGAAGTATGCCTCATCACCACAAGCGATAAATGAAAACAGAAGTCCTTTCTCCTCCGGGAGCCACTTATTTTCACAAGTAGTGAAGTCTGATTTTAAGAGATCAATTGCTCTGGGTCACAGTCAGATCTACACTTCAATACATGTAAAATGCTTAATATCTGTTGAGGACAAGACATTATTTTGAGCTTCAGAGAACATGCCGATGCGAGGAAACTGGACTCGGAGATAGCCGAGAAAGGCATAGATCTGGCTATAGTTTAATGTCTTGCCTACGACCAGGGTCCTGAAGAGCCTTCCTTACTCCTCTACGTACCAAAATCCGAGTAAGAGTTCACTGCATAACTCAAAACCCCACCTCGACACTCTGATTTTGGCTTCTTCCTCGCTAAGCACAGGGGATCGGAGCTGCAGCCCCGCCTGACACCAAAGAGGAGTCAATCAGCTTTCCGATCCCAGCAGAGTTACAGATTTAAACCATCCAAGGCCTTAAATCTAGGCAGCAATGGGAATTGTATTCTCTTCGCTAGGTATTTCTAAAGTCCTCATGATGGCATCACTAGAAAGACAAGCCAGGTCACGTTTCTAACACAAAGGGTCACTCCGGTTGCTTGACCCAAGATGCTGCTAAACTTCGCACTGAACAGGGAAAGCAGGACGCAGGCAAATGCAGCTGAAAAACACCATTACAAGGACTCTGCTTAGGAACACTGACGAGAGTCAAGGCATTTTAATTACATCACACTTATATTTCTATACTATTTAAATAATTATTTGCATATAATTTATTTCAGTTATTTGCATGACTATCATAGGAGTTTGGACATTTGATTAAAAGGTAAAATAAATACTATCACACAAAGCAATTTTATAGGAACCTTGCAGTGAATTAATTATAAGTCAATATAATGAACTACAAAAATATAAATTATCCCATAAATAATGAGGTCCCTCAGTCTCCCCATGCTACCCTGGTCCAGTAATCACACTGGTTCACTAAATACTAGAATAATTTCCACCATTCAAATTAAACACAATGCAACTAGTTCACTTCCACACACGAATCAGCATTTGTGTCCACAGAACATCAAAGCAGACACCCAGCCTGCAGCCAGGAAGTCAGGGAGTTTTCTGGTATGTTTGGATAGCATCCAACATGTTACAATTTTTTCACCACAAAATACACATTGTAAAATTGTATCTTTTGGGGGAAGGAAAAAAAATAAAATAGTTCAAGGTCGAATGATTCAGCGATCAAAACCTTTTTTGCCCTGCTCCTCCTGCTTGAGCTGTTCACCATTGATTTTTATTATAAAATTTCTAACAATAACCTTAAAAAAAATAATCACACCAACAGTAGGGTCAGGACATAGAAACTAGTGGATACTCCACAGAGAATCTGGTTTAGTATTAGACCTGGATAAAGCTGAAAGGGTCGGGGGAGCTGGTTGTGGTTAAACTGGAAATGAGGAACGTTTTATTATTGAGGAAAGACAACACGAGAGAGGGAAGGGACAGGTGCTGAGTTAACATTACTACCATCAAAACCAATTTTGCTCAGGCAGTAAGGAGGAGTTTGAATGGTAAACAGCACAGCATTATTTTACGGTTTTTTGCTAAACATGAAAAAAAATCCTGAATACAAATTCAAGAGTTGAGAGCTAGGTGGTGGCCAACAGAATAACTTGCAAATTTCAGGACAAATACAGCAGATAAATATCTAGTGGTATAAGCTGAGGACAAGACACGTGAAACCATGAAAGAAACAAAGTTAGGTATATCCTGGGGTACAGCAAAATAAAACCAAAAACAAAACAAAACAAAAAAAACCCCACACAACAAAAACAAAACAAAGCAGTGATAAGAATAAGAACTCTATCAAACCAGTCTGAAGTATACTGGATGCAATTTCTGTTTCTCTTAATTTCAATCAACTTTGATATTAAAAAGAGAAATATTGGCATCTATTTGTGGAACTACACTATGTAGCACTTGCACCTTGTATTCTTCTCTTGCTCCACTTGTTAAAACCTGTGACCCTGCAAGAACATGTACTTGGTCACACAGAGGACACTATCACCTTGTTTAGGCCACCAGTGACCATTTTTGACAGGAGAGATTTCTGTCTATATTTTCCAGTGAAAGTAGATTCATAGCATTCTTCAATATATTGGGATTTTGTTTACTCATGTTTAACAGCTTGACAGCATAGACAGGTAATAAATTATTCTTTTACCTTTGGATTTAAATCTAGACTATGGCTTAGTTCCTTAGTAGCTTAGAACTGCACTACACAAAGAGAGTGCTTGTTTTTTTGAGAATTTTATTGAGATGCATTTACTGTTTAAAAACCAAACAAAAAACACCAATCAAACAAAAAATAACCACCAAAAAAAACAACTCCCACTGCATCACAAACATTAACAGTCTTTCACGACCAAATCCTGCAGACGTGTAAGGAGGAGACACAAAAACCTACCATTTCGGAATCCCCCTACAGCTGACCCAACAGCACAGCGAGCCCCGCACCGTTTGGACAACACTTGCTCTGCAGATGCAGCTCTCACTGCCACCAGTCCAATATATAAAGGAAAAGCATAATTAACAGCCTGTGGCCAGGATTTCAGTTGTCATGTTTATTCTGTCATTCTTTCAACAAGCATAAGTAGACAAAATCCTAAAACACTGAATATTGTTACACAACCACCTCCTTGTGAACATCTATTCAAAAAATTCTCCCATTTCATTTCCACTGCTCATTTCATTTGTCATGCTTCTACCCATCATTCCACTACTTTCCTTCTAAACTCCAGGATCTATTAACTTGAGCAAAAGTGATTTTGGTATTTCTAGCAAAGCAATACTCAGCAGATGTCTAGCATCTATATTTATACAACTCTAGAACTGGTTATAAACATGATTTTTGTATTGCCACACTACATTTTTTAATGAGGCATCATTCCGTATCTCTGTTTACCAAGAATTACGTTGTCCACAGCCGAGTCTTTATCCCATATTCTTACACCACATCGCAAGAGTTTGGACGGCTGAATGGAAACTTCTCACTATATACAAAGGAACACCTAATGGCTAAGGATTGGCATTATTCTCCCTGCCTCTGTGGACAGCAGGGCTACTCAGACGTATGCAGGAAGGTATCTAAGGGGAGGGAGATGCCTGGGAAGGCGTTAGGTGTAAACGCTCAGACTTTAGAGCTCATTTCCATCCGCATCCCAACCACAGTGACTTTCACAGGACTGTGCCAAAGACATTTGTCCAAGAGCGAGTACGTGGTTCCTAGGTGACGTCAGACGCCCGGGCAGCCAGCCAACTCCCTATGTAAGTGATTTCAATGCTGCTGAAGTTCAATCTAATTGTATTTATCATATGATTACTTATGTAAGGAGCCAGCAGCTTGCATAGGTAGCCTGTATTTTTGAATCTAATAAAATAAAATACTTTTTGAAAATACAAAGAAAAAGATAGATTGAGGTACACAGAAGTCATATTCAAATTTCATGCCTTCCTCTAGAGCCACTTATTCCAGAAAGGAACAAATGTTAGCCAAGACAAATTCCATCCTCGCTCAACTGGGACTTAAGAGAGCCTATGATGCAAAGCACAGTATTTTCTCACCTGTAAATTTACAATTGTGCCATACCTATAAATATACCCTAAATGTAAAGCCTTGTCCCTTCTACTCATGCTTCATAATAGGTTCTCACTGCCCCAAGGCTTTTCACAAAAGTTGTTCGTTTCTTCCCTTTGAGATCATTCTCTTAAAACTTTTCTGTGACGTAAACAAAAACTCCATCCCATGAACCAAAAAGCCAAATAAATTCAAAGGTGGTTACGCTACAGGTTACTGAAATGACCATTCCTCTTCCTGGACAATATAACATCAGTGCTTCCATGCACACTTTCATCTCTCTGTACTCATTCACCTACTGCCTCATTTTATTACTGAAGTTATAACCGCACACGATCAAGCACAACTAAGCCCTGTCATGCGACCAGAACGCTGATAGATCCCTGTCCCACAGGCAATAAGCAGTGCCACATCAGTTGGCAGTATTCTGCAATGCGCTCATGATCATAAAATAGTTGATTGTTAACAACCAGAAATAGGAAGCTGGTGAAGTTCCTACCATGTTAAAGCAGGGCACTGAACTTAACACATTCACATCATCAGTGCTCAGAGCATTCAAGATTAATATGCTCTGAGACACGCTTTGAAAGAGGAGAGAAAGAAAACAAATTAACGCAACTTCTCCCTCCCCCCGCCCCCCCATAGTCTTTCGGCCCCAGTGTCCTCTCCCAGTCCTCAAAAAGGAAATATGCATTTGCAACAGCCCAGTTCAGATTTCAGATTCTGGCAGGGTGTTTCCAAGGTCTTTGCTGTCCTTTCTGATCAACCCCCTCTCCTAAATAACAGCTCAGAAGTTCGGTGACAAACAACAACAGGAGAAGGACAGCGGAAAAGGCTCTGTCCTTCAGCAGTGCCTTCAGGATTCACCGTATGTCTGAAGGACTATGCTAACCATAATCAGATTCCCTTTCTGTTCACTGTAATCTCACAACTTTTCCATGGATATCTCCAATTTGTTTCCGTAAAATAAATTTGGACCAGTCTCGAAAAATGGAAGCAGAGCAGACAAAAAACCAAAATAAAAATAAAAAACAAAACCTACGAACCAAAAACCACCAATGATTTTTCCTCTGTGCTATTTTTTGCACAGGACTTATTTGCAGTAGTGTCAATCTCTCATCGCTATGAAGTATATGGTGCAACAAAGTGTTGAAAGCATTCTGAAATTTTGGAGAAAATGAAAGGGAAATATCCATCCAGGTAAGCAATATATTAAGTCAGAGCTCTTTATTACACCAGCCAATGTTTAAGAATCTCAATCCTATCATCTACATTAAAAAATGTTTTGTTGTAATTTTTTATGTATGTCACAAATGTTAGATGAGCATTAACTTTCTTGATTTCAGAGCTTACTCTGCTGTCTTTACACTTTTGCTTGTGTACCAATTAGGGCTATTTAGTCATTTACAGCTTTTTAATAACATCACACAGGACCCCTCTACAGTAAGCGATTCACCAGCCTGAACAGTCTCTTGTACTAGAAATGCAAAAACTAAGGTTGCCTATGTCAGATTTACAGAATAGCCCAATCCAACACCAAAAAAAAAAAAAAAAAAAAAATCAATCCCCACCCCTCAACACAAAGGCCACATTTTTTCCAACTTCAAGCACATGTTCTCAAACAGGAAATTTAAGCTTTTCAAGAAAACTTTTTAATAGGTAAAAACCCAACTTACCAGTTTTCCTTGCTGTTGTTGTTATCACAACAGCTGAACCATTCCAGCTAATTTGCAAGAAAAGGCAGTCTGCTCGATACAAACCTTATCACGAAATATTTCAGCCTACTTATAAAAAAATTAATGTGATCCAATTTCCCAGGCTTAGTTGTTTTTACAAAGCTTTTCTCCATTGCAACCACATTTCCATTGGGATCATAACCCTAAGCAATCACATAAACAACTGAATTTCTGCAAGGGCCACGACCCCACTTGCAGCTTCCCCCTGCCCCCATCCCAGTCACCACCTCTCACTAGGAAAGCCCTGCGACAGGCGCAGAGGGATGGACAACCCTACGCACAGCAGACCCTGACATCCTTCATTTAAAACATCAAGGCAAAACAAAAAGTATGTTCAAGTTTTGTCAATAATTGCCAAGATTAGGCCCGAATCGAAGTCCCAGATAAACGCAAACCTGAAAAGAGCAGGAATCAAAGTGTACAACTCTGGACCGGCTTTTACGCGTGGAAAACACAGCTGTGCGTTATTTTGGCAAATCCTAAGACACATCACCACCTCTACCTGAGCCCACCTTCAGTCACTTGCAGTTACTTTGGGGTTGCCAATGCTCATGCATGGAGCAACCCACACATGTATTTATTGTGTGAGTCTTCTGGTAAATTAGTGTAAGTAATCCCTATATAGTAGAACCATCTTTTAAAAGAGGTTATCAATAAATAGGGCCTTACGGGATTCCACATGATGAAAACAGGATATTTTAAAATACCTCTTGGCTAAACAAGATATTAAGAAAAATAGGCCATGAATATAGCCTAGAAATCCCGAACCGCCTCACAACACAACAGTCACACAAAGGATGCTTCACAGGCAAACACAGAGCAGCAAGCATTTCAAAAATTGTCCCATTTGGTTTATAACTGATTTTGTTAACCCACATTTTGCTTTTTACTTAGTATATTTTGGGACCACAGTTATACAGTAAAAAAAAAAATAGATATCCTTTTTAGCAATTTATAAGCACATAGATACACTCTTCTCAAGAGCAGGCCCAAGGCTGTATGCACAGATCCAACTCTGCTTTCTCTGTGTATACATTATGCAATGCAGTGAGATAAATGTGTAACTGTGAAGTCACACACTATATTGCAAACAGGATACAGTACTCTTCAGTGACCCAAGAGAAGGCAGGCGACACCCTGTTCTATCTGTGATTCTTACCCCCCCATTTTATTTTCATAATGGTGGAGCACTCATTTTGCAGGCTTTTTATACCATCTCCTCTCTAAGGTATGTAAATAATTTAGTCAACAGTAATGCATTATGCAATTTATTTTCAGCCAACAGCACAGCCCTCGTTAGGTGCAATTCATGGGAAGAAGCAGTTAATTATGGTAATTCATCTGCAGACCTAGGTGAGCAATTTCACCGTTATTCTGCTATCCTATTTAATATGCATATGCTGTATAAGAGCAGTTAAATGGCAACTTTCAAAACTGACATCCCAAGCCCTGATTCTATAACAAGCTTTGAACCCGAGCTTTAAGGCAGAGCTACAGTAAACACCGCTTCTGGGAGGCGAAGGAGTCAATTTACACAAAACAACTTCCAAGATCAGGGTTTAAGGTAGTCTATTGAATAGACCTCTACAAGATCCCAGAAATAATTCTATGCTATTGTATTGCACTATTTGTGGAGTGGTATGTGATCATATAATTAGAGAACATATAGTACATTCACACAAAGAATACTTTAGGACTTGCCGGGGAGGGCGGGGCGGGAGGAAGTTCTTTTTTTTTTAAAAAAAAAAAAAAAAAAAAAAATGAAGAGAACTAGATTATCTGGAAATTCAGAGCTAATCTCCACAACTCAGAAATGCTTCCAGAGAGCTTTTCCTTCACAAACTTTAGAGGAATACATTTCAGGTCTGATTTCTGCCTGAGGAAGAATTAGTTCCAAACAAAACCAGCTGAGGTATTCAGTCATTAAGATCTTAAAAATCTAAACAAAGTATGCAGGAAAATAATCTGAAATATGTGTCAATATTTAAAAAAAAATAATAATTTCTAAACTGCAGCTCTATGATTGCAATGATGAGGAACAAAGACAGCATTTGGTTCAGAACCAGCACTGAAGGAAGCGCTCGGGACAGGCGCAAGGAAAATACCATCAGTTTGGTAGCTAAATCAGAGGAGAGAAGATGCAGGGCAGGTCTCAACCAGGTGCAGAAGTGTGGCAGCATCCTGGAGAAGCGCGGTGCTCAAGCACAGACTTTCTGTTCAGGGGAAGGCTCCAGCCTGTCCTCCTGTTGATCCAGCCTGGAGGCCGTCCGGGCTGATCTCCCCGTGAAACTTCCTTTGGGGCAGCTCAAGTAGCAGCAACAACCTGACCCAGCACCCGCTCCCTGGGACGTCTCACCACATGCCTTTCAGCAGCCTTGCAAGAAGAGTCCTTGAATGTGGGCCTCTTCTTCATGGCACCTTGCCTCCACCCGTCTGCAGCCTGCCTGCAGACTTCAGAAACCGATTGCTAAATAATCCAGCTTGTGTCACGTTGAAGAGCACCCAACTACTTCTGTCAAATCTCTGCCTTCCCGAGGGAAGCGCGTTAAATAGCGCTAAAATCACTGAAGTTCCACTCGCTTTGGAGAATGGGCAGCCAACTCAGCCAGGTTTGTACGTGCAGCGCTGGTCTTCAGCCACAAACAAGGCCTAGAAACCTGCAAATCCCCCCTCAATTAAAAGCTCAGAGTCATAATAACTTTAGATAATCACCGCTTTAATGATAGAAGGCACAGAATTTTTAAATGAGCATCCTGAAGGTCTCAGTGGAGCACAGGTCCAAGATGCACCCGCACAGACAGACATTCAGACAGTTTTAATTTTAACCTTATACGCTCTGGTATAGCCACAGGACTAAAACATTAGTGGTCTCTAGCTTGTTTATAACTGACTACATATGCTAGAATGTGTTTTGCCAAAACACATAGCTATAATAAAAACCAGCGTTCAAACAGCCTAAAACTTCATAAACCAAATAAACAATACATTGCAAATATTTCAGACTTCCAAGAAAAGGCTACTTCCATAAACGTCAACATTTAAACTAGCAACAAAGCATTTCAGACACCAAAACAAATGACTGTCTAAAAAACGCTACCCCATCATCATCATCATCTTTTTAAATGGTTCATTTTTCTGTTCTCCTGAAACATGCACGGCACTCAAATTATAACTAAGCAAAGAACATATCCCTAGCTATTTAAAACAAAAAAAAAAAATTGGAAACATTAAATTTAAATCTTTTTGCTTAACCCAAGACTAGAAAACTGTCAGCCCTGAAAATTAGTTTCACAGAGCCTTAATGCATCTGAAAATGGCTTACTTGCTGAACATGACAAGCAAATTCTGAAATAAAGGGAAACCCTTTCCCTCAACACGCACACTAATATTTTTCTTTCCTGAAGGTTGGATCATTTCCAGAGAACCTGAATCGACTTCAATGGAGCAATAATATATTTCTTACGAAGAACATGTAGACTGCCTCAGAATACAAGAAAATGGTTCAGCTAAGAAAGGGCTTCACTCAGCTCTTCTAAAAATACCCAAGGATCACACTTGAAAGTGATTTTTTTAAAAAAAAACAATTAGGGCTTGACTACACCAACAGCTATATCTGCTGATATATAGATATGTACTACACTAAACAGGAATGAGACACTTTCTTCCTGGAGTCATTCCAAAAAAATGTGAACGCACTGTAAATTCACGCTTTTAACTTCAAACCATGCTACCTAGCGAGTGTAAATACATTCTTGTAGAGTTTAAGGGATTTATTAAAGTGCTAGCAGGATTTTCTTTTTCAATCAACCAGAGGATACTTCTCAGTGTAGAGTATGGTGAAAATAAGAAAAGTCACAATATAAAAACACAATTTACAATAGCAAAACCCAAACATATACAACTTCAACTACTATTCCCAAACTGAAGACACTTCCCCAAATTAAAACACTCCCTAAAATTTCATTTTCCAGAAGATGAAAAATATCCAAACAACATAGGAGAACGAGAAAATGTTACAGAAAGCACGTGCTCACCAGTATCACAAGCACAACTGTGCTCACCAGGACTGAGATGCGCTTTAGGAGACACCCATACTGCTGGGGAAAACTCTCCCCGGAAAGCAAGGTCCCACATTAGGACTGCACATCTTGCACAAGCATTTCTCTTGACAAGACCCGCAATGTTCTATCTGCCCGGGCCACGCTGCTCTGACAAGGTAAACACCCCCGGTCCTCAGTGAAGGGCATAAAAATAGATTTTCATAGCTTGTAAATTTGCTTAACTATATATTTATAAACAAGAATCATTCAGGAAGTTTTTAAGGAAGGCTTGCCCAAATGAAATTGTAAGCACATGGCAAAGATCATGTCGCCTCTTATGTCCGCTTTATACATGGACAAATCCAAGCACTCAAGACAGTACGGCTAATGCCATCACTACGTACAGAAAGGTCGGTATCAGACTGGCTTAGCTATTAGCTGGCCCACTGCAGTCTGCAAAGATTTTGGCTAAGAGCAAAGCTGATACAAGTTCCCATCCCACCCTTACCTATTCATGTAGGTTCATCCCTATGGATAAGCTACAGTTTACTACCATATTCACAGTCATGCTGTGAACTGGTTCAGCAAAACCACTTGGATTTTAATACCCCGTCCCAAAACAGCAGTAGGTTTTAACACAATCCTTCCAGGGATAACATTTGTAGGACCAATAAACTACTGAGTCAATAAACCGTGGCAGAGGATAGAAACTTTCTTACAGACAAGGAGGTTCACAGAGGTCGACCTGCAGCTTTTGTTGTGTGTCTCTGTTCCACTAAAAGCACGGTCAGCTTAGAGGCCCCACCACCTCCACTCCCATCTCTGCTGCTGGGACAAGCAGCTGCTTGCGTAGCTGTGCTCTGAAACCCATTCCTGAAGTGGCTCCACCGAGAAAGTTCAGCCCTTCCCCACCCCAAAAGAGCCGCCAAGGTCTGGAAAAAGTGCAGGCAGCTTAAAACTTCATATAAGGTTGCACTTCCATGTTACTAAGGACAGAAACATGCCTAACTTTATGAACCAAGTGGCCTGATTTCAGCATGATTTCAGCATGATTCTTCATCATGTATGGGCACTATCAGAAAATAATTCCAATGTGAAGGACCATGTTTTGACCAACATAAAAGAAAACCAGAAGACAAGCACAAAACCTATGAATACAAAAAAAGCACTTGCCTAAACTAAAAAATCCAAGAAAGCAGAGGCTGAAAAATTAAACAAAAGCCACTTTACACTGCTATGCAGCCTTTCACCAGAAGATCTCAGGGCACCAAACTCATCCGAAAAAACTCCTGTTAAGTATTAAATCACTGGTGCATGGGTAAATTTGTTAATCCATTTGCTAAGGTCACACAGTGGCAGAAATAGCAGATAATCCTGACACCAGCTTTCTGCCCTAATCATTATGTGGACAGAAAATCTTCAGTGATGTAAACTAAAAATAAAGTAAATACCGTTATCTGTTACATACAGGTATATTAGGTCAACCCAGAAAAGCAAAATTGTGGGTGTGGGGAGTGGAGGTGTGTCTCTGGGCATCCACCACAGATCTAGAAAAGCCTATGAAAATTTAGAAAGAGAGTTTATAACCAGAAAGTAATTCCCTAATTCCCTCCATTCAAGCAGTCCTTACGAAGGGACTGTGTAGACAAACTGCAGCCGTGCTCAAAAAACAGTGTGAAAACCTTGAACAGTAACCCACGGGATATATTCCATCACTGTGTAGCACCCACATTAGGACGCCAAAAGCTTTCCATTCATTCTGTATTGAAATCAAAGCAGTATTTTGCAGATTGCATGTAAGCCTCCAAAACTGGGGAAAGTGTTCTAATACCAGAGGGCAGACAGACACACAGCTGACATTGTCGACACGCAGTCAAGAGAGCTAAGACAATTTCCACGAGCTTGAAAATTTCTACGAGCTTTAGTGTCATTACATACGAAAGCGCCCTCATAATACCAGCTACGGAGCTTGGACAATTCAAGACCATTTCGGTGAGTGGTCTGATATTGGTATACAATACACTGCAAGCACCAGTTTCCAAAAAGGAAAAAGCAAGACTATGACCCGAAAAAAAAAAAAAAAAAAAAAAAAGAAAAACTTATTCTACAAATCAAAAATACCAAACAAGACAACGAGCTACATTGGCATTTTAAGAGGTACTAAAACCAACAACATAATAAAATCACTGTAGGCAAGGAAGACTAATCTTTCTGTTCTTCCTCAGGTAGAACAGACAGCAATTTCAACGGGGTTCTCCCCCAGATATGGCTGGATGACTATATCCACAGCCTCCACATGCCACGTTTGCTCCTGCAGACAGTCTCTATTGCATCCATCTTAGTTACACTACACATACCCTGATTACAGGGATAAGAGTAATTTAGAGGTGATCCACAAAACTGCAACTTCAGTAGAGACGAGGTTCACAATTATCATCTCAAGCGTCAACAGTTTTGCAGTAAAGGACTTATATTTGAAGGACTTTCAAGCAAAAATCTTTTACTGACTTTCTCAAAAGCACATCTTGCATTCTCTCTGTCCCAAGCAGATCTATTTCAGAGCCAGAACAAAATCCATCGGTTTCGCTCGGCATCAAGGTACAAGAGAGTTTATGACGCATTAATCTCTTCCATTTATTTTCTTAGGTTCTGGACAAGACAACACCAAATAAAAATGGTGCTCAGATATCAAGCAACAGAGTGTTTCATATATTACGCAGTTTCTCAATGTGAACTCTTTAAAGACAATCTTTCAACTCCAAAGTCGCAATTCCGCATGCTCATCTGTGCAGCACAGGACAAAGGCGCCTGTGCGCACGTACCAGCTCGCGGTCTCAAAGCGGTGTTTGTTCACCCAGAACAATGGGACATGTGACTTGTCAACACTACCCACAATAAAAACAATAAGATAAGGCTGCCACTGATTTCACGATGACTGACTTTGGTTTTGCTAATTTTAAGTCACAATGTCGATAAAAATTTATTGCATAAAATCCTTTCTTTTAGAAAGCCCAAAGCCAACCTCACAGTGTGCTGAGGTTTTCACTCAAACTTCCTCAGCTTTTAATGTTCATACTAAACACTCACACCAACTCCCCCACAAAGCCTCCCTCTGACTTCATCAAGAGTTGGATCAATGTTTTACGCCTAAAGCCAAGACTATTTTTACCAAATAAAGGCACTGCCAAAATTTGTCCTCTCTGCTTCCTGCCCTGCGTGCCTGTCCCAGCTACCCCTCTGCCCACAGGCAGGCCCCTCGCTCACCGCTGCTCGGTGCCCCGCTCGCTGCCAGCGGCACAGCCTGCAAAATGAGACTTCCTCAGCAGCCCCGCAGCTTTTGCTCTGTCACAGAGTGGGTCTGCCCCATCCAAACCCATCTAGCGCCTCTGGCTCAAGAGGGCTACACAGGATCAAGTCCTACATGTAAACTTAACAAAGTTAGGGGGAATGGGAAGAAAGCAGAGAAAAAGCAGAGAACAGAAACAGAAAGGCACCAATTTGGTTTTAAGCACTGACAAAAGAACTGATAGGGAGAATGCAAAAGCCCAAAATGACCAAAAATAAGAGGGAAAGCCCAAGTTAAAAAATGGGGGGGGAGGAGATTAGAAAATGAAATAAGGCCTTAGGAATGGATATTAACGAAATGATGCAAACTGTCAGGACTGAGACAAACACTCCGGTATATCACGCTAATTTGCCACATTCCTGTTACAGCACGGACAAGGAAGCAAAGCCAAGCAGAGGAGAGGGCACGACCATACTGACCGTCAGAAGGGGTTAATTTGAGAAAGAAAAAAAGCAGTACAATCTTGCACAACTTGTCTTTTAATTACACAGGGTGAGGCTTTGGGGGTTATTTTAATCACACAGAATAGCAGTAGGCCCAACACCACCAGACTAACAAAAGCAGGCAGCGATAGGCACCTGGAAGTACATTACCGTTCCAAACTTTCATAATTTACAGTAACATTAATGCAAATGAAATCTGACTAACCTGATCTCTGAATACGTGTTTTTAAAAACAGCACATTTCTTTCTTTTCACCTTGAAAACGCACCGTTCCACAGGCGGGTAGTTATGAAACCACAGCTGGGAAAGTAGGAGGCACATTAAGCACGCAAATAAGATTTACATATTCTAACACCATCAACGCAGCTTTCTGGAACTCTTCAGCAACGTCCAACATACACAAGCCTCGCTGCTGGCACAACAGAGAATCTCAGCCTACACAATGGACGTACGTGTAGCCACAGTCTGACACTGCATTTCACATACCCTCCGAGTCTCTCATATGAAGTCATCCAGAGCGTCAAAGAGCGAGTCAAAACACATCAAAAGTGTTTTCCCTGGCTACCTCTGAAAGTTTCCATCCCTTTATCCTTCATATAATTTTTTTTAAATCTTCTTAGCATTTCTGTCAACACACAGAGAATCTTTAAAAGGCCAGTTTTGTGCCTCAGTACATACAAGCAACCAGTTTGACTCTAACACGGGACCCCAGCTGCGTCCCAGGCACTGGAACAACGAGAGGAGACTGATGGGAACAGTCAATTTGGTGCTTCCATAACCAGCCCACAGAGAGCAGAGGGTTGATTTTTAACACATAAGCAATGCCCATCTATTTTAACAGCAAGTAATAGACCTGGCAGGGCTGTGGTGCCCAGGCACCTCTACGGGATGACCAAACGGTCAAGGAGGCTTTTTGTTTCTTTCTAATGGAACAGACCCTTAGAAATAAATTTCTAATGTATTTATTGCGTACTATACGTATGGTTAAGAAAGAATCTTAAAAGTGCCTTGATGAACTAGAAATAAAGAATCCATATCAAAATAACCTTGCATGTGCAGACAGCAGAGGAACCAACTAATGTGGACTTTGCCAACAGTAAGATAAACACATTGGGAATTCCAATGTAATCAAAGGCCATTCAGAATCTGCCCTGGAAGACAGTCATAGAAAAACAAAGCATTTTTCTTACAACTCGAACAACTGTGACAAATATTTACTATAACGGTGAAAGCTGTTAAAAAAAAAAAAAAAACCTGTTTGTTTCTATTAATCAGCTACATTTAGATATCCGTTCTCGCTATCAGATTAAGCTCACCAAAACTGCTTAGCAGGCTGTTTCATTGTATTTTTGTTTATCACCATTCAACATATTAAAGTCTCGTATTCCTGACTTTTTTCATCTTACACAGTGCTAGAAATTTACAGCCTAACTGAGACACACCGGATACTGAGATTTGGTTGTGCTTTTGAAATAAAGTGAAAAATCAGGTACCACATCTGCATCAGCAAAACATTCCTGTTACACAGCAAATAGGGACCCCGCTTCTCTAAACCCCAGATCTGTTGCATTAGCTATGGGAAACAGCTAATCCACTGCCACACAATTTATTTGATATCAACATTAATAGATGGTTTGACAACACTGTTCCTCATTTTCCTCCATCCACATCTGTGCTAACTTTGCTTTAAAAGTACATTAAAAAGTATAAAATCTGAACAAACATAACCCCAAAGCAAATGTTTCAGATTCACAAATATCATCATGGCAAAACCACATATTTTAACAAAGCACTTCCCAATTAAACTTTATCACTAAGAGTCTGTATTTAGGAATGCATGTTTATGTTAATATCCAAGCAAAAATGTCTGCACTAGAGAAGAATGTTGATATCCATACAAAAATTAGCTGTGATTCATTGTTTAACAGTTGTCTTCCCTCTACAGAACACTGCAGACTGAAGGACATATTGCCAAACTGAAAGCACCAATACTTCCTTTAACCTAATATAGGACAAATAAATACACTTCAACAGCTTCTAAATCTTGCATGTCCTAGTTTTTTGACCCAGATCTCTTGTTATTTCCCCCATAGGTCTATGCAATATCAAAACTATTTTTTCCCCACAAATTTAGACTTAACCTAAAAGAGGAAAAGTTCTCATCATTTCTGAGAGCTAAACAGGCCTAGAAGCCTGGTCAACAGCCAGACTCATCTCTGTTAAGATCAATTGGTATTTTAATGTAAAATTTCCAGCCCCACTTAACACTCTCCCAACTGCTGAAACTAATGGCAAAAATTCTCATTTGTTCCAACAGGCCTGTAAGTTAGACCAGTATCAACAATAAATGAAATACATTTCAATCTTTTTATTACTATTTTTACAAGGCAAAAATGTATTTTCAGAAGTCATGCTGCCCCTTGAGCATTAATGTCCAAGAAACACAAGAGAGCTATAAAACTTACTCCTCTCATCGGCCAGCCTGGACAACTTCTTCCAGGAAATCAAACTGTCTGTTCTTTGCCTGGTACTTTTAGTGAACCATCAGGGGATTGAAATTCACCTCACTTGTGCTCGCAATCAGGCGAATTCCCAGCACAGAGCTTGCCAGCGACAGGTCACACATGTGAAAAGCCTGATCTTTTAACACTGTTCATGTCAAATGCGTGCTAACTTTGAGGACAGGTTATATTTAGGGCTCTAAACCTTGACAATTTCTGTGGTTTTGGCACTGGGCACAGTATTTAGCAGTACATTTTCACCAATAGTAAATATTTGACCCTTAACTCACAACCTTGGAAAAACACTCCACGAATCAGCTGTACAGAGAGCCTTTCTGTATACTCCTTAGTCGCCGCCAGCAGGCACGTAGCTGCGTACAGAACAGGAAAGTTTCCAGAGTCACTTTCACAGTCCTAATTCATAAAAATCTACCATCGGCCTGATGTCAGTGGGGTTCAGCGGGAGCTCTGCATGCAGCTGGGGAAGCGACTGAATTGCCCAAACCCACCAAGGGGTTAAAAGTAGCACTAGCATTAGCTGCAGAGACAGCTGCTTGCCTGCCCTGCCAGGCTGGCAAAACTATTGCCCTGCTGAGGGGGAAGGGAAGGCCTGCTACTCACACCACACCGGCTAGAATTTCTAGTAACGCACCTCCAGCGATCTGAAATAACACTCAGCATGTTTGCATATGGCACATGGTTGTAGAGTGTCTCTGTAAAGCACCCTAACATCGAACAGAGATTGAACTGCATCTCAGATCATAAGAGAAAAAAAAAAACACAACTGTTTTTTCTCTGGATGATTCTGGTTTTTTACTGCTAGACATTATTAATGAACAAGATTGCTTCTTTGCAGCATGGAGACTTAGGCATTACAACAATAAACACGTCAGAGTACACAACATAGCCTTTTACTGATACTGCTCCCAGAAAGAAACAGAAACTACACCCTCACGGGAGTTTGCAAAAGCCAGCAAACCACACACAAGACTTGATTTTTAGCAATGCTAAGCACACCCAGAGACAGCCAACTTCACAGGCAACTCTGGAGACTCAGCATCTTTGAAAACACGACTATTAATATCTCACTTTACAGATGCAGATGCCAGTTTATACTTTTAAGAAGAGTCCTTGTTTGCGCCAAGCAGAACTGCAGCACAAATCCAGGGGCCCGCCATCCCCCCTCAGCACCCCGTGCTGCGCAGCGCGCTCGGACCTGTGCGGGGTACACACAGCACCATGCAGGGCCACATGTGGGCACCGAAGCAGCTCGAGCGAGACCAGCTTGACACCCAGTCTGCTTGCGCTACTTGTCCTGAAAAAAGGACGTATTAGTCTGACAGCACACCTAGGTACGCTGTTTCTGGTGCTCAAGCTAACTTGTTTAGAAGGACCTGAGTATCTCTACCTAGCACTGAATCATACCACACACCCTTACATTCAAAGACCAAGAGGGAACTCTGAAAAATACCACGTACATTGTCTGAGACAATTCTGTAAAACGCCTCCTCATCAGAGGTTCTTCCGGTAGTTTTTTCAGAAAGCTACACCAATTCACCAAGCCTTTTTTTTTTTTATTATTATCTCTACAGGTAAGAAAATATTCTCAAAAGCCTTTCTAGCAATCAGCCCATCCAAGAAAGCGAGCGGGCAACACCTGCAATTTCACTCCTTGGCTAGCCAAGCCAGCTAGATCCTACACAGCTGACTGGTGTGTGCATTTTCCCCCGCAGCAACACACCCTCCGGCTTGGAATGACCACTTATTTCTCATGAAGAATTTTTTAAGGCTCCTTAGCGATTTGAAAAGGAGAGTCTAAAGGATGTCACAGAAAACTACATGGTCAAGTATTAACAATCGATGTTTCAGAGGGTAAGCTGAGTTGGGGTTCTATAGATCCTTCAGAACCAAAGGAAAACTCAACTTGAGTTCAAACATGGCCACTAAGACTCCAGGGCATTTCGTATAAACAATTTCAGATTTGTTTTCATTATGAGAAGGAAGAAAAGGGCCTTCTCATCTTGGACTAGACACCACAAGACAGAACCCTAACAAGGGGAAGTTGTTGACAGTTTTCACACTGGCAGAGTGATTTGTAGACCAGACTTCTGTACTTTTTCACTCAACCTATCAACTCTCACGAACGGACAGCCACGCTGCCTCATCTTCACTACTTCTTACCTCAAGTTAGCTAATTCAATTTTGCGAAATTAAAAGAAAGCCAATATATTCCCCCACAATTTCATCTGAAAAGATATTTCTTATTCCTCATTTCATTGTCATACTTTATCTCGGAGGAAACCAATTATGAGATGAATAAAGCGGTCTCCATCTACTCTGCTTGGGATCACTAGATGAACCTTTTTCTAGTAAAGTCACTCTTTTCATTAAGCTGCTTTACAGAAATTAAGACCATCTAAATTCATACCGCAGTGCTTAGAAAGCTGCACGTATTTGGGACAGGGGTAGCTAAATCAATAGCAGAACACAGGAATGGTTTCTTCATCACCTGTTAATTTGAAGGTATTACATCAATGCTGCAATTCAACTCAAAAACACTGAAAGGAGCTGTCAATCATAGTTCCTAATGGAAAACTGCTGACACTTCTTCACCTTAACACAAACACTTGAATTTATATTTAAAAACGAGCACGCAATGAGTGTATTCTCACAGGAGTCACTTTCTGCAGGAGCCAAACACGCCTAATTACAGAGTGTGCGTACACACTTTCACTTCTCTCCCAACCTGAAGCGACTTGCACGAGCTGATGTTTAGGGCTTTAAATACAGCTGCTACTACACTCTATACTCCGCGTGCGTACGCATGCGCAAACACACACACACTAAGGATGGCCAGGACACCTAACAGTATCCCAACTGTCAAGTAGATTAAAAATGAGCTGTACTTCAGTACAACATATTTTGGTATCACAACATTGCAGTATTGACGCAACGCGCTCCTGCAGTACACCCTGTCCCTGCCCTCCCCTCCAAAGCGGAGACCAGACCGCTTTACGACCTCCCTATCCCGGTCCAGAAGGGGAAGAGCTGGCGGCAGGTTTGTGTCTGTCTCTTCTCCGCTCGCCCGTAGTGTCCTCTCCAGCAAGGTGTCAGAATTCACATGGGCACCACGACGATCCTGAGGGGCTATGGGTCGGGCGGGAGGAGGGAAAACAGGCAAAGCAAGCAAAAACGGGGGGGGTGGCTATCTCTTGGGAGTCCAGATGAGCACAGGAACACGATTAGTGAAGGGAAGGTGTCACGCCTGTCTCAGCCTCCCCCAAAATGCTGTGATCCCAATTGATCCCATGATTTCACTGTCATGAAAGATCCACGTCCTACTGCCCACCACTAATACAAAACACACTTCTGCGAGCAACTTCACAGACATCTGCAGAGCTTATTCAACCAAACTAGACCACTGACGTTCACAAAGTCGTGTTTCTTTACAGGACTTCTTGACTTCCGCACGATTACATCCTTGTAGGATGTGCGTCTTTACTGCCACTACAAAATTTATAACAGCAAACACATTCTGACTCAAATGTGAAGTCCATGTTAAATTAAATTCCGGAAACAAAATCAAATTAGGTAAAATAACTCAGTTTGCTCTGTATTATTCAGATCTGTTCTTCCAAACTAAAAAAATATTACCTGAAAACAACATTACAGGCAATTTTGACTGTTCCCCCAAATCCATCCAGAGCCTCTTTATGCTTAGGGCTGTAGCACTTTTTAGCATCAAACTCTTTCATGATGGGAAAATGACTACGAAGTACTGCTGTTGGGTACTTAGCACTTATACCATGCCTTACAACTTCAAAGCATTTGACACAAACATCAATAATCACCATATATAGAGTAAAACTGAAAGAAGTATTTGTATTAAAAAAACTCACAGGGGGAAAAAAAATCATAACTACCTATTTGAAGAGAGGAAAAAAGCTTAAGCAACAGAATCTCCTGTAATTATTGCATTCTTTATGCTACGTACATGCACTATTGCTGTGCACGTTTAAACGTACAAAAATCATAACACATTTGCATGGTCTTAAAAAAAAAAATACAATTAAAAAGCCCAAAAGCCAAACCCCAACTCCTTTCATACACTTGTAAATTACATTTCCTTCCCCCTTCCTGGTGGAGTGAGAACTAAGTCTTTTCCAGGTGTTCTCAATAACAGTTTGGGAGGCATGCCACCAAGTTCCCCAGACACTGCACCGCATGAACCCTGTTCTCATGGAGACAAATCCACCTTCCCCTAAGAAAACTTCAGACAGTGACAGTGTACAGGCTCAGGTGATCTTAGGTAAATAATACGACACATTGCTGTTCCATTGGATCTTAACCAAAAGAAAAGAAAGAAGAAAAATCACCACAAGGAACCACAGAAAGTTTTCTACGACCATTTAAAGGGCAACACCTGCACCCTGAGCACCATCACCAGAACAGCGTGGCCCTTTTTTAAAATGGCTAAGGGGAAAAAACCCTTTGTACGCATGTCCACGAACACATACCCGCTTGCTTAAATTCAAGGACACATAAAAGAGCTTGCAGGATCAGTCCTCATTCGAAACATATTCTGAGAAGATGGTTAACATACACCAATCCAAAGGAAGGCCCCAAATCCAGCATGAGCGTCACACGGACCAGCCTTCAGGCTGCTCAGAGCAAGACGAAGGCCCAAAATTGCCTGGTGCGCCCAAAAGCTCAGGTACAACTCAAACCCCAAACATCAGGTTTGCAAATGGTGCCCTCTCCCTCAAAGGGGCACAAGCCACAGCCCCGGTGAACAGCCAAAGGGTAGAGACCGCCAACACCAAAGGACCTTGTTCAGACGCTCGATGCGCTCATTTACTTTAGTACCGCGGGACAGCAGAGTTGGACAGGCCCAGAATATTTTGTTACTTATTTTTTTTTTACACAACAAAGACTTGCTTCTCCTGATCACACCTCTCATGTTTTAATAATAAAGAAGGAATACGTTTTGTGATCCCCCCCATAAATCACTTAGGACTTTGATTTACACAGACAGGAAAACGAGGAAGTTGAGCACACTGGAGAGTAGTAAAAACTTCACCAGCAAACTTCACTTTCCTACACAGCGACCTACAAACCAAACTTTCCTCCAGACTCACGTGTCATCTGCAGCAACAAGCCTCTGCCATAAAGCACATATAAAGTTTGCCGCTCGGGGAATAAAGCAAAAGACAAGCGAGGGGAGACTTGTATTCTCTCAAGCTGCCTTAAAAGGAAATTCGGTGATAAAAGATTAAATTCACCTGGAACAACACGATAACTTTAACCCTTTCGGGGCCACAACAATAATAACAAGCCACATGTCTTGCTGTTGCAGGACCTGTATCCTCTACCAATAACGTATACATTGCATCAAGCCTGTCTAAAAGATGCAATGCACAATTTACACCAGGGTTCCGGACAGGGATAAGCTCAGGAAGCGAGAGCCCCAGTGAAGTACAAAAAAAAGCTTATTTTTTTCCCCCAAACCGGGCCTGCTCCCTACCACCACGGGGTATTTCACGTTCCGCCCTGAACTTTCGCAGGAAAACTGATCAATAACTTGGCTGCTTCGCCCGGGGTGGGGGGCAATCATCAGGCACTGCCCGTATCTGTGTGTCCCCCCAAAGGAAGGGCCGGGCTGGGGGGCGAACTCCGCCGAGCGGGGGAGGGGCGGCCGCCCCTCCCCCGCTCGGCGGAGTTCGACCCCCCAGCAAACCCCCCCCTTTCCCCTCCCCCCCATAAGTAAATATGAGGAGAGGGGGAGGGGAAGGCGCTTTTCCACACAAATCGGGCTAAAAATAGGCCGCTCGCCATGGCTCCCGTGTGCCATTCGCTGCCGAGGCCTTCCCCACCCCACCCCCCCCCCCCCATTAAATCCTTTAAAAAAAATGAAGCCGAGTGGGGGGAGGGGAAGGTAGTGCGCGGAGGGGGGGAGGGGAAGAGGGGTGCCGTTTAGCTTAAAAAAAAAAAAAAATCACACACACCACCACCACCCCCCCCCGCAACCTAGGCCCACGAAAGGGCCCCCCCGTACCCCATTTTAAAAAAAAAAAAAAAAACGGGATGGGGGCGGTGAGGGGGGGGCCGCGGCAGGCGTTAGGCTAGCGCCCATCCCCCGCCCGTCTCCAACCGCCACAAACAGGGCTCTCCCCCCCGCCCCCCCCCACCCCCACCCGCCCCCCCACACACACACCTCCACCACGGCCCGGCCCGGCCCGGCCCGGCCGCGGCCCCTTCCCGCCCGGCGGGGGTCGGCGGCGGAGCGCCCCGGTCCTTACCTTGCGAGCGGCGGCGGAGCGGCTGCTCCCCCCCTTCCTTGGGAATGGAGGCACAAGAAATTCACCCCTTGTTTGTCTCTCCTCCTTTTTTTTTTTTTTTTTTTATACAGCCATATATATATATATACACATCTGTGTGTGTCTGTATGTGTGTGTGTGTGTGTACACACGTATACGTATCGATAATATTATTTTTTTTTTCAGCTGAGGTGTCCACACCAAGAGGAGGAGGAGGAAAAAAAAAAAAAAGAAAAAAAAAAACAAAACCAAAAACACCACCACACACACACACAGGAGGAGGAAGGGAAAAAAAATAACCAGCGAGTAGTGCTGTGATATTCAATTATATCCCGAGCCAGGGGCCGGGGGGAGGGGGAGGGTGGGGAGAGAGGGGGGGTTAGAGATTAAGTCCCGAGGAAGGAGGGGGGGGGGGGTTAAAAAAAAAAAAAAAAGTAATATCTGTGTATGTGTGTGTGTGTGATTTAGATTGAGGAGGAATTGAGGCAGAATGTAAAAGCTGTTACTAAGGGAAGGAGCCAAGCGGCTCGGAGCAGCCAGCGGCCCTCAGACACTCCGCGCGGGGAGAGGGTGGCCAGCCGCACGGAAATGGGCGCCAGAGAAAGCGCCGCCGCTGAGGGAAGGGAAGGGAAGGGAAGGGAAGGGAAGGGAAGGGAAGGGAGGGAAGGGAAGAAGGAGCGGAGCCGGGAGGCGAGGCCAGGCGAGGAGGAGCGGGGCCGGCCTGTGGCGGCCGCCCGGCAAAACAACCCCGCCGCCCGCTCTGGCAGCGCGGGGGTCGGCGGCCGGGGCGGGGGGACCCCCTCCCTCCCGCTCTCCCCACGCACGCACACACACACACACACACACACCGCCCCCCCCCCCTCCCGCGCTCTCCGGGCAGGCGCAGCGGCGGGCGGGCTGAGGGGAGGCGGGCTGCGGGGAGGCCGCCGGGGCCCCGGCAGGAAGGGGAGGCCGCCGGGGCCTTGCCGGCGGGTGCGGGGCGCGGGCGGCGGCGCGGGGCCTGCTGCCGCGGTGAGGGGCGCTGCTGGTGGCACCCTGAGGGGACGGCGAGGGGGCGGCGGGCACGGCGGGCCCCGAGGCGGCCAGAGCGGTCCTGGAAGTTTTTCTAGGAAAGCCATTAATTGCCAAAAGCGCTTATGTAAATGCACGATTTAACGTGGTGCTTTTACATCTTTTTTTTTATTATTATTATTTTTTTTTTGGTGGTGGGAGCTGGTGTTGGGGATCCGGCCCTGCGCGGGTGCGAGGTTCGGTGCAGCTCGGTGCTCTGCGCCCGGGTCCGTTACGGGGCCTACCCTGTAATTTTATTTAATTAAAATAATCCTCTGCAGTAATAATGTTGTGTCCTGCCTGGGTGCTGTTCATTTTTAGAGCTGAAATGCCATTTATCATTGCCATCGCATGTTTGTTTATTTTTTAAGGCGAGCTTTGTTAATCAAAACCACGTTCGTCGCTAGGCAGCCCTCTTCATCTTAAAATGGTTTTGCAATAGCATTTCACGCTCTTGGGCGTGGGTCCAACGCTCTCATGTCCGGACGTTGGCACTCATGGAGAGTCCCAATGACCACAAACCATGCGCAGATCTGATGACAACATCAGAGGTCATTCCTGCTTGTGCCAAAGGCTCTCCACGCGCGTAAGCCCAGGTCTCATGCCCGAACTGGGCCTCCACGTTGCTGTGCTTTCTTAGAACTCGCTTTTACTGCAGCTGGCAAAACGGTAAAGAGATGGACCGCAGACGTAGCTCTTATTTCTCTTGGGTTTGGTGGGTTTTTTTGTGCGTGTGTGTCAATAGAGCTCGGCGTTGCTGTAGAGCTGTGCTGGTCCTAAGGCGGCAGTTTGGGAATTAAGGGTGGAATTTACTTTCAGCCTAAGGACTAGGACACACAGATCTCACAAGCGATGGGACCCCTCGACTCCACAGGGCCTTGATGAAAGCAGATGGGTGGGTCTCTGGGTGTAACATCACCTCGCAGTACTCACTTTCTTCAGGGTCAGGCCCATGCACTTTTCCTTCTTTTATGAAGAACAGTATTTAAATACTTGGAGAAAACAGATTTTTTTTTTGCATTGCAAAATCTTTTAATTCTGAGAAAGCCTTGGGCCTTCAATCCATTTGCTTGAAGAGGCCTGAGACCAAAGTCTCTCTAGAAAGCCAGGCAGCATATTTGTAATTGCAAACCGCTTGATGTTCAACATTTATTTCTGTTAATGATTTTGATGGCCCAAGTGGGCAACTTTCTCTTCTCGGTAATCGTGTGTGAGCTGTCTGCTTTAGGTACGTACAGAGGCAATAATTTTTGAAGACCATATCCAGTCCAGTTCCAAAATTTGACCTCTTTGCTGAAACTTGGGAAGTTTAAAAGGGGCAAAAAAAAAGTGGCAAGGGGCTCGTTAACACCTTCCTGCATTATAATGCAGGTTTGTCCGTGCTTCCAAAGGAGTTTAACCTCTTGATACTCTGCATGATTTATTTCCCACGTAAAAGAAGATAAGCAGTAACAGTGGGTGGAGGAAGGGGGGATGGGAGTATGCACGTAGCCTGAGGCAACAGGAAAGAAGATAAAGGCCCTCTCACAGAGACTGCGGGACACCAGGGGGTCTGAAGACGGGTATGGGAGGAGCTGTGAGAAGTCCATGAAATAGGAACGGGAGGTGTAACGTTCAGAAAGCTTGTGTGAGAGACGAGGAGGGAAAACCCCTCAAGCATGCGTTGTATGGCCCACAGGAACTACAGACACCGTCTTCCCATCCATCTGCTGAGCAGCGACAACGTGCCAAACTGAAGTCATCTGGCTGAAGGTTCCCATGGTCTAGTGTTCTCCAAACGTTCAGTCACGAGTCCGGGGTGCCAGGCTCTCATTTTTAACACGATGACGTACTCGACTGCGTGATTGCCCGAGCACACGTTCTGCTTTGAAGAGTCTACAAAGTGAATTCTGGCAGATTTATGCTTTAATAATTTTACCCCATCCATTTTGTTCCGCTTTCCCTTTCCTTACAAAGGCGAACGCCTCCCAGGACTGCACAAAGGCCTTACTTTCTGTGATGCGCTTCAGACTTCGTAGTTCTGTTCCCAAATACGCAGCTGGGCTCAGATTTACCAGGGCCACCTCCAGCGCGTACGGGAGGGAGGTTCTCACTTTCAGAGGTTTCCAAGAACAGATGTTGGGTAACACAGGGCAGTTGAGCAGGTTATGGTTTACAGCAGG
Organism: Leptosomus discolor; assembly: GCF_034619465.1. NCBI lineage: Eukaryota > Metazoa > Chordata > Aves > Leptosomiformes > Leptosomidae > Leptosomus > Leptosomus discolor. Next base: position 58,294,523 of record NC_141397.1, on the reverse strand, counting down.
TTGTTCCATGAGCGAGCCGAGCTTAGGGAGTTGGTTTTGCCTTGAGCTGGGAGAGGCATTTTTAAACAGTAACTGTTGCTACGTTTCCTTTCCCAAAGTCTCCTAGTAGCGAGAAAGTCGGGACGAAACCCTAACTTTTGGAGGTAGAACCGGACCGGGTCTGAGGTCTTGGTTCATCCATGTGTTTGAATAAAAATGTGCCTTCGAAGTGCTTCAGTAACACGGCTGCTCACGTTCCATGGCTCTGCCATCCCAACTACTGGAAAATCTTCTCACAGCCATATTTGTAAGACACATCCTTAAAATAGTTGAAATTACTTGTAACAGCGGGTGCTCGGCCTACTAAGCACATATAAGCAAATATTTGCAATAACTGGACCAGTGTTTGCACAGCACCAAGCACACTGCCCGGACTCCGTAAATAATAATACTTGGCACTCACAGAGTGGTTTCCATTTTCAAAGCACTTTAGTCATAACCCTTGACACCTATATGGCCTTTTACATCTTTACAAGAATTAATTAATCCTCACAGTGTCCTGTGAGATAGGTATGCACTGCAATAATAACAACAACAACAATTAATAATTCATGCTTTCTACTCAAAAATCACTTCAGGGATTAAAATGCATCTGTAATACTTGGGTTTTATTAACATTTTCCAGCAAATAATAAAAGCCATGGTATTGTGTTAAATCTATACAATATCTAACCATAAATCTTTCGCAGATCGGGGTGAGACTGAAGGCCCAGTGAGTTACCACTACATCAGTAGGAACGGGATGATTGGCTTCAGAAAAGCAAGCTCAAGCCAGGTCCACTGCGCAGTCTAGGTGCCAGAATGAAACTTGCCACGCGTGGCAGTGTGCGAGTAAATACCAGCGAGCCAGGAAGGCTCTTTGTTCATTTGGAGCTCTTGTTTATGCCAAGGCTCCCCGAGTTACAGCGTGCGTTACGGGACCCCATCCTATACAAACACAGCACCAAGGAGATGCAAGCACTTACCGGGTGAGAAATGGCAGTGACTCAGCACCACGTTGTGCAACAGGGAGAGCAGGGACAAGTCTGGCCAACACCGGGGCAAACCCTTTCCCTCGTAAAAATCACCATACTGCCTTTGATATGCAGGCAAGCCCCAGTTAAACCTGATATTTAAACAAGCGGGACTTAAACCCTGGTGACTTAAACAGAAGAACTGTTGGGCTCCCAACGGGGGCGCACCCTGGCTCCGGGCTTGTGGGGGCGGAGGAGGGATGGGGTGCTGGAGCCGGGCTCCCGACGCACACGGATGGTCCGATTCCCTACGGAGATGCTTTTTTCAGTTTGCGTCCCAAAGCAGATTAATGTGAACCACAAAGGCACCTTTAGTCCTAATAATGCTGCCAGGCCACAAAACAGCGGGAAAGAGTAGGTACACCCACACCCTAGCACTCTCCCCATGACTTCCCTGTGACTTCCCTGCGTCTGCAAGCTCTGAATCTGGAGCACTGAACAGCTAGGGCCAGCGGCCTTTGTACTCTGAGACTTATTTTTTCCCTTAATATGAGGAAAATATCAACTTAAACAAAACAACCTCAAAGTTGTTTGTTGTGTTGTGCACACCGAGAAAAGAAATGTAAGTTCAGCGGTTTGAAGGGACAGGCTTTATCCTTTTTGCAGCTGCTGACAACAACTGTTTGCAGGAGAGGACATGCTGGGAAAGGGACTTGTTTCTGAGTAGGGAGAGTCTTCTGCCACTACCTTGGCATACAGATTAAGCAGTAATTCATCAGTGGACACGTGGTAAAAAATGCCTAACACTAGTGATTAACATGCCTGTAGTGCTACTTTTTATTTTTATCAGTTGGTTTAAAGTATACGGGCACAGGTACGTTGCAGATCTCCATAAGGCAGAGAGGATTCAATCCCAAAACAATCATCTCATTGATACACTTACCCAGATCGATCTCGGAGGCTTCTGCTTCCCAGAATAAACAGCAAGAGCAGAGGAAGAGCGTGAGCAGGTGAATAGTCCCTCATTCATAGACAGTTGATGAACTGTGTGATCCAAAGCCATGAAGTGGCTCTTTCAGAAATTTCAGGACACAAGTTATGCCGCTTAGAGCACGCTGAGCGCTGCTGTAAAGCGGTGGTGGTAAGACACGCGAACCAGTTAGCAGCTCCCTGGTATACGGAGCTTCAGCGGGGCACGGGCTGCTCGTCCCGGTCCTTCTGCACAGGGGCGATTTCATGTTTCTGTTTTGAAAAGCTACCAGCAGGCCCCCCAAAATAGCATAGCCCACAGATGACAAAGCTAAGAACTGCTGCTGCAGGACTGGGATATTTACCAAACAAAGCCATCAGCCTTACTGTTTTATTGCTGCTGACCTCCTACCCAGAGGCCCAGCATACCCTAAAGGCTTTCAGAGGAACACAAATGTGCATGTGAACGTGTCACATCAAGGAGAGCTTCCAGATCGGTGCCAGAGGAATGTATTTGTGAAGGAAAAGTGAGAGAAACAGAGGAGAAGGGATGCCAGTTGCTCCAGCCCTCTTCAAGTAAGAGCTCCTGCACCTTGTCTTCCTTCAGGGGAATGGCCGCTCCCACTGGGCCACATTTTCCCTTTTTCTTTTTTCTTTTTGAGAGGAAAACCAATGGGTTTGTTGCTGCAATCTCAGGGCCTCCCTGCCCGCAGAGGGCTGCCATTGTGTGCAGAGGATGCCACCGTCCCCCTGGTCTCCAAAAGCGGTTCCTGGCACTAGAGGGAGGACGAAGTGAAAGCTATCCTGGGGCCACCAGCCGGCATGATTAGTGTCGTGTTGAAAGCCTGGAATATCACCCCTTGCTACCCAGAATCTGGCCTGAGGAGGATTTGTAGATGTTTCGCACAACTGTGGAGGAGAAAAATGAGCGAACAACACGGAAAGCTGCTGATACAGACCTGAGTCCGGAAAGCAACACGGACTGACCCCGGCGGGTTTACTTACCGCGCGTGCGGAGCTGCTGTTTCAGTGTGAACTGGGATTGTCTCCTTGAGAGGCCATGCTCTGACAGCGGATACCATGGCAGCAGGCAGGCTGTTGTTAAACAACCTCGCTGCGAGCACACCCAGCAGTGCAAGACCAGACTGCCTCGGAGTTCCTGTAGTAATTAGTTTAGACTCAGTGAGCTGAGTTGACGGCATGGGAACAAATTTATTTTTTGGCTTTAATCACCCTCTAAGGATTGTTTTAACTTTTTTTTTTTTTTCTTGCAGTTGGATACGTAAATACCCACATTTCTTAAAATGGAGAAAAAAACCCTGTTCCTTCTCAAATAGCAATACTGAAGAGGGCCCTGTTAGCCCCGTGGTTATGGCAAAGCGCCCTTCACAGCAGGGTTGTAACTCAGATGTTACATCCTACAATGGCTAAGCAAATCCGAACTTGTTTTATTTTAACGAGGTTACGAAAAAGGGTGTGTACCAGCTGCTATCGCACACCTCTGAAGTTTCAAGCAAGACATACCTGGCTCTCGTATGAGATCAAAACGGATTATCTCAGAGGGCCAGGATGTGGTTGCAAAAATTCAGTATGGCAAGTGTCATCGTGATTCATAATACAATCTACATTACTCGGTATAATTACGGCAGAGTAAATAAAAGCACAAGTACAAAAGGTATAATATTTATTAGACATTTACCTTTATCTCTGTCACATACTATTTTAATATTTCCTGGCAGCCCAGGAATCCAGCCAACGTGAAGAGGATTCCTTTTTCTTGCCCATAGTTAAAGCCCTGCTTTTCTTTCATTATACCTATATTGTTCTGGGTCTTTATGTGAGCGGAGGATGGAGCCAGGACTGTTTGCTCCTTAATCAGAGTTCTGAAAGACTCCTCATGTGGCCTTCAGCAAGCTGTTTATTATCAGGGCATGAGCCTCGATCTATAAAAAGAGAGGACTAACACAGCTACTAATGATGATGAAATTATTGTTAACACATAATTATCTATCTCACAAGAAAATTCAGAGGGTAAAATAGTGTTTATAAAGTATTTTAAAGATGATAATATTATTTATGTGAAGGCTATGCTTTATGTCCCGAGGACAGAAATTGTTGAAAACCACCTTCTAATTAGGTTTTGCTAATGATAGTGTCAAAAAGGTTTAGAAAAAAAAATAACCATAGGTACATTCAAAAGTCCCTGATTTTTCTTATTAATATCTTATTGGAATCAGCTGCTTTCCTGTAGGTAGATAGGCCATATCCACATCTACAGGACGTTAAGCATTGGTTTCTGGCATATTAAACGTAAAGCAAACTAAGTACGTGGTAGTGCCAAAGCACACCCTGCGTACGTTATTAGACAACTTGCTCCAGTGATTAAAGCCCTTGAAGTCAATAGAGATTTTGCAGTTGTTGGGGTTTTTTTTTTCCCCACCCCTCTGGGCTAGGATTTCATCATGGATCTCCAGCCTTGTCTTTCACTGCACTTCACTGATGTGCTTAACACTCAATTAAAGCACATCCTGGATTTATTTTATACAATCCCTTAGCTGGGAAAGGGTGATTGCAGGTAATCATCAGAAGGAGCTGACTGCAGTGCAAGTCCAGCCAGAAGGATGACTTTGCTGGGGCCTCCCCTATTTCCCCTTTTTTAGTCAATTATCTACATTTCGTTGAACGTCCATTTCTTTCAGTTTTATTCTTGAGGACTTCTGATAGCATATCAAACTTCCCCAAGCCAGCTGCAAGCTTCACCCCCTCCGATGCACACCGTGACAACATTAACTGTGAATGGCTGCAGTAGATTAAGCAGCATATTTCCACAAAACATTTCCAATAGGAGACCAAATTTTATGAGCTGTGTGAGCATCCTGTGTAACATCTCTAGCAGGTACATAAAACACTTCGGGGTATATACAAAAAGAGACATTTGACTGGGTAGCCCAGTGCATTAGAAATAGCTCTCGATCTTTCACAGTGCTAGATGTGTTCCATAACATGAGACCAACAGACACACACAAAAGGAAAAAAAAAAAGAGGGACAGAAAAAACCCCAAAGCACACAGTGGAAGACTGAACTGAGAATTATTTCCTCAGCTGAGCCAATATTTCCTACAACACGGCTTTCTGTGAGTCAGCCTTTTTGTGCCACAGAACTTAAAATAGCAAAAGTGAGATAACAGTAGGCTTGTTGGAAATAGAATTTTTCAAGGGAAAAAAAAAAAAAAACAACAAAACTTTTGGACTGGGAGAGTGGTGATGAGCATGGTGGTGATCTGCTGGTAATAGATTACTGTAAGAATATATCAATTAATCCTAAAAAAAGTGACATTTATCTGGGACTGTAAAACATGGAGAATCCCAGGCATGCGGGAAGCCCACAGCGGGGATTTCAGCAGCTCCCCATCCCTCCTGCAGCGCTGAGGGCAGAGAGCACAGCACCCCAACTCCTCTCTTTCTCCCTCTCCGATAAGCTGGAGTGGTTTTATCCCAACCCCAGCAGCTCCTTTAATTTTGCTTATGCTGCTCAGAAGCCCTGCGCCAGCGGAGAGGAACCTCAGGGGAATTCCACACTGATTTCACGTAGTTCAGGACAGCGCTTAATAAATACGCATAGAGGAGGAGAGAGAATATTTCTAGAGGCAGAGCGAAGGAGGGGATGGGCTAGCAATTATGCAGACTCGTTGGCCACATCCCAGTCTTTGGTGGTTCTTCAAGGGCTGTGCCTGCCAGAAACGAGTTTAAAGTCTGGATGAAATGCATCTCCCACCAAACCCATCGTGCAGCGCCCCCAGGTAGGAGCGTTCCCACTGACAGCAAAGATCACGCGCCCGCCGGTAATTCTGCACAGTCAGCTAGAAGCAATTAGCATGCAGAAAGGGTGGAGCCCCACTGTGGCCTTTATAAAAATTAAGATAATTATTCAAATGGACCTGAAAATGAAAGAGGCACCCCATGCACCCCAGCTTTTGGCAGGGCTGTGGTTGTCTCTTCCATTACTGGCTTAATGAAGTCTCTGCAAGCGCCCCTCTGATTTCATCCAGATAATTCCCTCTGTTCCCCTATATTTAGGTTCTAACATTTGCTAGCTTAATTGGGGCATTTTGAAAAGAAGTGCCCCCACACATACATGGCCTTTGTCTTTTGATTTTTAATTTCTTCCTATCAAACGCAGGTCCCGTTCTGCAAGGCGCTGGGCAGAGGCAGCTGCACCACACGTGTACCATAAGCAAACGAAGCCGAGGCGCGGATACTGCCCAGCTTTACACAGCAGGTTATTTTTAAAGCTAAAAGCAAAACCTCTGTCTCCTGAGCCTCGTTGAGGGGAGGCTTGCTCCGGCCAGGCTGCGTCTTGGCATTCAAATCCAGGCATTTCTGTGCAAACGCCTTCTCTCCCTCCGTTGCTCAGGAATTTTTATTTTAAAAACTCTATGAGGACATAAAAAACTTTTCATTTCCCACATCCTGTCATTAAGCAGCTGTACTCTGAACAATGAATGATGACAAACCAGAGCAACAGTTTTAACTGAAGCAGGATTACACTTGGCATCGCTATTTGTTATGTGGCTTACTGGACAGCAAGACGAATGCGTACTTCTGCTACCCTTTCCTGCTGCCAGCTCTGTCCCCTAGTAATACATAACGGCACGATTGGAGGGAGCACTGTAGCCAAAGCAGCTGCAGGATGACACCCCAAAAATCAAATGACATCTGGGCCAGAAAGGGCTGGGGGTCTGCAGTCTTGGACGGGACCCTTGGTTCCTCCAGACTGGGTTCTCACCTCTGGCACCGAGCCGGCACTATCTGATGCTTCAGCAGGAAGAAAAAGACTCGCACAAGGCTTCTGGCCCGTGGTGCTCTCATATACATACAGGGAGGTAGCTGTCCTGACTGGGGGGGTATCGGCTCAGCACAGAATTTTAACCAAAATCCTGCTCCATTGCATTGCGTTATTCTTTACGGAGTAAGGTGAAAACATAACCAACCCGTGGTTGATTAATTATCACACAGTTCTTGTAGAGGTTTAAGTAATACCACACTTTGCTCATGCACCCTCTGAAGCCTTGCTGGTAATGATGATACATTGATGTTAACAGTAATGCCATTTAGAAACTGGAGGTACAAAAATATTCGCTGAGGATGCTGCCAGCGTTACACAAATTGATGTGAATGTATAATCGATTACTCTGCACCAACGTGGTACTTGTAAACCAAAAGGCTCAAATTGCTGTACCCATCAGGGCACACAGCTCCCATCTAGGGAGGAGGCTGCCAAGGGGCGGCAGTACCTGCACCGTGAGCATCATCCCCGTCGAGGGGCTCAGTCCCGTCTACAGAGCGGGTCAGGACAGAGGCAGGGTCCTGCTCACACCACCTCCTCCTCCCCGAGCACGGCCCCAGGCTTGCGCAACGGCACCCAGGACCCCAAGGCCCCCAGCCCTCACCAGTAACCCAGCTCACAGCTGGGAGGAGGTGCTCTGCGCCTACAAAGTGACATTTAGCGATGTCTGCTTGGAAACGTTCTTGGTTCCTTCTGGACTGTCTTTCCGTACAAACACAAGACTCATTCAGCCTGGGTTGCATCCGCAGGCGACCGGGAGTCAATGGGATCATTCATGTTCCAAAAACTGCGCGCACGCTCGACTTGTTCCTTTGGCAGCAGCCTGGGCTGACACTGCTGTGCACTTCCAGCCCCAGTCATTTCAGCATTTGCACGTATTCCACCTCCCGTGAGGTCCACAGGACTTCTGTAAACATAAATAATGGCAACATTATGGCCCCATTTCAAGTCCACGATTGCAAATGGTATTTCTATTTACTATTGAGCATCTATTTATTCATCAAATGCATTAGAAAATCCATTAAAGAGGAAATTAGGGACCTAATGACCTGCACCATCATTCGAACCCGGTGTTTCAGATACAGGCATCGAATATAGTTCAGCACTTGCATCTCATCTCATCCGATGACTCACTCGAGGTGGGAAGCAGCACGATGAGACAGCCTTATTCACCCTCCGTGCCCGTAACCGGCTGGCAGAAAACGTGGCTGTGGGGCTGAGCAGCTGCCTTGCAGGCAGGAGAGGCAGCGGGGGCTGTGCCACGGGCAGAGCGGGAGCCCCCGCAGGCAGGGCGAGGGCAGCCGGCTGCCTGCTCACAGCCGCTCCGCTGGGAACTGGGGGCGGCTGCGAAGGCAGGGACGGCACGGTCTGCTGTGCCACGCGTTTGTGCAGGTGTGTGTGCATCACACGTGTGTTTAGAAAGCAGGAGCAAACTGCAGCAGATCTGCCTTGTAGCCGTGTCTGTCCTGAGGGGCAGCGGGGACAGTGACTTACCTCCGGCTCTGCAGGGAGTCACGATTCAAGGGCAAGACGATGACAGCAAGCGGGCACTTCTCTGTAGCCAGACCTGAGGTTTAAGCAGCACCTTACCCTCAGTCTTCAACAGCAGCTATGAGCTGGTATGTCCCCAGCTCCATCATGTTCTGCCATCACAGCACTGCAGCAAGGCCCGGTTTTCTGATAGGACTTTCCGTCCCAAATCTCTTTCAAAGAGTCGTCAGCAGCCAGGCTTCCCAGCCCTACCATTTGCAGTGAGCTCCATAAATTGTTTGAATGCCAGTGTTGTTGTATATACAAATCTATACATCAACTGTGTCTTTGTGCTGCTCCATTTCATTAAACCAGCTGAACAATTCAGTAGCTGTTTTTATGTCTCCAGGCACTTGGGTCATCTTGATTTTTACTCGTCTCAGAGTTCATGTTTGCAATGAATGGCTTCCCTGGCAGGACAACAAGATAAAGTAAACCGTAAAATCTTCCCCAGTGAAATGGCTCCCACCAGCAAGGAGCAGGGACGGGGCAGGGCTGGGGCCGCCCTTGCATCACACCCCTCTCTTTGCCAGCATCTGCATCCAGGGAGGGCTGCACCATCCCAAAATCTCCGCCTTTAGCTCAGTGTGGCAGCAGAAGCCAGGTCACAATTTAATCCCCCCAACACTGCTACATCCTTCATTCCCCTTCCAGAAGTGTAACACAGCAAAGTCCTTTTCTTCCTTGGCTGTGGTGTTTGCTTCCTCCACACCCCAGCAAGGAAGATTTTGCAGCCTTTAAATGAAAAGATCTCGACCAGGAGCTCAGTTCAGCAGCTGAGAGCTTGTCACACATCGAATCCCCATCACTTTCAACAGGGTCTGCGATAGTTTTGCAAGCGACTAACATAGAGCTGCAAAAGATTTAAAGCTTTCTAATAAATGCTGTGTACCCCCCTTCACTGCACACAGACACGCACAAACTGCATTATTCTAATGCCCTGCTAAGCTTTCTAACTCCTTCTTACATCACACGATATAATCAGCCATTTGGCCCTGAATCAGTATTTCCATGAAGCAGAGTCAGTGTAAAAAGCTTTCAAGGCACTGGGATTGTTTTTGCTGCTGTAATGCTTTAAAAATGCTATATCTTGGGACCAAAGAATGTTCAGTGAAAACAGAGCATTTCTGGATGCCTTTCAGTTCTCGCATCAGAAATGCTGGCGTTGGGAATCAAATTGTTCCCATATTTGAGCTTGGTACCAAAACATCAAGTTTTTGTTTGTCAAGTTTATAAAAACAAATGACTATAGACTTGAATATATTAATCATGGAGAAATGGAAACTGCTCGATAGGACTGTCTAGCACCCTTTGTACTTCATATAAATGATAATAGCTCGCTGTTTACCAGTGGCCATACCAGATGAAAGCAATTAAAATGGTTCACATGTGTATTCAAAGCTCAAAGCAGTATTAGTGCATCCCCATACACCGACTGGCGCTGGCTTTGTGTGCAGGCAGGGCAGCTGTTGCTCTCTACAGCATGCTTACCCAGAAACTTGCCCAGGTACCCTATACCTAGACTATATATGGAATCAGTGACCACATAGACAAGGTATCTGCCTGAGAGCTGCTGGGTTTCACAGCAGATGAGTCGCTGCTGCCCTTCACCCCCTCCCCATGCTCACAGGGAGCTGCTGTGGGATAAGCAGAACCACCCCGTGGCCTGGATCTGGCCCCTGCCAGCTTTGGCTGTTCTCGGGGGGCAGATGAGCACACTGCACGGCAGGGGATGCCGGCAGGCACCCCAGTACCATCCCGAGCCCATCGAGACGCGACCAGCCTAGCATCAAAACACCAGAGCCCATGGGTGGAAGAACCCCTTCAGGGGATCTTTGAGGATCCCTTTAGGGATCCCCTTTCAGCTGGTCTACAGGAACCTACTCCAGCTTCTCAGCAGACACATCCCAGCACCCTCTCCTTATCCGGAACAACACTGAGGTGCCATCAAACGCAGCCTGGGGACTGAGGTGACACACTGTCCATGTTGTTTGACCGCTGATAAATGTGTTTGTCATTCCTGCTTATTACACGTTATTACTCACCACTCGCCGGGTTTATTTTGTTTTCTGAAGGGAGGAGCGGTGGAAACCCTGTCAGACCAGCACAAGGAAAGCAGCACGCAGGCATTTTGGTGTATTTATGTCCATTCTTAGCCATCCTCTTTCTTTTTCGGTTTTTGGAAGCCATTGTGAAGCAAGAGAGCAATTTTTGCATTGGTTACAAAGATTACACGACACCGGTTGTAACTGCTGACAGGTTTAAATGTCATCTGAGAAAAGGAATGGCAAGAAAAGCTGTGTTTTGAATTGTAATGGGAGCTGGTCAGATATTGCTGGTTTGGGGCATGCTTAGGGAAGGACCAGAAGGTCTCTGCTCTGAAGTGATGCATGTAGCCAGCAAGTACAATGTTTTCCAGAAAAATGGTGGGTTTGTAACAGAAATCTTCAGGGACAGGCCTGCTGTCCTATGGAAAATACTGGGGGTTTTTTCTAACAAAACATGCTTCCCTTTTCCCTCACGAGGAGAGCTCCCAAGACCAACCTCATCCCCAATGAGGCACCATGACCAGGAACATCTTCAATGCCCGTTTCAAAGGGCATCACAGGGTGACACGGGCCATAGGGCCCAGCCAACAAAACTCCCTAGTGAGAAACGCCCCTTGGGGGAACTTCCCAATCAGAACTTTAAGGTTTGAATTGAAAACTTTTGCCCCCAAATCTTCAAGTTCCAACTTTTCAGTAAAAACTACATTCTTTGGGTAATTTTTTAAGTCCAGTAGAAAGGACTGCTAATAATTTCACTTTCTTCTTGGGGTACGGATAAGCCATGTGTCATCTCTAAAAAAAAAAAAAAAACAAAAAACCAAATAGCCCCCTTCTAAACTTTTTTGCTGGTTATTAGTATATGATAAGTTTTATCTGCTTCTTACCATCTCGGTACTAAGGGGGAAGTTGAAGAGTTTTCTAAGAAATTCTTAAACTGCCAGTGAAAACTAGCATTAGAGATAAACTACTATCTGAAAATCAGAAAATAGCTTCACTCCAGCTGTCTTATCAAGTAGCAGCACAGAGCTGTGAAGTGCACTTATTGTGCAGCAACTAAAGAAAAAATTTGGGGAAAACACTGGGAAGAATGAGGTGTGTTTTGGGCACCCATCAATGTGCAGTCTCCATCTGAGAAAGGAAAAAAAAAATCATCCCTAAGCTATATAAGAATTTCTGCAGATTATCAGAATGAAAAATTGGAAGAGACTGAAATGTTGGGGGGTTTTTTCCTTATTTTAAAGAAATGCCTACTGAAGCTCACAGGGGAGCACTTGGCTGCTTTCAGGGAGAGAGCAGGGACTGGCTGTGGCCCCTTGAGCCAAGGCAGGTCAGCACCGTGGCCATCAAGTGCAGCACAGCAACCTGCATTTTCCCTGATAATTTCCACACATATGTAAGAGCAAATCCGAGTAGAGGCCGAGTCCTCCATCCAACACCAGTGACTTTGCACATGCGAGTAAGCCACGATGTGCGTCCGCCCCTGGCTCCCTGTGCCTGCAGCACTTTCCCATAGGGCTGTAAAGGTTCCCAGCTGCCGTGTCCCCTGTCCAACCAGCGCAGGTATTCTCAACCTCAGCTTGGCTGCTGGCCTGCTGCCTCCCTGACCCTCAGCATTGTCTTCAATATTCACAGTCCTTTTACTCTCCTCTCGCAGGTTTCCCAGTTACTAGGGTTTTCCCATACTTGCCCTGCTCTTCTGAGCCCCTCTCCTTCTCCTCTGCAGGCAGGCACTGTACCTCCAAATTTAATACCCCATTCACTAGATAATGACTGAGACTGCAGAGCACGTTGCTCACATATGAAAGTATGCGACCACCCTGGGTTTGGCAGTAGCTTTCCAGCCTGTGTGGCTGAAGATCAGCCCCATCCCGTGCGTTTGGTTGCTTTTCAAGGCTGCACCTCATCACTGTGGCCATCTCCAACTGAAACCTGCTAAAAAAAAAAAGCTACACCCATGGGGAACCTGTCCTCTTCCAGGGACACCCGGGTCCCCTCTCGTGCTCCTTCCCGAGCAGGAAGGGAACCCGCTGCCGATGCAGGCAGCCAGGCAGCACCGCACGGCTTAAGAGCTGCTGTCCACAGCAGACAGACCCACTGACACTGTAATATTTCTGTGACAAAGAGGTAGAGTCCCCTGAATGTAAAGCTCAACATCCTTTTGGGGCAGTGAATTTTGGAGGGAAATTTCCAGGGCTGCGATGACCCCGTCTAGCAGCAGGTGCAGCACACAGTCAGCCCAGTGGAGCCAGTTTAGCCATATGCGTGGTCAGGGAGGGCTGGTGAGGGTCAGCTCTGCTGCAAGAGGGTGAAAACAGCCCTGGCCAGGTACCAGCCAGCTCACCGGGAGGGGAGAGAGTAGGGACCGAGCCTGGCGGTGGAAAGAAGCGACCCTTGTGCTCCCCCCATGCTTAATCCCTAAACACAAGGATTTAGAATTGAAATTTCTGATTCAACAGCTTTAACTAGCAGATGTCAACCCTACTAATAGTAATAACACTGATGTATTTTTTGTGTGTTTGTGGCCTTCTTCAGTATTTTTCTGTTCATTTTCCCCCTGAGCTACTGAAAACAAGCTTGGCAAGGGTAAATATTGGACACTAAGGACAAAACCCAACTCAACAGTAACCAGGCGTGTGTTATGTGGGGAGAAAAAGAAACCAAGGGATCTCACAGACCCGTAAAAGCCATTTCCAGACCAGGCAGTCCAGATAAAGACAAAAGTTTCAAGCACCAGATTTAAGAGCAGCCTGGGCCCAGGCCTACCCAGCGTTTAGGAGGGAAGCTGAACTAAAGCAGCAAAGCAATGCCAATCTGCACCGCCAGCAGTGCAGAGGGAGGCAATGATTCTGACCCAGCCACCCTTCCTTCTCCAGCTAGGTCAAACACGGACAGCTCTCAGCAGAGGTTCAGGGCAAGGCTCAGCCTGACGGCACAGCAAGATGCCAAAAGAGTTACCTTGCAGCAGCGTGCCGTTTAGCACAAAGGTGGAAGGTGTAGCCAAGGACTGTGGCAAGGGCTTTTTGGAAAACACTGGTGAGAGAGAAGCTGTATATACTTTGGTGGAGTTAGTTTGGAGCTACAGTAGGATAAATGAGACTAAGACCTAGTTTAGTTGTTAAAGCAAATGTATCTGACATTGACTTCAATGGACTAATTCCAGATTAATATTGCACTGAACCTAGAGCCAGTGAATACGAAGTGCAATGATAATTATAGAGAGCAATAAAGAAAAACAAATCACCGTATTAAGAGAAACAAATAGATCTTGGAAAAGTGCCATGTTTTTAAGCTGGGCCACAGCAACTTGGGCTGATCGGTGCCTACTAGATCATCCTTATATCCAGGCATTTGGTTTCTGTATCTTAATCGTGTTGAGAAGCATAGGCAGAAGAAAGAAAAAGCAATTATCTTTCTCCTAATAGAACGTTGCATTTAAATAACAATAATAATAATAATAATAATAATAATAAAAAAAAAATGCTGGGCCAAATGAAAGCCACAGCAGAATCAAGGGAAAGGCAGATTCAATTCGACATAACTTTCTCAGGCTTTCAGAGAGCATTCTCTCCTCCACTGCAGACCTCCCTCCCTTAACGCCTCCCTCCTCCAGTTTCCTTAGTCCACACAAAGCAAGAAGTTAAAGGTAAACATCTGTTTCTGCTTGCTAACCTTTCTTTTTTTCCTTAGGAGGCTCTTGCTGCCGACAAGGGCGCTGCACATATTGCACTCTGAAAGATCAAGCGAGGATAAAGGGAGTGGTTTCCTGCTCCCAAATGCAACCCATGCCAGCACGGTAATGCTGTTTAAGCACGGCTCTTCGTCATTGCCAGCATGAATGAAAAGCCAAGGCAGCCCTGGGACACAGCGAGCAAAATCTCATAAATCAGGACAGCGAGCTGGCCTCTGGCTCTGACATCACCAAGCCACCATTTTTGGCCTGTTGGTCATCACTCGGTCCCCCAGGCATCTCTGTGAGCCACAGCGTGGAGAAGGCGTGGGGGCAGAAAGAATTCCCCCGAGAAGGTGTTCCTGCCCCACATGCATCAAAGCAGCGACTCCCCAGCCCGGCTGCATCCCTCCCACCCGCTGCGGCCCCTTGCCCGGGGGCTCCGGTGCTGCCCCCTCGGAGCTGCTCCCCAGGCTCCGCGCTTGCCTCGTTATGCAACGCCAAGTGACATTTTATTTAGGCTGTTTCACAGGAGCAGAAAGAAAAGACACAGTCTTACGCTTTCCAAATGCCCTCAAGTCATACTCTTTCCACTCCTATTTTTCATCACTCCTATCTCCAGCAGCAGAGCACAGCACCAAGTACCCCGAGTCCCTGCGACCTCTCTTCCCTTGTGCAGACCCCATACCGCCACCCCATCACCTTCCTTCCAGAGCTGGGGCGTCTGCCCGCCGCCTCCAGCTGACCCGGCACACCCCTCGCCCTCCGAAATGTTGGGAAAGATGAGATCATCCAGAGCAGCTTGTAAGACAAACATCCTGACAGCTCTCGCTAACATTTTCCACAGGTTTCTCGTGCTCCATTAGCTCTTGCTAGACCGTATCACAAAGCGGTCGCCATAATTAATGGCTTGTGTACTTTTGCACACACGGGCTCTTATAATCCCTCTGCTCCTTTCTAAACAGAGTAAAAAACACCAGCCTAAGGCAGCGAATGCGCTCAGTAAATTCATAGTCTTGGCAATAACATATAACCTGTTCTTTCGACAAACTTTCCTCTGTTCCTCCCACCTAGATGTATTTCTTAAAAAAAAAAGTGGCCATCTCCCTTGTAAGGGGCAAGGCATAAACAGAAGGGCATAAAACGAAGTCGTAACTCAACTATAATCCCTCATCTCAATAATTTGCCCACAAGGCTTGGGGACCAAGGAAAGCAGACCCAAATTTTCTTGCCTGGATCTGACCTTTAGCTAGAGCCTGACGAGAGAGAAGTGATGGAAGTGAGAGGAGAGGGGCTTCCCTACGCAGACAGGGCTGAAAAGGGAAAGAGAAAAATGCAAGCTGTAAGCGAGTCTTTCCTAGCACAAGCGGCTCCTTGCTGTAAGGTCTGATGGAAAGGAAAGTATCCCGAGAGGAGCGGTGGAATCTCTTTCACACCAGTGACGCTGGCACAAAGGAGAGAGGGCCCTCACCGTGGCTTGGGCAGGGCAGCTTCTCCTCCAGCTTCAACCTCTGGAGAGCTCAAGTCAAAGCCTTGTTTCATTTGGAGCCACAGGGAGTTTCCCTGCCAAGGCCAACAGATCCACGGTTTCATGTGCAATCACAGAAGGGTTTGGGCTGGGAGGAGACACCCGAGCACCCTCTGGTCCAGCCCCGTCAGAGTCAGGCCGTTCACATCACTGCTTCTGCCAAAGTGCCACACAACAAACAAGGCTTCCCAAAACATCCCTCTGGAGTGCTGCACCCAGGCAAGGTCTGGGCAGCTTCCACAGGGACCAGCAGGGAGGGTTGTTCTGGTCCGACCCCGTATGCAAACTATTAAAGTCAGCGTAACAGCATGCCCATCATCTCGGCCAGCACTATCGAGAGATCTCCAGCTCCATCCTGGCCCCGAGCCATGCCACACTCAAAGGCAGACCCAGAGCCATGCGTTTGCTCCATCTGTATCCAAAACCCAGCAGTACCACGTCCCCAGAGAGACAACCTCTGTTCCGCAACAAGGCACACTGTGGCCACATCCTTTTCATAAACAGGACTTTAATTTCCACACTTTCAGAGATGCCCTAGACACCTTCTTCCAGAGGAGATCACCAACAGTGGTGCCACCAGACCCTTCCCCTCCCACAGGCAAGGACCAGCACCTCTCCCTGCCCCGCAGCAACAACCGACCACAGCCCCAGCATCTGCATGTGCTCACGCTCCTGGTGGTAATAAAATGGTCATCGCGGTGGGATGTTAATGGGCACATAAATAGTACCAATGGAGTCGTTATTACTGGCGCAGCAGTTCAGGCAGGCATCACTGATATTTACGGTGGAGTACGGTGGCGGTTTTAAGCAGTATTTGGGTTTAGGAGCCATTACATTATTTTGAAATATGCACACTGTTGGTGGATGCTTAAAGCTCTGCTACACTGTGGCATAAACTTAGTATTAATTTTGGCTCCATAGAGGAAATTGAAAATGGTGCCCTTGAAATCATTATGCTGAGCAAAATTCAGCAATAGGGGAAAAGACAGCCTGGAGGGAAATAAGGGAAAATTTACTTCAGGCAGCCAAAAGACCCTGTGGGACTCACTCAGCCCAGGCCCAGGGATGTGGAGGATGTTGGGGGCAGTGTGGTGGGATGCGGAGAGCCCCAGGCTGCAGCTGCGCCTTCCTTAGTCCCAGCTGGTAGAAACCCCGCGAGCCCCTGGGGACGACTTTCCGCCTGTGAAGTATCGTTTGCTCTAATTTTAGTCCTGTTTATGTAACCTCTGCGACAGGGGTAAGGTGCAGTGTTCCTGGAGGGACTGTGCTGGGGTCAGAGCCTGTACCCGCACCCCTAGAGCAGTACTCTGCCAGGGTCCTCGTGCCCCCAAGTACTGGAGACAGGCAGTACTTGAAAGGGTGCTGCCCGGGTCTTACAGGCTGTATCCTGACAAGCGGTAGATATGATGAATTCAACTGTTTTGTCCAGTCAGCCAATGCCCCCATCTGCCAAACCACCATCGCTTACTGTGCCTGACACAGGCAAGGCTGTGCATCGCTCTCTGCAAATCCAAAGGGAAACATCGCACATCCCAACCACCAAGCTTCTCCTGCCACCAAGAGACATACAGATGGCAAAAGTGGGTGGGCCTCCTTTTATATATATCTATATATATATCTCTCTCTATGTAAACAAAAATGCCCACTTCAGCTGCCACCCCAAAATATTCCCCCTGCTGACTCTGCATGTCCTGACCTCTCTGGGGAGAGCTGCGCAGAACGTGAATGACCAGCCCTGGTCTGTAGGCACAAGGGATTCAAAATCTATTTGAATGAGCATCAGAAATAAGTGGGGTTTATTGAACTGAGAGAAATTCTTGGATCTCATCCATGTAGAAAGGAAATACTCAGAATTCATCCGAGAGTTGACTCAGAGCTGCCCTTTCAACCTCATATCCTGACATTACAACCTACCTATATAAAAATATAATAATAATTAAAAAAATGTCAAATCTCCACTGGGGCTTCAGCAAGCAGCAGAACTGAACCCCGAGAAAGAATTAAAAAAAAAAAACCACAAACAATCAAAAACTCTTGAATAGCTCCATGGGAACAACTGCTGGTGTGTGCTCTCCTCCTTTTTCTCTGGCTTAGGAGAGCAAAACGCTGCAGCTGGAGCAGAACTGAGGACCCATCTCTACCTGGGCCCCACCGGGACGGCACGTCACAGGCATTAGCCGGGTGATGACAGAGGAAGCAGCTGTTCCCACTCCCCCAAAGCCCGTGACGAGCTGCAGGGATGGCTCCACCACAGCAGCATCCCTGAACCCCCCTGGCTCATCCCCACAACTCTTCAGAGTGCAGCCTGTAGAGTGATGCCAGCCAGGACAGGGGCTCCCACCCCCGTGGGGAGGGTCTGCCTTGCAAGTCCCCACCAGCTTTTGGAGGAAAGCACCAAGCAATCAGTGGATTTTCTTGTTCTCTACAAGGATTTGCAGGAACGGAGGTCTGGCTTGGTATGGCTCAGATTAGTTTTCATATGTATAAAACTGTGCTGGCAACACAGCCGCCCTTTATTTAATGCAGATTGTGTGTGCTCCCCACTCCCAGTCTGGGCCGAGCAAGCATTACCTCACCGACTGGATGTAATTTCTCAGCTCCCCGACTTCAATAAAAATTCTAACACCTGCAAACTTTTTAAACAAATCATGTATATTAAAGCAGAACCCCCCCACACACATTCTCCTGATCTAGCAGCCATGTGTCTTGAAACCAAATCCTCTAGAAGACATCTGGTCGGTGCCGGTGTCGTTATTACAAGGCTCCCCTGCGGCGCCGGTGGCAGAGAGCCCGCGGACCTGCTCCACAAAGGCCACTCTGTAGCCGGGGCTCCCTCTGCCATACTGAGCTCCCTGGGAATCTGATGGATTGCTTTCAAGAGTGATTTAAAAAAAATAATAATAAAAAACCCCAAACCTCTGTTTGTAAACATAAAATGCAACAACGGAAAGCAAAGGGTGAATCCTTAGTTTGCTACTGTGGGTGCTGATACTGGAGCGGTGTCAGAGGCTGGAGCACACCACGGAGGCTTTTGTCGTAGATCTGTGCACAGGGATACCAGGAAAAGTGTCGGGGCCGCAGAGACCATGAGGCAGCAGAGAAGGAGATATCTCCAGCTTACATTCCTGGGTACAACCCCCCGAAAAGCTGCTTTCCCTCCCCACCATAGCAATAATAAATAAATAAAAAAAGGTATACTTGAGCTCTTGAGCAGCTGCTAACAAGGAGCTGAGCGCTGGGTGGGTTGAGAGCAGCATGTTTTCACCAGACCCAAGACCCAGAATTGCCTAATTCACGCGCCTGCAAACAGATCTGCTAGAGCAGGTTCCAAGAAAAGGCTCATTCATCTAAAAAAAAAAAAACCCTTGTTTTCTTTTCCCCCAGACCTTCAGAGCACAATTCCCTTTCCAATGATAATGTGAAAGAACAAGAAAAGACACTGCAAACCCCCACCTCCCTCCAAAGCCCGGCGCAGCAGAAAGGCCCACGTGCAAACCTCATGAGCAACCTTTGTTCTGGTGACATTTCCAGCCCAGTCACTAGGTCAAAGAGAGCACAGACAAGTTTAATTAAACATCCAGACTATCTGGTGTTGCTTTATTATCACCTGAACCTTCCCACTGCTTCTCAAGTGAGACCTGAGGCACATAATCCTGACAGTGACTTAACAAGTTTATCTTGGTTGATTGACCCAGACTTTGGAGCCACAGGAAAAAGAACAAGGGCTTGAAGTTCAGCGGAGCTCAGTGCCAAGGATCACTCCTAAATGACACCCCAGAGCTCAGCAGGAGCAGTTTGGCTTTTCTTACCCAACGTCCTGTCACCAGCAGCCTGTGCAAGCCATGCAAATGCTGCAATTAGTATCAGAGATAAACCAGATCCATTAGTAGATGGAAGGGGAACTCAATCTGTTTTACAAATGGAAATGAAGTAGCAGCCTCAATTATAGGATTTTTAAAAACATGCAATTTAGCAAAATGTTGATTTCCTTTTCGTTTACTTCGTTCTTTGTCTTTTAGATACTTCAGCTCAAGTAGCAGGCAGTATATTAACCGACCAGATTTTGGCAATGTATTTAATAATCAAGCTCAAATAAGTGCTCTTAGGAAATAATTTTATTTACAGTTCAGCTGGGGAAGAATATTAAAGCTTGAGTATTTGGGTAAAATTATTATCCTACAGTAATATATTTTGAAGGCATTTGGGCTGTAGATGACTAGTACTAGCGAGTCAGAGCACAGCATTTGACCTTCCAGAAAATTCATCGTTTATTTGAGACGTAGAGCAGGATTTGCCCTCCAGCTTCACCCAGCCAGGGCGGGCAGTCACCACCAGCAACAGTTTTAGTACCTCCCTCACCGCTCCTGTCCCCTGAGCCCCAGCAGGAAGGTTTTGGGGTTCCTGGCAAGCAGCAGAACTGCTCCTAAGCCACCAGACTCCCTCCTCACTACGGTCGCTTTATGTGTGAATGTATTTACCATTCTGCAGCAAGACTGGAGTTTGGGAACGCTGCATGAAGATATTTTAGCATGTACATGCCTGTATAATCACTTTTTTTTTTTTTTTTTTAAATTGGTCCAGCCCACGTTACTGTTTAAATAATTGAAGGTGCTCAGCATTAAACATATTTCGCCATGCTTTCCCCATAGCACCTTTCCCACTCCAAACTGTTTGGAATCTGAACACAGACTAAGCATTAACTAATTAAATTTCTCAAAACAAAGGTTAATTAGCATGTTTATTTTGGATTATGTATATATTGAATTATTAAACACTCTACAGTACCATAAAAAAAAAATTTAAAAAAGACAAGAAAAAATAAGGCAGGATGAAAGGAGGAAACATTCCTAAGCCCAAGGAATAGCTCCTCTGGCTGCCAGGCAGCTACATTAACCATTTGTTCATGACTTCAGCATGACACTTCTCCAGCGACCACCTTCTGGGGGGGTCTGAAGGCTCAAGGCAGAAGCCCTCCCTATCCAAAAGGAAGGCCCAGCAGCCCTGAACTGTGCCTATAGCAGATTCACAGCATTTCAGGATGGTGGATGGCAGAGCTGCGGAGAACCCGTGTTTGGCTCAGGATAACGTTACCCTGAACACTTCATCCACCACACACACACACTCCTCTTGCGGTGCCGGTTGCTGTGCCAGGCACAGCAGCCACCAAGGACAGGAGGTCCCTCACAGGGCCCCTTGGACAGAAGTGTTCCTCTTCTCCCTCCAAAGCCCCCTCTTTCCTTTTTGGTCCCAAGGTGGGAGGTTTGCAACATGCAGCCTACATTCCAAATACTGGAATTACACAATTATCTGTAGACAAAGATAATGACTGGAGTCCAAAAGCCAGACCACACTAAAAGAAACAAGCTGGTGAAGATTCACACAGATTCTAGTTTTCACCCGTACGTTGACCCTGTAACGGTAGCATCAAGCCACACAGGATACAAGGATAAACTGCTTGGAACACGTAAGAGGTAGGAAGAGACAAGCTGATACCAGTCACGTTTTAATTATCAGATAGCACGTAAATATACACACCTGCCCTGAAAGGAGGGCACACAGGGCACTATTTTAAAAGAAGAGAGGAATCTAAAGAGCTCGCTTTCTTTCTCAAGCTTGTTGTGTAGAGCAATACTTCATTTATGCTTGGCTTACAGCAATGGGAACGGTGTCAGATTTATCTACTTTAGGCATTTCCAGCACGCCTATCATGGTGGGTTTAAGATCTATTTTATCTGAAGAGTCTTATGACAGCTGACATGAGATACTTTCTTCATCACCAGAATAAGTCTCTGAATTTCAGCTTTCAATTCATCTTCTACACAAACAAAAGTCCTGAGTCAGTTACAAAACACATCTCTTCTTTCAAAGCATCCTCCATTGCTTCAGTGAACAATAACCAGCTTGACAGCCCACATGGCAAAAGAAAAGTAAACTCGCAGGCACTCCTCAGATGAGAGGTTATCCCTGAGTTGCGCTTATCCAGAACCCAGCCAACACCTGCAGAAAGTTCTCTGCTGCTGCCCCACGTCACTTTAACACAAACTTCAGCATAATATTGGAGATGCCGTTTCTGAGGATGCTGTCAGTCGAGCTCTGCCGGCACTTGCAAGGGGGCTGAAAAGGACAGTACCTGGAGGATGGGTGTCAGAAGCAAGAATGGGTCAGCTCCTGGTTTATTGCCTTGTGATTGTTGCAGCACTACCAGGAGGAGCAATCAGAGCTGCACCTCATGCCTTCAGAGGAGGCAGAAGTAGCTTCAGCTGCTTGTTCTCACCCTGATGCCCTGTTCCTACCCTTTGAGGTCAGGATTCCTCCTCAGTCATGAATCTCTGCCTAGATTGACAATTATTTGCCACCAGAATTTTTTCAGATTCATTACCTGATCGGCAGAGCAAAGTGGATAAACTCATTTTACAGCCACTGCTTATGAAAGAAGGCAAATAAAACTGGCTCTGATTTTATTTTTTTTTTCTCTACTTAACATTTCTTCAAATGCATTTTACTATGGAAATTTTCTTCCTGCAGATCTAGGAAGGCAAACCTAATTAAAGTTACTTTATTGAGGGACCTTATACCAACGCTTGCTTTAAAGAAGCAAGTTGTTAAAGTCAAAACTCCTTTTTTTTTAAAACTCAAACATTTTTGTCCTGCTGTAGAGGAGAAAATACATCTTTGAACGATGAGTATCTCAGAAACCTGATTTTATTCCCCTTTTCTCCTTTCCTGATGGTCTTGTGTTTCACATTCATACCCTTTGGGAAAATTGCCTGGGAAACTTTTCTGATGATACGTTGAAGGTCATCTACAGTAAATGTGATACAAAGTGAACTCAGATCTCAGGCTTTGCAAATGTTCATTATGTAAATTACAGGAGCTGTGAAGATGGAAATGAAGCATACAGATGCTGTTATGCACGAAAAAGCAGAGGGGAAACTTCAGATTTCCCTTCACTGCAGAGGCGGTTGGTGTCTACAGGCACTCTCGCTCCCTGAGGTATTCCTAGCATGAAAAGGTCTCAGATTCTCTATGGGTGTTATTTCAGAAAGGACTAGCTCCGTGGTCCTCAGTGTAGGTCAAGAACTGGGATAGATCTTTAAATTCATCACACATCTGGGGAAAACTGAGGGGGGCCAGATGCAGCTGCCACCTGAAGGGAGGAAACGGGGAGGGCGTCTGTGCAGGGCAATTGTGAGTGACTGTCCAGTATACTTATTCCTATGATTAGACTTGTTGACAGTTGTTAGTCAAGACTAGTCCCGAGGAGGAATGTGTCTGCGTTGCGAATTGCAGTGCAGAGACGCACAAGTGGAGGAGATAAAGATTCAGCATTTGATTTCATGCATCCTTGGGCATATCACTTGGAGGCCAGATTTTGAAAGATGTTAGAGATCAAAGGATGAAGAAAGATAACCAGCTTCATTTTCAGATCTAATCCAGGGCATGTATTTCCTGCACATTTCAATAGGAAAACAGCACCTTTGTGCCTTTTTTTTTTTTAATATTACTAAATGCCTTTGGGTAGCTGGTTTCATCACGACGAGCCAACAGACGTTTAAATGGGAGATCTTAAATTGCACTTTGTTTCAGTTTTCCACCTGAAAAGAAAGGAGCGTGAATCTTCCTTTCTTTGGTTTCTCCTGGGTCTCGCTCAGGTTTGAAGCATAATTCTACTCTAAGCAATAAATACCATTAAGAGACACTCTAGGCCTGATTCCAGGACGCGATGAGTACTCAGCAGCTAATGGGAGCTACTGGTGTTCCACAGTGTTGAAACTCAGCTGCGGCATCTCAAGTTCAGTTCCTCAGAAATGAAGGAATCAAAAACTCGAGCCCAGTTTTGGTATTTTTGGCTTAAAAGCTCATTAGGGAAGCTGGGATGCAGACATATTGATGATCGGGTGGAAGGACAATGCCGAGTCAGGTGCTCTCCTGTCAGGGGACTGGCACTATCCAGGGCAGATCGAATGGGAGAGCAGGGCTGAGCCTTCCCCCACCAATCTCATTAGAGATCTTCTCCGACCTGCAGCAAAATAAGCAACAAAAAAGGAGACAAGCAGTAAGACAACACTGGAAGGGAAATTCCAGCTCCTTGACCCTGCGACAACCTCACCCTTCATGTCAACAGAGCAGCAGAGGAAAAATGATGAAATTGCCTCAAAATGGAAAAAAAAAAAAAAAACAAAACAAAGAAAAAGATTTGTTGAGTCATCCAACAGTGTTCACATCAAGATATTTTGTTAGCAACTGTGTTAAAAGAGTAAATGTAACACATTCTGGTTTGGCTCTTCCTTTAGCAGCGAGATTGATTTGCATTCACACATGGAAATCTGGTTTACAAGAAGGTTCTCCTGCCCCTTCCTTTCTTTCATTGTTTTCATCACGTATTTTCTTGGCTAGAAAATCTGCTCTTGCGAAAAAAACCCACGCCAGACAATCTCGGGGCAGACCATTCCCCACCGCGCACATGTTTTCTTCATTTTTTTTTTCCTTAAAGGCCATTTTGAGAAGCAGGACGGTTTTGTTCTTGGCCCCACCGACCTCCTGCTGTGCTGGGCAAGGGGAGCCTGGCGCCCTGAGGAGGAACTTGTCCTCCGCAGCCCCGGGTTTCGCAAGCCACGTAGGAAACATCTTGCGCTGGCCTTGATTTATGCAGAAATGTTAGCTAATCTCTTTTATGTAATCAGTGATAGCTGTTTCTAAAGGCTAAGTCCCCAAAATGGAAGGAATGAATTAAAAGAGACAGATGCGGTTTGGCTGACTCTCTGTTCCGATCACAGCCTCAGAAATAACCTAGTTAGTTCGCGCCGATTTACGCAGAAGCTCAAACACGTCGCACCCCCACCCAGGTGGGAGCACACAGGTTATTTGCTGTTCAGCCCCGCTTCACAGTCTGATCCCGCTCACACCAAAGCCACTGGAATTGCTCCAGGTTTATTCTGCTGAAACGCGATCAAAGTCCGGTCAAAAGTCGCGTAAGACTGGGTTTTCATTTACCCTGGATCCCCTTGCTTGGCACCGCTGCAGGCTTTGGGAGCTAAAGGCATGCCGTTCCCGCCCAGAGCTGGCTGCCTTTGGTCACCCAGACCGACTCAGGGAAGGGAAAATCTCCGAAGCACCTTCTGCAGCACCTCCAGGTTCATACTCCACAGAGTGCAGGTCAAGAGCCAACCTGAGGCTCAGCGACCCCCCTGGCTGAGGTGGTTACCCGTCGCCCCAGTCTACGTGCACAACGGCACCTGAAGGAGTGATGTTCCCAGCACGCCCGGACGCCTGTGATGCACAGACCCGTCAATCAAACGTGCATTTGGGGGTGGGCAGGGTGCGAACAAGCCTGGCGAGAGACTCAAAATCCTGCTGCTGGGAGAGAAGAAGATACAGTGTCTGCTCAGCCATCCCACCTTCCCTAGCTAGAAATAAAGATGCCTCTTGTTTTAGGGACGGAGCCATTGCCTGGCTCACACACACTAATGAAAGACCCTCCTCTTTACTTTTTTCCCCATGGAAAAATATTGCTGAATAGGGCTGCGTTTAGGTTCCCTCCTTCCACCAAAGGCCGTGACTGACTTCAGGGGTAGCTGGAGCAGTCCCGTGGGCCTTAGAGAATATTTTCCCACTTTATGTAAACTGAGCACCGACTCTGTAAAAAGGGAAAGATTTACGCTTGGCAAACATTTCCAAGGAGCCAATATTTCCCCGTTACTTACTCATAGCTTGTGAATACAAACCTCACACAGCTGGTACCTCCACTAATGATCCCATTACAATATGTATTGAGCTGATACTCTGTGATATCTCATTGAGGTATTCATCCATGTCGGAAAGGATTTGTCCATAAAAAGATCTCCTCTCATACCGTCATAGGATGCTGCATTCATTCCTCCTTCCTCTGTCATCTGATGCTGCCTAATCCCACTCGGTGACATCAATCACAGGGGGAAAATAAGACAATTAACTGGCAATTAATTAAATTATAAACTGTAAGGAAGAGCAGAATATTTGTAAACCTTAATAGCCTTATTAACATGCACATTACAAGCTAGTTGCACAATCTTATGGCTATGGATGTCTTTATACATCCATGACATCACACAGACTTTAATCACGGGGTAACCGTTGTTCACCTCAAAGGGCTGCGTGGTGGCTGAAGGAACCTGCCTGGCCAGCCTGGAGCCGTGACAGTACAGCTGCTTTACAGCTCCTCTCCTGCGGAAACCTGAAGTCAAGGATCATCGGAGCACGGCACGTGCTGCAGTGTGCTGCCAGCTACGGCTCCTGCCGTGTCCACGCTGCTGCGATCAGGCCAGAGGGGCGTGGGGATGGCGGTTCTCTACAGAGAGGTGTTTTCTGCACAAAACAGGCATCTCGTGGTGTGTGGAGGCATCGGGGAGCTCCACCCAGCCCCCAGGCTCTTGGATCCAAGCTGCAAGTATATTGGCGTGCAACAACTCGGAGGTCTGCGGTGACAGCCACCCAGTCCAGGGCTCTCTCTGGGATGGACCAGGTGCCTGATCATCACACAGGCAGAGCCTCAGCTCCTTCCCCTGTTCCCTGCTCAGCTGGGCAGGCTGCTGGCTTTTCTGTCGCAAGGACACGCATGCACAGGGCTAGGGCTGAAGTCTTGAAACCCACTGGTGACAGTAACAACGGATTACTATGATGATGTAACACGTATGCAATGTGGTTTTCCTTAAAGCGATTTCCTGTAGGACTAAAGGAAAGTAAGCGGGAAGAAAACAACGGCCCAGGTAAGGCGCCCTCTGCAAAATTACAGCGGCTGTTACAAGGCAATGGCAGAGGCTCCATCACTGAAGGACTGGGTTCAAAGCTTAATGCATCCAGTAACGCTGCCTGACCTCTGTTTAAAAGTCATGAGAGAGGAGGAAAAAACCCAACCCAACCCAACCAACCCATGAGTGAGAGTATGAAGCCACAGCCAGTCCCAAATGAGGCACAAGACCTACGGCATTGCAATGGTCTTATTGCCAGAGTATCAGTACATGGTCTTCAGGTTCCCTATGAATAACCTTCACGCAAAAACCTCAAGGTTCTCTCTCCTTATCATACTATTTCTATAGTATTTTGTCTTGGAAAGGTGGCTGGATCAGTCCATTGAATATACACCAAACTCTTGACTTTCTCCCGGTCTGTTTGTTCCAAAAGAAGTACTTTGTGAAGTGCGAGGGTGACCTCCCAAAGCAGGGAAATTAGAATGTAGAAGATGGATTGAGCTGCAAATCAGGTTTGCCTCCAACGGCAGGTATAGCCTAACCAGGCTCTGCCATCCTCCCTCTCTCAAAATCAGCTGCATCCCAAATTTCAGCTCTGTTAACTCTGGTTCCAGTCCAGTGCTATTTCTGTAACACGTGAACCGGGATGACACGTACCCAGCCCATTCATTTATTTGTGGAGCGTGGACCGCTGACCGATAGCCAAGTGCTAATAAAAGCAGCGATCCCCCTCCTGTGCCATTCTGCGCGAGGTACCGGAGGCAGGCTGGACCTTCGGGCATACGGTGCTCCCTGTGAGCAGACTGGGGTCATCAACCAGCAGCAGCTTAAGATTTTCATTCTTAATTTTGATGGAGCTGCATTGCCACACTGGTTCCTCTCCCAGTTCAACTCTATATTTAGCCAGGGATTCTGTCCTCAGCTTATTTTTTTCAGCGAGGTTGGTAGCTAATGCTGCTCTTCTGTCGGTACGCCTGCCTCCCTCGCCAATGCGCAGGCTGTTCTTGGGATGCATGAGGCAGTCAGATGTGACAGAAGCTGAGAGGTTTCTTTCACAGCTAGGAAGCGAGAAGAAGGAGCCAAGCATTTCCATTCCCACCTCAGGAGCTCCGGTCCCCGGGGAGGGCTGGAATCCGACGCCGACTGGCGCTGGGAACACCCACGTTCAGCTAACCTGACTGCAGCGTTTGCTGCAGGATAATTGGCGCTGAGGAGGCATTACAGCAAGAAAAAAATAAATTAATCAAACAAGATGGGACATCAGACATTTTAAAAATAACCCAGGGTGAAGCTCCAAGAAACTGTGATGACCAGGGGCCAGATCCAGATTCCCTAACCCCAGCTCACGCCTGGGGTAATTCTGACCTCGGCAGAGTCGCCTGGGCTGGCGCCGAGGCCAGTGAGATCAGAATCTGGCCCATATCACTTGGCCTCCTGCTGCACCCCATGTTGTAACTATCCATGATGTTGACACATTCAACTTGCCACTCGTTTGCGGGACTAATTACACATTCGCATTTGTCTGCGCTCGCTCGGCTCCTAGCAACTGCAGTCACAGTCCTAATTAAAATAATAGACTGAGATTGGTAACGTTACTGATTTAACAGGAAATTAGAAGAGTTACGTTCGCAGAGCTTAGGTAATTGACACCAACAGCGCTTTTCTTGTAATGTGCATTCTGTGATTGATTTCGTTCCCCAGTCAGACCTAAAAGCAGCTTGGGAGCACATCCCACCATCAGATTACAGTACAGAGGAATTAAATGACTATTACACCACTGCCTGCTCTAGAGCTGGCAGCTGTGGGCTCGAGCACGGCTGTGAGCTTCCAAACCAAACATTAGATCTAAAATTATAAGCCTAATGTAAAACAAAACATGTTCAGCACAACCCGTTCCGTCCCCCTTTTAAGAGCTCCCCCGCAAGGCTCACCGGACAGCGCTCCTGCCCGGGAAGAGGGCTGCAGCCCACACAGCCCTTCCTTGCGCGTCCTCGGCTGCCTCAAACACCAGCTCCCTTAAAGCAGGGCATGGCCCAAAGATACCACAGGTTCCTGTAGGCAGAGGAAAGGCTCTGTGCACACCACGGGCTGTGCCGTGCACAGGGACGCTCTGGTCGTACAGCGGTGGAGCTGAGGGCAGACGGTGATGGGGAACGTTCAAGGCCTGTTAAGATTTCATCGTCACGTTGAAGAGAGAAGGCTCTGCTGTGCTAAACCCACCCTGCAGCTCGCTCCACATGAAGAAGTTCTCTGTGTGGGTAATACTGCAAGGCAGCAATATTCCCTTTCTTACGCAAGGGAACTGGGTTTCTGGAGATGGCCCTGCTCGTTCTCACAGTGGTGTAAGTCAAAATGGGTGCCTCAGAAAGATGAATCAGTCTTTTTCTGTCGAGGAAATTTCTGACACCAGAGTCTTCATCTATGTTGTTAACAAAATAGATCCTCACATTTTCAACCAAACAGGCTGTCCTGAGTACAGCGTAATTGTCTCAAAAATGAGGTGGACTGCTTTGGTGTCAGAGGTTGCAGCTGGGGCTGGTATCTTGCTATCGCCTCTCTCCCTGGAGCCTGGGGCCACAAGGCCAGACGGGTTTCTAATCTGACCTCCTGAATGTCACATCTCCTTCAGTTCCCTCCAGTTAGTGTTGTGTTGTCCAGTAAGTTCCTTCTTCTGTATTGCACTGGATAGTCAGTTCCTTTCAGAAAGGCACGTACAGCCCCATTCGAAGGCATCAAAACGGAGAACCCGTCTCTGCCCTTCATTGACGGCCAATTCCAAAAATTCTCTGTTATGTGAAGGCGCTCTATGATCACTATTGAGCAGTGTCTACAAACAGACATCCCTAAAGATCACAGTCCTAAAAGATGAGGAGAGGGGGGACCTCAGGGGTGAGGACAGGGTGGGGGTTTGTAGGGTTTTACACAACGGCACCGCTGCAAGGAGGTGTGATGCCCTGTTAGATACACCCTCAAGGCAGGACAACCTGCAACACATTTTGGGCAACAGAAAGACAATCACTGTTCTCAACCAGCGACTTTCTGCGTAATGTCACACGCGACACTAACAACTTTTATACACCAAGAAATATATAATATTATTATATAGGTTGAGACACCATCTTTAAAAGTGTCCATAACCACTGCCTGCTTCTGGAGAAATGCATCGCCTGTAAATTATTGTGAAAACTGTGTATGAAACGCCAGAATTGCATCAAGTTGCAAGAATATTAGTTACTTAATAGTCATATGCTCCTGCGGGCTCCTTTCTATTTGTGGACTCAGAAATGTGCTGGGAAGAGCAAAGTACATGTGGTCTGGACTTTCTTGTCTGATATTAATCCCAGCACAACAGGGCTATAAAATGTTTTCATGAACATATATGTCTTCTACAGAGAGCTTCATGGAATAATACTGCCAAGAGAGCTGCAACGTAGGAAATACCCATCCACGGTTTATAAATCCTATCCATCTCGGTATGTCTCAGGGAGTATTATCAGGGCCCTGGAGAGCTAGTGCAAATGCTACTCGTGCAGCTTGCATAGATAATTGTTTATAAAAGTCTGCTTTTCCTTCTGCTGTGCCTGTGAATGATTATATCCAGAAGGCACTCGTTGTGTCCGCCTCGTTTGGCTCCAGCAGCTCCCAGAGGCATCGCACACAGGTTGCTCCAGTAAAGCCCCTACCTTCCTGTGGGGCACGGACAAGAGGATTCGGCTACGCTGCAGATATTTCTCCCTGTGCTTTATCCTGTGAGAGCCAGCTTTCAGGTGGTAAATGACAGTCTGGTCTTTAATCACTCTGCATGTACACTACAATGAATACTGGGGCATTTGCTTCAGGAGTGTTTCTGTATCCCACAATTTAAACCTCCCTGCTATTAGCAGATATTTGATCCCATAAATATTGGCCAAATGCTCAGAACGGATGCCTGCTGTTTGCAATGATAGCATTGAACTAGCCTAAAAATTAAGTGCCATCATCTTCTCCCCGTGTCCCTCGTTGATCTGCACTGCCGCCTGTTACACCCCACCAACAGGGCAAATGGCTCTCGGTGCAGGCCATTGCCACCACCGTGAGGGCAGGCACCCTGCGTCAGTCCTGCCTCACGTGGAGTCGGTGGGGAAGCTCCAAGTGATTGGAACGGCATGAGAAATTACATCCTATGGGTCTGAGGGAGAAGCCTCAGCTCCAGACACCGAGATCCACCCGTGCTTGACAAAGCCACAGCACTGGGCACTGCTCACAGCTCCTGCCACCAACCGTGGCTTGTTGGGCAGGAAAAAATACCAGCGGTAGTGACCGAGCGCTACAGGCAGAGACTGTTTCTTGCTGAATCCTTTGCTTTGATCCAAGATGAGCAGGGGAACATGCCGTACACCCAGCAGACCCTTTCCATGCCTCACTCCCCATCTCAAGGAGCTCCCAACCTAGAAGCAATGCATGGGAAGAGGCAGAGGGGAAAACACGATGAGGCAACGTTGCAGAGCAGGGCACACGGCACCCCAGCGGCCTCACCGCTGCGGTAGATTGTAAGCCTCATGGCAAAGCTGAGTTGGAAACACATGAGGAAAGCTTAAAATGGCTTGTTTGAACACCGAAGAAGTAGGCGATAGATTCCATTTGGTCCTTAAGGAGAGACAGGACGGATACAGCGCAACTGGCCGGGAAAGCGGGAACAAGGCTCACGTGCGCGCCGCGATAGAGCAGGTGAAGCGGCAGAGGTCCGCCACGGGGCCGGGCTGAGGAAGGCCATCTCTGGAGCTGCCTTCTGGATGGAGCGGAGCAGGCCCGGACCTGTCACGGCGAGAGAAAAAGGGTATTGCGGGAACCGGGAAAACACCAACCGCCTGGCCAGGAGCAGGGCAGGAATATGGCAGAGGCTGTACTGTAGAGATACCATCCAAAACACAAAAATAAAAAAACCCCTGTGTGTCTTGGGTACAGCCCGGAGGTTTGGGAGAAATGAAGGACACATATAGTTTGCCGAAAACCGCCTGTCCCAGCCAGTAGCCGTACCGTCACCAGCAGCAGGCACCGACAAGCGGAGCCGGGCGCTCGCAGCCCATTTCGGACCCGGCCTCCTCACGCCCCGGCCGCTGAGGGCGTTACCCCGTTGCTCAGGGCCACCTCGGGACGCGGGGAGGTGTGAACCCCGCCGCCGCACGCCTGCCGCGCTTCCCCGTGCCACCCTTCCCGGAGAGAGCGGCACCGCCGGGCCCACGGCCGCTGAGGGCGCCGGGGCTGCCCCGGCCCGGCGGGGAGCAGCGCGCTCCCTCCCCCGGCCGCCCGCCCGCCGCCATTTCGCGGCGCGGCCCGCCAGAGGCCGGGCGCGGCCCCGCCTACCGCCCGCCCCTCCCCCGCCCCCCGGCTCCGCGCGGCGGCGCGCCCCTCCCCCGCCCCGGCCCGCGCGCCCATTTCCGCCTGGCCGGGCGCCGCGCGGCGCGGCCTCCCCGCCCCCTCCCCGGTGCTCAGTCATTCAGACTGGGAGAGTCAATAACACGCTGACATCACCAGCGGCGCGCGGGCACGGCGCGGGGCTGCCGGCGGGGCCGCCGCGCGGGAGGAGGGGAGGGAGGCGCGAGGCGGGGGGCGGGGCAACGCCCCCGCTCCGGGCTGCCCGCGGCGGAGCGGCCTTGGGGGGGCGGGGGGCGGCACGGCTGAGGGGAGAGACCCTGGGGGGACATGGCTGAGGGGAGAGCCCTTGGGGGGCTGAGGGGGGGGGGGGGCAGGGCTGAGGGGAGAGCCCTTGGGGGGCAGGGCTGAGGGGAGAGCCCTTGGGGGGCTGAGGGGGGGGGCAGGGCTGAGGGGAGAGCCCTTGGGGGGCAGGGCTGAGGGGAGAGCCCCTGGGGGGCTGAGGGGAGAGAGCACCGGGGGGGGGGGCATGGCATGGCTGAGGGGAGGCGGGGGGGCGGGTATGGCTGAGGGGAGAGCGCTTGGGGCGCTGAGGGGAGAGAATGGGGGTACACGGCTGAGGGGAAAGTCCCTGGGGGGTTGAGGGGAAGGGGGGGGCATGGCTGAGGGGAGAGAGCAGAGGGTACATGGCTGAGGGGAAAGTCCCTGGGGGGACATGGCTGAGGGGAGATCCTTGAGAGGAAGCGGTTGAGGAGGGGCCGCTGAGGGGAAATGACTGCGGGGAGGGTGCCGAGGGGAGACACCTGAGGCGAAATGGCTGAGGGCCGCTGCTCTTGTCCCTGCGTGTCCTTAGCCTCTTCTTGTGCACCCTCCGGTGTTCGCAGTCCTCTCTCGAAACCTCCTTCCATTTTTCTGTTCAAACACACGCACAACACGCCCCCCACCCCGCCACCAGCCTTCCACAAAACAAGCCAAGGGAAAGAGCCCGGAGGCCGCTGGCACAGGGGTAGGTGGTGGTGCCATTTGTCGGGGTCCTGGGCCTGCGGCAGCCCCCAGCAATCTGAATAAACCCGTGAGAAACACTCCTGTGACTAACGAGAGGGACTCCGAGGCCGACGTCTCTACGACATCAATCATTTTTCCTAAATATACAGAGTCCATATTGCGACTTGTGTTGTGTGCTCTGCCCAAGCTCAGGGGGGGCGGGGAGGGTGATATAAAGGCATCATCGGGCTGTGCCTTCCCATTCCTATACCAAAGATAGAGAATATTATAAATTTAATAGATCTTCTTCATAATTCATAGCTTGCTTGTGGAAAAAAAAAATCATAATGGCTTGGTGTGATATGTCAGGCATCTATAATTCATGGCGCTGAGATCACACAACCACCATACAGTGGGAGTTCACAGAGTGAGATGTTTGTAATTAATCTGTGAAAAGAGAAACAAAGGCAATAAACTAGGAAGGACAATAAATGAGGGCCAGATTCTTCCACCCGCACTGACGTGGAATAGTACTCGGCCAGAAAGCTGGAATAATCTCTGGTTAAAGTCAATACAATTAAGCCAAGAAGTGGGGTAAACAGTGAATTTGCCACTGGCTAGTTCATTACAACGCGGTCAGATAGACGCAGACCGTACTGCCCTTTTGGGTAACAACATGCTGAAAGCAGCAGGATGGCCTAAGCTTAAGCTAAGCTTGGATCCAAGTACGAGGAGACAAGAGAGCTCGAGTCAGGTCTTGTGGCTGTGGAGGTGGCGCGAGGGAGAACCAAGGCCGTGTGGTGGGAACTGGGGGACTCCCTCTGCCCTCCCCGTCCTGAAGGCTGGGAGACACCGTTTCAGGGAAGACAGAAGTTTGTGACCTGCTTGGAGCGTTTGCGCCAACCCCAGCAGGGCTGGGGCATATGCTGAAGTGCTTTGCTGAACAGGGAAATCTCCTTGAATCAGAGCCTGAGCGAGGATTCGAACAATTTGTGCTACTAACGAAGACTGGCTGCAGCGGTGGAATGAGCCGAAGTCGCTTCCTAATTGGAAACAGTGAGCTGGAGATCTCCAGAATCCCCTTCCTCTCGCTATTGTCTATTTTCATCCTGGTGAAGCTAAAGCTGGTAACTGCGATGCAACAGCTTAAAAACTCCCTGTGGTTTCTCACAATAGACCAACCGTCTACACTGGTTTTCAAACGATGCAGGGAAATCTTGTAAGACTGCATGGCCAATCAAGGAGGGGGAGGGAGAAGTTAACTTCTTCTAAAGTGGATGCTGCAAGGAAAATGAAAAAAAAAAAAAAAAAGAAATCCTCATCCTTCTGGGAGTTTGTCTAATGTATTTTGGCTTTAACTAAAAAAAAAATGATGCTGGGTTCACCAGACAAAGCCGTGTGTCACAATTAAATCATTTTAATCTGAGATAAACAAGCCATGGGGTAGAGGGGCATCACGGTGAGGCGGGAGTGACTCCAAAAGGAAGCCCAGGCCTCGATCACAGGGAGTTGTGATAGTGCCAGTGCACGGACGCTGGAGGCCAGAGGCATTCATTGTTTTGTTTACTCATTTGTGACTCCCTCAAAAAATAATTGGTTTTCATTTGTTGCTTGCTTGTTTGTTTGTTTGGCTGTTTGCATTCTTTGGATTCAATTTCTCCTGCAATATGGCCTTAATTTGCATTGAGAGGATCCATGTTTATTTATGCATTTATTTTGTTCATTTATTTATTTATTTGTTTTTAATGTTAATGGATCCTAGGCTGCTGGCCCTGCAGAAGGACAATGGCCACGTGGTGACGAGGAGAATCGGGAGGTGCAGCCCCCACCTCCGCTGTCCGTACAGCTCCCGTCCCAACCCCGACACCTGCGGGATCCTGATTGCTGCTGCTCTTCGCAGGCAGCTCTGAGGCACAAGGGCTACTTGTAGGGTGGTGCCTGCAGGCTCGAAACAGTGTTATAACAGTGAAATCCACGGAATTCCCCTGTTTATAGCCCCCATAGTGTTCTTGGGCTAACCCAAGCCGAGCTTGGGCTCTGCGAGCCTCAGTGATGCCTTGCTGGTGACACGGACCCACAGGAGCCACTGGCAGCACACGGGTCCTCCTCCAGCAGGGCCCTGTTGGCGGAGAAGTCGCACAGGAGGGCACTTTTCCCGCTGTATAGGTCCTCAGGGCAAAGTAAGTAGAAATTGTGAATTTATCAGGTTCTTCAGCTTCTTGACTCAGCTGCTAATCACTGTCTGCCGTGCGAGTCCCTGCAGAGTCACGGTGTTTTTCAGCATTTAGGAAATGGCTTAAGGGGATGCCTGAGCATCCACTGCTTCACGCTGACGTTATGGGCAGTCAGGAAAAGGGCCCCGCGACCCACAGATTAGGTGCCCTGATGAGCTGATCCATTTGTCACAGAGCAGAACATACTGGAATGAATGATTTTGACCTTAACTGGCTCTAACATAGCCATCCAAAAAGCGTGCGATTGTGCTAACCCACCCCAAAGGAGCGTCGTAAGGCCCGATTCATCGTGGGTATGATGCTGAGAGCTCCTGGCACAAAAGACTTTATGCAAGTACAGAATATTTTCCTCTACATTTTATTGGTTTTGCCTAGGAGCCTCCTGTGGCAGAAGAGAGCAGCCTGGTTACCTAACCCGTGTCTAGCAACCGGACCAGGGCAGTGTTAAACTTCACTCTGCCGTTACTTCTCCTGCAATGTTTGCGTGATAATATTCTGTGAGGGAAACGATGCAGAAATCCCTGTTATGAAAGGAGGGATGGACAGAAGAGAGCTATGTCATGACAATCTTTCTTCCCCTCTACAGCCCAGAAAACACAACACAAGCTTGGATTGAATTATCCCAAAACATCGCATTTCTTGCTTGATTTAACAACTGGGATCTGCAGTGCCTGCACAGATCAGATCTAACAGCGGATGGCAAGAAATGCGGAGCAGCAGACGTGCTGGTCCGACCCAAACCCAGCGGTTATCACGTGCACCAATCCACCTGGGCTTCGCACAGTCTCAAAATGTGCCTTTAAGGCTTAGTGAAAGGATTGATTTTCCAGCCTTTGCTCTTAAACCCTTGTGGAAAGCCCAAGCTCTGTGCTGCTCTCCCCTAGCTGGGCTGCTTGGCACCCCCGCGACCGTGGTCCTCCTGTTTATCTCCAGTCTTCTCCTCACCTCACCTCCCCTCCCAGTGGCGGGGATGCTGCCTCACAACGGCTTCGGCATGGCAACGTGTCTTGGAGGTTTTCGTGAGAATGGTGGGGGCTACAGAAGAGAATTGCCTTGGCTGCATTCGGGTGAGGGGAGAGAGAAGAACAGTTTCCAAAAAGACCTTTTGAATTTTCACAATCCCCTTAAAAAAAAAAAAAAAAAGAAGGAAATAGGCAGGCAGAGAAAGCCAATCTGGGTGTATAAATAACCAGTAAATGGCAGGGTGTTCACCCTTCCCACACTGTGGATTACCTAACACATCGCATCGCTCCCTCCAGCTCGAGATGGGGGAGCTGCCAGCAGAGCAGTGCTGTGCCTGATAACCAGAACAGCCCACAGGATTGCAAGCTGGCATTCATGCTCCGAAACGTAAACAAGGCAGAGCCTCCTCCTCGCTGCTTCGAATGCAGTCACCCCGCGTCCCCGGGGGCTGGAACAACCCACCGCGTGAGATTAGCCAGGCCAAATCAAAGAAAAGCGGGAGGGGAGTTATGGAAACACAAACAAAAATGGTCCAAGCTTCCACATTTTCTCAGGAACCAGATACACGAGATACACACAAAAGCAGGGGTCCTCTCCCTAACCCAGGCAGTCAGGGCAGTGCAGGAAAGGCCCCGGCTTGGCCTTCTGTGGGGTGACAGGGCGCAGAGTTCACACCGCCCCTCGCTTGCCAGGCCTCCTGGTACACATCTGCTCAGCGCCTCTCTTTCCCCTGAGCTCAAAACCTCCCCAGGTGTCTGCCTTCCCAGCAGGGCGGTGAATGAGGAGAGAGCCAGCAAATCGCCACAGCCAACAGTAGCAATAATGGCGCCTTTCGTCCAGCGGTCTCAAAAGTGCTTGGCAAAAACGAAGCGACTAATATGCCCCCGTACCCGCCCGGTGAGGCACGCGAGCGGTATTATACATTGCATGGCGGTGAGCAAGACCCAAGACAGGGGAGCACACCTGGGTGGCGATGCGATGGCAGGCAGCAAGCAGCACAGCAACTGGAGCCTGAGCAGCATCTGCTTCTAATCACTTATCATTTTGAGCTGGCCTCTGCCTTCAAATCAGTTGCCAGGCTTTTGATACCGTGATTCTTTCTTTAAATAGAAAGAGGATGAAGGCAGGCACACGTTTTTTGTACGTGTCCCCTTCGTGCTCTGGACTCATATCCAAACTTCTCAGTTTAACCTTGTCTTTATGGTGTGTTGAAACCAAAACACTCATGCGAACATCCTGAAACGCTGGGGGTTTTCAGCTCAGATCTGAACTTGAAGCTGTTCTCCCAGGCTTGCAGCGCTTGCTATTTTTAGCTTCATGTCAAAAAGTTGAAGCAGCACGTGGTAAGATGTTATGACTCTTAAAATTACTGTAATAACGTTCCAGGGAATGGTACCGTTTCATCAAAAGTAAGTTCGTTGCGTGAGATAACTCCATGACCTTTGATGCTGTATTGAATTTGTGGGTCACTTGCTATTAACGTTGCTGCAATTTCTTTAGCAATAACCCAGTGATTACGGAAGGGGAAGTAGCTATTAATATGGTAAAAGGCACACCTAAGCGAGGATGTTTACTCATGTAGACTGAGAGGGGGAGGGCTAGACACCCTTCAAGATGTTTTTTGTAGCTCCTTTTATTATGACACTAAAGATAAAGACCTGTTCTCCCTTCCCCCAAGCCCTGACAGAGTATTGCAGTTGCCCTGCAAAAACAGCGCCCTGGCATTTGAAGTGAAGGATGCGAAGGCAGACAGCAGGTGAAAAGAGGCCTCTGCGCTGGCCACGAAGCCGAGACAATCTGCTTACAACGCACACACGCGGAGGCTGCAAGGTGACCTCTCTTTCACACCCAGACATGTCAGGTCTGATCCGTGCTTCTGAGGCCCTCCCAAGAGTGTCCTGTAAGAAACCATAGATGGGTTTGTGGCCTAGGGTGGCAGTGGCCCCAAGAAGCTGAGAGCAAGGGACCCCTCTCTGCCTGGCATCTTGTCTCCCCTGCTGGTCCTTGCCCCACACAGAGAGAGGTATCTGTAAGCCCACTACCTGCTTGATTACCACTGGTGGGACTTTCATCAGTCAGTTCAGCCTCGTGGTTTTGACACTGGGATACCCCAGGTTAGATCCCTGTTGACATGAGCAGGAAGTGTCATGCTCAGCAGGAATGGGGAGATTCCCAGCAAGAAGACAAAAGAGAGGAAATTGCCCTATGATAGATGGATGGGGAGGGGAATGTAAGGCCGGAAGCATCTTCCACAGCACCGAACAGAAGTGAACATCTCTGCAGTAAGATTCTCGTCCTCCCAAGCCTGGGGAGTAAAGGTAACCAGCCACATCCACTGTAATTCAGGCGAACTGCGCTTTGTTATGCTTCCTTTCTGCAGGAAGGTCTTCTGTTTCCCCTGTGAAAAACTGTATTTAACAAGCCCAAAAGTCTGCAGAACAGACTATCATCTGCTCAGAGAAACACTGCAAAACACAGGCAAGGACAAAGATCTGGACATCAGGGAAGAAAGCAGAGGGGTTTTAGTGGCCCAGCAGTGATGGGAAGGGAAGAGCCACGGCTCTTCCTAATAGAGAACGAGCTCAGGCTTTTGCTGGTGCATGTTACCACAAACCCTACCAGTCTCAGGCTGGTTTGGAAAGCGTAGTGCTACCTACACTCCATTATCAGCAGGGTGGGCTGATTTATAGTCCCACATACAGTTATAGCTTAATAACAATAAAGATGGTTCCCAGGCATTCCAGCCCGCTACACCCACATCACCTTCTTGCCTTTGCTAAGTTTGCTTCTGATTTATGGTCGCATAAGCAAGATGAAAATCAGTCACCTCAGTTTCCAGACGGTCTGGATCTAATGAAAGGGAAAAAAAGAGGACGGTTTCCAAAAACGGCCTCTGTTTATCTCTGCCTGCTTTCAGAAGCGCCTGTTTTAGAGCTCCCATGATTAGACTAGCTATAAGTACAACTGTCCCCTCAGCTTTGTTGATGAATACTGAGCTCCTGACATCCCGCCTGGCAAGTTTTGTGAAGTTTCGTTAATGTAAAGCTCCTCAGTTTATTTTGTGCTATGTAATCATGCAGGTTTCTGGGACTATTCCCTGCAGGAGCACCCTTCTGCTCTTACACTCATCTCTCTCACAATGTGCTGCTCGGTTTCTTCTGTCCTTCGCTCATCAACACTTTCTTTCCAAGATGTTGAACCTCAGCCATATTCTTCATGTCTAGTTCACAGGAGAGCTGAATCCTCGTGGACTGCTGTCAGCCATGCAGTTGATTAGCTGTCCTCAGCTACATTTTTCATCTAGTTTGAATGCACGCTTCTGAGAAACCAGCAGGGTTTGAGAGCCCGTGATCCTGAGCATTAAAGCAAACACTGCATGTGCTTCTCCGATCCACCTTGCAGGGCTTCATTCACCTACTGGGACTGATGCGAAGAAAGCAATTAAACATTTATAGCTTTGTAACCTCCTGGCATGTGTGTGGGGCAGCGTCCTGCACCTGACCTACACAGAGCATGACTTGGCTGCATTTTCTCCATCATCTTGGTGTCGTCCCCAGTCTACTCATTCACCGGCAGACCTGTCTGTATTCCACACCGTTAAAACAGGCCCCTTAAAGACTTAGGGCGGGAGGCACGGCAATGTGGGCACACATGAGGTGACTTGGGGCTCTCGGCAACCTGAAGTCAGCTCCATATGCTTCGTCTTGATGTGGGGACACAGCTTCAGATAGTCACCAGCGTTAGTTACCGCCTGGTGCTTGGTGTCACCACAGGCAGCCTGAGCTTTGGTGCTCCTGTGAAGCCCTCCCTGGGGGGATGGAGGGGCTCTGAAGCCCCATGGAGGGCAGGTTGGGTGGACTGCAAGTTTCTTGTAAGTGCTCCACCTGGGGGTGCTAAGTGGGGGGTTTTCAGGGGAAGGGAAAGGGACGGGGGCCTGCCCTTGGGTTGCCTTTATGTTGCTGTTCCACCTCGCGATGCCTCTTTGCTCCCCTGCTGGCGTTAGCAGGGGGAGCCCTTGGCCCTCAACCAGCAGTACAGCTGGAGCAGGAGATCTAGATGTGCTAGTAAACGTTTTGAAGACAGAAAATAAATCCATCCATCTCTGTAAGAAATGCTGCCCCCAAGAGAAATTTCTGATCATAGGCAAGGCTAAGTGCACAGGCACCAGCGAATCCACCACCAGCATTGATTATTTCATTATAAATTGCTCACTTGCTCTTTTACATTTGCTTCTGAACAGAAATGAAACACCGGCTACTGAAAATAACAACAGCTAATACGCGACCAAAAACCTGACTTGCATATGAAAACACTGCATTTTCCACAGGGGCTTTCCCACTGTTTAAGCTCCTTTAAACTTTAAAGTATGAGCTCCATTAAGATTATAAAAATGTACTGCCTTAGCTGCTGGATTTTTCACTCTGCTGAAAGGAAGACAACTGCTCAGAGCCTGTTTGAGAAGAGCAATCTCAGTATTAACAAACAGTCCTGCACTGACATTGTTGATTGATGGCAGAGAAGAGGATGTAGATGGAGGAATCGGGGACTTTCCAAATTGTAAAATGGGGAAAAGAAACCAGTCTGCTCTACCAGGGCTGGATCTATCTAAGTCAGACGCCTTGGGAGAGCCAGCAACAGCCTCCTCAGTGACGCTGAAGTCATGGGCAGCCTCCTCCTTTTTTTTGGAGTGGTTCTTTAGTGGAGGATCGTTTCCCAAGAGTCTTTTGCGCAAAGCACATGGCCCCCTACCTACGTGGCAATAGTTCATGTTCAGACATCACTAGAGACAATTTTCCTTCCTGGGGCTGAAGGAAGACTGGGGAACGGCGGGTGGATGCTGAGTGAGAAATGTGAGAGCGGAGAATGAAGAGCAAAGCAGAGAAAGCACATTGGTCCTTGACTCCAGGAGTTAAAGGGGCCTGGGCAGCTCTAATCCTCTTGTATCTGCTACCTGATGGCTTCAATAGTGGCTGGAGGCCAGCAGAAGACTTCCAGTGCCATGATGCAAGGCCCAGGAGCAGTAGGAGCAGGAGACAGGACTGATTCTGGAAGACCTGCAGAGCTCTGTGGCTTTCCATGGAGGGGGTGTGACCTTCACCCTCGTGGAGTCGGTATCGAGAAAGCTATTTAGTATATTTGACCTTTTCTCAAGACGGGACTAGTTGGAGTCATTGGTTTCTCAGGCCTGTCTCTGGCCTGTTAGGGAGATTTCTCCAGGAGACTGTAATTTGGCCCATTAGTGTTTTTTAATTTTCCTGTATCCTGAGCTGAAGGTAAGTGGAAGAAAAAAAGGTTGTGTAGTACTGTATGACTAGCAGCAATCTTCTCGCTGGAGCTGAGCCAGCCAGTTCTAATGGTACAGAAAAGATGCTCCCACCGAGACAGGACATTTTTCTATTTGCTGTCCCGTGGCCTCTTCCCCATGTGATGAGCCATGTGCAATTGCTGGCAGCACATCTGGTATTGGGCTGGATTTACACCGTCTCATTCTCTGTTTATGGGGGTGATTCATCTTCAGAAACACTGGTACTGAGCGCCGTTAGAGGAATATTGCCCACGATGGCATGCTCCATGGTTCATTCTAACCTTTGATTTTCTGGGTGACATCAAATGATGGGAGTGGTTTTTTTATGATCACCTGTATTTGTTCAGGCAAGTACAAGGACGGGCAGGTAGATGGGAAAAAAACCTGTGTCTCATTCTGTAGAGAGGAAAACAACTCCGTGAAAAAAGCAAGTAGGAGATGAGAAGTATTTCCTTTGTCCCTAAGGCACAGTCAAGAAAAGCCATCAGCATTTTGCTCAGACACTAGTATAACCTCGTGTTTCCCACAAAACATATTTCCCCAAGATCAGTTTGCACATATCAGGTTTTGCCCATGAATACTCAGGAGACACAAATCAGTCCCTTTAATCCATGATTAGTATGTCACCCCACGTGCAGCGGTTGCATCATGATTTGGTGTTACTGTTGAATAGATGCTGTGCTATTTGTTTTTTGCTTAGTGATCGGTTCGCTCCGTTAATATTTAATTCTCTTTTTCCGTCCCTCTTTCTACCCCCAAAAGGCCCAAAGAATAGGAAAACATCTTTCATTTTCTCCGGCTTCATGTGCTATTGTAAGAAAATACCTATTCATAATCTACTGTAGGTGATAATGATGATATACAGTCATAATGCTGGAATTCTTAAGTGGTTGCCAATGCTGCTTTATAGCTGAGGAAAAAAAAAAAAAAATGACCTGATTTGAAATAAAGCAGGTTAGTATGCTTTATTTGCCTTTTCCAGTGGTTCGGATAATGAACAAATTGTCATCTTTACATATCCTCTGCCAGATTCTGAGCTGAGTGCTGCAAGCGAACCTGAATGACAGTAAACAATGCACTGTCTGGCGCTTGGCATGCTTTGCAGAGGTGAATTCACGAGAACAAATTAGACCTTTGATTGATCCTTTAAACAAAAAGAAAGGAAAACGGTAACATTAATTTATACGAGCTCTAGCTGCATTGCATTTTTTATAGTGATCAATATTCTGGGCATTGTAAACAGCAGCTTTACATAATAAATAGCTGCATTATGTAATGCTAGTTAAATTTAGAAATGGTTATTTTATTACCTTTAGCGCACATAAAATAGAGAGTGATAGAGCTGGAGCCCAAGAGCTGACGCTGTCTGAGGATGCAGAGAACAGCTGGGCCTGGCTGTGCACAGCGAAAATAAAATGCAAAGCCCCAGAAAGCAGCTCGGCTCAGGCTGGGTGCTCTGGGTCGCCGTCAAACATTTCGGTGGGGGTGGCGGGGGCGGGCCCCGCGCTGAAGCACGGCATGCTCAGGAGCAAAA
This sequence comes from Leptosomus discolor, assembly GCF_034619465.1. Lineage (NCBI taxonomy): Eukaryota > Metazoa > Chordata > Aves > Leptosomiformes > Leptosomidae > Leptosomus > Leptosomus discolor. The sequence continues at coordinate 58,251,844 of NC_141397.1, read as the reverse complement.
CATCTCCTCACAATGAAGATGGAAGATTTATTATGAAGGAATGAAATGTGCTACTTTTGTTCTCCCTGGTGTCCCTATAAAGCTTTTGTTTGACAGGGTAGTTTGGGCTCTGGTTAGCTACGGTCTCTTCTGTGTAGCTACTGGCTGCTTTGAGACCAGTTGTGTGCAGACTATGGATCAATTATCTTCCTGCTAGGGATAAACAGTGTTTTCCTTTTTCCTCTTCAGCAGCATTCACTATTATCCTAGGGCATAGGAGCCCTTTCTTTTCCTTCCCAGCCACACGCACACGCACACAGATGGGTTACTGGAGGGAGGGGATGGAAGAATTCAAATTTGTTGCATTAATCTTGACAGCCTGATCCTCTTGCAGCCTGCTGCTGCTAACTTAGCGTTCAGTGTGCTGCCCATTTACCATAGGCTGGAAGAATTATTTGTTATAAATAATTACGAGACATCTCAATCTGATAAACACACAGAAATGAGAGCCTCTGAAAATGTGAGTTTGGAAAAATACAGCCGAAGAAGGAAAGTCCCATTGTGAAATCTTTAGCTAAGCAGAAACACTGTTGTTTGGCTCTTTCATAACGCACGGGGAGCTCCAATGTGGGAAACGAGGGGACTTTAATTAGGACATCAGAGCTCAGATGTTTCTGCTGCTTACTGTTGTTGGCACCCATTTATCGGGGGCTGAAGCGCTCTCAGAGAGGGCTGTAGCTGGAGCCAAACTGCTGATGGAGTTAAGTGCTCTCTGTTGCCTTCACTCTGCATTGCAATTATGGGGATCTGAGTTAAAAGTTAATCTAAAGCATCATCAAACCAAGGTAAAATTCAGACCTAGGTCGTAATTTTACAAGGAGAGCCTGTAGGTTCTTTACGGACTGAACTGAAATCCTGATTTGGAAGAGCATCCAGCTTTTAGAAATATGGATTTGGACCAATATCAGGAATATCTCGAATAATTACGTGTATTTGATTTTTCTCAGCTGCTATTCACAGCTTTAGCATAAATAAGAATCCTGCCCAGCATCTGTTGTGCCTGGAAGATTTTAGACTATTGAGCAGCACGTAGCCAATTCAGAGAAATCATTAAAAATTATTTAGCTGAGCCAGCCTGAGAGACAAAGAGTTAAAGCTAAATCCCATTTGAAAGTAAACTTTGCAAAAGCAGTGAATTTTCTCAAAGGCTGACTGCCCTTGATTTACAAGGATGTTCCCAGTCCTGATTTCAATTAAAGAGAGATCCTCAGGCATTTCTGCAGTTTGGCGTTGTTCTTTATTCCACATTGTTATATATTGAGTAATAAAAAAACCCAACCAAACAAAGACTGTATTCTGCAATGGACTACATACGTGCTGCGCAATCTCAGGGAAATCAATAGGTCAGACTCTGGCCTTGGATTGCCTCGGTATCAGTTGTCAATAATTCCTCCAGCTTTAGCGGGGTTTACATCTGTGCACGTAGAAAATAAATGTAGAGATACAAATCTGTCTATATATTCCCCTAAAAAAAGAAAGAAAAACAATAATACTGTAGGAGAAATAAATAAATAGGTAGCTGGCGTTGTAAACTCTGGTTTATTTGCTGGGCATCCCAAAATCATGAGAGTACATTTTAAAGAAAGCGTGTTAAGCCAGGCTTTCAGACCTTTTCCTTTGCTTGCTGCTTGCTGCATCCCTACCTCCTGATTCCCTCGCTGGGGTCTGCAGTTCACAAGGACCAAGACATTGCTTGTACTGTGGTAGCTGAATCTCACGTAACAGCATGACAGCCACCACCGGGTCTTTAAACAGTAGTGGTCATGATGATGATGATGATGCTGCTAAAAAACCTATTGTTGACAATTTGGTGTTCTTTGCAAGCACTGAATTACTGATTTCTTTCACCCTGGTCCTGGTAATGTTTTAATAACTGTGTATCTTTCCCACCGCAGCAGGCAGCGCCGTTGAGTGCCCAAGTTGAGCTGGGCGCTGGGAGGACGGGTTGAGTGTGTGTTTCCTCCTGGTTGCCTCCTGCCCCACCGGCCCCGGGACTGGTGGTTATGCTCGGCACCGAGCAGGTCCTGCTGGTGCTCAGGGCGGGTGCTGAGCCGTTTGGATGTGGATGCAGCTTCCCCGGTTACACACCTGTCCTTTGCATCTTGCTCACTCAGGAATGCATCGCATGGAGTAAGTGCTTGAAGCAGGGGGGGATTTGTTTTCCATCTATTAATTTAAGCAGAGGAAAAGGAAGTTGAGACTGGGGCCTTTGTCACCCTGTGAGGTCGAAGGGACAAAACCCACACGCGGTCCCCTGCCTTGGGAGGGGAAGGAGGCAGAGGGCGGTGGTAAAAGCGTCTCATCAATGGCTGTGATTGCCCTACAGCCCCACAGCAACTCTGTGACCAGAGCAAAGAGTCAAATGGGCTCACGGTCCCAGGGCTGTGTCCGCACCCCGGCCATCCTCTCTGCCCAAGGACAAACAGGCAGCGTCCAGCAGGGCTGGCTGTGTCTGAGCCTTATAGCTCTGGCTTAACACTTTCCTGGAGTGATGAAATATTCAGATTGGAAACACTTTTTTTGTTGTATTGTGTCTGTATTGTTGTCTATTCCTGTTGTAACTGAGTCTTGTTTTTAAATAGATTTTCATCCCCATTTAAGCCAGCATAAATCAGGACTTAATCTAGGCAAAGTCACCTGGTTCTACTGAAGCCTGTGGAAATGCAGTCACAGGAGATCGCAATCAGGTTTCGTGCTCACAGAAAATGCTCACTGCGCTGGGAGAGCAAAACTGTGCTCCGGAGCCATAAATATCATAACCTACCGTTCCACACGGGCTCTTCAAATCTCTCATCCTCTGTTACAGCCTGGCCGGAGCTTGCCCAGCAAGTGCATGAGGCTCCACATGCCCTTTAATCCTCCCCACGTGCTCCTTCCCAAGCCTTCATTTGTATGCATCCACTTAGTAATCACTCATTCTGGCCATAAAACCTACAGGATTTTAAATTGAACTGAAGTCCCAAATGCTTTAAAAGAATTTATGTTGCATAATTGTACTGGTTTGCCTGAAAACAAACAATGATGTATGGCTAAAATATTCTCTCAGGGAGATGACTCAGATCCTTCCTTGCGGCTTAGACCTTGCTTGGCTGCTGATGGTGCGACTTGCAGTCTCTCCTCTAGATGCAGGGCAAGGGAAGGCAAACAAAAGCGTAATGCATGGAGCTGGGGGCATGAGACGAGACAACACAAGTTATTTGGAGTTTTTGGAGACACTGAACGCCTTCATTTGTGCTGAATTAAGGCAACATTGGAGATTATGGAAAAGAAAACCAAGCCCAGAAGTATTACACACCAGCCCATCTGCAGGCGGAGGACTGTGGCTGGTTTTGTGCTGGTTGGCAAAGCATCTGTGTGCCCGGTGGCTCCCTCCCACGAGGGCAGCCTGCAGACACCACAGGACACAGCTGTACGAATGGGGTACGTGGATCTGGCGAGGGTGGGTTTCCCACTCCAGTGTGCCCTGCAATGATGCAGCTTCCCAAAGTGCCACTACTTGTGTTTGGCCCCATAAATGTGCAGGTTTGGGTGTTTTGTAGTCCAAGAAGGTTGCGGGCAAGCCCCTTGTGTCTGCATGTCTCATTGCCAAGGGCTGTGCAGATGATCCTGGCAGCCGGGCTGCTTCGTCTGTACCGTAGAAATGTTTTTGCCACCGAGTCGGCAGTTCATGTGGTTTTTGCTGTCGCTGTTCTCACTTTAAACATCTTCCCATACTTTGTTTTCTGTAATCATGCTTTACACCCCAAGAACATAATCTGGCTGTTGGTAATTAAGTTCATTTTTCAACCAAGGCTCCAAAAGATGTATGAAAGCTTTACTTCACGGATGTGACATTCAACCACTGCTTAAATGTCCTTCAGCCGTGATGGCCAGCCATCAGCAGCAAGAGCCCTAAATGGGTGTGAGAAAGATCAAAGGCACCTCACTTAATGTGTTTCTAAAGATCTACGTTTGCTTGGTGCATACATACAGCCCCAGTTTGCAGAGGTGGCTTTGCAGATTTGGGGATTTTGCCTTTTTTCTGCCGTTTGCAGATTTGGGGATTTCCGTTCTGAGCACGCATTAAACCGCAGCTGCCACCTGCATGTGAGCAGGCGTTTTCAGGGGGGCTGGCCTCAAGCGGATCTGTCCCTTTCTTTCCGTCATTACCAGCTGGGCAGAGGACATCTGAGGGTCTGTAGCTCCCTATTAGCACTGGAAGTGTGGAAGTGCAATGCATCCTCCGGTGTAATTTGACGCGCTTACAGCTATGCAGCCCTGCAAGCGCCCTCCACCCTTCCTTTTTCTAAAGCAAAAATATCAGGTATGAAGTTACCATTACGGAGCGTACCCAAGTGGCGTGTCTGCCTTCCATTCCAAGCAAAGCAAAGCAAAGCAGCCTAATACTATCAGTTTGCAATGAAAGAATATTAAAAATAATAAAAAAAAAAAGGTTAACTTCATGGTAAAAATAAAATAAGAAATTTTTCCTTTCCATCAGGGAACATATCAATTCATGACAGCTGTGGGTAGCTATTTTTGTCTCAGACTTCAATAGTTTAATTGGAGAAGCATGGTAAAAGTTAACAGATCGGTGTCCAGCAAGGTTAGTTTTGAGGTTACCGGGTTATGATGCAAAGAAAATCAACCGGTGCTTTTCTCTCTTGCTATGAATAGCATAATTGCATTATTGCTACAGGAAGGGTAGTCAGCGCTTCTCAATCTGTGGTCTCCCACTGTGGAAGGAGTAACCTATGAAAAATTGGTTTCCTTTACAAACATACTCTTCTGCCTTTCTCATTCAATGCCTACGTAACCGTAAAGTTGAAGGGGTGGTTGCTAATATCACGACTACTTGTGATCATGTTTTGCAAGAGTCATTCTTTTCTGTAAGTCAAATGAGTAATTTTTGTGCTGTTTAATTTTTTTTTTAAAAGATGTTAAAAACCAAAGGAGTTGTTAAAATGCTTTCAAGCAGCGTTTCTGCAAAAATGCTAGTGATTTTTGCCTCCACCTTGTCACACTGCCTGTTCTGAAATGATTTGCACAGCTCTTCCACCCTGTAGCATTAGTGGCAATGGCAGTGGGAGGCCACTGTGCTTTTTCCAGCGGATTTCCAGTCTGAACACACCCGGAAGCCTAAAGGAGGAGGAAAAAAGACACACAATGAGGAGACTTGCAAACGGCCCCGTGGGAAGATGGTGGCAGAGAAGAGTCTCTCGATTCCTGGCACAGCTCTCTATCCTGTTGGGGGGCTGTAGCCAGCTTGTGCTGTCCAATTTTGACAGACATCACAAGAAATTGTCTCGTTTCCTGACTGTGCAAGTGTAACTCACAGAGACTTGTTGGCAATGGTGATTTAGAAGTGAAATTAAAAACATTCCAGCTCAACTTAAGACAGATCGATCTAGAATAGGGCTAATGATACATTTTCGTAATGTGCTGGAGACTTAAATTATTTGAGTAACTCTGGTTAAGATACCTTTGGTTAAGATATCTGGTTAAGTACTATTAATAGAGCTTATAGTGTAAGTTTGAAACTGTTTGCTAATGAAATACCTACTTCCATCAAAATGCTTTCAAAATCATGCACGTTCCCCCAAAGGGTAACCAGGTTAAAAAGAAACAAAAAAAAAAAATAAAACAGCGAACATTGTGAAATATTTTTTCATTCTGGAATTGCTTTCAAGTTTTATTGTTTATTATCTATATTATAATAATAGAAAATAAAGGAGCCTCAATAAAATGAAATGCTTTGATCTATCCTGAGTGGTCGCCCATTTGGCTTTGAGGAGAGTTTGAGGAATTTTCTTCCAAATTAAAGTGAAGCCAGACTTGAAGACGTCAGGCTCTGCAGTGAGCTGGAAGAGGCAGCCCCAGTTGTGCAGTACAAGTTAAGCACTCTGCAGGGCTTCCCCGGGAATCTGCTCCATTGCTCAAGCACTGAAGAGAGAAGATGCCCCAGTCTTGCATTCACAGTGCAAGTCTGACTCGAGCTGCCTTGTTGTTGCTACAAGGAATATGGAGACTAGTTCATGAACTTAAAATAATGCTCTTTGGTTCTCTCAAGCTATATATAAACTGCCTGGAGGATTCATGTTGCAGCCTGGTCCAGCAGGATCTTGGTCTCTTGTCGAGGGAAGAAGGGAAGGGAAGAAAGGAAGGGAAGGGGAAGGGAAGGGAAGGGGAAGGGAAGGGAAGGGGAAGGGGAAGGGAAGGGAAGGGGAAGGGAAGGGAAGGGGAGGGGAGGGGAAGGGGAAGGGAAGGGGAAGGGAAGGGAAGGGAAGGGAAGGGAAGGGAAGGGAAGGGAAGGGAAGGGAAGGGAAGGGAAGGGAAGGGAAGGGAAGGGAAGGGAAGGGAAGGGAAGGGAAGGGAAGGGAAGGGAAGGGAAGGGAAGGGAAGGGAAGGGAAGGGAAGGGAAGGGAAGGGAAGGGAAGGGAAGGGAAGGGAAGGGAAGGGAAGGGAAGGGAAGGGAAGGGAAGGGAAGGGAAGGGAAGGGAAGGGAAGGGAAGGGAAGGGAAGGGAAGGGAAGGGAAGGGAAGGGAAGGGAAGGGAAGGGAAGGGAAGGGAAGGGAAGGGAAGGGAAGGGAAGGGAAGGGAAGGGAAGGGAAGGGAAGGGAAGGGAAGGGAAGGGAAGGGAAGGGAAGGGAAGGGAAGGGAAGGGAAGGGAAGGGAAGGGAAGGGAAGGGAAGGGAAGGGAAGGGAAGGGAAGGGAAGGGAAGGGAAGGGAAGGGAAGGGAAGGGAAGGGAAGGGAAGGGAAGGGAAGGGAAGGGAAGGGAAGGGAAGGGAAGGGAAGGGAAGGGAAGGGAAGGGAAGGGAAGGGAAGGGAAGGGAAGGGAAGGGAAGGGAAGGGAAGGGAAGGGAAGGGAAGGGAAGGGAAGGGAAGGGAAGGGAAGGGAAGGGAAGGGAAGGGAAGGGAAGGGAAGGGAAGGGAAGGGAAGGGAAGGGAAGGGAAGGGAAGGGAAGGGAAGGGAAGGGAAGGGAAGGGAAGGGAAGGGAAGGGAAGGGAAGGGAAGGGAAGGGAAGGGAAGGGAAGGGAAGGGCAGCTCCCCACCAGGCAGTGCACTGCTGCCTTCCTGCCAAAACCAAGGTTGGAAAAATTGGGGTGCAGCCAGGCCAAGCCATACACCCTTTATGTTCAGGACCCTTGCTGCATCCTGTGGTTAAAATACAGCTTGAAACATCAGCACTGAGCTGCCATCTGTACCCAAGGAAGCGGGAGGAGGGGAGATCCTTGGTTCTTCTGCCTTCACGTAGCACTAAGGCAGGGAACAGGGAAGAGCATTTCTACAGTCCTTTTCCTCTGACCGCGGAAACACAGTCTCGGTTCTCCATCTGTCACTGGTTAATCAACATCTTCCCCAGAGCAGAGGGGGAACGAGGATCTGACTCATGACTCAGAGCCACATCCCCACGCCTGGCCTCCCACAAGGGGAATGCTGCCCTTTCCTCAGGGCTGCTAAGTCCAAAGGCATGAAAATAGCAGGGGTTTAGAGTTGCTGGCCTTAAAACAGACCTTCAAAACCAGTTTCCTCAGATATTACCTTGAGCAGTTTCTATGCGTATTCTTGCCAACAAGCTCTTGTTAGAATATTTGTGGAAAATAAACTCTGGCAAGGCAAGCAGATTAATTTAAGACAAGCAAATATTTGTGGGAAAGTTTGTGTTTGTTTGCACTATCCACCCAACACTATCATACAGCATTTTCCATGAGTACATAACTTCGCTGAGATACCTTTTGATCAGAGAGGTAGATCAATTACTATGTATTCATTTTCATTTTTTTCAGCCATGAGGCACCAGTAGAAATTTCAGTATTTCCGCCAAGAAGAATTTGGTTTTGGCTCTGAACTTCACTTGAAGAGTTAACATTTCTGGAGCCATGACCTCAAAACCACAAATAGAAAGAAAAATAACATAAGATAGATGAGCACGAAATTCTGGAAGCCCTAAAGAGTGAAAAACAAATTTCAGTATGTTTTGTAACCAACATCTTGAGTTAGGGAGAAAGGACATTTTAATGAAACTGCACCCGAGAGCCCACAGAGATTTACTTGATAAATCACAAACACACAACTGAATGTGGGATGAAGGCTACGTCTATAGTCCTCCAGCTCTGAAAACACCTACCTAACCATTTGAGCAAGAAAGCTGGTGTTGGCCACTAGCTAAGCCTCCTGGACCAGTTGCTGGACTCTACCAGCACTCATTCCCATGAGCAATTCAGTAAGCCTTGAAGCCCAGCGGTATTTCTTTCATTGAAAATCACCCAAAGAAAAAGGAAATTCCTGCCGAATCAACACACTCGGTGTGTGAAAAAGATCCAAGAGCATGACTCTGACCTCCGCCTCTAGATTAACACCACTGCCTCGCCAGCCCCTCTTGCAGCACCTTATGGGCTGTTCTCACTGAATCACAGCCGTGGTTCAGTCACCACGGGGGGCTCATGGAAGACTTTGACTTTAACTTTTTTCCCCTGTTCTGGGTGAAAATTGATGTCAAAATATGGGACGGAGCTGGTGGCTGGTTATGCCAGCTTGCAGCTCTCTCTTCTGTATTGCAATGTGCTTTTTTTCAGATTTTTTCAGATTTCATGCTGTGCAAATGAGGCCACCAAAGATTCAAAGACCCTCGTATGTCCTGCCCTGCAGAAAGCACAGTTGAGGAGGGATGTGCTGTGTGTCTCATATGTGTCGCTTGTGTCCCGCATATTTGTTTTTCACCTGTGGGCATGGACTGGTAGATTTATCATATTCTTCTGCCAGAGAAGCTCAATCCACTTCACAGAGGGCAGATCTTACCAGATCCATTGATTTACAGCAAGTGAGAGTCTGCTCTGAATTTCCACAGCAACAGCACTAAAAGAATGATGTATTTTTATGCAGCATTCAACAAATATGCCACATACAGGAGCCCAAGCAAGTGTCCCTTGACTCCCATAGGTTTTATTTCATGTAGGTCCCTCTGTTTTGTAGTGAAGGCTTTGTGCAAATCACTCAAAAGCTGAAAATCCTCCCACGCCTCTTTGCAAACCCCCCATGATGTAAGCACAACAGGCAATTCCTTCCACATGCTGCGGAAAGATGCTGGGAGAGCTTCATTTCAGCGGTCAGCTGTGGAGCCCAATGGTCCCAGTGACCACAGTGTCAACGGAGACACAAAGACTTGGCAGAAATGAGTCCAGAAGAGAGGAAAACATCACGGCCAGAATTCTCTCATGCATGCTACACCCCGCAGAAGTAGAGTTGTTCATCCCTCCCCCTCCTCTTCCTCCTCCTCCTTCTGTCTTTGCATCCATTGATTTTCAGGCCATTTTCTCTGACTGTCCTCCTGCTTGTGAGGTTTTGTTCTGGGCTGATGTCCCTTTGTGATTTCCCACAAATACACTGTGGCAAGAGGCTGTTATTTGGCTGTACCCAAATAGAAGGACGGAAGAAACCAAAATTAGAGCAGTAATTCTACATGTGGAAAATGCCACACAATCACTTCCAAGTTTTTCCAAGTCAGAAAAGAGAAGGGGAAAAATCAAGCAGCTGTGAAATTCAGGCCTGATTTTCCCAAGCTTCGGTAAAGATATCCTAGCATGCAAATCCCTAAACTTGCGTGAAGAGCTTTTAGTTACTGATTTCATTATCTCAGGAGAAGGGCTCAGGGCTCAGAGCTGCTTCTGTTTGCAGCTCCATGATGGAAAAAAAATGGAATTATTCCCCAAACCAACTCTTGTAACACATGCTGGCTCCTGATTCTCTACTTCTAAAATGAAGGTGGTCGGAGCTGAATAGAGCATATGGGAAAGTGAGGGATGCCCATGCAACACCAAGCAAGATGGGGTGAGAACAGAGGGCATCATGCATTGTGCTTTATGTCAGGTGTCCTCACATTCTGGCTGTCATGTGTGCTGCTTGCTACACACCAAGGTTGCTTGCTAATTCATCAGTTGGGTGCTCACTGTACTGTGTGGTGATGCTTTATTGTAAAAAGCTATTTTGATAGCTGGGTATGTGTACACACTGAAATGATTTTGCCATGGATCGGAGTCTTATGACTGGAAATGGGATCTTGAAGTGCTGTATCAGACTGGAAGAGTGGCGGAGTGTCACGGGGGTCTGTGTTAAATCCAGTTTCAAGATAATACCTTTGTTAATGGGGAGCAACACTGCATGAATGATCTCAGCAGATGTTCCCAAATTACGAGGAGTGATGAGCAAGGCAACTAACTGACAAACAGGGCTTTAAAGATTTGCTTAAGAAAAAAAAAAAAAAAAAGACACGAGAAACCCCATGTCCTTGCCTGCAAGCATACAGTGCTTTACATTAGCAATGCCGTGCGTTCTGCTCAGGGCTGATGGGGCTTTGCGGTATCCGGTTGCAATCGGGTGAAAGCGAGGGGAGACACAAAAATAGCTCTGCAGCCCACACTCCCACCCACGGAAACACACAAGTCACCCAGGAGCAGTTGCTTGCTGCGTCGGCAGCTGCTGGAGCAGCACCCTCTGCAGCTGCAACCTGCCGGTGCCCTGGGACGGGGACAGGGCACTGGCAGGTTGCAGCTGTGCTTGGGGACAAGGACCACGCTCCTGTTAGCACCCAAACCTTCATGCAACAGAGGATTTGCTTTACTCCAGGTGGAGCTGAAGCTATGATTGCTCTGGCAGCTTGTGAGCTGGCCACCGTTGCCCACCCCATAGCCGTCTTTCAGGCAAGCTCAGGGTACGGGATACTTTCCTCACATGCTCCCTGCTCCAGTTCAGCCAAATCAAGCAAGGAGATGTGAGAATAACCACCTGCCTTTCCCCAGGCAATGTGCTGCCTTTCTTCCCCTGTGGTTTCTCATGGAGTTTCCAAGCAGGAGAGGTCTTGCCCAGAGGCTGTCACCCCACTCCCAAGCCAAGTTTCTGATGGTTTGGTTGTCATCTCCATCACATTTCACCCTCAGGGAGAGTTTCTAAGAGCAGAAAACATGATGCTGAGACTGACAGAGCGGCAACTATTCAAGTTTCTCCATCCTGCATGTAAAACCTCAGCAAAGGCTGAAATCAGTTTGTAATATAAGGTGAGTAGCCTCTCCTAAACCCCAGAGTTGAGTCCCCAAATGTGACACTTCTCTAGCCTCAGCCTCTTGTTCACGGATTGATTGGGAGACAAACCACCCCTTCCCCACCCCCCACCCCCCCCCCCGCAAGTTGCCAGCAGGACTGGATGCAGTTATGAAAGGGATGGCGTCATATGCATCTGACACCCAGGACCGAATTTAGTGCCCCGGGAGGATGTGCCAGGACTTGTTTGTCTTCTGGAGCGAGTCCTGTGTCCTCAGAAGTCACACAGTTTTGTGGTTTCTCTCTGGTGATCCTCAGTGGCTCTGAGGATGGCATCCTGGGGCTGTCATCCCCCTAGTGCTGTGGTCCCACCACTGTCCTCCATGCCATGGTCCTGCTTGCCAACAGGAGAAGACATTGGATTCCCCTGTCTGTGTTACTCCTTGTGTAAGCACTATGGATATTTTTGACTCTCCTTTTCAATTCCAGCTGAAGTCGGTGCCACAGGCAGCTCTCTTAGTAGATTGCTTTTGTGATTTATGCAGGTCCAGAAGAGTCCAAGGATCATTTATCTTCAAACCAGGAGAGAGATGAAAGAGTCATGGTAGTAAAATTTCCTGCGGAGCTAGATCTGAGCATCAAAGAGGGGAAAATGTCATTGTTTTACCGAGACAAGACGACGTGAGACAGGTTTTAATGCTGGGGGATTTTTTTTTTTTTTTAACTGAATCATTTGCCTTAAAAAGAAAAAGAAGTTTTGGGAAATGAAAGGAGGACAAATGAGCTCTGGTGGGCATCACTGGGAAGCTCCCTCAGGAGGGGCAGAAAAAGCCAGGTGGAAGCAGAGCCCGAGGGGCACTTGCTCCTCCTGGGGCAGGGAGACAGCACCAGGCAGCGTCAGGCTGTAGCTGGGCATTCCCGTTGGGAGAGGACAGGCGGTAGAAGCCCTGTGCAGCTGCAATGCCCGAGTGCAGATGAGTCAGGGAAAGGCGAGCCATCGGCCCCGTCCCGTGGTGCCAGCGTGAAACCATGCACTCACACAACATGGGGGTCTGCCCCAAATCGTGATGGGCAGACTTTGGGTGCGTGGGTCTGCACAGCAGCATGAGCGTGTGTAGCTTAGAGGAAAAAAGAAAGTTCAAACACAGGAAACGCTGCCCAGCCACACTCCTCCTCCTGCGCTGCCAAGGTTCGGCAGGACGGCGGCGCATCTCCTTGACCAGCTCCCAGGCCAGGGGTTCGGTGGAGCATCACCCAACCCCAGCATCAGGTCCTGTGGGGCTGGGGAGCATCTTCTGCCCTCGCCTTGCCTCAGGGCTTGCAAGCAAATCACAAATCTTTGGAAATTTGATCATGTCAGAGGGCTGGAAGGAAACCAAAGGAAGGAGAGGGCTGGGAAAGGGTCTGTTTACATTTGCAGCACAGGCTGTCTAGAAGAGGAAAATACTTTTATTTCCCCTGTGGACTGCCAGTTGATTTTCTTGCGGCAGGCACTAATGGAAAATAATAAAACCCATTTTAGTCAGGCTGTATCTAGAACACTTACAGGTCAAGCCAGTACTCAAAACAGACCGTTATGGAACATAACACATTAGTTTGTCACCAGCGTCTACAGTGGCCAGGGGATTTTTACCATTTGAAATTGAATTTTATAGGTCAAGGCCTTTCGTGAGTCTTGAAAAACAGTGCATCTCTGTAAAGTTAGCATGAACATCGAGGCAATTACTGGGTGTAAAGATACGCAACCTTTGTGTTTGTTAACAGTGCAAAAAACCAAAGGGGACCCGTGGCAGGAACTGTGATATGGCTATAAACCCCAGAATATCTTTATTAATTGTTATGGATTCAGATATTTCAGTGTCGTCTTCCTGCTGCTAAATCAAATCCACAAAATGCACAGGAGGCATCTTTCACTGAAAATTATGTCCTCTCAGTTTATAATCTAAAATTCACTGGTGACTGTAAAGGAAGCTTGGTCATAGAAGCTCGAGTTTCTTAGAAATGAGTCAGAAGTAGATCATTTGTTTAGGAGAGATTAACTTATTTCAACAATCAGATAACCTCAAACGTCTTCCATGTGGTTTTATGCTTCAGAGAATAAATAAAGCAGGGACATGAGGTGGTGCCTGAACTGCCGCACGCACACACACGTGCACACACACACTGATGTCTCTGTTTTCTTCTCCATCCCTTCCCCTTGCACAGCCCCGTCCCCATGACACTCCCACCCCACTGACGCAGGAGGGCACCCTGACTGGCCAAACTAGAGACAAGGGCCATTAAAAGCATGGCTTTGAGCATGCTGGAGCTTGAGGGTGGTTCACAGGCTGTGTGTCTGCACACCACCTCCATCCCCAGCAGCCCCAGGGATGAAGGTCCCCTGTGCCACGCTGTGCCCCAAAGCTGGGCATCCTCCGTGGCATTCCTGCTCAGAGCTGCCTGGTACTGAGATCTTTGTTATGATACCAAATCCACATGCTGGGCAGATCTGGCATCAGGTGTCCTGAGGAGCTGTCCCCACTGTACCGGTGGGACCACTGGGACCTCTGGGATCACTGGGGTGAGCTCCCAGGTGGGAGAAGAAGCCTTGTTGCTGGACTCTTTGACGCAACACTGCCTTTTCTGACACGGCCAGACAGATTCCCACCGACTCACATACCACATTGACTGTGATCATAATTAATAACAGCAAAATGCTCAAGCCCAGGCTGCAAACCTCTCCTCTCAGCTGAGCAGACCCTCAGGAGAGTGGCCGGCAGGGTGAGGCTGTTTGCTCGCTCAGGGCAGGCGTGGTGCGGGCACCCTCCCTCCATCTCAAACACTGAGGAGCAAAATATTGTTATCGCCATCTTCTAGCTAAGGCATTTAATGTGAGGCTTTGGCACCGTGCACAGGAGCTCCCTACAGGCCTTGTACGTCAGGATGGCAATTTATTAGTCCTTATCTGAACTGCGTTTGCTGTTACTCCGCATTGTGTTTTCTCCCTTGCCTCACTAAGCAGCATCTTCCAGGAGGAAGGGGCAAAGCCACAGCCCCTTGCCGAGGGGCTGAACTGGATTGACCCTGCTGCTTTGCCTTTCTTGCCAAGTCGGCCAGTGTGCCAATCAGCTGGATATAAATAATCACTATGCTTTTCTTTCCTTCCTTGTTTTCTTTTTAACCCAAAGCTAAGTGTGCATCTCAGGAGTGAAGTGTGTTGTGTTGCTAGAAACTGATGGTAGGTGGGAAGTCCATACAGCCACTCTGTTTCCCAGTAATATCCACTGAAGTCTGGAGTCACTATCATTTCTGCAGGTTTTCCCTGTAATTCAACTTTGGTAAAACCCTCTCTCAGGGAGGAATTAATAGCATGCTGTGGCTGTGCTAAATATTGATTGACTTTTTTTGTCTTTATATGGAAAGCTGCACAGGCTGTTTGACAAGAATCTGAGAACAACAAATATTAAATCTGCTAATGTTTAAATAATGACAAAGATCTCCAGTTCCTCCCACTTATAATGAAAATGCCTCTTTTGTGCTGTGTGAGATACCTTCATGGACAGCAAGTGCTTCTGCAGAGAGGGTGGCAGTGTGAGCCCCTCCATGCAGGTGGAAGCAGAAGTGATGGACAAAGAGGGCCCAGGGCAGCGCAGCATCAGGGCCAGAAACAGCAATTGTATCTCCAAATTGCTATTGTGCCATACTGCACAGTACCTGAAACCCCCGTTGCTTTTCTTTTTCCCAATACTTTTATTATGCTAAAGCTTCTAAAACCTTCCTTGTCCAAAGATTAGCAAGTCAAATTCAAGGATATAAAACGCAGGGTAAGAAAAAAACAGATGTTTAAAAAGGATATGAATATAAGTAATAATACATTTCATGTCTGTACGCTGCTTTTGCTGACTCTGGCAAATGCACACCAATTTCAGGGACTTGCACTTTCCTACACACAAGCTATTCAGACCTGGGTCCCCAGCTGATGGTGGTTTTCACATTGAATCAACGCCGAGCTTCGTGTTTTGGACAAGCTGGCTGTCACATCCAGCTGATCCGCCCTGCTGAGCAGCAAACTACATGAGCTGCCGTCAGCACGAAGGGCTTGGAAGAAGGACCCAAACAATAAGATCCATTTGGCTGCTCCCTTGTGGTGTCGGTGCCCATGTTGGAGCCATGGAAAACTACTGAAGGAAACAGTCCACTGGGAGATGCAAAAGGTTGTTATGCACTGGGAAGGAGAGATGAGCTACCACACGGAAGAGAGTGACTTCTATGCAGAACGGAGTGAATCTCCCTCCTGTAAAATTCAGTGACTATGGACAACTCTGCGTACCAGCCCACAGCTCACAGCAAGTGCCAATGGGAACTACCTTCGGTGCACATTGGGTGCAACTCCCCACCTAGTTGGCAATTTCACCTGGGTTGCAAGATATCCTGCACAGAGATTTGACTCCCATGGAAGTTAAACATATGCAAGAACTTCAGGATCAGACACACTGATTCTTCCTCTGCTGCTACGAGCCTGTTGCACAACAACAGGCCTTCAGTGCAGAGCATGAACCTCCACTTTCTGCATAGCTGCTGGCCCCTGTGGGTGTTTCTGCCTCCCATGCACCTGCTCCAAGACCTTTCCCACCTGCGGTCACCTCTGCAGCCGGTGCAGAGATTAAGGCAATCCTGTGACTTAAATATTAGGTTGGCTGAACTGCCCCAGGAAATTCCCTCTTCTCTCTTCCCTGACAGTACATGGAGTCTCCTTGTGCAGCAGCAGCACAGTTTGGGTGCCAAAGGCGGGGTGGCCAGGTCCCCCTCGGGGTGGACTGTCCTGCGCAGGATGGCATGCAGGGTATGCTGGCAGTGCTCAGCTCCCACTCCCATTCCCAGCTCAGGTATTTTGCATCCGTCTGATTCCCTTCATCGTTAACTGTTTTTTTAAACACTCTGCTATTGCTGACTCCACAGAGGTCTCTGCAACATAATCAGAGAACTTTTCTAATGACTCAGAGATTTCTAAATTAAATGTAAAATGTTTATTGCAGAGATGCACGGCCATACATTATGCATTACTGCTTTAATACAATAACGTAATTCTCATAGAAATTATCCATGTGAGCTGCAATCAATTCTAGCTACTACTCTTTGCATGCTTGACAATCTGGTCATTCGGCTGTGGAAAAGTGCTTTTACTTGATTACTTACACTGTTGATAATCGCTGTGGCTTTTGGCAGTGCCGGGATGTTATTTCACTCCATGAAATTGCCAACACTATTTGTGGAGGGACCAGGCATAGCTGCAGCCGCTCTGCCAAACCCCTGCGGCTTCACCCGACACCAAGGAATGCGCAGACTCCAGCACAACCCTTGAAGACTCATTTCAATGGTGTGGGCTTTCATGGGCTGCCACTAGCCTGCCTCGTGTGGCCAGGCAAAAAAGCATCATCCTCCTTCTGTCTCCTGGATCACCCTTTGATACTGCTCATGGCTGTGGCCCCACTTGGACTGGTGGCAATCACCATTTTGCTGATGTCCCCCCAAAACCCTCTACTCTCTTTGCCAGCTGGACTTCAACATTCGCCCCTGTCCTGTGGGGTTTGCTTTTTCTCCAAAGTGAGTGTGTGGCAGTGGAGGTGTGTGCTGTGCAGGACTGAAAAAACAGAATGTTCTTTATTTTGTGTGGTAAGAAAACGTCCCAAAGGAGAGAGATGCTGAAATAATAAGCTCGTGGTAGAGACATGAAGAATCAGAGGCATACATTCCTTGTGACTACATTTGGGCTGTTATGATACTACTATCTTTTCTCCTGAGTTTCATCAGCCTGTGTTTCAGTACCAGAGAAGGTGCCTGAAGTAACTGTGAGCCTAAAGGTTGAGTTAACGCCATGTGCTCACGCATTCCCACATGCTCTGTCAAGCAAGGTGGGGTCCTGTCCCTGGGCAGGACAGCAATGCTGCTCAGTTGCATGTCTCACAGGAGCACTTGCTCACACCACCACGACATGAGGAAACTCTGGCTGGGGGCTGGCAGCCTGGAGATGCCAGGTAGAGCATCAGCCTGACCAAAAGTCTTGCTCCTCCAAAGAGCTTACAGACCTCCCCAGCCATAGCTTACAGAGGAGGCAGGTCCCCACACTGACCCCTGATGATACCCTGCTCTCAGGGTCCCTCTGATGTTAACCTGAGGTGTCCACCACGTAGGCAAGAGGGGAAGGTTTCTGCCAGCGTTTGGCCACTGCTGACTTTAGTATAAGGATGTATAAATCAGAGTGAGGGCTGACGCTTGTAGCTACCAGCTCTCGGCTGCGTTGGGCTGATTTATTTTGCGTGGGAGCAGCAGTAGCAGTTTACGCCTCCTGGTGCAGATTACAAGATAAATCTGGCTTTCAATGAGACCCATTGGTGACTGACACTGACAGAGCTTTTAAATCACCACAGCTGCCTGGATATAGCTATGGGGCAGATTTGGCCCTGCAGGTCAGGTCCCTTTTTGGCTGGTGTAAATCAGCACAGCTTGGATTGAGATGTGGTGTCAGGTTCGAGCGCCAGTCTCATTTTTATTTAAGTGTCTGTATGGTAATTCTAGCTCAGAGGGGCACCTGTGGGCTGCAGCCCTTCTCTGCTTGAACTGGCAGCTTTTACCATGCTAGGATCACCTTTCATGGTGAAAACTTTTCGGTTGGTTAACTGAAAGTCTCTTTTTGGGTGCCACATGGATGCTTCTTTTAAGACCCACCTCATATTGCTGAGGTCCGTACAAAGGTGAATATCCCCCTCAGCACTAATTTCAATTGCTAATATGCTCCAGAAAATTTTCCACTGAATTTGATGCTACAGATGGTTTGTCAGACAGTAGAAGCTGGCCTGGGCTCCCTGAAATTGCCACCACTGTTTGCTCCTGGAGATAATCTGGCCTTGCTTGGATAAACTCTCCAGCATTAAGGTAGTGAGAACCTCAAAACAGGAGATGGAATTCCTCACCATGCTCCAACAGGCATTGATCTCTTCTGACATATGTCCTGCTGCCATCAGCAGGTTTGGCATTGCTGCCAGATGTGTGCTCTCGTGACAGCCAGGGATTATCCTTGTGCTCTGGGTGGTGGCACAGGTTTCACCTTCTCATGGAGGGTGCACTCAAAGCAGGATCAGGCCTGCAGAGTGGGCAGGGGCACTTGCCTGCTCCATCCCTGGAGCTGATCCTTGGCCAAGCCTTGCTGTTTGACATTGTGGGAGCATAAACATCTGTGTATTGTCTATCAGTACCATACCCAGACCATAAGGTAATTTCTAAATGGGTTTTATCTGGACAAATTACACCAAAACCAGAATAACCTCATTAAAGTACAGTATGTCATAAAAACAACCTCTTTTTGAAATTAATTGTGTTTTGCTTTTCTTAGCTTTTTGTATGATCCAGGACACACCAGACTGTATGGCAACAGTCCACAGTCTGGGCTAGAGGAGGAAAAAGTGAAACACCAGCTCCTTCCTCTGCCTCTCGCAGCTGTTGCTCATCGTGCCGAGAGCCTGATCCAGGCAGCCCCAACATTTTCGTTTCTGCATGTTTTGCATGGTTTTGAATTTCAGTTCTACACAGTGATGGTTCAGTGTAAATTATCCAGGGAAAGGTACGTGCTTGCTCTGTCACTCAGTATCCACCCATTTCCCAGCCTGCTGCAAGCCTGGCAGAATGCACACTTGGTCCTGGTGTGGACATACATCGTGGGTGCAGTCATCATAGATGGTCAGTAAAATGGGTCCAGGTAATTTTGAAGACTATTGTATTTTCTATAAAAGTCCAGTAGTCCTGGAGACAACTGACAATCAGGGGCCAGAGTACTCCAGTACCTCCGTGATGGACATGGCGTGAGACTCAAGACAAGTAGACAGCAAGGGAGATATTTTTCATAGCTTCTTTACATCTTCATGAAACAAAAACTAAAGGCAAAAGTGCTGTTGTTCCTTCTTGGCAATGTTCAGAGTGCTGGCGACACTGAAGTGCCTTCACAAGTAGAAGGAAATATCCTGTGGGTTTGGGGTGCATGTATTTATTTATTTATTCAGCCTTCATTCTGAGGAATTCACTTTGTCATACTTTAGATAGATAAACATCCGTTTAAAGCAGAGTTTTCTATGTTAGCAAATTATCTTTGGGGCTTTCATTGCCATCCTGACTAGACCCCTGAGGGCAGAGCATCAGCTGGTGCAACAGGATGGCCACTGATGGGCTTTATGACAATTAGTGCTAGTTGCAAATTTATCTGTTCATGTAACTTAGTAGCTAGATGGCACTGAAGGTATTTTGTGGCATCTACTGTCTCAGGTATGGCAAAGAGATGACTAATTTGCCTGTGAGTGGTAAATAATTGCAGAAATTAGTATTATTCATTTTTATTGCTGTTGGACCAAATTCTGGCTGCTACTATTGCTGTCTCATGTAGGTGGTGCGACTAGAATAACACCTCAATGTGATAAGCAATTCAGACCCCTCATTATACAGCCTGTCACATCCCAGCTCCATAGACACCCAACGGGAGAACTGGTGCTAACATGTGTTAGTCACCTATTGCAGATGGTCTGAAGACAGATAGAGACTCCACGTAGACATGAGATAAGGCAAACACAAGACATGGAAAAATTTAAGAGAAGAGTAAGAGAAGACTGAAAAAAGCGGGGGGGGAGAAGAAATCGCCATTTCTAGGATTGTTTATAATTTGTGACTGACTTGGCAGAGGGCTTTCATTCCTCACCACAGAGGGGAGTTGCCAAACTTGGGAGCAGCTCTGGATTTCAGAGTCTCATGATTTCATCTCCTTGGCTGCTGGTACAAAACTGTGGTGCTCCAGGACCCTTATTTATTTTATGATTCAGGGAGAAGGTTCTCAGTCAGAATCACAAAATCATTATAGCTCGGACAACACGTTCAGTGATTCAAGACCATTTCTCGCCCACATTAGCGCTTCCCGTGCTGCTCCACTGACTCCACCACAGTTCTCCACAGAGTTTCTCCAGCTTCAGAATTACCTTTTTGGCACCACTCCTGGTGAATGAAAAAAGGAAGCTGGATTGCTTCACTAATAATCTCATTTTCAGTTTCTTCCAATTATGCTTCTTTTCCAGTGGGTGTTAAGTGGTTGTTTTGGCCTCACTGGTTCAAGGCATGTAAAGCATGTAAGTAAGTTTGTGTATAAGAGGGCTCTGCAAAGAAACAGAGCAGCCGTTGCCCTGCTCACTGTAGACGAGTCTGTGCCAACCAGCCTAGCGATGATGCGGGGAAGGAAAACATACCCCAACACCAGCAGCGCTGGAAGGCTGCGGGTCTCTGCAGTAACAAGTGCTGCTGCTCGGGGTAGGGCTCCAGTGCAGGTGGCTGAGGGGTTGCTGGGGGCCACCAGAGCAGCTCCTTGCTGTGTCTGTGATGTCCCTTGCAAACTCAGCCCATGGCAAAAGCCTGCATAGAAGGCAAGTGCAACTAATGGGATATTTAAAATGAGGTTTACCTCTAGTTAAGCTCAGACTGAGCTTTTTGGGGGGTCCTTTAGTCATCCCCTTCATCAGCCCCCACCTGAGAGCTCGTTTCCCCATCAGACTGGTGCTCAGATGGCCAGTCGGAGAGACTGAGTGGGAGCAGGGCGCAGGGGTGCCTATATTGGGTTTACTAGGCAACGTTTTGGTAGCAGGGGGCTACAGGGGTGGCTTCTGTGAGAAGCTGCTAGAAGCTTCCCCCATGTTCAATACAGCCAATGCCAGCCAGCTCCAAGATGGACCCGCCACTGGCCAAGGCTGAGCCCATCAGTGATGGTGGTAGCGCCTCTGGGATAATGTAGTTAAGAAGGGGGAAAAGTTCCTGTGCAGGGGCAACTGCAGCTGGAGAGGAGTGAGAATATGTGAGAGAAACAACTTTGCAGACACCAAGGTCAGTGAAGAAGGAGGGGGAGTAGGTGATCCAGGCGCCGGAGCAGAGATTTCCCTGCAGCCCGTGGTGAAGACCATGGTGAGGCAGGCTGTCACCCTGCAGCCCATGGAGGTTAACAGTGGAGCAGATCTCCACCTGCAGCTGTGGAGAACCCCACACCAGAGCAGGTGGATGCCCGAGGGAGGCTGTGACCCCGTGGGAAGCCTGCACTGGAGTAGGCTCCTGGCAGGACCTGTGGCTGCATGAAGAGAGGAGCCCGTGCTGGAGCAGGTTTGCTGGCAGGACCTGTGACCCTGTGGGAGACCCACGCTGGAGCACTCTGTTCCTGAGGGGCTGCACCCTGTGAAGGGACCCATGCTAGAGCAGTTTGTGAAGAGCTGCAGCCCATGGGAATGACTCACGTTGGAGAAGTTAATGGAGAACTGTTTCCTGTTGGAGGCACCCCACAGTGGAGGAGGAGAAGAGTGTGAGGAGTCCTCCCCCCGAGGAGGAAGGAGCAGCAGAGACAACTCGTGATGAACTGACCATAACCCCATTCCCCATCCTCCTGTGATGCTGGAGGGGAGGAGGTGGAGAAATCAGGACCAAAGTTAAGCCTGGGAAGAAGAGAGGGATGAGGAGGAAGGCATTTTTAAGATTTGGTTTTATTTCTCATTATCCTACTCTGATTTGATTGGTAATAAATTACGCTGAATTCCCCTAGTCGAATCTGTTTTGCCCGTGACAGTAATTGCTGAGTGATCTCTCTGTCCTTATCTTGACCCACGAGCTTTTCATTATATTTTCCCTCCCCTGTCCAGCTGAGGAGGGGAGTGATAGAGTGGCTTTGTGGGTATCTGGCATCCAGCCAGGGTCAATCCACTACAATGCCTTTTCCTGATATCCTTCTGATTTGGAGACTATTTCAGAGCTACCTCGGTGGATCCAGCTGCCTGATAGGAGATACTTCTGACCTACTTGACTGTGCAGAGGAGTAGTAGGAAGGAGGAAGAGGGTTACATTGCTGCATAAAAGGAGTTGTGCATCTGATTGACCTAATTTTGGTCTTTCTTGCACTCTTTTAACTCCACTGGCTTCAGCAAAGGATTGCTGATTTACACCAGAAGAAGCTGACCCAGTTTCCGTGGCCTGCTCTCACTGTGCACTGGGGCCACGGTGACATTGCTGTCATCCACTGCCCCATTTTCCTTCGGTTCAGGTTTCTGCAGGAGCACAGGACCACGGGAGCACAACGGGTCCAAATGTGAATGCAGCCAAGCTGGGACATGGGGCAGCAGGAGCTGGGCAGCCTCCACCTTTGCAAATGAGTTGCTGCAACATGAGTTTTCCTATCTCCTTAAAAACTCACAGAGCCAAATCATAGTGAGAAACCCCTGCAGTTTGTCAGGGCTGCAAGTTAACGCAAGGGCAAGCTTGGCTGGGTGGGTGGGGGATGCCCAGCTCCAGCCTGCTGTGACTCTGTCCCCTCCCAGCATGCCAGACCACCACCCCAGCAGCCGGCGCTGTATCTAGATGCTGTATCTCTATGATGGTGAGGAACCTACACGAATCTCCCCATGCACGGCAGTTGTCATCCCCTCCCTCCTCCTGCACAGTGGCTTTGAAACCCTGTGAGAGCTGCATCAGAGGAGCCTTGGTGCTGAAGTTTGTTAATTAATGTGCTGCAGTTAACTGTGTCAAAAGCTTTCTTCAGATCAAGTGAAACGGCTCCTCACGTTTCCCTTTGATCAAAGGCTGTGAAGGTGTCAGCGGTGGGCGCTGGCAGCACGGTAAGGGTGAACGTGACAGAGCGGGCACCACTTTCAGCAACGACTGGTCATGAACTGCCCCTTCTATAATTGCTTACAAACCGTGGAAGATGAACCAGTACTGCTCTGCTATTGCTAATATCATTGGGCATCCTCCAATAAATGGGCAGGAGGGGGCCAGCTAGAGCAGTTGCTAAAACTTTGGGTCCATTTCCTATTATTTTCAGGGAAAAGTGGCACAAAGTGCCCAGTGGGCATTGGGTGAGCAACAGCAAAAGCAGGAATGTCTTCTCACCTTTGCTTTTATCTAAAAACTGCCTAGGCAGATCAGTTAATTCAGGTTGGGTTCATTGGGTGTATTTGAATGAAAACACCTGTGAAAAATATTGGAAAGAGACAAACATGCTTTATTTTTGAGTGTTAACAGTTTGAAACAATCAGAGGCAATCACAATAAAGCAGAAAGGAAAACAAAATCCTTGAAAGAAGGTATTCCAAGTAACTGGAAAAAATAAATAAGAAGCACTAAAAGCTACCAGTTTTTCATTGCTCCATGTCAGCCGTGGCTCCCCCCCTTCCAGTGTCCTCAGCCTTTCGGTCAGCTCAGCAAACAGAAATTTGTTACCCAGTCTCAGTGTTGAACTCCTCATGCTGGTTTGGCCTTGGCTGGGGTGACCAAGAAAGGATGCAGGATACATTTCATGATTAAATGGAGGTTTAGCTTTCTCAGGGTCATTGAGGGCTGACCAAGTTGGGCTGTCAGGGATGAGGTTTCTGGCTTGGGCAGCCTCATCTTACAGCTCCTTGCGGTGGTCTCTTTTTGCAAACCTGGTGAGCTTCATTGTTTACTTTTTACACAGCCAGTCTGACCTCCAGCTGGAGATGTGACCACTCACCAGCTAACTTGGTGAAGAAACCGAGAGCAGAGTTTGGTGCCAGTCCAGCACACTCCTGCCTGGCCATGCAGGTATCATGAGTGCCTGGGGTCGGATGGTCCTTCTGCTTCCAGGATATATGTGCCCCATTTCAGGGGTTTGAGTGTAGGAGAAATCCACTCCCCCACTGCTTCAACCCCAGCCTGAAACCATCCCCATTTGCCTGTTGCCGGAGCACAGCAAAATGCAAAACTTGTCAGTGCTGTCAAAATTCAAGGTAAAATTCAGGCCAGGAATGAGAAATACTTCTGCTTTCTGAGCCACACATCTTGAGGAGGAGACCAAGCTGGCTTGCGAGGGGCAGAGGAGCAGATGCTGCAGTGCTGCAATACCGGCTTGCAAGGCATCCCTGTATTTCCTGGCCACCTCCACTTCTTCTGGTTGACAAAGGCTGAGCTTTAAATGCTTTATCTAATATATGCAATGACAACCTGGGGATCTCAAAACATCATTGCCCCAAAGAAACCTTGAGGAGTGCAGAAAACCGCCTTCATGCTGATCCCCGGAGGGAACAGTGATAAAATTAAGATTTAACAACAGCCCTAAATCGGTTTCTGCACAGACCCTGTCACTGGGAGTGAAAATAAACAAAGAGAATTTCTGCCCTCCATCCCTCGCCCAAATAAAACAGACGGCTGGGGCTGGGCGTACACTGAGATCGGAGCAGGAGTTTATTACTGCTGGCAGCAACCTCGTCGGTCCCAGGGTCTGTGAATGCCTTAAAATATCTGCTTGGGGTTTCTGGAGCAGCTATGCATCCTTTTGGGGTTGGGTGAATTTTATGGCTATAATCAGATGCCTCCATTACTCATTTCTGCTCTTTCTACCCAAAATGTCTGACAAGTTCAGCTGCTAAAGGCAATCTGTAAAAACCAGGGCCTGAACTGTCAGATCACCCAAGTACTACCTCGTCTCCTGCCTCGTTGCTAATGAGAGATGGGGTTGCGCTGACAGACGCCGACTGGCCAGGGAAGAGAGGAAAAGGAGAGCTGAAGTGATAAACTCCTCAATTTAAAGTGACGTTTTCTGCATTGCCCACTGCTCTGGCTCTGACAGCCTTTGCAGAGTTAAAACAGACACTGGGAGGGGAAAAAAAATCTTTCCCCCTGCCTGATTTTCAGATGTCTGGTCTATAACATTTATTTTTAATACTAATGTGACATGGTTTAATGTTCTGTCGATTAAATTAAACTGTCGGGGTGATGTAGGTGGAGCCTGAACTGAATCTCCAGGTGAAAAAAATCCACCAGTCCCAGCGGTTTTCCCGGCCATTGCCCTGCAGTAACAGACATGGCCCAGCTGGACACTGGGTTGGGAAGGATGGGGGAAGCACAGGATATGGCCCTTCCCCATCCTGGCATTGCTATTATTTACTTTCTCCTCACGCAGGAAAAGCGCTGTGAGCAGAGTGGTCCAGAGGCCGTGCCGACCTCCCAGCTCTCGTGTCGTAACGTGGGAGGAGGGGTGAAGTGGGGCTGAAAGTTTGCTGTGTTATTGAGGTGAAGCTTTTGAGTTGACCTGGAGTGGTTGTCCTCTTCCGTATGTAATTTCTCAGGGAATTTTACAGGAATTCCTCAGGAAGTCAGGGAATGGAAAACTTCCAGCAATGGTAGGGGAAAAAAAAGTAATTGGGTTCCTACACAAGCTGAATTTTAGTAATACTGTGAAAAAGCAGGATCTGGCTCCACACAGCCCAGATGATGGGTGCTTTGGGAGATCAGGCTCTACCTAACCACGGTGGGTTTATCCCAAAGTACCCCATGGATGGGAGGAGTCAAAAACCTCGTTCCCAGTGGTCATCTTCAAACCCCTCAAGGGACCAGCAGCACATCAGGGCAGAGGCTGCCCAGGTCCTTGTGTGCTGGGGTGCGTGGACACGTCAGGCATGTTCGGTGAGGGCTGTATCTGTATCTCCGCTCATTAAGAAAAAACTCATCTCTGGGGAGGCCAGACAGGCCTATTTCATAAGCACTAACGCAACGCGTAGGCAGCTCCTGCAGGACTGCCTCTATGGGAAAACATATAGCCATTGCACAAGTAATTTTAGTAATAGAATTAAAAAGCAAACACTTTGCACAAAAATGACAGATGATCTACAAATAAATAACTTCTCAACATAAACACAGCAAGAAAAATTCATTAAGGGCCTTTTGAAAGCATTGGAATTGACTTAACAGATCTTTTTCAGATGTTCCTCTCAAGCAAACCTAAACATCATATAATAATTGTGTAAAGGCGAGTACCACAATAATAATAATAACACTGAAAATGCATTATGCATCTTTTCCTTTGATAAAGGTCTCTGTGCTTTTATGAAATGTTCATTATCAGTGCCTTCCACCTATATCTGAAGAAAACTGCGCTTTAGAGTCTGAACACTTCAGTGTGCGTGCCAGAGAACAGAGCCGATGGGGCATTATTTCTGATAGACTGATGTTATAAAACTGTCCTTCATGTTCCCGGAAAAATTCTTTCTGTTATTTATTTGAAATTAAAACAAACTCAGAAAAAAAATCCATTTTTGTAGCAGATTCAACTAATGTTCTGTTTTCTTGTAATTTATATTAATAATGATTGCTCTAATCTTTTAATGCATTTCAACAGTTTCAGCAGGTTTATGGGGTAAGATTGCTATTATTTACCTCAGTGACTGGTTTTATGGAATAACTGCAGCTTTCCATGGAGGTAGATCAAATGCTGAAATGAAAGAAAATAAAATATAGCACTGGTTCTCACTGCTCATGTGAGAAGCAAATAGCAAAGAGGGCAAAAAGGACAGGATATATATTTAAAATATTAATATCCAGGCCACTCTATCTAGACTGACTGGACTGGTGTTTTTTTCTGTTATTTATAATGAGTCTGGACAAAACATGGAGGAGGTCACATCAGGGAATGATCCAGCATTAGTGTCCCAAGACAGGACCCTTCTCTCATCTCTCCCTGCTTCCCCACAATGTAATTTCGAGGATACTTTGTGCTTTTTAACTCTCACACAAATGTGCCTCCTGACTGGGACTGGCCAAAGCCTCCTCAGAGACTGGAAAATACGGCAGCATTTTCTTTTCTCCTATCGAACGGCATAAAAAAAACCCAAACAACCCTTAGAAGGTTGCAGGCAGTGGGGCTGGCAGGCTGGTGCCAGGGACAGCCCTCCCATCCCTGGCACAACATGAACAGAGCTGTGGGTACCAGCCCCTGCTCTGAACTGCTCCAGCGGTGGAGTTAGAGAAACAGTCAGGGATCCCATCCAAAGTCCCACTGAGTCAAGGGGCTCCTCTTAGCTTCAAAGCCAGGAAATACATTTTTAAAAGTTGAAACCAGTTTTATAAACACTCAGGCCTAAATCTGGAAACCTCTAAAAATGTAATTTTTTTTTTTTCTTCTCATATGATTATTGGAAACATGTGTACCCAGCTTCCACTGAGTTTTGGAAGCGTCTGCCCTAAGAAGAACGAGCCCTGCTGCTTGCTGGGCTGGAAACTCCCCAAATCTCCACAAACGTGCAAAAGCGAAGCCTAAGAGCCAGCAGGGTGAACATCAAGGGTTTCGGGAGAAGCAGCCCCTGGTTTATGGCTTTAAAGATGACAATTGCAAAGGCTTTCAGATACCAAAGGAATTGGCAATGGGATCATCATAGCAATTAATGACACACGAAGAAATGATCAGAGGAATGTGATCTCTTCTTTCCCTGTTTGAAGATTTTCTGTGGGCAAAGCATGATAGCTTTATTTATCCTCTGTCAGAGAAGAATTCCATTTTTTCTTGCAATAAAAAAGGTCTGCAATGATTTCTCAGATTATTTCAGGTATGTGAGATGAGTCATGATGGGTCTGACACATCACATAACACTTGCCCTTCCTGAACAGCAGAGTGGATGAGCACTGCAGAACGCAGGCCAGGGATAAACACGTTTGAATTTAATGTCTTTGAGATTTTAAATTTGAAACATTACACTGGGAAAATGTGGAATAAATCAGGCAATTTTCTTCCCGAACGATGACCCTCATTTTTAAGCCACCTTGAAACCTGGCTGACATTATTCAAACTGTTAATTCTGAGAAAAAAAATCGGTGCTTCCTTTGCTTCTACCAGAAATATTTGTTTTGGTGCACCAAAATGCAGAATGGAAATGGATATATGGTGTAAATTGAAATCAAATACAGAAAGAATTAATTGAAAAAACAAGCTGTGTACTTACCCAACACAGTTGCAATCATTTCCTGTGTTATCCTTGCAAAATTAAGAAATACTCAGAGCTAACCCTTTTGAGGGATTGCTACAGACACCACAAAGGAAATTTTAACAGTAACTTGGAAGATTTTTTGGTTTATTCCTTAGACACTTAAAAAAAAAAGGATTGGTTTTCTCTTACAGAAACACTAAGACAAAGATGGGATGCAAGTAATTTCGTATTCAGGTAACTGTCGTCGTTTCCCCTCACATAGCTGTAAGATTTGTGCCTTTGGCACCTATTACTCTTGATAACCATACATTTCTGATGCTGTTCGGCAGCGAGCTTACCGTCTTCAAAATTAGTCATTGCAGAAAAATCCATGTAGTGGCGAGGATGATAAAATAAAGTCCTGATGAGAGGGGATGAAAAACCTAACAGCCTGAATTCAGGTCAAGAGCAGCACTGATTATTTTGAAAGAAGTCTTATATTTATAAATCCTTGGCAGTGCCATCAACTCATTTTGTATCAGACAGTGAAATTAGAATTTTCTTCTCGATGAAGCCCTGATCCTGAGGAAAAATGCTGGCCTGTACATTTAGTGTATGTACCTGCAATGGGTCTGTGCACTCCTGCTGTAACTCAAGCAACCATTTGCAAAATTGGCTTTTCCTGCCTGCTCTGCAAAACCTGGCTGCCAGTCATGTCACTGCCTGCACCAAGCCCTGCAGGACGGGTTGCTTTGATGGGATCAGATAAATCAGAAGAGCCTGGGTACACCAGCTCTCCCCAGAGCTTTATTTCACCATGGGGTGCATCCTCCTGGGGCTGCCCGCAGGCTCCAGCCAGCCCCACTATCATTGACATAAACTTGGGGTTTCCAACACTTCCCCCAGAGGGAAGGTTTCACAATGGGTTGAAGTTCAGAGTGAGGAAAGATTTCCTGGTGTGCTGACACATTGGCTTTTGCTTCTCTCAACAGCAGCCACCTCCGTCTAACCACCCTCTTGTCCCTTGGACATTTTACTCTTCGTATGCAGTCGTGCAGCTCTCTCCACCTCCTCCCACCATGGCCAAGCCCCTCTGCCCAAGCACTTCATCATTTTTCTTGCTCTCCCCTAATTCTGTGCAGTTTGTCAGCACTTCTGAGCTCATGAGCTGCCCAGAAGCACAAGGTTGATATTTTCAAAGATGTCGAGGTTGATATTTTCAAAGCTGTCTGCAGGAATTAGATGCCTTATTTCTTCTTTTGTTTTGTTTTGTTTTGTTTTGTTTTGTTTTGTTGTTTGCTGCTGACATTAAAATCTCCCAGGCAACTCTGAAAGCCTCAGCCTGTGGATTCAGGGGACAGGGATGTGAGTGAAGGAAGTGCTCAGTCCACATGAGGAAGGGGACACTGTCCCTCTGGGCTCTGTGCTGGGACACATGGAAAGTGTTCCCCCAGGGTTGCACTCAGATCCCTGCACTCCTGGGGTTAAAGCCAGAGAAGAGAGGGCGTCACCACCCTTACATTTCTTGCCATGTTTACGTCAGCCCTTCCCATTATCACACCGCGTGCATGATGCTTTTTGTAGGTATTTGCTGGTAGTAAGGAGGGACAGAAAAAAAAATCTTAAACCTAAGAGTTAAGTTTACTTAAAAAGATAGTGAAAAATCATGTTTCTCCATGTAAATCTGCAGAGCCAGAATCCTCCCCTGTGTAATTTCTGACTTCAATAGGCAAGGGCTGGTTGTGAGCCATAATTAGAGCTGGCTGGGGAACAACAGGTTTGTTTCATGGCAACTTCTGAGGTTTCAAAATCTGTTTATGTTCTGCAGAGGAAATGAAATCAAAACATTTCCAATGTGAGATGGGAGTCTGTCAAAATGTCCATTTTCTGAGCAGAGAGATCCTCGTTTCGCTGCGGGTCTTCCCCTGCCCTCTTCACTGTGGTCGGGGCATGGGGCATATGTGCAGCCAGGAGCAATTACAGGGTGGATATGCCTGGATGCCAAATGCATTGGTGCTCAAAGCAACCCATGTGTTTTGATAAAAATAGATGAAGTTGAAAACACCATGACCGCTCTTGCCTGAAATGTTCAGCTTGTTTGGGATCACACTGACCTGGTAATGCATCACGCCAACACCCTGGTGGGGCAGAGGCTGACCTAAATGGACACGCTCATCTTCTGTTAGGTACGTCTGTCTAGAAAGACCTTAAAAATCTGATTTTTTTCTAAGTTCTAGCAAATACTTTAAAAATATCTGCTCTGCAGCGATATTAAAGGTTTGATGGCATACTTGGCAGGAGTGGATGTCTGCCCAGGAATCGCTGGCATTTCCTGTCCTGCCCCACGTGTTTGCTGACCGTCTGTGCCTCCACTGCTCTCCGTCCCAGAGTGGCTCAGTGCAGCTGCATGTTCAGTGTGTAGCTCACAAAGTGCTTTGCGATCCTTTCCGTGAAAGCTGCTAATCAATTATAGCCGGATAGTTCAGTCCTAACATCATCGTGTTGAAGAAGTATCCTTTGACACTGAAAGAAGGACTTGAACCAGCAGATGTTGGTAGTCCTTGACCTTTCAGCAGTTTAAAAAGTAGCACCTCTCTATTGCTATGGATGCAGAGAGACATCAAAACTTCTATAGACCAAAGGACTGGGATTTTTGTGCTGGGGTCTATGCAGCTGGAATGATGCACAAGAGGGAATGCCATATCAAATTTTTCTTCAGTTGGGTAATATGATTTCATAAAACTTCCAAGTTTGTAAAAACCTTGGACAAATTTGTTATCTTCCAGATCAACTAAAACTTAAAAGCCTTTGAGATAGACATTATATTGACGTAAGAGGAGACCACATACAGGAATGGCCAGCCTTACCCAGCTGGATGTCACCAACCCCCTTCCCAGCCTCCTACACCCAAAGAATTTCCTCTCTGACCTCAGGAAGCATGAGCCATTGCCTTCAGTGAACAAGAAAATGTTTTCAGAGTCCCACTTCCATGTACCAGACCCTCACTTGTGCTACTGACTGATGAAGACCACCACAATTAGGCTGACTTCTCTGTGATCTCCCAGATCCCATGAATTGCTATAAGAAAAAAGCAGTGGCATATGCAGGCAAAGAAGGACTTTCCTGGCATTGACATCTGAAATACGGGCCCTTACATAAGCCAGGAGAAGGGAAGCTGCTGTTTAGGGGTGAGACACAATATTTCTGCAATGTAATACATGCCCCAAAAGTTCATCTTCTTTCTAAATAACATGGCCCCTTGCTTTGCAGCGGGCGGCCGGGAAGTTTACAGTAAAGAATGGAAACTGTTCTCCTCTGCCAGATTTACCATCATCACATGTTTAACCCCTTTGGCATATGAAGAGAACCCAAGGGCTGCCTTTCCCCTGTGAGAATACTTGGGTTCATTAATAGACTCCAAAATACACAGGAAATGGGGAAATCGCAGTGCAGTGAGATGAAACTACTGCTTCCAGCTCTGTGGACAGCAACGGCTGCAGAGGGAGGGCTGCAGCTCGCTTTGGAGTCTGAACTGCAACTTCCTTCTGAGGTGGGGCTGATTTCATTCAAGGAAAAGAAAAAATACCTGGCTGGTTAGATAATGGCTTACCCCTCCATGGACCAGTGTGCAGGCGGTGCCCAGCTGCTACAGGAGGTGACACGGGGCTGTGGGTGGCTTGGTGGCCCTGTGAGCAGGCTGAGCGGTGCAGCTGTTTGGGGCAGGTTTTGGGGGCCATTACAAAAATGGCATATCCCCTCCGAAACCTTTCTTCAGGCAATATTTTCAAGGGAAAACATTCGAAGGTGATGTTGAAAATGCTGCCTCCTGATTTTCCACCCCAGCCTCACTGAGTCAAGAAATAGGCTTTGCTGGTGTCCCATGAACTGGCATTTTTGCAAGAGAAACCTCTGTACTTCACAGTTGTTCAGGTCCCCCTTCATCAGTGATAAAGGACCAACCCCGCAAGTGGGGTCTAAAGTCCTTTT
This sequence comes from Leptosomus discolor, assembly GCF_034619465.1. Classification (NCBI taxonomy): domain Eukaryota; kingdom Metazoa; phylum Chordata; class Aves; order Leptosomiformes; family Leptosomidae; genus Leptosomus; species Leptosomus discolor. Next base: position 58,220,070 of record NC_141397.1, on the reverse strand, counting down.
AAATTGGAAACCTTGAGTTTCTGAACAAATTTTGTCCTCTGACTCTTCAGGAAATAGGATACACAGAGCAACATGGATGTGCAAAGTTCAGTGATAATAATTGAGCGCTGCTGTGAACTGCAAGCCATTGCAGCATGCAAAATGGTGTGACCTTGGAGAGCCAGCTAAAACCATCACTGGCCACTGGGGTGCTTCCATAAAATATAATAATTCATTATAAATTTAAAATAACACCATCTAGATAAGGAAGGTAGGCAAACTTTTTCAAAAAGGCATTCCTCTTCTTATCACACCAGTCGTTGCTTTCCCCAGAGATGTACAAGAATTAATTCCCTTTACCCACAATTAGCAATTTTTATTACTAAGATTCTTTTCTTTTTTAGAACATTTTGCACCTGAAAAGGCTGTTTAATTCATTTTCACGGAGCGGTGAGTCTGACACCAAAGCAAAGGAACAAAGTGAAGAAGACATACGTAAAAACATGCCAAGCCAGCAAAGGACAGAGATGCTTGGGCAGGATGGGGTGATGGGGCTGCTCCTTGCAAGGGTGGGGATGTGAGGAATGGCTGAGGGCACGATGCTTTCTGCTCTCTGGCCACGCTGCTCACCTTCAGAGCCAACAGGACTGGCCATCCCCAACCGCTGCCTGGAAAATACACCTGTAAGCTCACAGAGGCTGACCTGTGCCCTCCCTCCTCCCCAAGTGCCTCAAAGCCATGGGGAAGGCAGGCATTCCTGCTGGCATGCTGATGGGCTGCTGCATTGAGATGCAGCAGAAAGTATGGGGAGATACTAGCTCTTCTGTCCCTCGCTTGTCCCCTCTTCTCAGAGGACTCGATGACTTCCAGCTCCACTGCTTTGCCCACATCCCCCAGCAGTCCCACTGACATCAGCGTCACTTCTGCAGCAGAACGTGATTCAAGATGACAAAGGGGCAAAAAATCCGACTCTGGATTGTGCCCGTACTGGCCATTATTGCAGTACCAACAGCAGCGCGTTAGCCTGTTAAGAGAAAGGAGGGTAGTAACTTTAACAAGGGCACTAGCTTCCTAATGGCCTGAGTGCCTTCCTTAGTACACTTCAGACTTAATAAGCCTTTCTCTGAATAGCTCTCTGCTGCTTATATCACCAACAGAAAATAGCTTCAAGGGAGGAAGATGGGTTTCTTTCGCATGCAGACACATGCGGGTACGTATCGCCCTGAGTTTGTCATGCCTTGACTTTCTCTCAGCTGTCAGCCTGGCCAGCGCTGGGAGCAGCAGCTATTCCTGGGCACTTCCCCAGGCACTTGCCAAACCAGAGAGACAAGTCAGAGCACTGCGGGGTGGTAAAAACAAGGAGGATGATCTGAGTGGCTTTGAGCCGTGGGTTAGAGATAGAGGAAAATGAAAAACTGAGAACAGGAAAACCTCTTTCCTGTTGTGTGTGGATCTGATGCTAAAAAGCCTGAAAATATCTCAAAATTTTTCACTTTTTTTTTTTTCCAGATAGCATGTTTCAACTATGCTAACCCTTAAAAAAAATTACCTTAAGTAAGACCCATAATCTTCTCTTTGCCATTCTCTTTGAACCGCCTAATACAACTCTACCGTCACAGGGAGACAGGTCCCAGCTCTGCTTCTTCGCAAGCGCCCCAGAATAAACCAGTATAGGCAGAACTGGGGACCACCCTCCCATAACAATTATGCACCATCAACGTGCTCCTTCCAGAGACAGGCTGATAACAAGATCCAGTGAGTCCATGAAGGAGTTGTGTTTTATGAAAGAAGAGTCAAAATGTTAGCAGTATGCAATGGCTGGAGAGGACACGCAGCAACTGCCGGGCAACAGGACCTGTTGGAACTGCAGGGAAGTCAACCAGAAATGTTGTGCTCATTTCATCTGGTAGCATTTGGTCCATTTATTTTAATTGCAAATAAATGCAAAGCAGAAAGAGTGGGTTGTAGTTATTGTTGGAGCCAGTAATACGTTTTGTGTGAAGAGAGGGTTGGTCTTCAACCATCCAAGTAAAATGCATTGCCTAAACAATAAAGCTTAAAAGATGAGCAAATTGTTGTTTATGGGCTCTTCCAGTTCCATACCACTCAGGACGAAGCCAGGGCTGAATACAAGAGCAATTTTTCTTCCTAATTTATTAGAAAAACAAGCCATGTGCAGGATTTGAGCCATTTTAAGTCATTCACTCAGAGCGAAGAAGAAAGTCCAGAGCAGAAGCAGCCGGAGCAGTACTAGTGGCAGCGCTGTCAGTCCAGATCTGCAAATGCTGGTGCAGGCAAAACACATGTGAAGGACAGAGCACTGGTGTAACTGTCTTGTGGTAGCATGCAGAAATAACCCAGACAGTGCTATGGGCCAACCAGTCCACCTCAGGCTGGGGAAGGGGAGTGTTTCCCTGTGCATGTTCTGATTCCTGGCCCAGCACGGGATCGAAGGCCTTTGCTCATCACCCTTCTGTATGCTGAGCAGCTGGACCAGAATTTACAAACTCAAGCTGGTCTGGGGAATGCAATGCCTCGTTGGCATGCGGCTATTCAAGCTGGTGCCTATTATGTCGCTCATATTAAAATGCTATGAAAACAGGCATTGTGCACTGAAAGGCTGAGCAAACCTTGTTATACAGTAATTATGCAATCAGTATATAATCTAATTTCAGTGGCTGGGGTGTGGAAGGGAAGTTTTGGTTCCTAGATGCTCATAGGGGTCTCTACAATGAAATATGTGTATAGACATGTTTACAACCAGTGGCAATAAAAATTCTGAGCAATGCTAACTATATTCAGCTTCTATGATGTCGAAAGCAACTTACAAAAGCCCTGCACAGCTGGTTCGCCTCAAAAAGACTCTTCTACTCAATAGTCAGACTTTCTGCAACTAAAATGCTCTACAATTAACAGCCCCTTCTGGAACAAGGCAGGAAAGAGCTTTCAGAATCCATGAAGAGGGGTTTTTTTTGAGATTTTTGCAGCTCTTCCCCTGAATTTGAGTGGAAGCCAGAGTTTTTCAAAGCTTTTCTAAAACAAACAAGCAAACCCAAATCCCCTCTCCACCCTCCCAGTGAGAGGAACACCCTGGAGGAGCAAATAGCCCTTTACCAAGATGCTTCCCTGTTGGTCAAAGTCCCACAGGCAAAGTGAGAACTGGAGTTTGGGTTTCTTGCCTCCCCATTTTTTCATATTCCTGATGCTCAGGATGGTTTGAGCTCAACTATCTGCTGTGACAGTGTGCAAATTTTGCTAGGGGAGAATGTTATAGGTCGAGCCTGCAGAGAAACCGTTTCCAAAGAAAGCTCAATCAGGGTGGGTGTGTTCCTATGAAAAGTTTGACTTTCCCTGTATCCACAGTTTTTACAAAACGGTATTAGTGAAAAAGCTCCCTTAGTCTTCCTTTCTATGGGCACACAGTCCTGTGGCTCTATGGGGCAGAAGCTTAGAGAGTCAAAGAGCAGTCCAGGATTTCTTCTGTCTGATGGGCCAAATTCTTTGCTGGTATAAATAGACTGAACTCTGCTCAGTGGGACTGTGGCCATTTATGCCAATGGAGGACTTGGCCCACAGTCACAGCTGGTTTCTTTTTTTAAACCACAAGAGACATGACCCTGACAGCGTAAAGCCAGGTTCAGACCCTGGCTACCATCACTTTCTAGGCACACAGGGCTATTTTGGGTAGCAGTCTTACTCGCTGCTTCAGCCTGTGTCTGGGAGACGCCTGGGGGAATGAGGGGACACGGAGCAGCCCTAGGTTCGGAGAGCCCACGGCCATCCCCATTTTCTGCTGGGTCTTGGGAGAAGAACTGTCAGATGCTGCAGCCCAGATCAGCCCAGCTAAGCCTGGAGAAGATTAGGAGCAAATTTAGACAGGGTCTGTACGTAGGGCTGTGGGCATATGTCCTGGCTTGGCTTTGCACGTTGCAAACATTTGCGGAAACTCCCTAGAAAGGACTTTCTCGGCCACTTCTCCTCCTGCACCATCTGCATTTTGCAGCTCTTCATCCCTTCCTTGGTCACCCCACAGCTGCTCCCCTCTGCATGCACCTGCAGAAATTGCTGCCTGCTGTTTTTTCTCCTCCTCTCCTGGAGATGCAGATCTTCTCTGGTCTTTTGGCAAAGGGTCCCTGGGGACTGAAAAGTGGGGAGCTGTGATGTGTCCCCTCCACACAGGCTGTGGCCAGGGGATCCAGGCTGTGCTCCCCTTATGCAGAGCTCCCACAGAGGTGGCTGAATTTCACAGGAGGAGCTTTGAAAGGCTCAACACCTGCGTGGGACGAGCATCGGGGCTGCGGGTTTGGGCTGGCATCAAAGAGCCCATGGAGGCTGTGCAGGTTTTCTCCAGCTCATAAAAATGCACTTTAAAAGCTAATTGATTTACACATCTGGTTTTTACAGAGCGTTTTAAAATGGCAACTCCTGACCCTAAAAAAACCCTTCTTCTTTTTAAAACACACAAAAGAATTCAATAAATCATTAAAGCACTGCATCCACAAGCACAGCCATGTCTAAACCCTTCAGCTTCTGCGTTTTGGGTACATGAAAGCCAGAGGTTGCTGTTGCCAATCAGCTAAATGCTGCAAACCATGGCCACCGCTGGCCAGTCGTTGCCCCTTTGAACCAGCACTACAAAGACTTGTTTCCCGACTCCCACCTGTGGAAAATTGCTCTTGCTGCTGCTCCTGAGAAGGCGTGCAGGGAAAACTCACCTGGGCAGGGGCTGCTGGCCTCGCGACACCCCCTCACACCCTCCCTGACCTATTTTTAGGTCGGTCTTCTGGTAAAATAAAACTCTCGCAATCGTGCTGGCTGTCTGGATGTATTTCTGGTTCCCTGTCCGTCTGTCCCCGAGGGATTTATGCTTCCCCAGCCAAGTTCAGTGATACTGATGCTGGCAGGATGAAGGCAGACTTCTCTTCATCCCTCTGCCTGCTAGCCCAGGGCAGCGCTTGCTCTGGGTGTTGGTTCCCATACAGTGCACACAGCCTGGCAAGGGAAGAGATTTCCACTCTCGTTCTCCTCCTTTTTTCTTGTGTGACATTTTTACTTCCTACAAAATTGTGTATGCCCTCTGGACAAATGATTAAATTAAAAGATCAACAATACATGAAGAAGGAGTGGGATCAATTCGCAGAGAAGTGGCTGAAAGTGGTTTATTACATCTTTTATCTTTTTTGCTGGGAGATCATTTGCCAAATCATTAAAAAAAAAATCAAGTGAACAGGATGACCAGCAACTAAAAATTGCCTTTTTCTTCACGAATTGATGTGATGACAATATTATTTTGAATAAAATAATTTAAAAAATAGATTAGCTAAGACTCCTTTTGGGGTCAGATTTACTGTAGCAATTTAAGCTGTCATGTTCACATTTACCACCAAATAAGTGGACAGGACTCCCATGATAGCTTGCCTGACGACAGACTATATATGTACACCCAGTGCCTGCTTGCCAAAACACAAATCTCCAACCTTTTTTCTGCTTGCAGCACCAGATCAAGACTTAAAGAATATTGTCCGTCAACATGCAGGCAGTGTCACTGTGCTTCTTGCACCTTACATTTACATCCGCTTTCACCTCCTTTTACACCAGCAGAAGTTCAGAAGGCAAGTAAGAATAAAGCTCCATTTCAAAAAAAAAAAACCTTCCAAAATGAGAGGCGTTGCCAGTTTTTATCAAGTAATAATTTCCAGGTGCAGTGAGCTGTCAAAGCACAAGATGTGCTGAACTGGGCTGGGAATAACATTGCTGAAATCACCAAAAAATACTGCAAATCCCAGTGAAAGAAACCTTTAGAGTTGCAGGAGGGACATCAGGCTCGTTGCCTTTTCCTGATTTTCTCTTGCTCTTTTTTAACCTTACTTGAGCTGTTTGTGACTGGCAAGTGCATTGTCTTCTGCTTGAATCTGCCTGGATTCAAGATATACAAGCCAGAGAAGGATCCAAAGCCTGTCAATTACCAGCAGACAGGAGATGATAACGCACTTGAAGTAGGTCCAACATTTAAAAACCTTGCTATAAAAAGGCAAAAGATTATTCAGTCACAGAAAACAACAGTGCAAGACCTATTAGAGCTGTGTCACCATGTTTTCATTGAGCTGTATCTTCTGCTTTTGCTCCATCATCTGCTGTTCACATGACTCCACTTAGCAACCATATCTGATTAGGCTTGTTTGTGTGCCAGGTGCTACTATTTTTTATTTGAGTTAGTGCCTCCTGGTTTTTTCTATTTCCCAAAATATAGCTGAATTATCTCCTCTCACCCAGCGCTTAGGTGCCCGGTTATTCCCCTCCTGCGTGGTAAAGCTGAGCATCCTCACTGTTGTCGCTTTATGTCTGGGGTGGGAGAAAACAAAACTCATTTTCATGCAAATCCCCACTGTCTATCAGACATCATAGTTGTCAAGCAGGTCATTAGAGGCCTACTGTGTAAAATGAAGATTACTAATTAGAGCTGAAGAAATAATTTGCAACAAATAATTTATCCAATGAATTTAGATTTTTTTCTCCTTGTGGAGTCTCTGCAAGCAGGTTGTTACTTCGCCAGAATTGGCCATTATTTGAAATGCTTTTAACTCGTTACGCTCATTGTGATTGATTCTGATTTTTCAGTCTTACTTTTCTGAGCTAGATGGTTAGTTGTCGTTGATCACAGGATATGAGATTTATCTCCTGGTTCAGGTGTCAAAATGTGGCTGAAATGAATAAACACCAGTATATGCTTAAAAAGTACGTTCCCTGAATACTGATTTATATTTCTGTGAATATCACAACATAAGAGTAGTTTGGGAATTTTCCATTAAAATACATTTATCCAGCAAAAAATGTAACTGCAAAATCTGATGTTTTATCCTAAACAAATCTCGCATAAGGAAAAAGACACTCCAGCCCATGGTGTTCTATGCAAGTCTTACAAATGAATATCACCAAAAAAAGGAAAAACAGGGAGTTTATCCTGCAGGAAAAAGGGGAACAAATGCATCTGGCTGCTAACATGCCCAAAGACCCTGCAGAACCCTACACACATCTGTTAAATATAGAAGTAACCAAGAAAAAAAACTTAGGTGTTGTGATTCATAGTCACAGGAAACAGGATTTAGCAAAATCTGATCGATTCACTACAACGGAAAATGTTAAAACATGGATTTTGGATAATTTTGACCATTTCTCTTCAACCCATGACACATTCTGTTTCTTTGTGTCAAAATGTTCATCTGATTCAGCTTGAAAAGAGAAACTGAAATTTTTGATTGATTTTCATCCTATTACAAAAGTCAATTTCTACAGACATTTATTCCAGTATGATGCATGAACATTCCAAGAAAGGTGGAGCATGAAGAAAGGAGCGAAATTCACCTAGTGAATTGATGCCAGCATCCAAGTGCATTTTCACAGGAAACCATTTGCAATATTCACTACTTCATTAATAGCACGGGGCAAAGTCACACCTATGGCTGATACCACAAAATACTGGATTGCAAAGGAGCAGCTTCATTTTCAGCCCTGTTAATGAAGAATACGGAGAGCAGTCTTGGGGGGGGTGGGGGGTGGGGGTGAGGTTAAGAGAGTTTCAATGGATTAAAAAAAGACAATTTGTACCAGACTCTTTAATCCCATCTGCTTCATAGCCGGAGCACTCGGTGTTCCCCGCGCTGACTCACTCGCCTTTGTGTTTGCAGGCAGGAGAGGCAGCGTTGTCAGGATGGAAGATGGAGAGATACTCAGCAGGAAAGGGGGAGAAAAAAAAGCAGCAAACACTCAAAGCTTACTTGTCTAGTCTAAACAGCTCCCAGGGCAAAAGAGGCAAGGTTGATAAAGCTACTGAGAGGGGAAAGCTAGCTGGGGAGAAGTGGTGAAGGTTTTTCCTTTGTGGCTCCTCCACGGACCTTCCACCCTTCCACCACAAACCTGAGGGAAGACAGGGGAAGGTTGTGGGAGCCAGAGCTTTTCTCCTAGAAATCTGACATTTTGGAGCGTGGCTGCTGGGCACAGGGTGCTGGAGCCTTTTACACCTTGCCTACAGTCTCGGCTAGGAACAGCCAAATCTTTGTTTGCTGTCACCAAAACCAAAGATGACTTCACGACAACCACAGAAGTCATGTGGAAGGCGAGACGGTCTGGGATAAAAGGTGGTCTGAGGTTCAGCAGCAGTTATGCTGAATAGCACTGGTGATGAGGGGACATTGTGGTCCTGGGGAGGAAGAACCAAGCAGTGTTAAGGGACACGGGCTGCATTCCCAGCTCAGCTGCCAGTGCTGTGTGCAACCCTGGAAAAATCTCATTTCCATCTGTAAACTGGGAATAACCGCTCTTCTTCAAGAGGTACTTCAAGTTCCCTGGATAAGGCAATTTATATAAGACGAACTCACTATTTTGGTACACAGGTAAATAGCACACATAGAAAGGAGCCCGGATCAACCCCCAGACCAAGGAAAATCTTATCCTAGGCATGCCAGCCTGGATTTTTCACTGACTACCTCTCTCTTGTGTGCAAAATGAGCTCAGCCAGAGCAATATTTGACTCTGCATCAGCCCAGTTGGACCCACAATGTCTGTGTGGGTTCGGAGTGAGGTGAAATGGGCTCAACCGTCTTTGCAGTGGAGGCCATCCCCTCTAACCCCCTCCCTGTGGGAACGAAGCTTTTCACGGAGCTGCATCGCCTCTGGGGAGACAATAGCAGCACAGCAGCAAACACAGCACTTCTGTGCTTAAATACATTTTCCCCCAGAGTGAACATAGGTTTAAAAAAAAAAAAAACCACACCAAAAAAAACACTGAAGAGAAAAACGACCTTATTCAAAGCTGGCTGAACTCAATGGGAAGACTCCCCCTGAATTTCAATGAGCTTCAGCAGGCCCGTGGGGCTGGATTAACATAAGAGCTGGGGGCAAGATTTCCAGGTGCTCCCCACACCCAGGGCCAGGTTTTCCAAGAAGACTCAGCACCGACATGTTTTGCCCTCCAGTTCCATAATGTGTTTACAGCCGGGCAGCCTGGCACTGGGAAGGAGAGTTTCTGCTCTGCGTAGGAAACCCTGGCTGCTCAAGACATACATGTATATTTCTAAAGGAGATTATCTAACTTGCCATCCGTGGAAGAAGAGATGCCGCACGACTCATCCCAGATGTGCCTGGCTGGCTGAGACACGCACCTGCACTGCCAGGGCGGGCACAGGCACAGGGTTTGCTTCCCCAGTGAGGCTTGTGATGTCTCGTTGAGGTCTCCCTGCTGTGGCTGAGAGAGCCCAGATTACACCGCCACCACCAGCTGGGGGTGGGGATGGGGATGGGATGGGGATGGGGTGAGCAGCAGCTCCAGGAGAGACCTGCCCTCCTTTGCAGGAACGCAGCTGGGTGGATGGTGATCAGCCCACAGAGCTGCGGCTCCTCCTTGGTGTGGGCAGCTTGGCTTTTGTTGGGGGGAAAAAATTCCTCCCTGACTCCTGTGTCCTCTCTGCAGAGTCTGGCCCAGGAGGAGGGACCTGGTGATACATCCCTGAGCTGCAAAGTGTTCCTGTCTCAGCATCCTCAGCACAATATTCCCAATCTTGTGTGGCCAGACCCATGAATGCTAAAGAAAGAGCACCGGTTACTCCTAATTCTGCTGTTACTATTGTTATTGCAGTGGATGGGTTTTCACGGTCATGCCTGGTTTCAGCCAGCAGAAAAACAAGAGCGAATCCCACCAAAAATCTCATCAAACCATTGCTGGGTCTCTCAGCAGGCAGAGAGCAAGGCTGGGAAGGCAGTGACATTTGCAGGAGGTTTTATACAGCCGGGAGGTATTTAACCCTTTCTCCCAACAAGATATTAAAAAAATGTGTATTTGAGAGAGCTGAGAGAGCAGAAAAACACATCAGGCCCGATTGTGCTAATTACCAAAAGTACAGTAACTCAGTTAAGGTCTCTGAAGGAAGAGGCTTCATCTTGAGCTCCCAGATACACGCCTGTGTGTCTGCAATAGCTCTTGTTATTATAATGGGGAACCAAATTTGAATCGCAATCCAGTTCTCCGTGCTGCTTTGGACTGAATACAGCTGGTACCTTGCGGTGGCTAATGAGAGCAGGATTCGTCTCACTCTGCCTCCGAATCTGACACCTAACCGGGACTCAGCCTGACCACGCGAGCCCTGGTGCCATCTCATTGAAGACCTAAATGCTGCCTTTGTAACCTCTCCCTGTGCTTCTGTCCTTCAGCTGAAATTTTTAATGAATCCCTAGAACTAGCCCATCCAAGTCATTTATTTATGGGTTTATTATGATGACCTAGTAAGACTCGAGGTTGCTGCAAATGTGCAAGTCTAATGGAAGGCACAGCCAGCCTAGACCCCAGCATTGGGTCTTAAATACCTAAAGACATTCTCGCCAGCATTATTTCTGTATTTTTTTTTTTTAATGCTGAATTGTATGTTTTAGAATACACAGCTGTCTTTGTTCAGAATAAACCAAAAATAGCAGCTTTTCCTCTGCTTAGCTGGGTGTTAAATTATTTACATTTCAAAACCCATAAGTAGAAACAATGACTGCATTTCCAGAGCCTGCTCTTGCTGTCAAATATCCTTTTCTCTTCTGCAACCTAATTTAGACTTCCTTTTTAGAGTTGCAGTTTAGCTCCATTTCCAATTATATTAGAGGAACCAAGATTTCAGGCCATTATCTCATCATTTCCATGAACAGTGACAAGGGATGTTCTCTGTGAAGGCAAAGATGGCTCTCGTGGTGCCCGCACAGTGGTGGCCCATAGCCGGGGATGCTCGGACGTGGGGAGGAGGAGAGGAGGATTCAGCCCCCGTGGTCCCATTGGGTTTGGGCCACTCGAAGATGCTTTGCTTCACCCACACAATCCTTGCAAGGTTGTCCTTTTCCCCTCCAGGGTCAGTGGGGAGCCTCTCCAGGGAGGTGTGGTGTCAGAGGGCACTGCCAAGGGAGGCTTGTCCTCCCTGTTTCCCCTTGCTGGGGCCACTGAGGCGGGTGGTGCTCCCCAGGGTGCTTGTGCTGTTGGGACACCAAGCTTGGCTAGGAGGACATGGCCACTAAAGCAAACCCAGAAGAAACTGTGCTGCCATGGAGGGTACTGAAAGCCCAAGGAGAAACCCCAAGGCATCGCGGGACACCACATCCTGAGATCCTTCTTGTGGTCAGGGCTGCGACATTAAACCCAGTGCCTGGAGACCACCCCAGGTCTCAAATATCACCTAATTTCACCAGGCTGCTTCTGTGAAGGGCTGGCTGAGCCTCAGCATTTGTTTACTAAACCCCAAACTCCCCTTGGCACCTCCCCGCTTCCTGCTCACCCTTGCCAGGTGCTTTGCGCTGCCGTTGCCAGAACCATTGCGCAAGTACCAGCCACCTTTGCCCCGTTCCCAGTTAAATCCCTGTGTGCGTTACTGCTGGCATGGTGACTGCCTATCCAAAAGGCAGAAGGAGCTGAGTAGTGACATGAACACCCTGGACAAGGAACATAGACTTTAGGTCTTATTTTGCATAGGTTCACCAAAACTCATTAAATTTGTTACTCTTGTAGCAGACCAGCATCCCAGTGGTGCATACTCTTCTTGGACATTTATAAAAGGAATATTCTGCATCTAACTGGAGTCTCAGCATTGCCAGGCCCTGTGATTTTATTACCAATCTTCTGATATTTGGAATTTTTCATAAAACTGCGGCTCTTGGATGCAAGTAATTAAGTGAGACTCTCAGCTTTCACTGAGAAATGAGAGGAAGTTTCTAGTCCTTATGTTTCAGAAAAGATGCAAAATGTGCCTAAAGGCGCAGACTCCAAAAGGCAAATTAAAAGAACCAATATGTTTTATTTCTTTTTAAAACAATTGTGATTTAGGGATGGGAATGGGGGGCTTGATTCATGATTTATAGATTCTGCGCTTGGCCACTCTCCAGCCTCAATGACGGCTCCATGCAGATGGATCCGGGGCTTTTTCAGAGCTGCTCAGTGGTTTTCACCTGGTTCCACACAGAACTTTTAAATAAAACCCCCAGAAAAATCTATATAAGACTTATCCTACAGTAGGCACAATTTAAAAACAGTATGTGCCATTTTATAACCTGGCTAGATCTGAAATCTCATGTATTTAGATTCAAATGGGAGATACTACCACTCTGCCAACATGCTGAACAACGCATTTAACCGGGGTGGGTGGCACTGAAGGTTTGAAAAAATGGGTTTCTGTGTGTATTTTGGAGGGCTCAGGGTTGGGACTGGCCCTTTTTTAAATCCGGTTGGTATTTGCATCGCCCCTATACGTTATTTCTTAATCTTGCTGTGCTGCTGCTCCCCACCAGGCCACAAAAAGCACCCCTTGCCCCACTGTGCCTTCCCTGCACAGAGGCTGTGCCGGGGACTTGGCTGATCTGAGGCCAGCTGCAATCCATACAAACACTGACTCCAGTGGGTCCCAGTTCTGGCTGCGGATGCAGCTCTCTCTTACAAGCGATTACAGACGACGAGACGTGAATAGGCATTAACAGATTTATTGCCCCATAATACCAGATGCACAGTAAATATCCTAGTAAAAAATTGTCCCTCAGGAAGGCAGAACCTTGTCAAACTTCATGCTATACCCCATATACGTGTGCTACGTGTGTTTGTGTTTGTTTTGAGAAGAAACACCCAAACTGCCTTTCCCACTTTATAAGATAAAGGACTATGAAAGGCTATCACACCATGCCGGCCCTGGGTCACAGGAGTGCAAACAGGTGTCAGTAAATGTTTGTGAACTACAAACACGTGTATCAGGGAGGCTGGGGGTGAGACCTGTACAACAGGAGAGCAAATTGGAGATGCTTTTCTTTCAGGGTGCAGGGTCTGGTTAGGGAGGCAGACCTGGTTAGGTGGCCCCGGCTGAGCCTTGTTCCAAAATTGCAGCCGAGTTATCTTTGGAGAGGGGCCCAAGTGGTTTGGGGCTGAGGCTCTCCAATGCTCGTGCCCTCACTGGGCAAGAACAGGGCTGTTGTCTGAGATAAGCATTTCTGGTGGGCTTCAGACCCATCACCTTATGCCAAGACATCCCCTTAGGTAGAGAAAGGGCATCAAGTAGACGTCGTAGCTTCAATACCAGGGTTTGGGACAGGTATCTACATGGGTTGCCCGCGTTGGTCCTAGTTTCTGGAGCAGACCCTTCATGATGGGGCTGCAGCTACTTTCTGGTTCAGGACCTGCCTGGCAGCACCCCTTTCCTGCTCCTCAACTCACCCCTGCATCAACATGGCCTCGTGCCTGTTTGCAGGCTGTGAACTCTTCTCCTTTGGGTGTTTCTCGGGGTGTTTTTGCCATAGCACTGATCACATCTCAGGGAAGCAGCAGGACCATGCAGCAGGACCTTGGGGAAAGCAGGAGTGTCAGAGGCTACCATGGACAAAGGACTTGGTCCCAAATCGCAGGGCTGCAAACAAACCCCTATGTGTGGGCATTGCTCAGCAGGAGCATCCCAACCACATTTCCCCAGGAATGGGGCAGGACTTATTCCCGCATCCTTTCCCTCTCACCTTGCATTTTATTTCATTTTTTTAGTGAAAATCTATCGGAGGCAGCTGCAAGCAAAAAAAAAAAAAACCACCAAGGCTCATCAGCCAGCAAGTGCCCGCAAACCAAGAGCCTGAATTTGCTTGTCAGGCGCTGCAAACCAGAGCGGCTGTAACCGGTGTAAACAAGAGGATGCTGCTGCGTGGCCAAGCCTGGTGCTGCTGGGGAAGCCGATGTACACAGCTCCACCTTAAACTGCAGAGAGCACCTTAAGCTTTCTTCTGGCCTCCTGCCACCGAAACTGCTCCAGGCTGAGCTTTAATCAGAAGGAAGCCTGTGCTTTGCACGGTGGGGGAAGGGGCCTCCAGAAGGACATTTCTCCATTGATTTTTTAATTTTAAAAGTTTATTTCTTGGGCGGTGGGGTTTTTACTTCCCCTTGACACAATAAATTTCAAATTGATTTTGCAGTCCTCTCTCCCCCATCCTTGTACTCTCCCTCTCAAAGGCAATTGAGATGAAAGGTTTTATTTGTCCCCCTGGCATCCCCTGGTCCCCTGTGATGCTCTCTGAAGAGGGTTGCCACAGCTGGGCCCTGGGCAGGGACACACTCAGAAAGGGGGGGGGGGGGGGGGTGTGTGCAGCTCCACCCAAGGACCTCCTCAATGGGCACATCTAGGGATCAAGGCTCGGTCTCCTCCCTGAGGGCTGAGGGTCCTCAAGTGGAGACTGGATGCCCTTCGCAAAGCACCCACACGTCCCCCAGCCCCCGACTGTGTCCCCAGCCCGTGGCTCTCTCTTGAGCAGAGCCGATGAGAGGGTCTATTTTTCACCAGGCATTTCCTGCTAATCAGACCATTAGTCCTTGTGCTGATTAACCAACTAGTTCTCTATTTAATTAAAATATATGCTTTTTTGAAGAGCCAGAGGTTTCAATCATATTTTATTCTTATCGTTCCAGATCTGATTGGCATTAGCCACGGGGAAACCAAAGCAATTAACCCTTTCCCTTGCTGAGGGGGGCATCAGGTTTATCATTGACCATTTTCCCAGGGAGGCTGCGGATTTTTATAACGTGCTTTGCACCAGAGCCTGAAGATTTCAAAACATTTATCCTTACTTTCACAGGGTTGCTCTGTATCATTCAAATACAATGCAAGAAATATGCTAGCAAGGAAGCCTAGCACGAAATTGGTATCATTATGCAGAGAAAGCGATGTAGAGCCAGATCCTGATCGAAAAGCAAAGCAGATCAAGTGGATTAGGTTAGGTTTCTCTGCCTGAGCAGGGTCCTGCCAGCCCCTGGCAGTGCTGTCAATAGTGTCCCTGTGTGCAGCCCATGGGCAAGCACTGGAGCGGGTTCGTGCACTGCTGTAGCCTGGAAGAGGCTTTACAGGTCATGCCATGTTTCCAGGCTGTTGGAAAGTGGGAGACTTCAGCAGCCAAGTAGGAATTTAGGGTGGGGAGAGATGTGATCTGTCGCAATTAACCCTGAGTAGTGGGTGGACGACAACAGAAATGTTCAAATGTTTGTTTTACAATGAAAATAGTGAGCGCTTGGCTCACCTGGGGGTGCCTGGCCATACCCAGCTGTACTCATGAGATATGGGAGGAGGATGCTGAGCACGGCCAGCCAGCAGCACCATGACCCCCGAGCCCAGCTCTGCTGTGCCCATGGAGCATCAGCCCCGCATGCTGCAGGAGAATTTGGGACAGGGCTCTTTTTTAAGTAAGGCTTTGGTATCTCATTACCAACCTCAAAAATATTTGACTATAACTTACTTTTGAGGTTTGGGCTAAGTCCAGGGACTCCAGCAAGAGAAAAGTCAAATCTAAATAAACGAGTTCAAGTTCAAACCTCTCCAGCCCTGGCTGTGGGGCGTTCCCCTGACACTGCCCAGGGCGCCTGGGGTGCTGGGAGAGCCCTTCTGCAGAGAAACTGCTGCACAAAAGGGTTTGGAAAGTATTTTCCAGAGGCAGCTAATGGCCCATCTTTCATCTTGCAAAAAAACACAAGCTCATAATTTGCTCCTCTGCGTTTCCCCATGATGGCAAGCTACGCCTCTTGGGATTTATTTCTTTCCTCCCCACCTGACCGTGTTTCCCACGGCCCATGGGGGCACAGCCTGCTCCCTGCCCTGTGTTTTATCCCGCCGCTAGCCTGGAGTAAACTGGTGCTTTGTAAAACAGTCTTCCACTTTTCTTCTGCTTTGTGTTTCCTGTCAGAGGGCCACAGCGGTTTGTGCTTAGAGGCAGCCGCAGCCCTGCCTTGCTCTCCTCCTTGCAACTGAGATGAAAGCCTCCCCATGCACCACCCTGAACGCAGAGACATCATTGCAAAGATGTGAGCTAAACCCTCGGTCACCACCACAGCCCTGAGCCTGGGCAAACCTTTCATAAGCCTTGAGAGCATTGAGGCGTTTGCTCGCTGCAGCAAGGGTCCCCTTCAGCAGGGTTTCTCCTGCACCTGCTTCACCCTGCATCGTGGTGGTGGTTATAAATGGATCCTGCAGAGTTTAGGGAATTGCACAGCCTTCTGCTTTTGGTTTCAGATATTGCTTCCATCAGGAACAGTTTCCTATCCATCTTCCCAAACACATATGGCTAGATGGAACTAAACAAACAGATTCACATGCTGGAAAAGATCTGCCTGAAATCTCTCAGACAGGATCATGTTTGGTCCCAGCGGGAATATCCGTGCGGCAGCACTGGGCAGCCTCTCACCGCAGCGCTGAGGATGGCTGGTGCTGGAGGTGGTGCACCCTGGCTCTCTGCTTTCATTTTGGCCATCGCCTGGGACCTCTAATGGGACAAGGATGGTCAGGGTTGTCCAGATCTGACAAATCATGTTTTGCATGGGTAAAATGTCCTCCCTCACCTTTTGCATGCACACAAATTGCACTTGCACTGCAGCAATTGCACCATGGTGTGTGCACGTATTTGTGTGTGCAACAGCAGAGTATGCTCATATAGTCACACACCGCTGCTTCTGCCCCTGCAGCAATGCCCACTCCATAGCTGGGGTTGTGGAGAAGGACTAAACAACCATCCCATCTCTTTGGACAAGATGCTGCTGCCTGGCCTTTGGGAGAATCCCCTAAACCGATGCCAGGGACCTGCCACTGGAGAAGTTAGCTCACACCGAGGTTGTGCATGGATGTTCTCACACCAGCGGGCTGCATGCAAGTGAGCTGCTTTGGGGAGGAGACGTTGGCTCTCTGCGCTGGTAGCACATTTTTCTGCTTGAATTGCTGTAACATCAGCCAAATAAGGAGGGATTGCAAATGATCACAAAAGCAAGGGAACTCCTAGGGTTCAACATGCCGGGAATATCAAGCTACTGTCTGGAAAAATACAAAAAATGCTGTTGATTCATTCCTGCAGCCCCTGACATATAAATTAGGTAACTAACCTGACCTGTGACTGTTTCTCCGAGAGACTGGCTGAGACATGACAAATATGCCTTTCAACATACCAGGGCTGATTACTAAGAGCGCTATGGGAATAGCTCAGAGCCTCACGGTTACATTATAAAAAACAAGACACCACTTAAGGCAGACCACGCCGCTGTCGGAAAGCCCTCGTGTCCCATCCGCCTTGCTTCAGAAGAGCTGTGCCAGGAGCCCTAGGCATGGCAGGGTGGGTGATATTCAGGGTGTCTTTAGGGAAAATGCTCACTCTCATCCAGAGCAAAAGGACTTTGGACCATATTTTGTTTGAAGGATGGGGTTCAGGTTTGTGGATGGTCTTTGCTGGTCATCAATGTGGACACGGGGTGCCCCTCCGGCTCCCAGGGTGGATGAATTCCCCCTCCCCAGGGCCAGGAGCTGCTGCTCCCAGGAGTCAAACATACCCACCCCCTGAAGACATGCCGTCAGTATTGACACTGATAAAAGCGGCTTTCCAGGCATGCAAAAAAAAATTATTTCATTGCCGTCATGCTGGATTTATTGCGTGTTGACAGACCTCGGAACAGGGCAGCTCCTGCTCCCCCCGACGCTGCTGAATCACTCGTGGGAAATGTTGGGTTCACCACTTGCTGGGGAGGGGCTGGGCAGAAAATGCTTGTCTGAATTATCCCCCATAAAACATGTGTGTGTATCCCAAAGCCTGAGCTATAAAGTGGCCAAGCCTCAGCTGAGGTGGTGGTTGTGAGGTCTTGCTGCGAGTGGGGGTGGTACCTGGTTGCCCCCTGGAAAGCAGTGGGGTTGGGGTGATGAATGAAACCTATGCTTCAACCTGAGCACAGAACCTTGCACCATACTTATTCCCAGTTAAAACAAGGATGGGCAACACAGCTTAGCTGAGACTCTGCAGCCGAGCGTGGCCATGGTTGAGGTGAGGGGAGATTTTGCAGCGCTCGTGGCACAGCAGTCAGAGGTTTACTAGGGCAGATTTTCACCTAGTGCCTGTTCACACCTATGGACAGCTCAGATATTTGGGACTGGCGTCACTTGTGTTTGCATCCCCCTGCTCAACGCTGCTACCTGCCCCGTGCCCCTGAGGGCACCTGCCCGTGCCTCTGCAAAACATGCCATCACCTGCCTGGTCCCCTCCACAGCCACATCCCCCACCTGTAAATTTTGGCTGGATGGGAAAGGTCTGAGCCAGCCTCTGAGCATCCTGCACCAACATTTCCCATCCTGCTTGAGGCTGTGGGCCCATACAAGGCGGTGGTCCCAACGCTGCGTGTTTCCAGGACAAATTTTTCCCAGCAGAACTACGCAGGCTCGCTTCAGGTTTAGCTAATGACTCCTATTCCTCTCCCATCTGCCCAAGCCATTCAATCCTTGAGTTTCAACTTGCAGTTTCACAACGCGTGGCTTTGTTTCAAAGGGTGACCAAACTGCAAATCAGCCCCTTCATATTCCCAGTCATGCACTTTACATTAAGCAATTAAACTGAGCAATAAATATCACTTTGTTGTGAACGAGCCTCCATTTCCTTTCCTATTTTAATAACAATAATGGTCAAACTTCTGTTTAAGAAGCAGTTTCTGGTTCTATTAGGAAATGTGCCAACCTATTCAAAGAGACACAAGATTTGTATGGAGAGGTAATAGCTTTTATTAAGCCAAATTGTATAATTAGTGAAAAAAAAACAGCCAAGCTTTCAGGCACAGTCCTTCTTCTTGTCTGGGGAGAGACAATGGCTCCTGGCAGCTGCAAAACAGCTGTATGTCAGGTATTGCTCTAGACCAGGTCTCTTTGATCAGTGCTGCTCTGCCTGGGGCATGGTGTCTGCACAGGGTAATGGGCACTGGCTCCCACACTTGCCTGGGCTGAGTTTAAGGGGGGCAGCTCCAGTTTGGGCAATGTGTGTCCTCAGGTTACACTGAGCATAGTTTCAGGGTTAGGTGTATTTTTTTTAATTTTTTTTTTGCAAGTTTCAGTTTATCTTACAGCTTTTAGGAGGACCTCTAACCTACAAAAGCCACCTCTTGTTCAGTGTTGCAGCCATAAAAACAAAACTCTGTGCTGAATACACACCAGCCTCAAACGGCCTGTGTCTCCTGTTGTACACAAAGAGCTCACTTTTTCTTTTTTTTAAAAAAAAGTAATTTTCCGAACATCCAATATGAGCGCATGGGATTCCCACAACTTCTTCTGGCACAGCCTTTGCTTCATCTTTCAGACTGGAAACCTCTTGGGCCAGGGACCATGGTTTTAATTATACACGGCTCCCAGCTGAGCAAAACCATCAGTCCTTATTAAGTGAATAAATAATTACTTCAGTGAAGCACAACGCTTTCCTGGCTCAAACCCATTACTGAAGTGTTCATAGGTCATGGTGTATTTGTTAGCATAACTTAAATAAGATATGCGGATTGGACAACCCATCAGCAAAGATGTCAAATTAGCCTCCAAATCCTGTAATATACTTTGGTGGCAGATGCTTCAATTTATTAGTGACGCACAGCCATCGTTATCCGTCACCGCAGGAGCACAGGACCCTGTCACTGGACTCCACGTGAGGATGTCCCAATATGGTCTTCAAAGACTGGGAGAGAAGAACTAGGTGAAGCTGCTGACATCTCACAGCACAACTGGCCTGGGCCAGTACTGCTCAGCAATTATGAAATGCAGGATCAAGCCCTCTCCCTTCATCAAGGGATCAGATCCTACAAAAAGACATTGTGGTCCTGGACTGCTCCCAGCACCTGCATCATGCAGGTTCAATGCCTAAGTTGTTCAGGTGCTGGAGAGAGGATCTCCATGCCCACGTCCCACCACAGCCCCGTTAATGTGCAGAGACTTTGAAAGTTGAATAACCAGCAAAAGTTAATTGGGCTACGCCTGTCACATCCCCTTTTTATACCAGTCACTAATTTACAGAAGAGTAAGAGCTAGATGGGAAGAGGATAATTAGAGGAGAGAAAAAAATAACAAACCCCAATTCCCAGAAGAAAAATATAGATGCCAGGGTGGAACGCAGGCTTCCCCACTTGTTTTACTTTGTGCCTGCAAGCTCCTGAACTGTGTTTATCCACGGTTTATTTGTGATCAGACCTTGGAGTAATAAATAGACAAACTGCCCTGCTCCCACAGGGACTCATGCCCTACAGGCTAAAGTTTTTTTTTCTCCTCTCTCACATCCAGCTCTAGAAAACGACAGACACTTTTGGCACACAGCTGCCGCTGTGGTGTTGGATGCTCACTCTGGTTGGGCCCCAGGTCATCATCTCCCATGATGATGTCTCCAGCCATAGCTTGGCCTCCCACATTGCTGTCAATAGCTTTCCATCGGGCATGAGAGCTGCCAGCCTCATCCTCCTCCCACTGTGATATTCGCTATTTTGTATCGCTCTGAAGCTTTTGAGCAGCTGTTTTAGATCACCTGCAGCCAAAGCCTCCATGCCCAGCCACACTGAACATCGCTCCATGTGTTTCTGGGCTACTCTGCCATCTCAGTCGCACCTTCCTCTCTCAGGGTTTTATTGCCATAATTTTCCCAAAAGATGCTGTTGCCTTTCTGAGCTGCTGTGCACGCTCGGGCACCGTTGACTAAACAGCAAGGTCCCCAATTGCTCTCATCATCCCTTCATTGGGATGATGTCATTCACTGTTGACATTGCCTGTATGCACCACTGGGGTAGCTTCTCTCTAGTTTATGCATCTCCCTGGCACTACCCAGACTGGCAACCACAAGCTCTGTAGACAAATGCCACCTTATGGGTTATGGGCATTTTATCCAGGAGGTTACACAGAATGTCCACTTCACACCCTCCAATGTCACTACATGCTGTGTATTAGGCACAGGATTGTTCAAAGAAGAAAAAAAAAAAAGTAAAAATCACAAATGCTACAAATATGCAGCAGGCAGCCATCAGAGAAGTCTCAAGACCCACACAGCCAGGAATCTTCTTGGATAAAAAGGCAGAGATTATTGCAGGAAGTCTGAGAACAATGCTTGACTATTTAAGGACAACAGTGTTTCCTTTCTGAACATCAGCATCATTTATTTGTTTTGGAGTCCAGCCAGATATCATTTGATGTCTGCTCTGCTGTTAAGGTGGAAAAGTATTTGAAAGAACTTGCTCAATGTTACCAAAACATAATTGGCCTATATTTCTCTTCATGTGCATTAATGCCTCGTAAACCATCCATGACTGCCACAAGATGTTATGGATACCAGAATTATAAATTAATTCAAAAAGCTGTAGAATTCTTGAAAAAAGGTCCACTGAGGATAATCAAAATCAAGTGTTGCAGATTACTGGCAGCTGGGAAGATACTGTCTGACTGCTTTTGCATTGTCCTCATGCTCTTCCCAAGCCACCCAGCACTGGCCATTGAATAAAGACAGGATATAAATGGGCTTTTGCAATGACCCAGTGTGATGGCTTTATGCTCATCTATGGAAGAGGTGCATTTTCTAGCAGGGCTGCAATCAGCCTCTGTGCCAACCCTACCACTGATGTCCTATTTTCTCTACTGCGACATCAGATTTCAAAGCAACGTCCAGGGCTAACCACACATTGGCTTCGAAGGCTTCATTACCATCATATTCTACAAGACATATTTAAATTTAAACAGTTATCAGGCTAGATGACAACTTGAGGAAGAGATGGGGAATATGGTGGTCTTGTTCTGCTGCCAAATGACGAGATGTCTTTCAGTCTCTGTCACTGCTGGGCTGCAGCATCTCTGCTACGGAAAGTTTTAACTGACCTCTAACTCTTCCTTTCCCTCTTGCAGCCTTCTGTGTCTTCCAAGACCGCTGTTGGAAGGGCCTAGAAAAGCTTTCAAGTGCCTATTTTTGAGAATGGCACTCTTTCAGCTGGAAAGTGTGGTATAGGATGACATGAAACGGGAATGTTACCTCTCAAAGCCTGCTGAAACCAACAGTTGTTTTCCAAATCCTTTAGCTGCGTATGTAGGAAATTTTCATCTAGTCTTCATATCCTGTTGAACAGAAATGGGCCTTCCCTGCACCCCAGCAAGGCAACGCAATAGTATGCTATAGGATACGGTGTTACTCAAAACTAGACGAGACCTATGGTCTCCGTGCAGAGCACTGACATGCCTCCACAGAAAATTACAATGAACACATGGAAGAAACAAAAGATGTCAGGTCACTACGGTTTGCTTGGTTGGCATCACCACCGGTTTAAGTCCCCCTGAGCAGTAAGGTGCAGAGGGCTCTGGTTTCCAGGTGCAGCTGGGTTGCAGCCTCCAGCTCAGCTGGAGAGAATTAGGGAAGCTCAGACTTCTCCTATAAAGGGACTGAGGGTCACTAACAGAGAGCTTTTCCACTTTTCCTCTCTTGTCTTCTATTCTTCCATATTTAAGGAAATGCTACTAATCTCTGTTTTTAAGGGTATTAAGGCACTCTGTATGTCTGCTTTTAACGAGACAAGTGAGCACAGGGGCTAGGTGGGTTTTGTTGGGGGAGTCTAACACAGACCATGGTGTCAGGGCTCCTGGCTCCTGTCCTGTTGTAAGGGCTCTTCAGCAGTCCCACCAGAAGAAGGCTGCCCAGAATGGTGATGGGGAGGAAGGTTGTGGGGAAGGGATGGGCTGTGTGAGGGCCCCAGCCCCCCTCAGGAACAGCGTGTTGAATAACACAAGAATAACTTCTTGTGTTGAGGTCTAGCTTCAAGCACGTTAAGTGTTGATGCTGTAGAGCAGTCTGCTATTTTCCTGCGTCCTTGGATGAAGAACTGCCCAACACAGGCATGAAATGGAGGAGAAAGCACCGGAGGGACAACACCCTTCAGAGACACAAAACAGGTAAGCTTTTAACCGTGAGCCTCTAGATCCTATGCAACACTCAAAGCACTTCCATGAGTAACGCAGCAATGAGGAAATAATGTCATTTTCAAATGCAACTGTGTCCTCGGTGAGGTTAATATATCAAATTGGGACTAGTCTTCAGAACAAAAAACCTGCCTCAAAAGACCAGAAATGAGGAGAAATAAGGAAGGAAACCCAATGAGGTTGCAGCCTCAATCTGAATTTAAGGGCTGTGACCACAAAATAGCATAGAAAAGCAGCAGGAGACTCATTAACAGTTTGTAGTCCCTAATGGGTGACTAAGAAAGTAAGGTTGCTGCAAGGAAATGCCAGTATTGCTTCAGGACTTCTGATTTTTTAATCAGGGATCTCAAGTCCTTGTAAGTCAAGATCAGAGCAGTGCAAGCTGTGGGATACCTGTTCCCGGATCAGGCCAGATGGAAATGAAGCCAAAGCCAACAAGTTCCCCAGACTGGGGCTTGCGGGGGCTGTCTGGAGGAAGCGGTTATGGCCGATGCTGCAGGCTGCCCCGTGGAGTCCTTTCATTATTTAGGCAGAAGAAACACACACCCCCTTCCCCCCTCACTTGCACTAGAACTAACCCTCAGTCAGCCAGAGGAGTGGTCTGTATTTTTAATACCTTTTTTTGCACTTCATTACTGAGGGCCTTAAGTAGACTATGTCATTGGTGATGACATAACAAATAGAAGTGAGCTGCAGAGCAGTATAAGTGAAGGGGAAATTAAGCCATTTAGCACACAGGCAGATGTGTGTCTGGGTCGAGGCAGGATTTTTTTAATTAAAAAACTGGAGAAAATCAACTTGCTTCAAATGAAATAAGTGCCAAGGCAACTTGATCTGGCCTGCAGACTGCCCCCTGCTACTGCTGTCTGCTGCAAGAAAAGCAGAAGTGAGTGGGCAGAGTCCGGTTCCTATTCAGGATTGTACAACCAGACCTGCCCTAGAGCTGCAAAGCAACCAGACGCTGAAATCCAGCCAGTTTTGTGTTGTTTCTGCAGTGCTGTCCAAATGTGCTATTGCTGTTTTGGCATCATCTGTTTCTTTCCTCTTTTCTACCCTAATTCCTATAGCTTCTTGACTTCTGGTTAATGTAAAGAGTTAAATTGTTTATTATACTGGAACATGATTTCCAGAAAAAAGCTTGGACGTTTTTGTGTTGCGTGTGACTGATGAACCAATCATGATTTCTGCTACTGTGGTTAATGTTTGGAAATAATCTTTAACTGTTTATGCAAATAGAGTTTACTCTGTCCTTTCTGGTGAATTAGTGAAGTCTGTGTAACTAAACCCTAACAACTGGCCTATGACTCGTCACCTGCATATCAGATTGTTTGCTCTGTTTTTACGATGGGGTGGTGGAAAGTTTTTTTTTTTTA
Organism: Leptosomus discolor; assembly: GCF_034619465.1. Lineage (NCBI taxonomy): Eukaryota > Metazoa > Chordata > Aves > Leptosomiformes > Leptosomidae > Leptosomus > Leptosomus discolor. The sequence goes on along the minus strand of NC_141397.1, from coordinate 58,195,973 downwards.
CATGGTAGGTGAGGTTGGAGATAAAGCATAGGAAAAGCTGTGCTGCTGTTGTGAAATTATTTCTCATTCCTCAGTCTGTGGGGACTTGCAAACATTTTTCAAAAATAAGGGAGGAGCAGTCTTAACAAACACAGGAATGAGATTTCTGTTCCCACCTAGGAGCAAAGTGCCCTGACCACACCAAAGTGTGGAAATGCAAGCACTCGGCTGCTTGTGTGCCAAGACTGTGGACTTAAGGTGATGGCGAAGCTTGTAGGGGATCACTGAGTGTCTGATGTCTCTGCAGCTCTGCTGAATTACAAAGTGCAAGATGGAATTGTTGGGTTTTTCTTTATCCCTATTGTTTTAGCAAGCTGCTGTTGCATTCCTGGGGCAGAGTCTACTTTTCAGATTGGCAAACTGTAGGTTAGGCTTTCAATTGATTTATGGCTTGTTTTCCTAGAGTGGTTAGCTAGCTAAGACAGAAAAGAGAAGAAGGATCTAGACACCATATATTATCTTGTTTCAAGACCTTTCCAAGAATTTTGGCTCAGGGGCTAAGGGAAGGGCCCTCTTCCATGTAGGAAAAAGACAAAGCAGTGAGAAAAGTGCAGTTGTACTCCTTGGGATTTGAGGACTGGGTTTTGGAGGTATTTTAAATTACATTGTGGGAACTTTTAGATGTTATACACAGAGTAGCTCGTAGGCTTGTGTCTAGCTTCAAAACAGCCCTAAGAAATAAGGAAATACTGATTCCATCTTACACTTAGAGAATTGAGGAGCAGCAAAGAGATGTGTGAGGGCTTGCTAATGGGAAATGCAGAGCACTGACCTGCCTGTAGTGGAGCATCCTGCAGGAGAACCATAAACGGCTGTCGTCCTCCAGGAGCTGCTGCAGCCCCCTTTCTGATGTTTGGCTAAAATGTAGCTTTCCTCCCAATAACTGGGCTTCCCTAGCACTGGCCCAAACCACAGCTTTAAACCAGAGCTTCAGACCCGTCCCGTGAAAGGTCGAGTCTCTCTGCTGTGGTGCACCAGGCCCTCCATTTCCCCTGTTTTCACAATGGACAGCCCACTGACTACAGAAATACTATTTTTGCAGATATCTTTTGAGTAGATCTTGAGCAGTTTTGGGGTGACCTACTTCCTTGGGTTGCTGTCCTCTACTTGGGTAAGATGCTTAGAACTATGTTCAGGAACGTTAAAACAAAACAAACAACCAAAAAAACCCCAACCAAACACTAACTGCAGTAGATGTCTCCTGAGAAATACTGTGAAGCGAGGTGTAATCACCCAGCCTCCGCTGTGCTATCAGATGTGAGAATAAACAGCAGAACAAGAGCACTCCTGTGGCGCAGCCTGATGGCAGCCCAGCCATCCTGGGCCCTCTAGGCTACCCTGAGATGCTGCAGGGGCTCACAGATGCCTGTATTCCCCCTGCAGCCAGGTCCACACCAGACCTGAGCACCTCCACAACTGAGCGCACTGCTGGCGTTACCCCACATCACTGCAGACAGCTTGAGGTGGATCACCCTTACCTGGATGTAGAGGGTGCAAAGCCTGTGTGATGCTTGAACCAAACCCCCACCCTCAATGAGCTTCACTTTGTCTTTAAGAAATAGGTCAATCATGACAGTGCATAATCCTACTTTTGGTAGACCTGTGTGATATAATTATTGCTGCCAAAGACCCTGCTTATTTAATGGCTCAGTAATAGATGAGGTCCAAAAGATCTTGGAGCAAATAAATGTTTTGAACTGGGAAGTTAGAAAATGGAAGGAAGGAGAAGCAAAAAAAAAAAAAAAAATAGGATCCTATCACATGGCTGCTCTTAGCTTTCAACTTGGCCCCCCTGAATGTTTCCAAAACAGCAGGAGTACGACTTGGCTGTAAGTCTGTGTTATGTAATAGCAATTTCTTTGTTTCCTCTCACTTTAAGGTTTAGCAACAGGAAAAAAAAAAAACCTCGTATATAGAAACGGGGTGGGGGAGGGCATGTGAAGATGATGCTGAATCCCTTTGAGCTATTAATGGAGAATTGCATAACCGCTGCTGTGAGGTTGCTAGGTTTTACCACGTCCCTGCGCCGTGTTAAATATTAACAGTACTTGTGCTTTCGGTGGTATGGCTGCTGCTGAGCCTGGATACGGCCTCGCCAATCCCCACGGCTGGCCGGGTTTCCATGGAGCCGATAGCACCCCTTCCCTTCATTCACAATGAAATCCTCCCACCGCTTGGCTAAATCCATCCCAAAACCGAGGCGTGTACAAACGAAGCAGAGCAGTTTTTCGGCATTTGCTCCATGCCTCGTGAATGTGCGGGGGTGTGCTCTCTTCGTCTTAAAAAAAGCAAGATTTAGAAATGATGCTTATTTTGTCTTGCCTGGCAGATCTGCGGAGCTGCATTGTGCTTTTAACCCTCCTCTCACCAGCTCTGAAATAGCTGCCTGTGAGGCTGGACTTCTTTCAATACTTAAAGGGGGCTTATAAGAAAGATGGGGGCAGACTTTTCCTAAGGGTCTGTTGTGGTAGGACAAGGGGTAATGGTTTTAAACTAAAAGAGGGTAGATTTGGACTAAATATAAGGAAGAATTTTTTTTTTGTTTTTACGATGAGGGTGGTGAAACACTGGCACAGGTTGCCCGGAGAGGTGGTAGAAGCCTCATCCCTGGAAACATTCAAGGCCAGGTTGGATGGAGCAATGAGCAACATGATCCAGCTAAAGATGTCCCTGCTCACTGCAGGGGGCTTGGACTAGATGGCCTTTAGAGGTCCCTTCCAGCCCAAAATATTCTGTGATTCTGTGATTCTTCTCCTCATCTACGTTTCTTCTGTTTCCTGGTTTAAATTAGCCTGTAAAATCTTCTGGATTAGATATGCAAAAAATAAATACAGTGTCTCCTAAACCATGGATTTGCTGCCTTTTCCTCCAGCAACACACCTCTCATCAAAGCCTTTCAGATTTACATTTAAAGCATCCTAATGGAGTTAATGGTGCAGATTATCAACACATTGGCTTCATGGGACCAGTTTACGTCCATGCTGGGATCAGTTTTCATCTGTGCTGGATGCTGAGAGGTTTTGCTTGCTGTTGCTCTTTGCAGAAGGGCAACACTAGATGCTAGAGATCTGCATATTCAATATGCATGTGAGCTCAAACAGCTTTTTGTTATGTCTCTAATTAGGCTAAGTAGGGTGTTGGATTCAAGTGCTAATTAGAAATGACCACTCTAAAATACATTAGGATATTTAGGGCTGTATGCTGTTTGCATATTCAGGTTCCAGCTCCTGCTGACTGCTTTGTGTGAGTAATGAGAGGAGTCTGTCCACCTAATCCCTTTTAACCTGTGATATTATTTATTTTATTTCATATTTTTTAACCATGCCCAAGAAAATAGGTTTCTACCGATAGGAATAAGCACACATAGGACATGGTGTTATCCCTGGCAAAAGGGAGAAGGGAGTGTCTGGCAGTGAGAGGCAGGGGCTGGCAGTCAGGATTGGCCTGGCCAGCTCTCTAAAAATAATGATGTGATTATCCCCTGTTTACCCAGCACTGAGAAGGGGGTCCCTGGGAGTACCCTGGGGAGGAATTTAGGCTCATAGAGTAATATAGGTTGAAAGGGGCCTCAGGAGGTCTGTAGCCTTGCTTGGAACAAGGTCAGTGAGGAGGGCAGACCAGGGTTTACTCAGCTGGGTCCTGAAGCCCTCTGAGGATGGGGACAGCTCAGCCTTTCTGGGTAAATGTCACACTACTTCTGACCAGCTGCTTCACCATGATTTTGTATGTGCAAAATGAAGAACCTGATGCCCTCCTGGTATATACTCTCCCTTACCATTGCAAGTGCAACAGTAAGCCTACAGGCAGGCTCGGAAGGAGACAGAAGTCTTTGCTACAATTGCTCTGCTTCAGTGAGGACTTCAGGTCCAATAGAAATGGGGAGTGTTAGCTCAGATGTACTGATGAGGGGTATCATCAAAATCAGTTGTGAGTCTCAATGGAGAGGGTTGTGCCCTGAGCTGGGCCAGGGCAGATGGTCTCCTCCTTTTCCACTGGAGCCATCAAAAGGCAAGACAGACTGGTCCATGATGTTCATAGACATATGAATTTCCAATGAAGTGGTTTGATAGGAATAAATTTAACAATCTCAAAGAGCTTAATTTAAGAGATACTGAGAATATGACACCAACAGATCAGCTAAAGGGGTTGGGGGGCTCTTGGCACCTTCTGAGATGAAGCTGCAAAAAGGAATGGGAAGACTTCAGGTCACTTGTGCAAACAATGGCTTCTTGAAACAGCCAGTTAGTGGAAAAGGTAACCTCTGCTTCCTAAATCTACCTTGTGGGGTGTAAGCAAGGGCAAGGCTGTGCTCACATGGTTGTGGCTTGGCAGCACTGGGATGGGTTTGCTCAGTGACCATACAGTGTGGCCCAGGCACTCTCTTCTTTGGAAGGGTTGTAAGAGGAATGCAAACTGTGTACTGCCTGCTGAATGACTCCTCTGGAGTTTGTCCAGAGCATCCCTCATCATCCCATCGTGCTGCATCCCAGAGAGGCCTGTCTGTGATGCTGGAGTTGAGCTGCACTCATTATAGTCTGGATTATTTAAGGCAACTGTCTTGCATGACCCATGATGCCCAGCACTGGAAGGCAAAGCACCCCTTGCTCCATGATGCCCACTGGGGAGCCACTGCTAGGAACTGTATGGACACAGGGCCTGAATCCATCCTGTCCCAGTTAAGGAGGATGCAGCTGCTCTCAGGCCTGTCCAGCAGTTGCAGTGAAAGCCCATGTCTGCTCTTCATGCCACCATCAAAGCCAAACTGAGGTTCATTTTCATACCACTGCAATGACACAGCTGCGCTGGGGACTCCCGATTTCCCACCGTGGGCAGTGCAGGTTGTCAACCTGGTTGAGCAGCCAACCTGTGAGTCTGAGTTGAGGAAAGTTTGTGGGTTTTTTTAAAAGCCATGTTAATTAACATGACACAAAGCTTCATGCTCTCCTTGTTCTGGGCAAGGACTGTTGGATTTCAAAATGTGTTAGGTATTACACGTGCTACATGCCGGACTGGTCTGGGATTAGCTGAAGCCTTCACACATGTGACTATCCTCGTGTACCTCAGACAAAGTCATCCTGACCCCATTTCAGCTCTGCAGGTGCAGCACATCCCTGTACCAACAGCTGGGCACTGGCGCTGTGTCCCTGCAGCCCAGCTGGGGTCACTGTCCTTTTTCTTCCATCAGAGGATGTGTTGCCCCTGGATATCTGCAGCCCCCTTACATTGAACAGGAGCCTGTTATGGCAAAGCATGGCTTTAATATCTGAATGAAGCAGTTGAAGCTGGGGATGGGGAGGAACGGGGAGGAACAGGGAGGGCACAGAGTCCCTGGGCAAGGTGTAGGATGGGATGCAGCTGGTGTCAGTGCTTTGTGTGGGAGCTTGCCCTGCCAAAGCTGTGGGGCCATCCTCCCCCACCCCCCACCCCAAGCTTTCCCCATGGAGACGCATGCATGTAAGCAAGCACATGCCAGCTCAACACTTTTGGAAGCTGTTGAGAGACTCTTTCAGGAACAGAGCTCTGCACACACTGTCCTTTTCTTTCCTTTTTTCTTCTTTAACAGACCCTTGGGAATAATTAAATTTGCCTGTGATGGCAGGAGAGCCAGGCTGGCTGCCTTCCTGGCAGACAGGAGGGCTCCAAGCCCTAAAGATGTGTCCCTGCTGTGGCTGCCTCCCACCCACCCCCAGTGCTGCTCAGGGACTTGGCCACGCAGATAAATAGCCGTGAAAAATACAGCCCCATTGCCAACCTGCAGCTGAGAGTGGGGGAAAGCCAGGCACCCCCACTCCTGCAACGGCAGCAGCATACTCTGGCCCCATCCTGCCCTGTGCAAGCCCACCTGCCCTAGGATGCCCAGCTGATGTTACTCCCTGTTGGTCACCCCTCTGCTAGGAAAGGGGCCTTTCTTGTGTTTAATCTCCCTGCTCTCCATGTCACTGTCATGGTGAGGGTGTGGTCCCACTGCACCCACACCCTGGGATCACCCTGTGGATACCCTTCTGTTTGCTTTTGCATAGTATTAAAAGCAACAGTATAATTTACTACCTATTTTCATGCCTGGGTCCTCCTCACAAGTGGCTGTATTTTCCCAGACAAGGGCTGTCAGTACTGCAGCCACCCACAGCCTGAGCTGGCAGTGGGTATTGCATTCACCCCTCCAGGTTTTGTGACCTTCTTGAGTTACAGCCTCTCCCCCGGCTCCAACCTGACCAACAGGTGGCTCTGATGGATGTTGCTGACCTGTTCTGTCCTGTTCTCAGGAAACAGATGATGTTGTTCAAGCATTTAATGATGCCTTAATAGATATCCCAGCTATAGCTACTCCCTCTCCAGATTAATTACTCTTAGCTTGATCTAGTTACTGTGTTACAACGTTAAGGGTTTTCACTAAAATTTCATAAACATTTGGGCAGCCCTGGGTTGTGTGAAGCTCAGATTAAAACACAAATGGGCTGTACCTTGCCTGAAGTCCCAAAGCAAAGGAGTTGGTGTAAAGCTGGTATAAACCCAAGCTGGTCTAGGTCCAATGTTTGCTTGGCTCCAGTTCAGATTCATTCCTGAAGTAAAACTCATGAACTTCTAGCCCTCAGGAACATTTACAGGGGATGAACATGGACATATCTATGGCTTAACAGAGCCATAATTTCTGCCTGAATGCTTTATTATTTGAAAATCGTAAATAAGGTGAAGTGAAAAGGACAAGCCCCTTTAATCTATGAGTGGTGTGCTAAATGATGGCGGTAAATCTCTGCCAGTTCCATGCCAAGTATAGCTGATTTGCTGTCCCAAAATGACAGTGATTTTATCCCACAAACCACACTGAAGGTGTGGAGATCAGCTTTTAGAGGAAAAAAAACCCAACCACCCTACTCTTGACCAGGCTTGGGTGGGAGTAGTCAGCAAGGCATTGCAAAACGGCAGGGTGTATTTTGCCATTCCAATGAAGGAAATGCCCACCCTGCACTGGCTGTGAACTTTGTCAGGCTCCCTTCTTATCTCCTCCTCCACATTTCTTATCACACCTGATCTATTTATTGCTTTGCTTTGCGTGCTTTTCTAGCCCCGTAGAAGGGGCTGTTTCAAGGCCAGTGTGTTAGGGCGTCCCTGAAAAATTTCCCACCCCCAGCACCGTGGAGGCTGTGTGTGCCAGCAGCCCCACAGGCAGCCCCACTCCACTCCAATACAGAGATGCTTGAAAGTCGTTTTGATGGGTTTTATACAGCAATGTGCAATCTCAAAACCCACATGTCTATGCAAGATGCTCACACTGCTGCCGGCGTGCAGTCATTGCTTGAAACCATCCACATCGCACGTGCGTGTGTGTCTAACCAAAGGGTGACCTGCAGGATGGTGGACACTGTGGTGGGGCTGTTCTTTCACTCTGCATTTCAACCACAGTCAGGATCGAATAAAAATCAATAAATGCATACAGGCTCAAGCATAAATACCTTTTTTGTTTCGGGGCTTGATGTTTATCATTTGGTGGAGGGCAGACCTTGCACACGGCATTTCAGTGTGTTTTGTTTGCAAAGCACCTTGGGGTAGTTTTCCAGGAAAGGTGCAATATTGAATTTTCTCATGATGTGTTATTTTGTGCAAACTGCAGTTTGCTGCTGATCTGCTTGTCTCTAATGTGCACGTACATTCCAAGTTTAATTTGTACGCAGCCCAGCACACAGAGAGCTTTGGTGCTGGGGAAAGCAGGGGGACCCTCTGGGAACCGTCAGTCAAAAAGTCTTCTGAAAAGGTTTTCCCCCTCTGTCCATCTCTTAATGGCTCTAGCTGAGATACCTGGGCTGAGAAAAATGTCACCCATGCAGCTTCTACTTGAAAAGAGCAGAAAAATCCAATGAAATCTTAAAAAAAAAAAAAAAAAGAGGAATTCATGTTATTCAGAAAGAATTTCTGTCCTGCCTTAAGTCCCACTACAGTTTTCTGTAAGGCAATCAATGACTAATAACCAAGAAAAGACTTTGAAAAAAAGGTCCCTTGTTGCTCTCATATTTAGCACATTGTGCATCCCAACATCAAGTCAGGTGACCTAAGCAGCTGAGGAAAAAAGAGAGAAATAAAGAAAAATAACTTAACTCCGATGAGGACACTCACGCGTTTACCTTCACTCACGTTCCCTGCAGGGAGGCTGCTGGGGTGATGCATTTGTGCCATATAGCACTGTGGTGTCTCTGCTAGAAACCCCAGTCCTCAGCATAGCACAGGGACCATCAGCAGTGTGGTCCCTTGCTGCTGCAGGACCTGATGACAACAGAGGTGTCCTTCCCCACAGGACCCAGTGAGGAGGCACATAGGCACCCAGAGAAAAAAGGTCCTTTAAAGAACTGTGAGAAGTTTAATGGGAATAATAAATTTGAAGTTCTTCCTTAATGCTTGCAAGGTTTTTTTCATGAATGTGAGGGCTGGAGAAGTCTTTTTGAATGAGATTGACGTTTTAGCAGGAAAAAGTTCTGGTCTCCGGAGAGAGAGAGATAAAATAGTTGGCAATGTGTTATTCAGCACGTGGTGGTAGATCTCCTCCCCTGTTCTGCCAGGAGAAAAGGGCTAGGGGAAAGAAATCTGAAAAATGGATTTTTTGAGGTAGCCAAGGCGCACGCTCCTCCTTGCAGAGCTGAAAACAGAGGTGTCCAAATCACTCCAGGAGTATTTTTAAATATTTTCCAAAGCTTTAGAAAACTCAGGCTAAGCTGTATTTTGCTCTACAAATTTCCTTCCAAATATTGAGTTTTCTGTTTCCAGCCACTTTGTAAAAACCATCTCAGACTGTCACACGGAGCTGGTGGCTCAGAGATTTATTTCCAGTTCATTGATGGCCATTAAGGGTGACAAACTGAGTAATTTGGAGGGGAGGGAAACCCACTTTGTGGTTACTGAGGGCCAGAGTTGGAGACCAGCTTCTAATCACATACTAGCAATATTTGCAGCTGTTTGTACATGACATTATTTCCTGGGTACCTGGCTTGTAGGTACAATTAAGGACTTGTAAATCTGAATAAATCTTAAATTGAGGTACCAAAAAGTGCCTGAAAACATTTGTGCCTGCCATTTTTCAACTGTAATAATGGAAGTCCTGTTAAAGCGAGGATGAAAAATTGGTCCTATGTCAATAAGCTGTATGAATGATGCTAGGGAAAACTGGTAAGTCATCAAAAGACCCTGTTCTCTATTTAATTCTCTTCCCAGCTCATTATGGATTATCACGTTTTGTCTAGTTAGTGGCATGATTATGGAAATAGAAAAACCATTTCTCTCTGCTTCTTATCTAAAAGATGAATGAGGCACATATAATTGGCTTAACTTATCATTTAGAAGTGAGCTCTGGTGATGCAGGGTTTGTTCTTTTTTTTTTGTCCTCAACTTGAAGTCCTGAGAGACAGTAAACTGCTGGCATATTCCTCCTATTGTTTTCTATCCCCAATGCCCACATGCTTAGCCAAAAGCAATAGGCTTATTAAGGGCTGAAGTACTTTTTTTCCAGAAAGATCTGTCATAAATAACCCAGCAGGCTGAGATGATCACCAGGGCATAAATCACCACCAATACAAACAGCAGCTGAATGGCCCGAGCACACCCAGGGAGCTGCATCCACCCTCACCTCGGACACAGACCTCATCCCACCGCCCTTAACCCGCCTGAGCTGTAGCCACACCTACAGTTTGTGCCATCCCAGAAGCATGACATGAGCTCCAGGCAACCTGGACTCCCACCTCCTGGAGTGTGCTGGAAAAGGATGAAGGATTTTGAAACCAACAATTCTCTTTTTAATCATCAGAGGCAATAAAAATGGCGAGGGAAAGGGAGGTGAAATTCACCAGAAATGGCTTTTCTTTCCTCAAATTAAGCTCTGAAGTATTGGAGATGCTCTAAAACAAGGACTTTTCATCGGGATGCTGAGCCTAACCTCTGGCCTTGGTTACAGCTGTGTCAGCTCATGGGAACCACTCGGTCTGTGCATGTTTGCGCCCATGAGACCTGTTTTCTGGTGCTTGAAAGCATCTGTTAGAGTCCAGCAGCCGTGAAGATGGGGTCATCGGTCCTGCTTGTGCTGTCAGTGTGTTTCCTCAGGCCTCAGAAGACACTGGCCAGTGATGCTAACTGGAAATCATAAAACATCGGAAAAAGCCCGAGTAATTTGGAAAGATGCTTTTTATCCCCTCCTGTGTTCTCTTATATCTTTACTCAAAGAGAAAACAGTGTCTGAGAGAAAAGGAGAAAGCATACTGGTTCATCTTGATTTTCAATGGAAAAAAAGAGCAGTAGGAAGGAAAGAGGGTGCTTTCCCTCCGCTTTATATTATTGGAGATTAATTCTTCTCTAAGTATTTTGTTCAAAGCCTGTTTCTAAGAACTCGAAAATAATAATTGCTGAAATTCCATTTTTTACATGCAAAGCATCATTGGCAAAAGTTTTTTCACAGCTTCTCTTGGCAGTCAAATGGAGCAGCAGAATTTGATGGACCTTGACGATTCAGAGGACAAAGACGGCTTGAGAGGACATAAAACTGTCTGGGCAACAACTCTGTTTGCCCAAATTGCCTCTGTCATGTTCCTCTGTTGCCTGACAATATGTTCTCAAGAAAACACAAAATGCTGTTCTCTTTGTGCAAAAGTCTTGCAAGATTTCTTGCATAGGTTCACTAAAATAAGCAAAAAAGCCAAAAAAAAAGCAGAAAAAATCCCAGAAAAATCACGGGACTTTTCTCTCCAAATTACTTCTGTGGTAAAAAATGTCACAGAAGTCTTTATATTCTAAAAATATCAGCTAGTTCCGTGAGCTGTGAGTGAACGTAGATCCAAGTGAGATCAGCATCAGGCCTAATTTGCTCATGATTATGTTAAATTCATAAAAATAATTTGCCATTTTTCTGGAACCAACCTCCAAATTGTACTTTTAATATCTAGAAATATGCCAGTGAGCAATCCATTATACAGTCCTCCCACAATTATTATTTTTCGAAATGACGAGGAGATGACAGGAGACTGTGGCTCCAGGTTGTGAATGAGCAGCGGGAACAGATGGGTTTGCAACAAGCAGCAATCCTGCTCTCCTGCTAAAGATGCTACAAACAGGAACCCCCTACTAACATGCCCTGAAAATATAGATCAGTGGAATTGTCCCTAAAAAGAAGATTTCATGAGAGTTTCCAGAAAGCATCAATGTCTATGTAATAAGGAAAGGGAGCTGCAGATGCTAAAGTACTTAGTGCACTTTTTTTTTAATACAGGGACAGCTTCAATTATCCCACTATCATGTACTAAATAAGGTTGATTAATCAAGGTTTAAGATAACACAATGAGTTTTCAATGCCATTAATGCGTCTCACGGGATTCACCCTTCTTTTGGGTAATGGGAAGCTTCTGGTCATGAAGACGTAGATAATAAGGATTTATAGCACCATAATGTGCAGTGTTTTTCATAAGGGACACTATGAAAACACGGGAACTTGACAGCAAATACTAATTCAATTATTTAGGTGCCCAGCAGCATGCCGGGACGGGGCTGTCTCTGGTGCTTCATCCCCACCTCAGCCTTTTGCTTTCTCTCTTTGCCTTTATTTCCCAGCAGTGCTGGTGTTTCTGCTTGCAGGTGTGCACGTCCCCTTCTTCTTGCCAAACAGGTGTCTCAATAAAAAAAAAAAAAGGGAAAAAGCCATATTGAGGGGCTCTTTGCCATTCCCAAATTTTCCAGCAATTACAAGACCGGAAGTGGACTTCACGTGGGCAGAGTCCAGAGTGAAGGGTCTGCTGGTTCGAAATGCAGTGGAAGAAAAGAATAACCTGAACAATAACAATATCAATGTGAATTTTCACAAAGGCTTTTTCCCATAGCCCTGCTGGAAATTTATCAGTCTTTGAAGGAAATCTGAGCAGAAAGGGCTGGTGTAAAACCCATGAGAGGTTTTGGAGAAAACATTAATGAATCAATAGTTGAGCTCTCCATCCCCTTTCTAACCAACCAAAGTTCAGAGAAGTTTCTCCATCTTTCCCCGTCTACCTCTGTCTTCTGGGCAATTTCACAAGCAATTTGTCAGCTCGTGCTTTGGACTCTGCGGCTTCCTTGTTCATTATGATTTTTCTATTATTATTTCTCTCTGCTGTGGCAATTTTCTGGACCCTCAAGCACAAATGTAAGACATTGCACTGGTCAGATCTTAACCCAGGATGGTGTGAGCTATGCTACTGTTCAACGCCAGGCCAGCCTGCCAGATCATGGAAATGTGCTTGGCAATGCCATAACCCCATCCTGGTGAGGTGAGACAAAATACACACAAAAACTAATTGGCAACTGGACTGGAATAAAATATGTGTGCTGAAAAGTGCAAGGATGACTCAAGTGCTGCAGCCAGGCACTCCCCGGTGTCTGGCGGCATCCCAGCGATGTTTTTCTCTTTCTGGCTGTAATTGCCACTTCTAGGCTGATATATTACATTCATATTTTTGACATGTTATGATGTAAAGAAGGCCACTTCATCAGCTGGGGAGGATGCAGAGCTGAGAGAGCCTGGCTGACCTTTTCATTAGGCTCCATTCTTTCTTCTCTGCCTCTTCCCACACACTCCCCTCTTGCTGCTGCTGAAGAGCAAGTGCCAGAGTGCTTGTGCTGGATCCCGCAGCATCCTGACCCCTTCTTCACACTCTGATTTTAAGGCCACAATAGGGAGGTGAATGCTCAGTCACATCATATGGAAAATACACACCCTGAAGCTCCAAAAGTTGAAAGAATACACCGCGTCCTGTGCTATGGTGTTATGTGTTGCTGGCACACATGAGTATGATTTTCCATTGGGAAAGGACACGTTGGGAAGGTGAGGTCAGACCCTGATCACAGTGGGGACAGCCCCTGAGCTCCCCTGGGCACGGGATCCTGCATGGAACAGTGAGGGGCTGGGTGGGCAGCAATCACCACCCCTGCAGGCAGTGAGCAATGGCTGGGGTAGAGGTGTTGTTATCCTGTTAAATGGGAGTCTTACTATTACCCTTAATAAGAATGGAATTATTTCCTTCAGCAGGTGCAGAGTTAGAATGTGGCTTTTGAAAAATGTAGCCTGAATAAATACTGTATGCATCCCAGATGAGGTTTTCTCCTCATTATATTGCCTAATTTCCTTCATACAGGAGAAATCCTTGTATTTGTTGCTTTCCTTCATTATGCATTTGCTACTAGGGCTTTTAAGCCCAAAGGCCTTCACTTTGAATAGAAATGCAGCTTCTGGTGTTTCCTCTATTTAAGGAAGGAAAGCAGGGTGACTGGAGAATGCATTGCTTCATCTCTGACCTATTTCTATGCTCAACACATTGCCCCCCCTTCCCAGACATGTGAAATTGTCCCAAGCCCTGGGGCTGCTTTCTGTTTCCAGTTCCCTCGAATGCCCCTCATGGTGGGGCTGGCTTGCAGCCGGGGGAGCAGACCTTCTGGGGCGAGGGCGGGGGGGAACACGGACACAGTTAGCAGCAGCGGTCAGCTGTTTCCTCTGTGTTTCTGCCTCATTAGGTTAAGTTTTGCTCCCTGTGAACTGTAAGAAAAAAAGTCGTTTATCAGGGAAGGTGCTCCATACGTATTTAACACTGAAAGGGAATCTCAGGAGCAGACACGTAAGGCAATTACATGTGTGTTTTTCAGTCCTAATTAGACTGAACTCTGTAATTGTGAGATGCATTTCTGACCCTTTTTTTTCCATTAAAGGAATAACCTCTCGTTTAGCACGGCTGAGCTAAAGCCCAAGTGGAAAGGTGGGAGAAGGAGGAATAATTAACACTGATGAAGATGCTGCCTGCCATGGGAGCACTGCCGCACCTCCCTTTAAAGTGCTCCCCTCTGGCGCTCCAGCTCCATCCGTGATGCTCCTGGGACTGGAGACCCTGTGGCCAGGGTTGGGTTGTCCCCAGCCCGTGTGGCATTAGGGGACTGAAACACCAGCGGCAGTTGTCACTTCAGCACCAAGGGGTGCATTTAGCTTCATGGACTCTAGTGACCTTCACAGGTGTCAAATGTGTAACAAAGGTCTGTGGGGGTGAAAGTTCCATTAAGAGTATTATTACTCTTAATATTTGTTTATGTGATGGTAGGGCCTCAGAAATGCTGTGCATTGAGAAGAGGGGTCTGATGACAACCAAGCTCTCTAGCAGGATGAGACATTTAGAAGAACCACGCGCACAGTTTGGGAAATTTGGGGACAACAAAGTATCTGGGGTTTGGGTGAAATCTTGTCTGGAGTTCAAAGAGCACTTGTGGCCATGAGGAGCAGGCAGTGGTGTGGGTGTTACAAGTGCTTACAGCTTTGACAGGGCCTCAGCTGGGGAAGCTCTGAAAGCCAAAATGGCAATTCATGGGGGTGAATAAAATATTTAAAAGAAGGGGTTTATACAATTTTAAGGCAGCTCCCCTTCCTTCTGCCCAGCGTGGGCAGCACGGTGCCTCCTCGCCGCCCGACGCCAGCTCTGCAGGTGCATGGGGCACGCAGGAGCCCAGGGGTGACATCAGTAACGTCACGCGTGGACACGATGCGCCACTGCAGCAGCATGCAGGGTCGTCTCAGCTCCCCATGCCCAGCCCAGCTGGGTGCGGGTGGTTTTCAGTGCACAAAGGCACCTCTTGGGAGCTGAGCCAGCCTATGCAGGGGGGGGTGTTATTTAGGATGGGGAGGTGCGGGGGGAGGTGACACAGCTTTATTATGCCTCGTAAAAATAAAGTCAGGAGAGATAAAAACAACACTTCCATTTGAAGAGGGAGGAATAAGCTAGATAAAAGATATGAATTTTTCCTCCAAGACAGACTACTAAATAGGCTCTTCTTGTTCACTGAGGTTCAGTAATGCAAGTTGACAGGATATTAAGGTTATTTCAGGTTCTTCTGTCTCCCAGGGTCATAAGCCTTCTGCTATGCATGTTAATCCATCTTAGCATTCCTCCGAGTAGCTACATAAGTAGGGCAATCGGTTTAGTATGTACTCTTTCCATTTACAGCCTAGTTGGGAGGAGAAACCTACTAATTAACAGAATACCCCTAGAAAATCAGGAGAGATTTTAATATTACAGAGATACCGTACAACGTTCTGCGATTAAGGAAAGATAAACCTTCCTTGGAAATATTTCAGGGGCGAGAGGAGAAGGCAGCGATCCAAGAGAGAAGGAACTAGGAGGCATTTATCCCACGGCCCTTCTCTCTGCCCGCCTCTTCCCCCGGATGGCTGGTGAGCCACATCTCTGTACAGCTGAAGAGAAAACAAGAGCCTGAGTCTCATTGCATCCTCCTGCAAGCGCAGGCTTCCCTCCTGAATAGCAGCTGAACAGCAACACCGTGCTTCACCGGAGGATGCTCTGCATCGTGCATCTTGCCATGGACTGGTTAACCCCCTCGTGCCATGGCAGTGTCTGACCAAACTGTGCATTCCCAGCCCTTGGTGTGCTAGACACCTGAATATATTCACCCTTTTGCAGGTCGTTTAAAACCCCATCAGCTTTCAGGCAGATGCTACAGTGACATCAGTGAATAATGTTAAAAATAATAGCGCTCATTTTGAGCCCGATGTGTTGAAAACCGAATAACCACCCTGAAATTCTCCGCTCCATCACCTTGTTCAGTGTGACTCACTCCAAGTTCCCGAGCACTTTCCAAAGTATCTAATGCTGCATGCAAACCATTCCTCTATCTTAATAACTGCGCTCGTTCTGGGGAGCACCAGAGCACATAGCAGAGGGTGCGTGGGGCTGGGGGTATCTCTGCTCCCCTCTTTTCAGCTGCTGCAGCAATAGGTCCACTGAGACTAAATGTACCAGCATTCAATTAAAATAAATTAGTAAAAATAACTTAGAAGTAGCTAAATATTTTGCTTTGAGCTGGCCTTTAACAAAATGTTTTCAGATTTTTATTTGATTTTTTAATTTCTGCAAGAAAATAAAAATATTTGCCCTGATCTCTGGTTTAGTCATAGATTTTAAGCAGGCAGCTGCTCAGACGTGTCTGCTCTTAACTCTTCCACTAGCGATGGGAATGCACTTCTGTTCTGCAGCTGGGAGATGGGGGTTTTGCCTAACCCTGGAAAATCTGTAGTTTCTGTAGAGACTGGTTGCACATGAAAAAAACAGATGCAGGTTATTTAGGGGCTGACACATGCACTGAGTTAAGTAATTTCAGCTTTTATAATGGAAGATTTTTTTCTGAAAGACAGAAGGAGACATTTCAAAACTAATACCCCACTCCTGGGGAAAGGCTTGCTCTAGAGCCAAATGCCTCCTGATCTACAGCCTACGGAGGTCAATGGGAATAACCCATCTTTGATGAACTTCGGATCAGGTCTCGATGTATGAATGTCCTGCCACAACTACAAGGTGCTGTAGCTTTCCCAAACCGTTTGTTGTCAGAGATACTACAGGTAGATTTCGTCTCATAGGCAACAGCTTCCCTAAGGACAAGGGAGAATTGAGAAGGCGGCAGTAATTGGGTTCAGAGACCTCCGTAACATCACCAAAATCAGCAGTGGCACAGTGGCTGCTCCTGGCTGTTCTGGGCACAGCACAGCCACAGACTGCCTGAGCCCAGGAGGGTTTTATTCCTGGACAGATGATGAAGAATCACAAAATTTTCTACATCTTCCCTGGCAGAACAACATGGGCTGCATAATACACCGGAGAGGGCAGGTGGAAATTTGATGAGTGTATTTATAGACAAGAAGCGAGGGGGTTTTTTTGGTTAGTGAGATGACAGCATCTCTGTTTTCTCATCTGTTACCAGCCTCACAGTCTGTAACCTCTCTCTGCAGAGTGCTGCAGCTCCACTGGCACTGGGGCTGCCCCTGCGGGGCTGCAGTCAACTGGGGACCTTGCTCAAGTCATTACAGAGAAAACATCATTAGGAAAAAGTGAAATAAAAAATACTATGGTGCAACTGCTGAGTGAAGTAAGTAAGTAATATTTTTACTTACAGGTGAAATATCTGAAATTCAAAGACTGAGTATTTGCGATGTGCTAGTCAACCTGGATGTCCAGATGACATAACTTCATGGTGGGGACCAGTGATACCTGTTTTCCACCAGGTCTTTCCTGAGGTCTTCTGAACTGATCAGAACCGGCTCTTCTACCAGGGGATCACCCCATCCCACTTCAAAGGCACAGAGTATCCCCTATGCCAGCCCTTCTCACTCTGCCGGCTGGCCAGGCTGAGTTTGCAGCAGAGACTTGCTGACTGTCACTTCTTACCACAGCCAAAAAGACTGGGAAATACAGATGGTCTTGCTTAGAAAAGCCTGGTTAATATTTCATCTCCTTTTCTATTCTGGGGAAACCAAATGAAACAAAATTATTTATAAAAGATGGTTTTATCCTGTTTTATTAAGAGATAATGAATCTGTGAATTCATGGAATAACGCTGGTGATTTCAAACCAATGAGCAAAGGATGAGTTGGTCTCAAAAAACAAAATGTCATTCGTCCAACTGAGTAAGTAAAACAATAAATGATTGCACATTTAGAACAATGAATAAGGCAGTTAGTTACACAAAATATTACATGATCCAAGATTAATTAGGGATGACAAATTCCGCAAAAGGATAAAACATAGGACAAATGTAAAATCTAAATGAGAATCAAGTTGACAACTTGCAAGAGGAACTGTTAGCGCTTGGTACTCCAACATCCCATGTTGTTCAAATCAAAGATTACAGAAACAATCTGAGCATCTCCAGGATGGATATGTGTATCATGTGATACATGATATAAAAATCGATGGGTATATGTCAGGAGGTTGAAAGGTGAACAGAAAGCCAAGGAAGCAGGAGCCTGCCTGGGTGATGGGGTTGTGCTCTTCTCACAGCAGAGCCATGTGTTGGGGTTGCATGTGCCTGCAGCCATCACCCTCCTGCAGTGGCCTCGGCAGAGCTCAGAACACAGCAGCACCAGGGAAAACCTCCAAGGTTAATTCAAGGGCTGGAGCTCTTTTTTTAGCCTCTGAAGGAGGGCAGGAGGTCCTGCACCCAGCGCTGCTCACTGCTGTGCTGAGGAGGCACCTGGCCATAGCCAAATGGGGCACTTCCAGCCGCCAAATCTCCTCCTGGGGCATCGGGAGAGGAAGGTCCCCGCAGCCCTGTGGCTTGTACCAGTCTCTCATGATGGAGGTACAAGGGAAAAGCTCACATGCTTCATCTTCTCCTCCCTTACAACACGTCAGCTGAGTCATTGTAACAGCATGTGGTTTTAACCTCATCAAGGAGGGCTGAAACATTTTAGTTTAAACCTCATCCCTGGAGGTTTAAAGTGATTGCACAGTCTCAGCTGGCCAACAGCATCCTCATGGAGGTGCCACTGCCTGGCTCACGGGAGGTGACCTGAGGTGTTGCTCCATGAATTCAGCTTGTCCTGCCTCGTTATGTCTGATTTCTCCAGCAAAAAAAATTTATTTTATTTTTTTTCAGCCTAGGTAGTGAAATCATGTAATTTTTTATATCAGGTGAATTGCGATGTTGCTATACAAAAGGCTTTGAGAGTTTGTGTCCTCAGCTGCTGCTGTGAGGTATGTGGAGGTGCTGGTGCAAACTGGGGTTTTCCTTAGCAGCAAATCGGTCTGTCCTCTGGGAGCCTGAACTGGCCTGAAATGCTGGGGCTGATCTGACATGCAGCTCCAAATGTATCTCATTATATCTCAACAGAGAATGAGATGTCATCGTGTTACGCATAGTAAATCACTTTAGATTAGCACAGTTTAAAGCCGGATTGTGGTGTTCTCATTTTATTGGAAGTACCACCCCCTTTTAAATCACTATCACCGTTTCAGCCACATCATTCAAGGAATGAAGTGCATCAGCTCAACCTGGCCAGGAACCCCACCAGCCCTGTGTGTGGCACATCGTGGTCTGTAGCAGCCTACACAGCTCGGATAGCAGGTTATTCCCAGAGCCTTTTTTTCCCCCCAAAGTTTTAAATTCACATTCTCCCTGCAGCTGTGAGTGGTGCAGACCCCTCCCCGTCCTCGCAGCCTGTGAGCTGCCATCCCCAACTGTCTGCCCCAGATGCTGTAACTACAATGTGGGTGGCCGCTGCTTCTTGCAGCAGAGCTGATTTAAATCACCTCGGGCTTGCCTGTGAGTCTATTTATTTTAACGCCGCGAAGCTTGTTCGTTCTCTGGACAGTATGTAAGGGCTGAGGACCAAAATCTGGGCTGATGTATAGCTTTTGCCATCAGATTTATGATTTAGATCAAGGGGGCTCAAGAAGTGTAAGTCAGGGCAGTAGACTGTGAAGAAGCTGCACCACGCTCCCATCTGCACTGCATTTAATTTACAAGGTAGCTAAAAATCATGGAACATGTTTGACCTCATTTTGTTTGGTTTGTCTGCAAGATTTAGTCTTTGTTTCATCTTTTTGCTCCTGGGGACCATGCGGCCAAAGGGAGATTCATAAGAGGAGCAGAGCCCACAGTTTCTGTCCTTTTGTTGAAAGACATGGCAATGCAAAAATGGGAATTAAACTGTTTTCTCAGCGCAGTCAGATCAAAGTTGAACCGAAGGAGATGCCAGCTCTTCTCATTGATTTCAGCCCTGCTCCCCAGAGACCAGCAGTGCGGGAAGGTCACATGTGCAAGAAACTGGTGCATCAGACCAGAATTTCTCGAGCCAGTGTTTTTATTGCAGCTGGGTCCCACAGGACACCCTCTCTGCTCAGCTTTTGCTTGGGTTCATCACCATCTTCCCAGGGAAACTGAATCCAGCGTGCAGCGTGCTCCGGGTGTGTTGCTGCAGACGCAGCCGTGCCCCTGGCTGCAAACAGCCCTGCAAACACAGGGGGAGGTGGGGGCTCCTCACACCCTGTGCCAGCCACACGTGCGTAAATCATTTATGCTGTCGCAGCAATTAGCTGCTGTAACCCAGAATAGGAGCTCGAACTGGGACAGCTCTCCTGCCTGTTTTCCGCTTACTTATTCACCAAGAGTATGCCCCAGTTCCTCGTCACCTCCTGGTTGCACCGTGACCCTCCAGTCTCCTGTCTGCAGCAGCCAGAGTCAGGTTGTCCTGACGCGGGGCAGAGTTAAGGTTACTAATCGGCCTTTCTCTTCTCCAGCCACTATCTCTAAGAGAGCAGGAGGGTTGGGGCCTCTCTATGCTCTAGCGTTTCTCTGAGGGCACAGCTGTCCCCAGCATGTAGGCAGGATGGCACGCAGCCCTGTGGGGGAGCACACGGGCGCTCCCAGAGCTCAGGGTAAAGCCGGTTAGGTCATTTTGATAGCCCAGGGCTCTTTTAGCATAAACCAACCAAGTGATGCAAAGCTGACGAAGGGCAGCGAGGCGTAAGTTAGAGCAGCCCCAGGACGACCCTTGACCCATGCACCAGCCTGGGCAGGGCAGTGCCCCTGGGCAGGTCCCATCCCCTGGGGCTCCCGCTGGGCAATACCGCATCGACCAGCTGTATTTTGAGCTCTCCTCGAAAGGCATTGATTCTCCTCTTCCCATGCCTCTTAATTGTTTCCAGCCTTGGGACAAAAGTCATCATTCAAAACAAGCTTTTAAATCTGGGTGTGGTAGTTGGTGAAACATGCTTTAAAGCGCCTACTACACTGGAGAGCTCTACGTGAAGGGTGCTCTAACTAGCCTTACCACTAGTTAAAAAGCTTCCAAGTGCAGGAGTAAATTCACACACACAAAATCAGTTTCCAGATACAGTAGGGAACCCATTAAGCTTTGTGTGGTTATGCAAGCTGATACAAATGCCTTATTAATTAGAAAATCAATCATGCTGTCCAGCTGATTGATGTTAATCCTACGCCGAAAGGGGGAACAATAGTATAATCAAGACTAGATCATTTCTTCCCATTACAGGGAAGGGGACAAGACTGCATTTCAAAGCGATTCTGCTGTAATGAGCTGCAAGGATATACGCCATGTGGTAAGGGCTCTTTTAAGATGTGGCACATTATTTTGATCAATAATACTCAAATTCATTCTGGATCCTGAATCTAAGGAAATTTCATATGAAGATTAAAGGAAATTATAATATTATCAGAGGCGATCACAGAGGAGGAGAGCTGTAATTATCCAAGTGGCAACATTAATATATAGGAAAGAGCCCAAACCCTGTGAAATCAGAAGACAGCAAGAATACACTAAGGGTGCTGAAAGTGCTTCACGGCATCCAGCTAATGCCTCAAAACTATGAAATAATTTAGTTTAAAAAAATTTATAGCAGTTCAGAAGCCTAATGTTCGGCAATCATAGAACAATAATTAAAGGACCCAACTGATTCTTCACCTGTTCCACATTATTCGCAGCCAGCCCTGCCAGCTTGAGGACTGGTAGCAAATAGCCCTAGCAGTCATATTCATGCTGTCCCAAAGCAGTATGGCTGGCCAAAACGTTTTGAAAAATACATGCAAGAATCACGCTAAATGACTGGAAGACGACTGGAATACAATCCGTTCAACACAAGCCAGGATTTGCAAGAAGAAAATAGCTCATTACCATGCAAACGCATGTTGTCTTGGTTCCAGGCTAATTGTTGTATAGCATATCCTATATAACATAAGACAAAGCCCCAAGGCTTGTAAGCCAAGTAAAATGCAAATTACACCATTGACACAGCTGAAGGCTCTATGCAACTTTAATAAAGGGGGGTGCAATGTATTTGTGAGACAAATGAGCAGGGTAGTTACATCAGAAAGACAGAGCTCTCTAATATGCAACCTGGCTTATAGGCTAGAACACAGGTAAGAAAATGTTCCCCTTGACCACCAAATGCTAAGGATATTCATGCTTCCAGAAAGCATCATAATCATTCTGTGCCAATGGTGTTTAGCATTTCTCTAATACTTTATAGAAATGCTCCACACTCCAGTAGCTCTTCCCTTTCTTTCCCCACTGTTTGTTGTATAGGAGCACGCTGAAAATTCAACAAGGATGCCGAAAATTCAACCCCTCTGGGCCAGAAACACTCACAAAGGTAAATCCTGCCCTGATGACCAGTTTAAATAGACATAGTGGACACTAAGCTGACATATTCTAATACCAGAGGCTGGGAGTTACCAGATCAAAGGCCCATGTTAACCTGAAGAGCTGGTCTCCAAAGCAGGGGGTTCCCACGGTCAGTAGGCAGGACACACCTCTGGGCTGCCCAGGGCAATCTGCAAAGCTTCTGACTCACTGTGTCGTCTGGGCTGCTGGGCTTTGATGACAGATGACCTTTCTGCCTGGAGATGTGAGCATCGCTCCAAAACATCTTTAGGAGGCTGGAGGTGAAACAGTCACCCTCTCAGTGTGATGAACAGGCATCGAGGGAAGGAGAAGAGGTGTGAGGTGAACTACTGAAAGAGTACAGAAGAACCGAAAATTAGGACCATACACTCAGGCTTCTGGCTGATGCAAATTTGAGTGATTCATAATCAGAAAGGCAGCTGATTTTTGGGGAAAAGGCATTGGAAATGCCTGATACATAGTGTGGGAAACTGGCTCATCAAGTAGTTGTTACTTTTCCACGGTGAGTTCTCTGAACGAGCTTTGCAAAGGCCCCAGGAGAAACAGAAGTTTTGCAATGGTTCCTGCTGGCTGCTACGGTCTTGCCTCATTTAGTTTCAATATGAGTAGGCGCTCCACGTGTCCTGGGATCAAACACAGAATGGATCTCCATGCTATTTCATGTACTATGCACACTGCAGCTGAGACATTTCCAGTTTCATAACTCAAGAATTCAGAAATAGATATAAATTTACACGTTCCGCCACAAACAGATGGTGTCTTTGGCTGGCTTTCACTGCATTCCTCGAAGGTAGCGCTGGGTTGCAGAAATCAATCGTTCTACCATGATCTCTGCTTGCAGGGGTTTTTGGGTCTGTTTTTGTTTCCCATTCATATTGCACACTGGCAGGGCCTCAATGAACATGGGAGGACTTACCAACCTATTTTGCATGCCAGGAGATGTGATAACAGCTAGAGATGGCCGCAAAACAAAGTTCTGGTTCTCAGTTCTCCATGGCACCCAGCAGGACTGGTGTGAGCAAAGAAGACACCAACCCATATCCAGAGTTTGTGGCTAACCCAAAGCTCTCAGGATGAGGAATTGGGACATTACTCCAAAGTCACCTCTTTCTACAGGCCTAGCGAAAAACTGTCTGAAGAAAAACAGCTGCTACCCCTGCTGATGCTGAGGACGTGACTGTGACACAGGAATACTTGGGTGGGTTGTGTAGGGGCCTTCTCTGTCCGCAGTGGTCGTTGGCTGAGAGGACATACTGCCACTGGATTAGGACCGCTCAGGGGAATGGTCCTTCCTGCAGACCACACTTAGGTCCAATTCCAGCAAAAACAAGCCCATTCACAGGGAAATGGTATCAGGTAACAGGTCCATGGGGAGAACTCCCAGCAGTTTTCCGTCTCGAGCGCAGCTGCTCCAAGGGCCAGAGAAAGCTCGACTGCTTGCTGCAAGTCTGCTCATCAGCCTTCACGAATGACTGCCACTTCCTCCTGCCTTCCACAGCCAAAAAAAGGATTTCACAAGTGAAATGATCCCAAACATCACAAAGAGGGACCGCGCCCAGGGGCTGATGGTCTCAGACTCCAGCTCAGCTTTGAGCCACCAGCACCACTGATGCTTTCCAAGAAATCCATCCCGATCAAAACCAGGTCTCTGCATCTCTTCTGACTCCCTTCAACATCCCCTCGCTGTTTATCCTGCATGGGCTAAGCCAAAGCACAGATACCGTGGACTGGTTGGGACCGGTGAAAGCTCTTGGGAGACAGAGTTGGCTGAGCTTTTGGGGCTGGTTACATAAGGGGAGTATGTGTTGTTTGGACCACCCAGAGAAATGCTTCCCAATGGTGAGAAACTCAAGCGAGGATTACATGTTACAACTGTGCATTCCTTCAGCTTTTGAGCTGACACTGAATTTATTGGGGAGGAGATGAAGAGGACATGGCAAGAAACAAGAACGACCTAGCAGCAAATGTGCCAGGGGAAGCAGCTCTGATTATTTCTCAGCCAATCACTCAGAAAGTGAAGATATGCAGCTCTTCAAGCAGCCTATTTAACACTGGCACCATACAGTAAAGGGAAGCTTGCCAGCATATTTCATTAAAATACCTTTCCATCAGTTAATAATCATTCTTTGTGCTTTAAAAGCACTTCCTCTCCAAGATTTCCAAGCAAACCCATAAATGTCAGCTCAACCTTGGGAGAGAAGTATTCTCAGAGCTATTTTAAATGTGGGTAAATGGAGAGACAGAGAATGTTCCCCCAAAGCCCTGTATTATTGCCCCAGCCCTGCCCGACAGCAAGTCTTTATGCATGAAGCCAGATAACAAAGTGGCTGTTTGCATAACAATGGCCTGAGTTAGTGGCCAGCCAGGGATCAAATCCAGGACTGGTGATTCTTATTCACTGCTTTTCCCCTTCTAATAAAACTTTCCACAGACGCTGTGGATGAGAAGTTATATGCCGAATTCCAAGAATAAGTAAATTGGAAACAAATGCTCCGTGTGACCTCGTAAAGCATGTTTACAAGAGGACTATGCTGCCATTGCTGTAACACCGATCTGATGCGCGAAGAGCTCTGAAAGTGGATGAGCAGCACCTCGGTCCCCCTACTGATGCCCTGTGCAGCTCGAAGGTGGCTTTTTCAATTGGGTCAATCAGCTTCTGAATAGCAACATCAGATATTTATTTTTTTCCAAGTCAGAAGAATACAGTTGTCTTCCTTGATTTTTGCCTGTGGTCCAGACAAAGAAATTTCCCAGTAAGTGGGGATTTTCCTAATGATAAAACAAGTACCTGTGTAACCCATGCACCATATTTATTTTCGTCTAAATTACTAAGAACAGACCAAAAAAAAAAGCAGAACTATTAATCTGCTTGAAAATAAGGAAACTTTTGCTGTCTGTCCAAACAGAAATTGTTTATACTAAATGTTGTTGTTGATATCACCTTTAAAAGGAATATGCCAAGGATTTCTCTGGTACTGTGCATGTGCCACCCTTCATTTTTTTCTATGGTGTCACCTTATAACAGGTTGCTTCATTCAGTGGGCCACACTCTGATCTTCTAAAGAACTGAAGTTCCCCTAGTGCACATGGAAACAAATGACAATAATAAACCCAATAATAATAATGGCATTATATTGTGGATCAAAATCTTCATCCTAATAGGTAATGGTATGAAATACATACGGACTTTACAAAGGCAGCCTTCAAAGCATGAAAAGCTATAGATAGCACAGGGAGGAGAAATTCCTCCACAGAAATACTCCAGTCATGGTGAAAAAAAACCCCTACATTTATTTCAGGAACTTTAAGCCTTTGTTCTCACATACTGCTATTGCAAAATAGCCATAAGGCTAGCTGATAGCAGTGGAAACTCCCTCTTCCATGGGGATAGAGACATGTTTGCTAAGGAACAAGGACCCAGCTCAGAGAGAAGGTGCTCTCCTGTTGCAGGGTTAAACCAGCTGAGGAGCCAGGCAGTGCGGGGGGCTGAAAAGGTGCCACCACATTAAAGGCTTCTCAAGGCAGGCATTGTGGGGAGTCCAGGTTCACATCTGCTGCTAACATAAGCTCCCAATGCCATCAGCGAGACACAGAAGAGCTTGCGTGCTCTAAGCCCGAAGCGTTTCACAATTACATTATCTGATGTTTCCGTCAGCCTCTCTGGAGACACTGATGTCCGTCTTCCACCCTTGGCGGCAGATAAGTAGGAAACCACACATATTTCTGGTAAAGCTGGTTGTAATCCCATATCAGAGAAAGCTTCTGATGTTTTAATATTTAGCACTTTTTTTTTCCCCTGACTTTTAAAAAACCCCGAAGCCAGAAATGCATAGAGATATTTTCTCTACAAGGGGATTCCTTCTTGGGGACCTGCCTCGGTTTGCAAAAGGGAGGCCAGCGGGGATCCCAAGGCTGCTGGAAGATGCTTGATTATATCATTAAGTTGTTATAAGATGCTCAGTCTTTGCCTAATAGCAGCACATCTTGCACAAAAGGCCTCTGAGGTCAGGCTTTCAGGAGACCATGAGCCAGGTTTTGAGGGCATCAGGTAAAAACGTTGCAGGTACACATGTGATGTGATGGGGCTGCAGCCTTGAGAGATAAGAGGAGCCAGAACAGCACAGAGCATCTTATCTCGTCAGGGTCAAGGTGGCTGGAGAGGACACAGTCAATGTCAGAATAGTATCCCACGTGCTTAGTGCCTGGTGAGATGCACAAATATAATTTTTTATCAGTACCAATGTCCAACCCATCTTTTAATCTGCCACTTGACCTGGCTGGCAGCCTGTGGCAGGGAATTCCCCAGCCTGACCACCCTTCTCCCTGCCTGCACTCCTTTTTCTCAACCAGACAGACAAAGGACAGGAGAGGAAATAATAATGTGTTTTTCCTTCTATCGAGACTAACGGCCAAAGGAAGCACCACCTTTTAAATTAGCTGTCATTTCGAAAGCAGTCACAGGACTCCCGGCAGAGCGACTCTCCGCTCCAGATCTGCTCTGGCATTACAAGTATGATCAAGGCCACACGGATGCCTGACGCAATGTGATGCACAGATGTTGATAAATTCTCCCATGTGAAAAAAAATATTAAGTCATTACGAACAAAACAAC
This sequence comes from Leptosomus discolor, assembly GCF_034619465.1. Lineage (NCBI taxonomy): Eukaryota > Metazoa > Chordata > Aves > Leptosomiformes > Leptosomidae > Leptosomus > Leptosomus discolor. The sequence continues at coordinate 58,169,355 of NC_141397.1, read as the reverse complement.
CTCATAAACAGAGCTTAGGAAACTACGAAAAATCAAGTGAGATAGGCAGCAGAGTTAGGCAGCAGAGTTGGTATAAGCCACTGTCTCAGCTAATGCAGATTGAGAGTTCAACACATGCGGTGTAGATCAGCGTTTTAAACACATATCGTTTTCTGGCCTTAATGAATACTAAAAGCCCAGTAAACAGGAGCCAGAGCCACTCAGACACGGCCTCATACAGATGTCAGCAGCATTGTCTTCCATTTTATTTGCTAACAAGTTATCGATAGTGGTGATTTGCTGCTGATAATGCTGCAGGTTATAAAAGAGAAAAATTAACAAGTTCTGTTAAGTGAGGAAATGAGCTCTACGCTCTGCTTCGTCCCCACGTGTAAGCTGACGTCAGGCCGAGTTGCAGGCAGCGAAGGCATCCAGGTCCCTGGTCAAGGCAGAGCTGTGGCAGTGCTCACCATGGCCAACCACCACCGGGATGCTCAGCCACCATCCCAGGCATAGCGGCTCCCCACCAGCAGGCAGGGGATTGACGAACCAGCTGCTATTAGCACAGTTCTCTGTACCACCAAAAGAGACAGAAAGGAGGGAAAAGAGCAAAACAACGCAGTCTGGGCATAATAAAGCTGAAGGCTGAGTTCACCCTGCTGCAGCGTTAGGTGGGACTCCTTGTCCAAGGTTACACCCTTGTAACCGGACTTTGCAGAAAGCTGAGAGCAGGGTTGAAGATGGGGACTCCGGTAACCTTGAGCTCAGGTCCTGACCCAACTGCTGCCTTCCCCAGGTCTTGGCTGATTTCTCAGTTGTACTGTTGTAAATCCTGAACACCATCCTCAGCCATTTGTGGGAATACATAAACATTAATATAGGCACTGACCTGCTCAGCTCACTGTGAGAATTGATTTCATACTGTTTGTAAAGAGCTTCAAGGAGGAAACCCCAGGCACATGCAAACTATTGTTATTTTTACCCATTGCGGTTAATAGATGGTATTTCTGATGTTAAATAAATGCAGAAAGCAAAATAATCGCAGAAAGCAGCTCCTAGCCGAGGACAGAAAGCATTAGGAAGGCAGCGGTGGCCTTTGCCTGGGCAGGGCAGGAGGGGATGGCTGGGGACGAGGCATGGCCTGGAAGTCGGTGCCTTCAGCAGCTCTTTCCTGACACCTGGGCTCATATGCGCAGTGATTTTTAGCAAACCTGCATCCGCTCACCAATCTCTAGGGTAGATGCTGTAAAACGTACTGTATTTTGCAGGTCAAATGAAGTTCAGTCGTTCACTAAGCACCTTGAACTCCTGGGATGAAAGTGGCGTTGATCAGTTCCTGAAGTGCTGGCTCAAACCAACGCTCGGAGCCGAGTTGGGCAAACCTCCAGCCACACACAATGTCAATAGGGTGCCGCCTGAAGAAAAACATTCAGGAACCTCAGCACCGGGTGCTGGTGAAATAAAATATCACTACAATTGCTAGCGTTAGTGAGGGTCCAACCCTTTCAGTCCCTCAGATAAAAAAACGGTAAGTGTGTAGTGTTAGCACTGCTGGTTTTGTAATGTGACAGATAGGCCATATTTCTGTAGGGCACTGTGGTGTACAGCAAACACTGCTGTAATGGTCACCGTGGGGGAGGTGAGGGGATGCTCGGGAGGTGCTGAAGAGCTCTTCCACGAAATTGGTCACTTGGAGTACCCCGAGCCCCCAAGATTTAGTGTTTTATTCATTTAGATGTATGCAACAGCGCAGGGGACAGCGTGGCTTTTATTTATCCTAGCGATAGTGAGCTCATCTCCTCTGTGGATTCAGGTCTCATACACTTTCTGGAAAAGCAGGAAAAGCATCGTTGGGTTGTCCTATTTTCCAGTTATTTTTCTATAAAAGGCAGTCACGCTGATTCAGTTTTTCTCCACTGAAAGCGAATGGGCATCCCCAGCTCTCAGCTGGAAAAGCCTGAGGATAAACAGGATCAGAGTGTTTTGCAGTTTGCAACTGATGATCTTCAAGTACAGTCCCTGGTCATGACTCTTGCTGGCAGCTCCTTGGCACCAGAACGGCTCGTGCCTCTTCTGGGACCCAAAGGGATGATGACTGTGACACACACCAAAAAAAGACAATTCAGTTGCTGATGTCATCTGCAGGGGAGGGGGGCAGGTCGCAGGAGGTTCTCCAGCCTGCCCATGCTGGCTGCCAAGCATGGTCTGTGGCTCTCTGCCTGGCCAGGCCACGAACTGCTCCTTGCCCATTTCCCTGCTTTGTTCCTCGTTTCCTTCCAGCAGGATGAGCTGTGTCTCAGGACGGTCGGTGGAAAGGCTCCCGTGGCTGCACTGAGGCTGGGGCCAACTCCACTTGCCACCTTCTGCTGGCAAACCATGTCCAGATTGTGGCTGAAACACTGGGTGAAAAAAAAAAAGCCACCTCTCCATGTGTGTCTGGGTTGCCTTCTTTTACAGTTTTTAATTTTAATTTAGGCTAATTAATGCATTAGTGGTTATACCTGTGGATTTACAGGTTTAGGTGCCATTAATAAAGCCCTGACATTATGGACTTCATGGAGGACTACAGCCAGGCTGCCACTTGCTGTCCGCACGTCTGCTACCACAGGCAAGTTACGGGATGTAGGGAGTTTGGATCATAACCAACAAGCAAGAGACAGCTCCCAAGTACTAATTTAATTGTGAAAGCTTTGATTTTTCCCTCCCCCATTTGCTGTTTGTGGTGCTTATAGAAATTAATTTAAAAGTATTGTGTGATTAAAAAAAAATTAATGGTTTCCTTCCTCTGGAATTGAGAGCTTTCTTCTGAGCAGGAGGGAGGGGTTTGTGAACATGCCTTTCCTTTTTAGGGGGCTGAATAGAGGCTTCTATCCTCTCATGTTTTAATTAATTTTTCTATAGTTGCTTCATTAATTGATATTTATGTATTGCTTGTTGTGCATAAATTCTGGAAACAGTGCATAAGAGGATGTTCTCATTACAGCTCTACAAGTGCTTGGCCAATACTGGAATATTAATAGTTGGAGTCGCATGGAAAAGTACAGTTTGTTTCCCTTTCTCTGAGGTTTCTGTCCCATATGGTGCCTTCGGGGAATAAATAGTTGCTTCAAGAAAGGCATTTTTTTGTGGGCTGCAAGAATACTATGTCTATGGAGGTAAATGCCAAACCAATGGGGATGCAGCTGAAGCACAGCACTGGGTTTTGTGGGTCTTATGAAACTAAGTATGGACAGAAAGCGTCTTCCTATGCACACCTTTCCCAGTCCTGCTGGCTGGCGGTTCAGCCTCCAGGCAGCTTCCCACTGTGAAGGGCAGGCAAGGATCCAGGCAAGGCATTTCTGAAGGGTGATATCTGCTCCTGTTTAGCACTCAAGTGTCCAGAGGACAGTTATTCTGCTGCAGAAACATCTAAGGAAGAGAGGACTGCTTCTGTCACTGCCTGTTAAAACCTCATCCCTTCTGAAAACTGCTGAGAATGTGTTTCAGCCTAGCAGCCCTTCCACTCATAGTGGCTAATTTAACCTTACCAAGAGTAATTTTCCCAGTTTAAAAAGAAAAATAAAAAAAAAAAGGGGATTTACAGGAGCAGTTGTTTTGGGTCTCTGGGATCACGGCTGCAGTTTAGCAAAGCACCCCTCCATCACCCACATGTGTGAGCAACCTCCTGTGCTCACACATGTCCCCCTGCCCAGATGCTGAAGCATGGGCTCCTTGGTGGCCACGTGCTCAACAAGTCAGCTCCCCAACTCCGGGTGGGACCACAGCACCTGCCCATGGAACCCCAGCTCGTGCTGAAATCACTCAGTGCAGCGGGTGTTCCCTAAGCTGAAAATCAAGGTCTGATGTACCCGACAGTGCTCACGGGCTGTCCCGAGGTCAGCATTTCTCTATTGACTCATGGCTAGAAAAATGTCCCCACAGAGCAATCAGCTGGTGTCCTCTAAAGGCATGCAGTCTGTTCAAGAGTGGCAAGTTACGATCTGCCCATGGAGCTATTGTTATTTGAGATTTATTAATCATTTACTACATTTTATGAGGTTAGCCACCTGCATCGTCTCTGTGCTGACAAAATAATTTACCACTACAAGGATGAAAAATAAAATAAAAGATCGTTTACTGGCAGCTCACAATGCTCTTACCAGGTTACAAAGGCAGCTGGTGGAGAGAGATTTCTGCTGGGGAATCAAAATAAAACAAAAAGAGATGATGAGACACAGCCAAAAGGGTATCACTGAAGATCAGTTTTATACTGAAGTGTGTGATAATCAATTATTCAGAAACATGGCTTTGAACTATCTCTCCCCATGGGTTTATAAACCTATCACTGGCTTAGCTCTGGTAACAGTTATCCAGAGATATGTGAGGGTATCACCAGAGGCCACAAGAGGACACTGATATTAGGCACATAATGTAGATAAGAAGGATATTAGAAAGCACAGAACTAGCTCGTCTCCAGTAAACGTATATTATTCCATCAAGGTCAATAGTATCTCCACTAGCTCTCACCAGCTGTGGGTTGGGCCCACAAGCTATCACACAGGACTCTCAAAGAAGAGAGCCTCACCAGGCAGAGGCAGCCTGGGTTGGGTCTATGATGCTCCTTTTCAAGCTGGGAGCAACAAATAGGGCTAAGGTACAGGCACACAGCCACCTTTCTCACAGCTTGGCTTCTTGTAGCAGGACGCCCAGGGAAATGCAGGACGATGTCTCGTTCATGCGCGGGCAGGACATGGACACAGCTGGCCCTGGTGGGTGAGCAGCGTGCTGTGCTGTGCGCCCAGGGGAGCAGAGCTGGGCAGAAGGTTCAAGTCTCCTTAAAAGCGTTTTTCAAAATAATTGATAAATTATTTATCAACTATAAATGGTTAGGATAAATCTGTTGGTAAGACCCAGCACAGCACAGTTAGTCTTGACAACTGTAACTGACGATTTACAGCTGCTGGTAGACGACTGTTAAGGAGATTACTCACTTAGTGTCCTAATATAATACTTTCAAGAATAGCAATCAATCCCCCCAGCCTCTCCCTGTTCAGGAGGCTGTCTCCTCCTGGCTCCCCATGACCTTGCTCTCTAGCTTCCCCAGCAATGCATGGCATTGAGCCCTGCCATTGTTTGCTGCTCTGGAATTTCCCAGGCAATGGACATTCACAGCCCCTGGCTCATCGCTGACACGGCAATGAAGCGCAGGTTCTCTCCCTGGCTGCAGCTGCTGAAGTCTTGGCAGCAGTGGCAGCCTCTTGAAAAAGTGATGGGAGATGCGCGGTGTGGACCTCTGCCCCATTGGCAGGGGAAACACTGCTCCTCCTTACTGCTCCGTGTGAGGAGCAGTGACAATTTATTTTCCAGACCTACTCCAGGGGCTCCTCCTGCAAAGGGGGCAGAGTAGCTCGGCTGCTGACAGTGAGGAAGAAGTCTGTCCTGCCTGAGGGCGAGCGGTAAGGGTGGGTGTTGGTGGGACAGAAACATGCTGAAACAAACAGCCCTTCCCCCACTTGAAGCACTGATGTAACAAATATGCAAAAGTCATGTATTTTGCAAGTGTAGAGCCTTCCTAGTAATAATTAGCTTCTAAACATTCCCCTGTCCTGTATAATAAATGAACAGTATAGTAAATGTTATGAGAATAATTTATTATTCATCACGAATAACAAATGAAGGGAATAATTTACCATCCGCTAATCTCTAAAAGGGCCCAGCTTCTTTTTTTTAATCAGGTAGGGAAGCTGAATGCTGAGGAAGAGGTCGGTGTTCTGTCACACAGAACCCACGGCTGCTGCTGCTGCTGGGTGGGTGCTGGGGCCTCAGGGCTGTCACGCTGCTGCTGTCTGCTGGTGGTACAGCTTGTGCAGATGTCACCTTTTGTGTGGGTAAGGACAGTGGTGCATCTCTGATGTCCTTTCCACTCCCATGCTCTTTCCCAAGCCCATCTGTGTCCATGCATGACTGTCACATACCCGGGCACCTTACATTCCTGCAGCCCCGGTGACGCCTCTAGTATGCTGCTGTACTTTAACCAGAACAAAGAGCCCCGAAGTGTCAAAACAGCAGCCAAAAGCATGGTCACATGGGTAAAAAGGAAGAATATTTTTTGGCCTCATCAGCTTCGTGGCACACACACCACCTGCTCTACCTGCCTGGTTGGGCAGGGCAATGTAATTCTCCCACCACGTTCAGCATCACAGCCTGAATCCATCCTTGCTCCTCACCACCACGTGTCTTCTAGGGTTTCCCCTCTTTACCTCCCTACGAGGAGCTCACCTTTTCCTATTTCCCAACAGCAGATTTCTTTTTCCTTTTCCACAGACACTCTGTTCTGCTGTTGCCCGTGTCCTTCAAAGATCATAGTGCTCGATCACTCCTCCATGGGATTTAACCCCTTGCCAAATCCTCCTTTTGCACTTCTCCTGGAGACCCGAAAGCCCCCCAGTCCCTTTCCTTAGGAGCTTAATACTGCTGCCTGCTTGGGGGTAGCACTTGTGGACTCATTTCTGTGTTATCTCTGCTGATTATTATTTGTTTATTACTCTTCCTTCTCTCGTGTTCCCCCAGTGCTCCAGATGACAGACAGCACATAAATCACTGTAATGGAGCACAGCGAACAGAGACAAAGGTATACAAATCGTGTGTGTGTGTGCTGGCAAAGGAGGAGTGTTGGTGGATCCTTTTGGTGCCTTTCACAGACAGGAGTCACGCTGCGCAGAAGCTGTGCTCCCAGCCCAGGCATCTCCTGAATCCCTGACCCCTAAGGACGACTGAGAAAATACCCTTGAGAAATAGGTTCCCGAAAAAATCAGTCCCTATGCCACGCTTGCCAGCTGCCCTGGGATACCCTGCAGATTGTTTTCATGTGTGATTTGTTTAAAAAAAACCCAAATGCACATGTGCACCCAAATATAAAACCTAAAAGTCTGCATTACAGTTTTAGGAAGTTATTATTTTTATTCTAACTTGTCACCTGTATTATTGCTCCTGGATGTGAATCAAGCACCAAAACATAAAAAAGCAGTAGTTAAAAGCATCTGCCTATTACACAGTAACTGCCCTCATGTGAATTTAGCTTGGTGAGTACGTTTAATGTTTTCCAATGATTTCAGCTCCAAGTTTTGCTAAACTTGCATTTTTGAGACTATTTTGAGTAAAGACTTCCATAGGATAATCAAGATAATGCTGGCAAACTGACTTATGACCTCCAATATCTCAAAATATTCACAAACCTGCTGACTAACCGGGTATATTTTTGGCTCTGTGGGCTTTCCATCCCTGAATAGAGTGATTAGCAACAAAGAGGGGATTTATATTTAAATCAGCGTGAGCTAATGAAACTCTGGTGTGTACCGACAGCAGCTTCAGAAGAATACACCATGGTGCCGTGCTGAGGAGAATTTGATGCCTCACTGGCTGCCACTCTTCATAAAAGCCCACCATCCCAGCAGGATCTGGACTTCTCTCACCCACCCAGCTACCAGGAATAGGAGCAACAAAACCATGCAACATCTTCAGTGTAATAACCTTTAACCAGGGAGCTGAGATGATCAGATCCCCAGAAGAAGCCTAGAAGATGCTTTCTGAAGACAAGTGAGACAAGAAGAGTCACATCAACCATTGCAGCTACCTACCAGCCTTTCTGGGCTGCTTCTTTCCTTGGGGCAGCGTAGAGGGATGTTTCAGTCTCATTGTTCCTTACACATACCTTCTGGCTCTGGAGGACTGCCAGATTTTCATGCACGTGCATGATTTTACAGTTAGATCCCACACAACCTACCCACAAGAAGCCAGCAAAGAGCTTCCTTAGATACCTGCAGAGACCCACAGTTCGACAAGGTCCATAAAACAATCCACAAAATGCATTTCCCAGGAATCCCTGATTTAGACAGGCTGCTTAACAAGAATTAAAGCACTACTCTGAAAACATGCATGGGGTATGAGTTATGGTTTGACCCTCCACATATGTGCTCTTCAAAGACAGTGAGATGACCCACCTGATCCTGGCTCATAGCGTTGACCTGCAGAGTGGGACCTTGGTGCAGGCTGAAAGAAAGTTTACTAACCTTTTGACCCTTCTAATGGGCATTATGCCTTGTCAGGCTTTATCGGTCAGCTTTGAAGTCCAACCAGCTCCCTTGTGGGGAAATCATATTTGGCACACTTGCATGAGACATAATGTGGTAACAGAGGTAGCTGTAGATGTATGGTAATTTTTAGAGCTGAATGACATTTTACAAATGGATAAGTTCACTGAAAAATGCAGGAACCAATGGCATTTGTGAAAAAAATTAGAAAGTGTACAAATGTTTCATTTTGACATGTCAAGAGAAATGGTTTGGAGATACAGAGACATTTTGTTTCAACATCATCAAAACAAAATATTTTGACTTTTTGTTTTGAAACAAGCTTTGTTGTTTAAAAACTGACCTAAATTTTAGGAAAGGATTTTTTAAGCCAGCATTATATAATTAAAAGAGAGGATTTCTTTTCCTGTTGAGGAAAATGCTTGGTTTTACTCATTTTCCCCCTGTTTTTGGATTTGACAACCAAACTGAAAAATCCATATTCATCTACCTTTCTCACTGTTAACACTCATGTTGCATCTCCAGCTGCTAAAAGAAAGCAATGCCTTCAGCCAGCAATGCACCACTGCTGTTACTCAACCCTGCTTTCGCTGTGCGAGAAAGGGGTTGCTAAAATGGACCTTTGTCCGTGCCCAAACGCATGGTGGTATCCCGGGTACGTGTGATCACGGGTGACTTGGTGGCCCTGGCACAGGACGTGGATATGCCTGCGCACCCCATGGCCACAGCTGCCTTTGGGCCCCACTGCACCTGGGCTTGCCCCCTGCCAGGCACTCTGCCCTTATCAGGGCTTTATTTAGCCAAGTGGGTTAATGAATAACTTCAGTGTTTCGACAGCGAAATGAACCCCTCGCTAACGTCTTATCTCCCGGTCATGCGCAGCGAGGGAGCAGAAGAACAAAGACGGATTTGTCGTGTCCTCTGTTACCGCCTGAAATGGCTGATAGGGCTCAGCAATGCGGCCACACCGCTTTTTAATGGCTAATTTTTCTGCTTTCTGTTTCCCATCCCACCCGTGAGTTTTGATTCCAAAAATAGCTTTAATCAAACAGTCGCTGTGGAGCTGGCTCTGTTTACGGCCGGCTTGGTTTCTGCTCCAGCTCTGGCGCTTTCAGACAACTGTTTTGCTGGTGTTTAAACTCGCTGTCCTCCCCAGCAGCACTTGCTGCAGAGCAGGGACCCTCTGAAACCATCAGGCACTTTCCTGCGTTCAGGATGCTGTGGACAGTGAGCCCTGATGCCCTGTGCTGCAGAGCCGAAGGACCATGCAGTCATCTTGTAATGGACACACTCTTCAGAAGATATCCAAGCCCTTGGGGTATCCTTATACACTGTAAAAGTCTGTTCATTAACAGACTCAAAGATGAGTTTCGGGGTTTTATGCCCACAGACAGGATAGTTCACGTGTGTGTGAGGAAAGGCCGTATGCTGCCTGCAATACTCACACATCCCCGCTATGGCAGTGTCTGAGTGTCAGTGGAAACACCTCCCGCTGAATGCAGTGGAGACAGGATTTCAGCCCGTACTTCATCAACAGCTATCGACGCACCTAGTCTTCAGTCTCACTGCTTTCTGGGCCTTGGTGTCCTTATCCAATTTCATTAAAAGCTCTTCTGCCCAGGGCCTATCTGGACACTAGCCATTATAACTTTTTGATGACGAGGTAGCTGGACCCTGTTGCCACAGAAGCACATCCAGTACTTTTTCCCTTCCTCCCTGCATCCCTTCGGGATTTCGCTGCAAGAGTCAGGATTGTGAGAAATTCCTAATAAACAGCAATTTCCTATAGGTTGTTCTCGTGCCCTGTGTGACACAAGAGCCTTCAACCGTCTGTTTCTAGACTCTGCAGGAGAAAAGGGATGCTTCAGTTAAACCCATGAGCAGGAAATCGAAATGCATTTCAGCGCCCTGCCCCGCACTCTGGTTAGTAACTCTTGGTTCATTCACAGCGCATTGCTAGTGCCACTTGCTTCTGGTTTAGTTCATTCCCTTTTCCTCCTACCCCTCTCTATTTCCTATAACGACCCTGGGGCAGATTGTTGCTGGGTGGCTGGGATGGAGCAGTGACATATCTGCAGCACCAGGGCTCAGCCGCAGTGACTCAGAGCACACGTAGCTGCTTTAAAAAAAAAAATCTTTCTCCAGGACATCACAATTTAAAAATCATTTCCAGTTCTATTATTATTCTGAGCCCAGGGCAATTGTACTGTGGTCTCCAGCGCAGCCAGCTCTGCCAGTCACTCCTGTCAACTCTACTGTTTTCCTTCCAGTTTAGGGTTAACAAAAATTAAATTTGTGTGGCCAAATATAGGCAGAGATTTCGTTCCCATGAGGCCATGTCTGCATTATTGAATTTCAGTCTTTTTCATGTGAAACAAAAATATACCAGTCATAGGTTTTTTTATAAAATAATATCCCACTGAATTATGTTTCAGGGAAAAAGGGTGAGTTTGAGTTTTCCACTGTGATCACAGCAGTGAGGAATGAGTATTATCCAGGCGCCAGCACGGGAAAGGGAAATCGATGCAGAAGATATGTACATGGCAGTGTGGCCGCTGCTCCTAGCCAGGTCGGGATGGGTTTGGAGAATGGCATGCTCTGGATAAATACCCATAATTTTCAGAACTTTGCAAATGAGGCTGGAGTGAACCCTCAATGCCTGGTTTGTAAATACGTAGTAACAAATTCCACCAAAGGGATGCTCTGTCCTTGTTATTTGTTTTCCATGAACACCCACTCCTATACAGGGATGCTAAGAAACAGTGGGAGGTTTTTGATTTGATTTGTGGGATTTTTCACTTTCCCCTTCCCACACCAGTTGTCAGTTGTGGATAACGTACAGATTTAAAAAAGGAGGCAAAAAGCATCAAATATCTCACTCTCTCCCAATACTTCTACCAGTGCTAATCCATAATGCTGAGATACTAAACTGTGGCTGCATGTGCTGCCATGGGGAAAGCCTGGTGGTGCTGAGTCAGGGCGAGTAGTAGCCTGTGCCATGGGCAAACTATCCTTGCAGCACTATGTAGAAGAGAAAAACCTGGAAAAGATGCTTTTAACACAGTAAGGACTTTAAGAACAGGCAGAAAACCACCTATCATCACAGCCTGGATATGCCAGTGCTGATGTGTTTATTGTGGCTACAGGAATAATTATGATCAACAGTAGTTATGAGCAATAATAATTAATAACACAACCATCATTACATTATCAGTTACGAATATTATTTCTGAACTTTTTAGATTTTTATCCAGAATTTCAGTGCTAGGCCTCCTATCAGGCAAATCTGCTTTCACATTTGATAATAAGTAGTAGAAGTATGGATCGCCAGTAACCTGGTTCTACATTATCTCCCTTAAACACGAACATAGGCATCATTAAAAATGGATCTATATGTATCTAACCAATCATTTAAAATAACTTTCATGGCCTGCAGTAGCTTTTCATAGGTAATAACTACAACATAGTTAGGTCAAAGATATTGTTGAATAGTTTTAAATGTGACTCTTCCACTGGCTTTTTGTTAAAAAGAAATAACCACATGAGGTTCCGAGGAGAGTTATGGCTATGGAGGCAGTGAGCTACCGGAACTACAAGTTTTCTGCTTTATTGGACTTTTTTAAATGGCTTTTCTTCAAAATTACACGGAGTTTTGGAATTTCCCCTCCGAATTCTCTGTCTGCACTTTTGGCACTTGCTGTACCTATGCGGTTTCATCCCAGAAGGGTGCTGCAGACAAGTGTTGAATCTGCACAAATGTTTCCAAATCAAAACAGTCGAAGCGCTGCTCCATTTCCCTGGTTCTCTGATGTTTAGAAATAAACATTGGCAGTGCTTATTTAGGGTGTTTTGGAGCATTTCTGAGCATGTCAGCAGCATACTCTCTCCCAAGCTGAAGGAGCTTGCAATTTTGTTTGGCGACTGAAAAGTGCAGGCTTGGAAAGGCTATTTTAAAAAAAGGAAAAAATGGAAACTGAAGCCCTGCATGGAACACCTGCAGCAGCCGTATAGTTAAGCCATGGCACCCCTATGGTCCCTGGGGACAGCCAGGAGCAGTGCCTGGTGCCAGCCTGTACCGGCGCTGGAGGTGGCACAGCATCACCCGGATCTCAGCCAGCAGACAAGTGCTGTTTCACGTGTGCCCTCAGCTCTCTCCATTTCTTTTCCCAGCTTTCTCCAATCTCCAGCCCCTTCCTTGCACATCTTGTTGTCTCCTTCTTCCCTCACTTGAAGATATATTTTCCACACTCCACCTAATCCTATGTGTAAAACCTCCTTAATATTCTTGCTCTTTGATGGCATGTTTTGCTTTTACCCAGAGAGCAAATTCTAATATCTGAATTTCCTAAATTATTTTGTTTAATCATTCTCTGCTTCTTATCTTGCCTGTCTGGCTCATTTCTTAAAAGTCTTGATTTACTACTTTTAAGATTTACTGCGACGTACAAATTGTTTCTATTTGTATCTGCATGTGAAGTCGGTTGTGAGGTGTCTGGGGAAAATTTGCTTTAAAAACATAATATGAAAATAAACAACATCAGGGAAAGCTAAGCTGGCTTATTATTAATACATTTTCCACCTTAGGAGGTTTTATTTTCTTTTTTTTTTTTTTTCTTTCTTATCTGTGCATCATTTACATTATTGCCTTTTTCCGGGAATCACTCCAATGGCAGGACTAAAGGGTCATAATTTGATGGAATACAGTGACGGTGATGCCAGATAAAATGTGCACACACTGTTCCTTTCAGTTAATGTTACTGAGATAGCAGGATGTTGGAGAAAATGGATGACCTACTTTTATCCTCGGCATTAAAGACACATTTTATAAGGTGGTAAGACTGTTTTGAAAAGATGTGCAAAACCCAAAGGGGTTGTACCAGTATCCTGTAACCCTATGACTTCCATTTATACTGGTGTATGTAAAATCAGAATTACAGAGTAAAGATAAGGGAAAAAAATACCAATATTTTTGTGTCTGCAGCCATAGCTCCACCCTGCTATTCTTGGGAAACTAAATGTCCAACTCTGCTATGAAACAGCATTCAATCATCCTCCCCTGCTTTTAATTATATTAGCTGTGTTATTGTAGCTGTTATCATCTAAGCATACGAGTGAAGCAGTATTTATACAGAGAAATAGTATCATTTGTTGGATCAGCTGATACACTGACAGGCTTTTTGGCATACAAGTCTGAAAAAGGGTTTGTGTGCCTGAAAACAGACCTGCTTTTTTTTTTCCTAAATTATCAGTTTGTTCTAATAAAAGGTATTACCTCTCCCTGTAGACTTTGTCTCATTTAATTATATTAGCATTGAAAATAGGTGAACCAAATTGCATAAGATAATTTGTTTTGTCCCCAAACCACACTACTAGCTCCAGCTGGGGCCCTCAGTTTCCAAACTGCTTGAAAAGAGCTAGAACATCAGGTTGCAATTATTACCGAGTACGTATGAACTCATTTTAATGAAAAATGTCAGAAAGAGCATTAAGCGTCAGACTTTGGGCTTTGAAACAATCTTTGTCTTTAAGAGACAGGGCTTGCTTGAGGCATGCAAAGTGACTGCTGTTGGTGCCAGCACTGGGTCTGGATGGGTCTCAGGTCTGATCCACTGTGGTAGCTTCTGTATCTCTACCTTGTTGTGTAATTATTTTCACACTGACCCATTTCTCTGTCTGGAAGAAACCCAAAGCAGAAGCCCCAAAACACTTGAACTCATTGTATTTCATCTCGGCGTGAGTAAGAAGCATCCAAAATCTTTAGCCAAAAAATTTCTTACCAAGTTTTCAGCCAAATTTGCAGGCTCAAGAGGGTCCATGAGTCACAGATAAGCAGCCAGTCATTTGCTGCATAACTTTGCTTCTAATTACAAATGGGCAAACATAATACATGGAGTCATTAATTGGTCAAAAATAACACAGGGAATTCAATGTAATGGGATCAATGCTTAGATATGATGATGAGAAAGAAAAGTATTCAGTGCATGGACAAAATGTAAGCTGCTTGGCTAGGAAAATGAAAACAATTTTTAATGCTTCCTTGTACCTTGACTACACAGTGCTTAACTTTGTGTTTGACTTTAAACATTGCAGAACGGCTTTGTTTTGGTCATGTGCCTCGTGGCCTCCTCTTAACATTTATTCCTCAGGAGTAAGGATTTTATTTAATGCAGAATTTGCAGACTGAAAGGATTAATCTTTTGTATGCCTTCTTCCTTGGAGAGTTTTTTAGAAGGAATATATTTGTTTCATAGCTTTCTGAGTATATCTTTTGGTATGAGTGTTTTTCTCCCTCTCTCCCCTTTTCCCCAGCTTGTTTACTCAGGGAATAAAAACTTGACCTTGACTTTAAGGTCTTTGGTGTTTCAGACTGTACAGTCAGCAGAGAGCAAGGGGAAAAATCGATGTGAACCATATTAGACAAGTAGAAGAGTAATGCATAAGTGCTGGGAAGACATCCTGGAAATGGAAAAAACTGAGGTAATTTTTAAAGGAGAGCACATCCCGCAAATGCATCTCTTGTGGTTAAAACACCACACCCTACCTTCTCCTTTCTGCACCCTTTTTCTCCCCAGCTGTCTAACACATCCTTGGGTGACAAGAAAACAAGGATGCACCAGAGCCCTCCCAAGGTACCTACCTCAGCCGGGTGGGAGTTGGAGTCAGGGGACAAAGCAGTGGCCCATGTCTTGACCTCCTGCAAGCTCTGCCTCTGCATCCGTGACTCTGGATATTACAGGGGTCCTCTTAGCATCTCCCATAAAAAATACATCAAAAGAATCAACAAGACAAGTGAGAAAGGACAGCTCAGCAGATAAGAGACATGACATTGCTAACGAGGATGTCAGCGATTGATAAGATTGCATTTGTCACCAGTGGACTCACCAAGTACCCTGTCCTTACTACGTTTTGGAAGATACTCTGCTGTTTCCTTGCCATTTCTCAATTTGTGAAGTGAAATCTTAGCTGAGCTGCCTCGGCATATTGTCGGGACATCGAGGTCAGGGAGGCAAAGTCAGACTTCATCTACCAGACGTGCCTTTCCAGGAAGCCGTACAGATCATTGTCATTTAAATGCAAATCATGTTTGGTTCAATATACTTAAATACCAGTGAAATGTCCTCAGCAATAATAGCAGACTGTTAATACATATGTGTATGAAATTCTTAATTAATTAGATGACATTAGAGTACCAGTTGTGTTCTCAAAACAGCTCAAAAGTACCTCTTTTAAAGGGAATTAATATTTAATAGGAAAAAAAATGCCATAGCTTCCTGAAGTCTAAATTAAATGAGTGTACCTTTATGGCTTTTACAAGTGTTTTACTCATAATTTAGTCTGCCAGGGAATTGCATCATAGGTGTTTTCTGCAACAGTGGGGGGTGCCCTGGGTAGTGTACCATCCATCAGGCTTCTCTTCATTCCCCTTCTTAAACAAGGACTTGCTGGGAGACTTTGGGGAAAAAATCCGTCTTTCCCTCAAAAACAACCTGCTGGAGGAAGGAGGGGGACAGAGGAAGTGTAGCACCAGGCAAGGAGCAGACATACTCTCTCAGGCCTGGGTGCCTCTTTGTAGGCAGGGGAGCCTGTTCTGGCCCCCGGCCCGCCACAGGCAGAGGCTCCGCGCGAGCTGCAGGCAGTGCTGGGAGCAACAGCACACACGCGTCAGAGATTTGTGCCCCCTGGCAAGAACTAAATGCCACATTTAGCCATTTCACAGGATTATGAGGTTAACATTTCCACAGCTGGAACATTTGGGGTTGCCTCCCAGATATTGCAAATGACAGTCCTGACCAGGGAATGTGAAAGGAACCTGTGAGGTTAATGCCCTGCATTTGAAAACAGCTGACTTGTCGTAGCAGTAAGGGCCATTCCTCAAATAAATTAGACCCATATATGTACATCCTTATTTGTAAATAATCCATAGGTGTCATCAAATAATTTCCTCTTTCCTTCTCACGTGATGGAAAATTAATCAAAAGACAGCTAAAATGAACTTCAAGATGAAGCCCTCTGAAAAAAATTCACCACACTGTTGTGAAAATCATTCTTTCAGGTAACTTGAGAAGCCAGCTGGCAAAATTCAATCACTTTTTCCAGGGCAGAAGAATTTATAGACTCTATCTTCAACACAAATAAACTCTATTAGATTCCCCTGCTTTTAAAATTGGGTTCCATTAACCTTTATTTACCATGCTTTCTCAGGACCACACAAATTAGACAAAAATAGCATGGCAGGCTCTTTTCCGTTTAAGCACATAAAGCAAGTATGTACAACGTCTAGCATTAAGAGTTTCAGCCACGGTTTTATTTCCATAACTGTTTCGGAGCCCCAGATGTTACTGCTTAAAACCACCCTCTATACCAGCAGGGCTTCTTCAGTACTACTGTGTTATAAATAACACTAATAGTAGTAATAATAGAGAGTAGTTCTTAAGTTATCTCATATCTTTCTTCAATTTTGTTCTTGCGACACCATGTCAGGACATTTTGTCTGAGCTGATGGGAAGAAGGGGTATTGATTTTCTTAAGATTGCTGGCTTTTTCTCATCCTATTTAGTGCCAAGGGCTGGTATAAATTGCGCCGGGAGCACAGCACAGTGCAGGCACGGCCAAGTTGCACCGTGCTGGGGTTGGGGCTGCAGCAATGCCTCCTTGCTCAGACAGTTCACAGCAGGGATCTTGCTTGAAATCTCGGTGTATTTTTAGTTGAGCTATGTGAGGGATAAAAGTAGGGCATCAGCACTCAGCAGAACCGTACAGACAGGTTTTGCATACAGAGCAAAACTGGAGAACATGGCGGGGGTTGGGATTTTTCTTCTTTTTCTTTCACTCTGCTGACTTTGCGCAAAAGTTGATCAGGTTTTACCCAGTGAACTTACATGAATCTGTACAATAGATGTGTGATAGAAAAACCTGTTCCGAGCCAGAGAGGAGCGAGCAGTCCTGCACCAGCCAGGTCTGCATCACCACCAGTATGACCAGGACTAATGGCCCCATCAGGGGAGAGGGAGAGATCCAGGATGGGAAGAAGTTTCAGCAGCTTCCTTGAGATATCCTCTCAATGTTCATGTCTGGAAAACCAAGCAGGGAAATCAGCATCACTCAAGGCGCTTCCCTCTAGCCTTATTCTGTGGTTTGGAAAGAAATTTAAATGGAAAATGAAGAGAGTTTGAGGACAAATCAGAGAAGGAAAATGGGACCAATACAAGAGGAGATAAAATTAAAGGAGTGGAGTCTGGGCTTGAAAAACTCTTCAGTATCAGCATTTCTCCTCACCAAAAGGAAGCATTTTATTTTCCCTGGAAGGAGACGAAATGAACAGCAGGGACTATTGTTGTGGCAAGAACACCTGGAGACGTGCTAGCTGCAGCGAGAGCTCGCTGGCAGGGATAGCAATAGCATAATTTGCAGCAACATCTGCAGTTGGCCCAGCAACCATCTCTCCTCATTAATTAGCAGAAGCAGTAGGTTTGCCAGACAGTCCTGTTGGCTTTTGCCTTATTACTGTACCCCTTAGCTAATGAGCCATCCTCTTCCCTTCCTGCTGAGTGAGGTATATCCAGTCTGACCGCAGAACGGGCACAGAAATCCAATGTGCGTCAAAGGGGGGGTGACAGTGCTTACCATTGTTTTGTGTATATACCCTGTGGGTCATATTTACTACAACCACATGATTCAACAGCAGTGGGATGTAGGCCCATGGAGATAATAGCAGAGGTTCATCATTGACTCCCCTGTCTCTCCCTGTGCGTCTAATTTTGTGCTGCAAGGCATGCAACCATGCGTGTACAATTCTGGCTTTTACTCTCTGAAATTATTTCGGATAATACGTAGTTTATTCACAATTCTACCTTGGTCTTCCAAGCTGACAAATATGTCCTTTCACCTTGCCTCGTTTTCTCTGCCTGAAAATAAGAACCGTGACACTGTCCTTCAGGAGTGATTTGGTTTCTACCAGTGAGACAATATCATAACCCAGCTCTGCTTAAACCATATTTCCACTAAATAGACCAGCTACTCAAGAAAGCCACAAGTGGATCAGTACACAGGGACCCCCGAGCATCTTTGCCTCACCGTTATATGTCATCTCCATTGAGCACCATCCTGGTGGTGAATTACTGCAGCAATGGAGAAATTAATACAGGATAGAGGAAGGCAACAACCTTTAGCAAGTCTCTGGCAAGCTCAGCTTTCTTTTCCAGGGTTGCACTTATGATCAAATGTCAACTCCTGGACATGGCTAAGGGATTGCAGGCTGTTACCTGAGGAGCTCCAGGTCTCGGTGCAAGAGAGCGTCTATCAAGTCGTGACTGCCTAGCCCTGTCGGTCGGGCAGACAAGATCCCGTTTGCCTGCATACAGTGCTGAGCCTCAGGCAGCCTCGCTCAAGTCATTTCATGCACAGTTTAATTCTCCCCATAATGGGGAGGGGGACTTATTCCAAGAAAACGCAATCCAAAATGATCAAGGTGGCTTAATAACACAAGGCAAACGGCAGTGCTATGGCCCTGCTAGACAATAGCAAAACACATTCAGATACGCAGCTCAGACCTTGCTGCATTACACATGTAATTAGGTTGTTTCCATGGTAATGATCTAATTATGGTCTTCTTGGCTTTGTGTAATCACATTTGCTGCATTTTGGCAGAGCTGTTTTCCTTATTTTTGAACTGCAACACTTGGCAAGATGTTCTTTCTAAAGCTGAATAATAATTTTGCCTGATGGAAACCGACAAGTCTGTGAGTTTTTATTTAAAGCAGGGTTGAAGACACAAGACAAGACAAACCTATATATATAGTGTGTATATATATATATATAATATATATGTATATATAAAGAAGGATTTTTATCCCTGTAATTTCTATTCCTCCTTCCTTCCTACCTTCTTTTTTTTTTTTTTTTTGCAAGTGCTTAAAATAATGAATTGTAGCAGTGGCTCCCATGTGAGAGAGGAAACTCCAGAGACCTCTCTTCTGTTCCCAGGGTTAGTGAGGGACTGACCTTAGGGCATGAGATTTCACCTCTCCCTGCCTTATTTTCCCTGTCTGGGGATAATGATACCAACTTCAGGTGAGATGTACATGCAAAATGTATATTATTTCTACTAAGCTATTTCAGCTCCTGGTAAGCATGATACCTTAGAGACAGCTGGTGAAATCCTGGCCCTGTAGAAGGCCAAGGGCAAAACTCTTATTGATTTCCATAGTGCTGCAATTTCCCAAATACCAAATACCTCAGAAAAAATCAGATACAAAAAAACAAATCTAGCAGCCTTGACCAATATGGTTTCTCCACCCTGTCGCCCCAGAGTGGAGCAAGCAAGGTGGTATTAGACTTTGGTGACACGTGAGGTATCTGTCTTAGCTGCCATGGCACTGTGGGGAATCTTTTGGCCGTGGGATTTGCTGTTCGCTAGTGGGATTCCATTTACCAAGCCCACCCCTCCCTACAGCTGGGCTTATTCCTCCTTGCTATAAGGCTGTTTTAGGGAGGTGCAGAGTTCAAGGTTCTGCTAGAGCCAGTGCTCGTAGGGATTTATCATGGTCCGTGCTCTGTTGTGAAGGGGAGGTGCTTATTCTAGCCTGTAATTTCTCGTAAGGCAACTCTCTCCTTGAAGTCAGCTGCAAGATCTGGCTGTTAGTTATCACTCATAAAGATTTTTAAAGCTTTCTTGCAAAACAAAAAATGTATTTCTAGCTTGAGCAATAAGGGATCTGGGGAAAGATAGGAGATGAAAGGTCAACCAAGAAGAGCTTGTGAAATCACACTGGAGCAGAACTGCAGGCTGTAGTCAGCCAGGAGCTTGTATTGCAATTGACAAGGCTATTCATGGAAAGGTTTTTGATCAGAGTTGCCATGACAATAGGAAACACCTAAAAAAGATCTATGAAATGCTGTATTGGCATCAAGCCAAGAAGTTAAGCCAAATCCTACACTCTGGTTATTCCTATGAGTCAGTAGCTTTCATAGTAGCATTGCTAAAGGAAGGATTTGGTCCTCTGACTTTGAAGATTTGGGAAAACAGGTATGAAATGTAAATTACGATAGAAAAGATTCGTGCCATAAAGGATTGACTGCGGAAGGATGTTGGAAATCTTTCAAACACTGTTTACAGCTCTTGCTTAGTGTTCTGAATATACACACAAGACAACGGAGTCCTCTGATTTTGATGGACAGGTAGGTATGGCTGCTTTCTGTATAAATACAATATAACACCCACTCTGCACATCCTCTAGGGTCTAGGGATTGAAATTTCCGTCTCTAAACCTTTACAGAGAGATTTCAAATCCAAAAGGAGTGGCACAGAATTTCAAGGACCTAGCAAAAATAATTCACTTTTGAAAGCAGTGTTTTCTCAAGATATCAGAGGTGAGAAGAAAACCTGGTGTTGCCATTTTTTGGAACGAATAATGAGGTGAGGGTGGGGTTTTTTTTCTTCATTTGATGCATCTCTGAGTCAGGATCCCCAGAGCTTACAGCAAGGACCGACGACTGTGTCCTCTGCTGTTCCTTTTCTTTGCAGAACTGACCATACTGTTAGCCGAGAGAATGCAAGTTACTCTATTGAGCCATATGCTTTCATGTTATGTTCTGCAGAGAATAAAACTAACTGTGATTAGCTATTGCCACTTAAGTTTTAGCAGATTGACACCTCTCAAACGCCAAGATATACCCAAATAAGCCCATAACAAATGCTTGTGAATGGACAGACAACTGCACAGCAGTCATGGTGAAAGTCAAATTACAACAGTGGAGTGGGGTGGGATTTCAGGTCTGCTCTGTCGCTGCTCCTGAAGTGAATGCCTTTTCTGAGGACCTTTTACCTGGTCACAGCTAATCGACTTCCACATCTTCCCTGCAGAGCAAGGTAGGTATGAAATTGTACCCTGCTGGAGCAATGTTCTCCATTGATATACAGCCACCTCCTGGATGGGATGATATAGCAGCTGGTAAACAGGGCATAGTCTTAGTAAGACATTTTGTGCCTCAGGTACCTTTCCCCTTCCTCCTCTTTTCTGCCAGCCAGAGGGAGGAAGAGGAGGGTGGCATTCAGACGGAGGTCGGTGGCCCCAAGACTGAGAAGAGAGCAAGCACTGGGGCTGGTGGGGACTAAGCTGCAGCAACCCTGCTTGCTCAAGGTTGGGGCTTCCCAGAAACATTGCATCACCAGGCCCTCACTGGAAACCCTTCAGAAAAGCCTTCAGCTGAGGGGCAGCCCAGCTCTACCAGCAAGGGCCTGAGGGCAACAGCTGAGCTGCCTGAAGGGGATAGGTTGGGGCCTCTCTGTATTTTGTCCACACAGTATGGCAGTGTACTATGGGATACTCACCACAACCATGAAGGGTATCATCTCCTGCTTCTCTTCCTGTCTCCTCCCTATCTAACAGCTCAGCAGCAGAAGGGACAGGCTTGTCTCCAGAGAGAACAGTGGTATGTTAATGAGAGCCCTGTTCACTGAAACTGCTGGTTCTCGTACTTTGTTGTGTACTGTTGTTGTTTGTTCTCGTACTTTGGCTCGAACTTTGTGGCTCTGGTTGTGGTATTGGAGTACATGGAACAGCATATTTTACAGTGCGGGCTGCATAGATGCCCCTGCTGTGCGAAGTCTCATGTGCAAACTCCAGTAATCACCATCTCTTGCCTTCAAGGTATTACACGCTTCTAGGACTAAAACCAGAGCTGAGGAGCCTGTCCTCTTTTCCACAAGTCTGTGAATTCCATTAATGCCACCAAGAGTTTTACGTGTGCCTGCAGAAGAGACCAGACTCCCCAATTTATTCTGCCCTTGTTTCCTTCTACGGTAACCCAGATATTTGCATAATACAGAGCAGCAATGCCAAGTGCCGGGTGCCTCCGTTCCTGCTGCACAAGCTCCATATGCTGCCTATCTGTGTCAATCCCAGGGAGCTCTGCAATTGCAGGAGGACAATTTTCAAACTGTACGCGTGTAAATTAGAGCTGACACTCTGAGCTTTAATTCACAGACTGAACCTGATCCTTGCTCACACCCTACCTACCAGATAAAACCACAATCAATACAGCCAGATAATTACAACTAGTAGGAAAGCTAAGTGTATGTTTCCAGGTTTTTTCATCAAAACAAAGTCCTAGTGATACGCTCCTGCCAAAGCTTATACAATTCTCCTTTATTACACTGGGAGCTCATACAAGCCTAATACTGTATAATACTTTTTACATGAACATTCTCAACCAGAAATTCCCTCTCATCTAAATCTAGCTCATCTATCTTGGTATGAATCTCTAATTCTGAATGTGTAAGGGGGGAACTGTCCCTATGCTTCCCTGTTGATCTAGTGCCAAATCCACTGACGTCAATGGCCAGAATGAGAATGATTGAGAAAAATTAAAAACTGGTCCATGAAACTTCAGAGATTTCACCTTTGGGTTACACTAGCTAAAGATGGTTGATATAATTTCCCACTTTCTCCTAGTCACCCCAGATCTTTTTTCCTAAACGTATGTTGCCCTTCCGCTCTTTACATATTTGCTTTGCTAACGGCTGAGAGAAGCTTGTCCTCTGCAGACATTGCCTTAGGAAGAGATACTGACAAGCAGAAAGCCATTTCACACCACCCCAGGAAGCACAAGTCAACTTGGAGACATCCTGATTTTCTGTGTCAGATGGGGCACCGAGGAGCACATTATTTCTGACCACAAAACATTGACTCCCAAGACAAAAGGATATGAGATCACTCAATGCATGATGTCAAGTGAAACATGAGTATTTTTCCCATTTTCACTTTAAATTACACAGAATCACAGGTCCATAAAGGAATGGGTACCCTGTCAGGACCTAAGCAACAGCTCAGTGATAGGTAAATCTCACCTCTGTGCACTGGAGCAACGTGAACATGTGAAGCCTCTTCCTCTGAAGTGTAATGTCCAGCTCTGACATCTAGAACGTCTGGAGTTAAACAGCAGTAGTAGCCCTGTGGTGGCAAGAAAGCAAAATGACTGCAGTCATTAATTGCACTACTGTAAATTCTCTGGTATGAGGAACTGTCATCTGTGCACACAGTTGTGAAGAAGCCATCATGACCACGGGCTGCGGCACACACACACACACAGAATGTATGTACACACAGAGAGATCAATAGATTGCATATGGTGCGCGTGGCATAATTCATGACTCTTCTTGAAGGCTGTCACAAACCTGAGATGTATTGGGTAAGAAGAGTACTGGGGTAGTCTTTTAATTAGTCCACAGCTCAGCTGAGTTGTAAAATTTACTCTCTGACATAGCATCCAAAATTTATAACCTTTTAAATCAAAGGAATATCTCAGACTCTGAGTTTTTGCTAATCGGAGGTGTTAATGATAAAAGTACAAGCCTGAAAAAGGGACACGTTAGACAATTATTCACAATATTCAGAACTGTTTCTCAGGCCAATGTGCTACCTTATAAAAATTAATCTGGAAAATATATGGGGTTCCCAGCTGTCTTGCTCATATCTGTATATTATCTGCTTGGTGCTGCTGGAGATGGTGTGATGGGAAACTTGCACTTTGCCCATCTGTGGTGAATGCTTCCAAGGACTGCTTGTTAAAGGAGCAGGGTATGGATGCTATAGGGTCTTCAGCTCAAGCACATCCATACTGGAGAGGAACATGTCTTGGTGAACACACTTGGGGCTCAGCAGCCTTAGTGAGCCCTAGACCTAGACACTAGGAGGACAAGTATGGTACTGGCTTGAGAGGATTTGGGGTGGCGTAGCAGATGCCTATGGCTCTTGGCCACATGGACATTTTGCTTCAATAAGACCCACACTACCCTCTCTTATGATCTTGGTAGCTGTGGCCAGATGTGACCTACCTTTTGCTAGGACAGGAAGGAGAAAGACATTCTTTTCAAAGCTGGTTTGAAGAGATACTTGAAGAGAAACAACTGCTCTCTGCAAAAGTTTATGTTGTGCAGTTGTTCCTTACTGCAGGGCAGTTAGACTTCATTGCTTTTTCATACATCAAAATGCTACTGAAGTTGATGGCAAAAGCACAGCCAGACATCTTGTGTCACTGTCAGGAGCAGGGGCCATCATTGGGTGGTAAAAGCAAGTGTTGTCACTACCTGAAAAGTAATTTATGCAAAAACAGAGCCTGTATGTGATTGGCAGGAAGTTGTCGGAAAACATTTATAAAAATTTAACTTTCCTTCATCCCAAAATCAATTTTTTTCCAGTTATTTTCAGAAGTTTATTTTCAGTTTTGTCCAATTACAGGCTCTCTTGCAATGAGCTTTCCTTTCAAGCCACACAGTTCTTTCATATTGAAATTTTTCATTTGCAAAATGTCTAAAGGGGCATTTCAATCATTGAAAAACCTTTTCCTTCAAAAATATTGAAAAATACTGCTTAAACCAGCCACTAAATGTTTCAGTGTCTGCTATTCAGTGATTTCTAAGCACAACTGTTGAAAGAGTCTTAACTACCACTAGAGCGAATTAACCTGGAAAATCCCCTGCTCTTTAGGGTAGGGCCCAGGGTAAGTGTCCAAAGAGAAAGGCATGAACATATAACACTGACTTTTGACATCAGGTATACTCTTTTTTGTATTTATTACATCTGTATCCATAATATAAATAGTAGATTAGAGTTTCTCAAATTAGATAGCCTCCAAATAGTTTACAGGGTCTAACTGGCCACTATGTTTGGTTTGTTCATTTGCATTTTAATCAGCCTCAGATAGAAAAGCTATTCCCTACCATGTCGAGGGACTTGAGGCAACTGCAGTTCAGATTGTGGCCATCATGGGTGAATATAGCATTTTTGCAAAAAGTAATGAAACTCTCTCGTTACATTTGGTGGTGGCTTTTATTTGTGGTTAAACCACTTTTCAGTATCACCAAAGAAAAGGAAAAGATGTTTGGTGGATACTTTTCTCTGTTTCCAGTAACCCTTTCCATTTTCAGAAAAACACATACATGCTTCGATATTTCAGGGTGCTGGTGGAAAAGGTAGCATTGGCCTTGCTCCTGCAGGTCTGTGTGTTCTGGGAAATGTCAGCTGCCGCCAGGGCATCTCAGCCTTCCCTGCCTGAAGGTGGTGCAGTAGGAGACGGTTGCAGGCTCTCAGGACCCCAGCCCCTCCAAAAAGCCCAACCTGCATTCCCTGACACACCTCTGCCTGGGAAGGATTTTGCATCCATGAGGAGGCACCAGCAGAGGTGTGTGGTTTGGATGCTGTTGGCTGTGGGTAAATTCCTGGCAGCAGTGGAGAGCCTGGGGGAAGCCCATTAGTTAAGAGCTGAGGCACCCAACGCTGTTATCGCTAATGCCTTCAGCGCAGGACAGGGCTGCAATCAATTTCATAATAAATCAACTCCATTTTCTAATATGAACCAATTTATCTGCCAGGCTGACTTGCCAAACACTATTAAAGGCTGAGGTCAAACTGAAAAAGACATATCACGTTTTCAGCTTCTCCTCCTAACTTCGTATCACCACGGCACACTCTACAGTCACGGGCTCACAGCACTTTACCCTCCCTGGAGACTTCTCCTTCAGGAGACTTTCGTTTATAGATGATGCAGACACAGCAGGAATTATATATTTAATGCCAGCCACTAACATGACAGCTTTAAGTCTGAAACGAGCACCTGTCTTTTGTCACCACTGTACAATATTTATAGAGACTGGATAAAAAGATTATTTGAAAGGTTTGATTTGCAGCAGAACCAAGAAAATCCTGGTTTGCTACAACCAAACCTATGTTATGATTTTCATCTGTGTTCGTTTAGGCTACAGCTCTGGCGGAGCCACCCAACTTAAAGAATTAGCTACGGTAAACATAGATAGGAGAGAGATTTGAGATTGTTAGTTATATAAAGAATTATGCAGAGATGACTGTAAAAATGATTAATACATAAATATGGATAGCATCAGTCTAAGGATACACAGAAGAAACAAAGGAATCTCTGCCTTGAATGGCCACTGTACAGCACAGGCTCGTGAAAAATTCACATATATGTGAGTGAGGAGTGAGAAGCCACTGGCAGCTGGGAGCCTTGGACTGCACGAGGTGAAAACACACCAATGTTTAACTATTCATCTGACGTTACAGAGCGGCACAGTCAGCCATTACCATTCCCAGACGAGCAGAGAATATCGATTATCTCATTCAGAAGAGTTAAGGTGTCGCTGAAAGCAAGAATAATAATAACTGCATTAGCAGTTAGCATCCTGGGTGGCTATGCACGTGAGCCTGCATGTAAACAAAGGGTAAGAGGTGTCTTCTAGGGGAGGAACAGTGAAAGATGGAATATATGGACTTAGTCTAATGAAAATCTTGGGGACAGGATAACATAACCAAAACTTCAGGACAACAAGGCACTTGCAGCAAGGCAGATGCAAATCAGATACAAGTCAAGCATGAGGGATAAATTATCTAACAACACGGTGACTGCCATGGCAGCAACACAAATGCCACCAATACCCAGTCTGAATGCTATGGCATCCCTGGCAGCAGCAACACTTGCTCAGCTTTTTCCATACTCATTTCCTCGTAACTCCATACTTCACCACTATTTCCATTAACCTGATGGAAATAAATTCCAGATTGTAGTTGGTGTACATGGCTTCACAATTTGCAATGATGCCAACAATCCAGTCAGAACAACTTTTTTTAACTAAAACAAATGGATCACAAGGGCTAGCACTTCTTAAAGAGAAATGCAAATCTGGGCAAAGCACAGCTGAACAAGAAGGCCACTCGGTAGAAATTTCAGTGACACAGGTAGTCACTGAAGATGCCGAGGAGGATGTCTGGTTCAACACTTCCTTGCAAAGGGAGTTCCCTCTGGTGCATTTATTCAAAAGCTTTTGATTTTGCACGTACAGCACTTACCTACTGGAAAATAACTCAGAGTATTAACAAGACCAAACTCTTTTTATTCCTGGTATCTCACTTGAAACAAATATCCATTAATATTCTTCCCTAATGTTATTTTTTTTTTTAAGTTTTCCAGGCAGAAATGGTCAAATCTGCAGTAAAGAGGATTACTTATGGTGGGCTTTTAAAAAATTATACACACAAAGGCATAAAAGAAAGGATGTACTCTCTTAACCTTTCCCTTCCAAAGAAGCTGGCCTTTTTCTATCCTAGATTGCGTTTAGCTGATGCACATCTTCAGATGCATCTATGATTTGATACAGAGCCTGCTGGACTCAGTGGAAGGGTTTCTACTGGCATCCATCAGCACTGAGTCAAGTCCATATACTAATGAAATTTCTTAGATAGTAATAATAAACAATATTATGAGCGGTGTCACCGTTGTTATAAATCCAGGGACATTAATATTAAATTTGTCACTGCCTTAGAATTCCTGAAACTTTGGTCCAGAGGGCTCTCCATGCTTAGCCATGAGGGTAACTACAATGAGAAAAAAGCAGCAGGAAAGCGGGCAAAATGGTGAAAGTCTATTACCTACATTTTGATTGGAAGCGCAATGAAAGGAATAGGTTCCACAGAGCGACCACAAAATACTTCAGCATGGCCTCACAGATCATAAGTGGTTTGTGCTGATGACTTGGGTATCAATAGTCAAGAAGATGCAATATTATTATTCAGAATTTGACCCATGTAATTTTTGCATAAAGTTAAAATTGAAAAATTGAAGAAAAATATTTTGAGTTGTCATGAAGTTGGTTTTTTTTTTCCCTCAAAACCCCAAAACGTTCTAAAAGTTAATATTTAGTTCACTAATGTCTGTTTCATCCAATCTTTAGATTAACATTTTGAAGGAATTAAAAGTGGAAATTTTTGAACAAACTAATTTAAAATACTGCCAAAAAAGAGTGAAATTTTCATGTCTGGATGCCAAAACTGATCATTTAAACTTTAGAAGCTAAATTTCATACATAGCTTCTGTTAATTCAAATTGCATTTTGGGGGGACTTTCTTCTTTTCATCAAAATGTAAGACGGGCAGCGGACTTATGCACTACAACATATCTGGATGAGGGCAATTCTGTGGTTCTGTGCCAGCAGGAGGCACGGAGGATGAGAACAAAGGCATGCCTGGTGGCTGGGAATGTCACCTGGCTTTCTGAGCTGTGTCCCTGAGCAGAGAGACTGGTTTCACCACTGGAGCTAAAAGAAGCCCTGATGACCCTTCAGCTGCATTTGCCCTGTCTCAGCCTGGCACGGGTGCAGGGGTTGGGGCACCCATCACACAGCTGGATGGCCACAGTGACCTGCTGTCCCACTGACTTCCACATGACACTTGTTTGGAAAGTCGTTCCTTATGAATACGCGCATCAGGAAACTCTGCAATAACAGTAAAATACCTGCTATGAAGCGAGTTGTAATTTCTTTCCTGATACAAACCTATCTGTAGAAAATTATCCCACAGCCACTTATATTAAACTGTCAGTAAGCACATCCCTTAAAAGCTTTTTATTCTGTTTTTAATTTATGGCATTTGACAAGGAAGAGAATTGAATATTGCTGGTGCCGATTCCAGAGCAGCTCAGCCGATTTGCTCTAGCCGAGTGCTGGGCCAAGTGCCCAACAACCGAAGCCATATATCCTGCTTTTTCATTAACAGATATTGTCACTCCACCACCTCTGCACTCTGTTTTCATCCAGCTACTGAGCTCTGGAAACTAGAGGAAGGCAGGAGAAGCTAGAAATAAATTTACCATGCAAAGGGCAGCTCAAAAAATAGGAGGTCAATCCCTGGCAAAGACAGCTGACTTTTGTTCTCTTTCATTCTTGTTTATGCCCTGGGAGGGCCAGGCTGGTCACTGCCCACAGCTTTGGGCATCTCGTTTGGCTGGTGCACCTGGGGTAGCTCTTGCTGAACTGCTTGAGCTGGACATGGCTTTCAGAAGATGGTGGTCTCCAAAAAGCAGGCAGAAATGTTGGGAAACACAGAGGAGAAACCTGAGAGAAGCAACGTGGCTGGGCTTAGGGACCTGGAAAACCTGCGAGGCGCCGAAGACAGCAGTGAAACCATCACCCCGTGGCACATATTTGAGCCTCTGCCAGGGGAAAACTTCTGGGGTTAAACTAACAAATAGAGGCATTTTTCTGCCACAAAGAAGCTCTCTTTTGGATCGGGGTAACCTAATCCACTTGCATCGCCAGTGGCTGCTCATGAAAATGTTTGGTGCCTGGAAGGAGAGGGAGGTGGGGGAGAGTGCCAGGGATGCAGAGGAGCCGAGCTGTTCCACTCAGCAAGCCACATTGCCACCCCACTTAGGCTCCTTTCAATAGAGGCAGATGCACCTCATAAGATGCCCATGTGGACTTTTTAGGAACCTTATGGGGCTTTTCTGAGAGTGCCAACACCCAGAGTATAAGAAATTGCGTCTTCTCCCTGCAAGCCTCTCTAAAGAGCGGATGTTGTGTCTCTGTGACTCAGTTCCCTCTGCAGGTCATGGCAAATGCCTTTCCTATCTCCCAGGTGTGCTATAAGAATAAATACATTAAAAATTGCAAGATACCCAGAAACACAGTCCTTTTTGTCAGGTACATCCTACAGACAGGAGGGAAAAAAGTCTCTAAAGCCTAACTCAGTGTATTTGCCGATGCTTACGAGCTCAGTATCTGAGTGCCTCACAGCAGATCACCAGCTCACTCATTTCTGCAATAGCAGGGAACGCCAGAATCTCTGTGGTGGCTGCTCTTCATTTATAGCGAGTAGCTCCAACACTTGAGGATTACCAGCAGATTTGGGAGCGAGTTGACAACAATGCCCCAGGTGCTGCAGGTTGTTCTTGTAGGACCGTGGAGCTCCTAATGCTTGGACCTGGCGGTGAGCTGCCCACACTCACCAGCATAGGGTGCTCCCAGCACCTCAGGTGCCGACTGCTCCTGAATAACCACCTCTGGTGGCCAATGGAGACAAGCCCAGGCTGCCTCTGGGCGCTGGGGAGCCATGAGAGACTCTTGGAGACATGCTTCGGGTTCCTGGTGACAAACCTAGTTCAAAGCAGCAGAACACCTGTGTGAGACATGTATTTTGTGGCATTACTTCATTATTTCCTGAGTACCCTGTAAAGCTGAAATCAAGAAGAATTTTCCAATCTTTGTAATTTTCCCTGCCTATACATTAATTAGCAATGGAAATATATTAATTCTTTCATCAGCAAAAAGGAGACATCTGTCCTCCCCAATATATGTTGGCTTCCAACCTCAGCCTGACATTTCTATTCTCTTTTACTGCTGCTCTCAACGGCTTTCTAACGTAGGCAAGAAAACATTGAACTTCCTACAGACTGTGTG
This sequence comes from Leptosomus discolor, assembly GCF_034619465.1. NCBI lineage: Eukaryota > Metazoa > Chordata > Aves > Leptosomiformes > Leptosomidae > Leptosomus > Leptosomus discolor. The sequence continues at coordinate 58,139,064 of NC_141397.1, read as the reverse complement.
TCTTCCAGGGTAAATGCTCATCCTCCTCTGTCCTGAGCCTGAAACGAAGCTTGAGATGAGAGATGATTCTCAGGTGCCTGCCTGGGAACAATGATGCAGTGGGGCTGGGGCAGAGCCTCTCTGGTTGCCAAACTGACGGGCTACCAGCAGCCCCACCTGGAAATGATTGATTAGTTTTGCCTTTGCCATCTGTTAATTAGCTATGGGAATGAGTTTGCAGATTCAGAGAGCTGCCTGTGGGGAAGGAAGCAGCCGAAGACGTGTCTACCCTCAGGTCAGTGCTGACAACACACGGCTGCATTTGAAGCTCCGGGTGACTCAGTCGTGACAAGGACCAGCTCATGGGTCATGTTTTCTCCAGCCAGGAGCCACTTGCTGTCCGTGCCCTGATGCCTTCATGCCGAGAAAGGGGAGGGAGGAAGGAAGAGAGGCTGCCCCAGTGCTTGAACGACTTTAAAAATAAAATTACTGAAATCGTAAACCCTTACGTGTTTACATTGCTATTGTCAGAGTAGAGGATGCAGGATCACCCTCGGGTTGAAATCCAGCCCTCGGCTGCACCCAGGCCTTCATATCCACTGAGCGGCATGGGCACGCAAAGGGCAGGGTCTGGTGCCAGGACTGGGTATAGTTTCGTGTGTTATGTCCACTTGATTGCCTACTTAGAAATTATAAAAATGTACTGTATTTTAAAACTGCAGTCATAAGACGGCAGTTTCCATCTGAATGATAATGAAACACACTCCAAGGTTAAGCCAGGACTTCACTGGTGCTATTAGAGATCAGTTCAAAGCTACAGAATAAAAAAATATATTGCACTAATAAGTGTTCCTCATTTATAAGCTCCCCTTTAGGAGTAATTAAATGTGACTTCTTTTTTTTTTTTTTCTTTTAGATGCCTGATTTGTGGGATAGCTGTCATGTTTTTGTCTGAGGCTTGAAAAAGAGAACTTGAAGATCTGAGATATTGAAAGAGAGTAACAACACACCCTAGGGAGAATTCCCACCTGGCCAAGGCATGCTGCCAGGTCCAGGAGCGAGGGCCCGAGGGTGAGTACCGCAGACAAACAGCGCATGGGCCTGACCCTGCACCCTCTTCCTTGTGGAGCACAGCTCAGGGGCTCCTTTGGCTCTTGTGTCTGTACTTCCCACGGAAATGCTTCCAGAAATGGGAGGTGCAGCCTTCCAGGGTCTTGGGAAGTTTCTGAATTGCTGGGAGGCAGCATCCTGTGCTCTTGCATGACTGTGCAGATGAACCCAGTTGTGCATCCAGGGGATGCACCCAAGAATGGACCTGGGGGTGCACTGGGGATACACCTGGGGGGTGCACCCAAGAAAGCACCAGGAATGCACTGGGCATGCATCCAGGGAATGCACCCACCAGGCATCCGGCCTCTCTTTTTGCCTTGGCTGAATACATGCCTTTTAATCTAACAACAGAGTCCTACATAAACATTAAGCATTATAGGGATGATTTTTCAAATGTGATAAATTCCAAAACAACTGCATGAAACCCATTATAAGTAAACCTTTGTGGCTCAGCAAACCACATTCAGCCTCTCCAACTCCCCCACAGCCATTCCCCATCAATGCAGATTATATACGCTAGCGAGGGAAAACTCCTCAGCAAGATGCGATCATCACCAACTGCTCTATCCAGGTCAGAAGGTGAGCGACTGCTGCTCCAGACATCTGTGCTGGAAGTTGGGTAAGAACTGGGAGAAGAGGCCAGGACTGGGGAGTTGAACCTGTGAGTCTCCTCTACAGAGGAACAATGACAGATTTGACCTCCTGGCTGCTGGTGTGGCTAAGCAGGAGACAGAGGGACCAGACGGAGTTTCCAAGCATTTTAGGCCACCAAGGCCAAAGGAATTAGTGTGGGGGCTGGGAGGGAAAAGCTTGATTCTGGCTTTCACAGGCATATATCCACACAATTAAGGTCAGGGGCTTATCGCAGTCGGTTTTATTTCTATTTGCTTATTTATTTGTTTTCTTAATGGCTTGGCTTTGAGGACTGGATGGCTGCACTCAAGCCCCAAGAGCTGCTGATTTTGCAATCTTCTCTCTCTGGTGCAAGCGTTTTGTTTATGTGTCCAGGCATGTGTTATTTCAATTTTTGTTTATATCTCCTGTATCAATCAGTGAAGCAGTCTCAAGAAATAAGGCCAGGCCAATGAAAAACATGCAGGTTTTGTTTGGACCGAGATACGACATTCCTGAAAGTTGGCTGCACCTCAGAAAGACTCTGCGAATAATGGTATTTAGTGCTCTCCACCTTGCAAACAGAGCTGAAACCCAGGCTTTTCCCACCACTGCCTGTTAAACTTGATGGGGAGGGTAGACGTGATTAACCCCTTTGATCACTTTACTAGTCTTTCGATGGTAAAAAATTTCCTTTTGTGGGCCAAATAGAACGGACTTGGGTGACCGGGCACCTTTTCACTCTCTTTCATTCGTGCTGAGGGCTGGTGCTCAGTACCCTGCTAACACGATAGGAGCATCTGTGGTTGAAACCAGGTCTTTGATGTGAACAGATCTGTGTACATCTGGTTTTTCCCCCCTCTCCCTCCCTACAATGGGAAAAAATACAGTCTGCTCAGTCTCATTTCCAGGTGCCCTGCATAAGCAATGGGACCAGACCACCTGCATGTTAGCTGCTTAGCCCCAGCATCCAAATCCTAAACTAGTGGTCAGCACCAGGATGGAAGGGCTGCCAGGTCTGGAAGATGGGCTTGGTATCCTCAGCTGTGCTAGGCTGCTGCCAAAGAGCACAGAGTTAATTTCCCAGGTGCTCAGCTCCAAGCAGCACCATTCACTCTGGTAACAAAACCTCTGCACACAGCAGCCTCTGCAAAAGCTCTCCTTGGCTGCCAAGGTGGGGATCTGATTTGCAGGCAGTGAAGAGGAGAGGCAGGGAGCGAGACCACTGCCACTGGTGCTCACGGAGTGAGAGAGGATCCAAGCTGTATTTTCTTTTGGGACTTGAGATTTTTGTCTCCTTGAATTAAAACAAGAGATCTTCCAAAAAAACAAAGATGAGGATGGGAAAAGAGTGCCAGTCTACAATTGCTGGAATGTGACAGCTCAAGGATTTACAGCTGAAGGCTTAAGGACACGTGCACTTTGGTATTTGAGATGGATGTAAAAGGACATAAATACCAGTTAAAATGTACTCTAAGAAAAAAACCACACATACTCGAATCATTACAATTCAAACAAAGCAATCGTCAGTTCCCGAGCAATTTACATTTAAATGCATAATATAATTCTCATGCTAAATTATCTATTTCCAGTGTAGTCCTTATTCAGAGTGCTTATGAGGGGAGAGGAAAGGCAGGCTATAGCTTAACTTGTGGATAGCCACTGGTCTGGGAGAGCTATGCTATATAGTCAAGCTGAGTGACCCGTATGTTGGGTTTCCCTCAAACAAATGGGGACAGTCATGCTTTCAGCAGAGAAACCCAGAAACATTTTCACCTACGAAGCCCAGAGGAGATGGGCAGATCTGGAAAAAGAGGATCAAGATCTAAATGTTTAGGGGTACCAGGGCACCTAATAATGCAACATTTTTAGACACAGGCAGGCCCCCCATCAGATAGAAAGGACTTCTATTCCATGCTCAAAACCAACCTCTCTCCCAGAACTCTGCTTATTGCAACATATTTCTGCTAACAAGATAAGACTTGCTGTAACATCAGCCCTGCCTGCACGTCATCCACTGCCTGCTTCCCATCTGTTAGTCTTGATATTTTCTTAATCTCTTTCTCTCACACAGCTCCATGAATAGTTCCCCTCCACAGCACAGGGAGTGAAATTGGAGAATGCAGCGTTGCTCTCTGGGAAAGGCATATATTGGTTTGAAATGAGAAGCTTAAAGGCCTAGGCAGGATGGTTGTTCCCCAAGACAGCACAGAGAAATACAATGAGAAAATGGAGGGAGAGTTGAATTTGAAGTGTCTGTTCTTTAATTATAAATGTTCTTCCTCCAAACAGCTTTTCTTAACAGCTGGTCATCAATTACACAGAGTTACTGAAGTTTTCAGACAGGAGATCAATAAATGGGATTTTTTTCTTGGCCAGGAGAAGCTATTATATAATGGCTGTGTTTCTTCCCTCTGCTTGCTGAGCTATCAGAAACTGGCAAGTGTTCAAGACAGTAAGACTATTCTTAGATGAGGGGCACAGCGTCAAGCTCAGCAGTGGCAGCAGCATGGTCTCTGATGCCCAGATCTTGTGGAGGGCAGCCAGGGATGGCTGGTGTGGTACAGGGTGTCTCAGCCCCCCAGGAAGGGCATGAAGCTGGATGTGGCTTTTGGAGGATGTATGTTAATGAAACAACAGCCCCAGTGCAGTGGCATGTCTGAGTTGCATTTAAAAACGTGCCAGATCTAAAAACAAACCAGACAGTGACAGGGAAAGATGAACAGCCTTCCAGACCTACCTACTGCTCCACGTAGGAAACCTCACGATGTGAGGGGGAATAAATGCCTGTAGCGTAACAACACAAGAACTGGACACCTTTGCTGTCTGATTGGAATGGATTATTTGCAGTGAAATCAGGCTATCTGCATGAAAAAGCAAGAACGACTTTTTCACGTACTGCAACCTCTGCTACGTGTTCCATACAAATCAGGCTGCTGCCGTATGTTTTAAATGGAGAATCACATCTGCATCTTTGCAGATGACCTGTCTCACACAGACATGACACATAGGCATTTCTAGAGATATTTCAGTGACCCACTATAGTACCATAAACCATCTGTCTACCACTATAGCAGCAGAGCTTAAAAATAAAGCCAGTCCCTTTACAATCTGTGGCTTACAAAAAAAAATAAAATTCTATAGATGGGTTGTGCTGCCACAACCTTGATCCATCACGTGCCAGCCCAGAGCCACAGCAGCACGTTCCTGTCGCAGCCAGCGCTACGGGGGATAATGGATTTGTCAGCTCCTCGTGACACGGTGCTGCTGTACAGGACAGTGCGCTCTCACCTACGCACATCTATCAGCCCTTCCTTGGGTGAAAGCAAGCAGGATCAGGCTCATGCTTGGTAGAAACACAAACCTAAGAAAAAGCAAATTTACCCCAGCCAGATGCTGAGCAGGGAAAATGCACCTATTCCACTTTGACCTCTCATCAGCAGTATCAAGCAAGGAAGGCAGGACCAGGGTGGGTTGAGAACCCAGCCTGAAACCCCTCACATGAGTGTCATTCATGTGAGCATCACCAGCAAGATCCCTGGCAGGGTGGTCCTTGAAAACAATCAGCAAAGCAATGCAAAAACCAGAAAATCCAAAGTATTTTCGCGGCCCAAACACTACAGGACAGAGTTCAAGCTGCCAGAAAGGCCTACTGCTCTGGGGAGAAATTAAAAGATGTATTTCAAAGCACAGCAATAAAAGCACATTACAGCACTTGAGCCAAAACACAGTCTCAGTTCACCTTCCAGTGTAAGATCCAGAGCAATGCTTGGACAATATCCACACGTATAAATGTTTGGTTTCAGAAACGTGGACTTTCAAGGCTCTTTCCAACTACAACAAGCTGGGGCACAGAGGCATTTGTGGTGCTGACTTTCCCCTAACCCCAGGGGTCTTGCTGTGATAGTCCCAGGCACTACATAGCCAGCAATTTTCTTGTTTGACCCACGAACAAAGCAAATATGATTCAGTTGACTCGTATCTGTCAGCTATTCTACCTGCCTCTGCAGCTGATTTTCTTTAAAATAAGTATGGTACCTGCTGCTAGGTAGTCAATGAATTCTGTTTTCAAGCAAGATAATTAACAACACAAGAAAACCAGCCAAATGTTAGAAAGAGCCCCTCAAGCAAAGGCTTCACAAAGCAAGTGTGTACTGCAAGAATGGCAGTGGCCTCTGTGATAACATTTCCAAGGTTAGTTCATGCTGAATAAATTGCACAATAAACCAGGTTGATAGCAATGCTTTTCTCCAGGCCAAGGTAATACTTATTGCCATTATCATATCTGGTACATACGCAGAAGGGAACAACACAGAGTGGCGGTAGTTTGAATAGGCAAATTATACTTTATAGGTGAGACTAAAGGAAGAGATAGATGCATTTGGAGAAGGGAGAGAACATTAACCTTAAGTGGTCCTGAGGTCATGCCAGACCTGTTTTTTAGGGGACCTCAAGAAAAGTCTTTTTCTTAAAAGGGAAGAGGTAGAGCCTGCCAGGTGTGGGCAAGGGCAGCATCCATGTGGTACCCACGAGAGTGACCCAGCCTGCAGCAGCTCATCCTGGCCTTGGGGAGGGTCCTGGCAGCCCCTCCTGGACAGCATCACCTCTGGTGCAGACCTGCACCCCTTTAGCCCAGCAGCAGAAGAAGCAGACCCTTCCCAGCCCGTGATGCACACGCATTTTTTGGTCTGCTCTAGGTCACCCACATTTACTTTTTCCCTGAAGAGGAGGAAAAATAAATTAATGAAACAATGCAGCATGCAAGACGCCCTCCCCCTCACCACCTGGCTCCTCCTGCAAAGACTGCCAGTGCTTCACCTCCTATTTGATGTATATTCAGGAGAAGACAGGGAGGCGCGGTAGTTTCTGTGGGCAGCAGAAATGAAAGGGAATGGCAGAGAGGCATCAAAAAAAAAAAAAAAAAAAAGAGAAAAAAGATCTTACAGCTCTTTGATTGTCCTGGCTCTTTGTTTGAGGTACACACAAAAAGCCCAACCGGCTGAAGGATTTGTCTGCTCGAGATAATAACCTTTTCAGGAGAGTTGTCTCACCTTTCAAGCACGAAATTCCTCAGAAGGGATCCCACCTCTCACATGGCCCCTAAACAGTGGGGTTCTTTTTGGTCAAGGCTGAGATTCTTTTCTGAGTCCTTTTCCCCTCAGTTTCAACCCGTGGTCACTGCTCACCTACAGGGAGGCAGCCACCCTTGTCGAGCTGCGTGTGGTGGTGGGCTGGAGAAAGGACCTTCTGCACCAAGCGTGGTTGGAGGCGTCTGCAGTAAGTGACCTTGGGAGGCCAGGATGGGTTGTCCCCACTGCAGAGCCTAGATGCGTGTGTGCAAAAGAGACGACAAGCAAGCGGGCAAGCAGGTGGACATATTACAGGCCAGATATGCATGGAATGTAGATCAGGAAATTGTCCCCAGACTTCTACCCTTCAAGGTCATTGATGTGTGCTGCCTCACAGGCTGCTGAGAAAGAGTTAAATTCAGTGATTCAGCAGACACCTGCTTAGCTCCCAGGAAAGCTCCTTTGCTCAGAAGATTTATGTCAGCCTTGAAAGAAGACGACCAGACAAAACTAAAGCCAATCAGCAGTATTTTGCGAAAATACCTTCTTCTCCCTGAACTTGCAAGAATTTCCTCATCACATCTGCTTTTCTCTTTCCTTTCTTTTTTCTTTTCTTTCCTTTTCTATTCTTTTTTCTTTTCTTTTCTCTTTTCTTTTTTATTTTCTTTTCTTTTTTCTTTTCTCTTCTTTTCTTTTCTCTTCTTTTCTTTTCTCTTCTTTTCTTTCTTTTCTTTTCTTTTCTTTTCTTTTCTTTTCTTTTCTTTTCTTTTCTTTTCTTTTCTTTTCTTTTCTTTTCTTTTCTTTTCTTTTCTTTTCTTTTCTTTTCTTTTCTTTTCTTTTCTTTTCTTTCCTTTCCTTTCCTTTCCTTTCCTTTCCTTTCCTTTCCTTTCCTTTCCTTTCCTTTCCTTTCCTTTCCTTTCCTTTCCTTTCCTTTCCTTTCCTTTCCTTTCCTTTCCTTTTCTTTTCTTTTCTTTCCTTTCCTTTTCTTTTCTATTCTTTTCGTGACACAATCCTGCAAACTTCTAGTTCTGGGAATAACTTCAAAACATTTAAATCATTCTCTTTTCTCCAACATTTGGATGTTAAAGTACTTTACAAGTGTTCACGGGTGTAGGCCAAGATTTTCAAAAGCAGCTATTGATTCTAGGTGCCTGCCTGGATGCCTCCCTTCATGTCAAATATCTGTAACAGGCCTTCATTTTCAGAGGTGCTGGAGTACCCAGCCTCTGTAGATTAAGTCAGAGAAACAAAACTACTCATCATTTTTGAAAGCCTGACATTTAATCTGGCAATACCTTTGCAGAGCCTGATTACTGGAGAGGAGAATCGTCAGGAGTTGAGGAATGCATGCAAGGTCACACAAGAAGGCTGGGGCGAGCCAGGCATGGAGCAAACTTTGATCAAAATCACCTTAATTGCAAGACAATTCTTCTTGTGTTAGCTCCAGTAGAAAAGAAATACCTTCTTTACAGACAAAGGTCATTATTTTCATGACCAAGAGTTTTTAAGGAGGAAAAAAGGCACTGCTGGCACCTAAAAATAAATCAACTAGCTTTAGATTGTTCTTTGGTTTTATTTTAGCTTTTGGGGAAAACAACAAATATATTGAGGCAAAAGTTGAAAACAAATCTGGGATCAAACTGTATTTTGCTAGAAGGGCAAGCCCCTAGTCCTGACAGAGTTTGGCAAATAAAGACAACTTGGCTGATACAAATGGCCCAGCAAATGAAGCATGTGAAGAAAAATTGTAGTGATCAAAAGTGCCCTCTAGTCTCATTTATTTATTTTTTTAGCATATGACAATGACACAAAGGTAGAAAAAGATATGACATTTAAGCTTTAAAATCATCAATACCGTCCTGGAAAGGATGGTTAATGGATCAGGTTAATTAACTATCCATTACTGGTATGTCCAGCACAGCACATGCCAGATCAGCTGCTGGCCGATGCCACACATGGTGCTGGAAGGATTTCATACAAAAAGGTTTGGAGCAGGGAAAGCGGTTCCTGCTTAAATAACTCCTAAGAGAGCACTGTGAACCATGATGAGAGGCTTTTATGTGCCTCCAGCATGGTGAAAGAGCTTAAAACATGAACTCTCAGCTCTCTCCTGGCCAGAAGAGATGAATGAAGGTTGTCATTGTTCAAGGCGTCATCACCATCAGAAGAAATTTTAGACTCTGCCAGGAAGGGGAAGCAGTTTTTCATCTGAGAAGCCTTATCTATTGTGCAGAGCTCTATTCACAATAACGATTTGAGAGAGAGACAGACAGATAGACAGTAAAGCTCATTCTTGCCCCACTTGTGCTCTGCCTGGCTGGTCTGGTGGCACAGGTGGACTCTGCAGGACACCTGAAGGACATGGTGACAACATCCCTGCAGTGAGGGAGCAGAGCCAGCACTGGTGGTCCTAGGCTATGCTGCTTAGCTGTGGGCTTCAGGGTGGTACAAGGACAGGAGAAAGCCATAGACTCTCTGCAGGGCTATGCAACCTAACGACAATACTGGGAAGCCAGTTAGCTGCAAAGGCTGTGCTAACACATGTCATGGGTCATTTTGGCCTTCCCATAAGCCAGAATCTAGAAGGAGTAAACTTACGATAAAACTACTGTTGCTTTTCCCTTCTTTGGCTGCAATTTCTATGCCACGTCCCTTAGGGAACGCAGCATAAAGTGGGATACAAAGGCAGGATTTAGCTCATTGCAGTGCAGTGGTCAGGAAGAACAGATTTATGGACTAGTGATGCTTCTTTTGTGCCTGCCTCTAAGGTGAGCTGCTGATATGAAAAGAAATGTGATTTGAACACAGACTTGTTCTTGGAGGACTCCTGCAGTCCTGACTGCTCAGGAAACTCTTGTCCATTTCTGCTCATATTAATCACATCTTTGTCACTTAATGCCCTACAGAGTGTGATGGCCTCGCTTGGACCTCTGTACCTGGGTGTAAGCTAACATGGTTGCCCATCTTCCCTTGTGAAACAGATTCCTAGGGCAAAGGATGCCAGTCATCATTAATTCTCCTTCTGAACAAATTGACAGTAACAAGATTCGACCACAGATGCATTTTTAGCAGATTGAGGCCCATGCTTTCAGATCCAGATACCTTTGCATGTACAGTCCAGCTGTAGGCTCATACCGAGGTATTTTGTAGCCATTTCTCAGACACAGATTCCACATCCCTCTTAAAAAAAAATCAGGATTAACACTGGTCAGGTATAGAAAAGCAGTGGAATGAATGAAAGGGATTGATGGTCTCTGAATTTCTGATCTGCTGGCTGTTAGCTTGTGACAGAATGGTCTGAACTTTGCTCCAAGAGAGGACTGCACAGCACAGAGCATTTCCAAGAACACAACTTTTTTTTTCCAGGAATTAATTTTAAATTTTTACCGTTTCAAATTAACCTGCTATGAAGGCCCCACAGTGCGCACTCAGAAACAGGAAGCTCTTCATTCCTGGGAAAAAACACAGGCTTTTGAATTCTGCATTGACTGGAAGTTCTGAAATTTGTAATTCTTTTGCTAAGCTTAGGAATACATTGCAGCAGGGCAGGAGACCAGCAGAAGCTGAGAAACCTTTTGCTGGCAGCAGTCAGAGCAGAAACAAACCAGGCAGCTTGCAAATTAACCAAAATAGTGCACACTTCTCAGCAAACCAAGCAATTATTCATACAATGGAAAGACATTTGGTGGCGGATGAGCAAATAGTTTTGCATAGCTAATGAGCTTGAAAATTGCAAAGGAGAAAGCACAGTGGAACTTGTTTCTGTGTGTTATAATTTGTTCAGTGCTGGTGCAGGCCCTTGCAAAGTGACTTGCTTTGACCCCTCCGACTGCAGATGCCCAAGAAGTATCAGGGAAGTCACATGAGCCCTGGCCCTCCAGTAAAGCATGAGATGCTCCAGGGACTGAGAACACTGATGCTTACTGATATCTTCACTCCCATAAAGAAACAGCCCCAGCAGGGAAGGTACCACCTAAGGAGACTGTACTACTCGTCTCCACTCCATGCAAAGCAAGCCTTCCTCTTCTTAAGTGCCAAGGAGCATTTTCACACCTATCACCCCACATCTTCCCCAGGTCAGACAATAAAGCCAAAGGAAAGGTGAAGTGTCAGGAACAGGGTGTGGGTTGTATCAGCCTTGAAAAAGTCATTGGCCCAGGGACATCAGGCATGCAAGAGAGGCGAGGAGGGGAGCAGAGGAATAGCTGCTCTCTCAAACCCATCTCCACCTCACATGGTGGTGGAGCATGACAAGTTTGCCTCGGTGGCACCCCAGACTAACCCTTGTGCCCAGCTCCACGGATGTGCTGCAACCTCGGCCTCTGGGAGATACGGTGGATCTGGCCTTACTGTTTTCACAGAGGAGACTAAAGGTAATTGAACAAAATCTGTTTCTGATTAAAGAGATTATATCTCATAGACTGTTTTTTAGAATTGCACTTAAATGGCTTTTACGTAGCTTGTTATTTTGCAATAAGATTAACACCAAGGTGGATTGAATTACCTGTTAATTCAACACATAATTTGCTGGTACCTCCATGTGCCATCAAGGATATATTTAAAGGCGTCTTGACAACAGATCCATAGAGCACACAATAAGGACATCATTACTTAAGAAGATACATCCCCAAAGAGATGCATGACATTAACCCCATCTGTAGATGAGTAATCAGAGCTAAATCAGGAATGTTCCCTTTCAGTCTAAAAGAAATGGTGCCCTATAAATTCCACATACAAAAATCCTAGTAATTTACCACATAATTAAACCGTAGTGATTTTTTTATACACCAGTTTTGCTGCAATATTTTATCTTGGGATACTAAAATAAGATTTACGGCTCTGAATGTAGCATTCCTGCTTGGAATAATCAATACTGATTTTAATATACTTTTAAAAAGAGTTATTTCCTTGTTGCAGAAAAGATTTAAATTGCAGGGTGCCAACAACTGATGAATTATGATTTAGGGCCAAATCTGTTTCACTTGGTAGAATGGGGATTTTAAATTCAATGAAGTTTCTCTGATGAGTAGAACAAGGAAGTTTTGGCCCATATTTTTCTTGAAAACCCACCAATAAAATAATTATCTTGTCACACTGACAGGCACATGTATTTATGGCTGAAAGCATCACGCCCTGAAGACATGTGACAAACATGCACTTTCTCTGCAGCTCTTCTCCAAGCACTGCTTTGTGCTGTGACTGAACAAGGGTGGAAGAAGCACCCAGGAACGTGGCTGTCAGGTCACAACAAGTGAGCACATAGCTCCATAGCCTGAGCGTGTTTACTTTAAATACCTAAAGAATATTTTTTAAGACTTTGATTTTAAACGCTATGCAACAGGGAGCACGGTGGCATTTTCCTTGCTGCTGTGCACAGAGATCAGGCGACATCCTAGCCAGGGAACACCAGCATCTCCTCACTTCAGTGCCCTGCTCTCACCCAAGCGATTAATACTCTATATCCACAGAACGATAGTTGGATAAAAACCTCGTATTTAATCTTGTCCATCCCCAAGCAGTTCGTGATTGCTCCCAAGAGTCTATTCACGAGTGCTTTGTTCAGTCGAGTTTTAAATGACTCAAGAGCTGATAGGGACTCCACCACCTCCCGTAGGAGATAAATCAGTACACTTAAATAAAAGACAAGATGGTATCTAGCATGCTGTTTCTACAACATTTGCCATTAGTTTTTACCCCAAGGCAAGCATGAAATAAACATTCCCTGCTCCCAGGTTAACTGCCTGCCTTTCATTTGGTACAGTGTGGTACGGATTATGCTATCATCAACATACAAAATTAACTTCTACCCAACGCTGACAGAGACACATTTAACATACATAGTTTGGCACCGCACCCAGCATTAATTTCCCAGTCCCAGACATGAGGAACGGAAAAGCTTTATTAGATCACTTGGTCCTGCTCACTGTTAGGCAAATTATTTGCTTCTTAGTGACAGCCTCTGGAGTTTTCTCCAGCTTGATTTGCAAAATCCTGCAGCATGAGGATCACCTCCCTGTGGACTGCACATTTTTCTTCACATTTATAGTTATGTTTGTATTTTCTGCATCTTTCTTAAAATCACCCTTATTTTTTCTAGCTGCACTTCTAGGATTCCCTCTCATTAATTCCTCCCTCACTCTTTTTTTTTTGCCCTGCTATACAATTTTTCGCAAGTCAACCCCTCCAACTCCCCATAATGACTGCGAGCTTCTCAGATTTTACTTCAACTACTTAATATCTTTCCTATGCAGAGGCCTGAAGGCTGAAGGTGGCATCTCTAGCAGGTTTCCCATGGCCACTGGGACAGGAGACCTGCCCCTATGACAGTGCCTTTGCTATGGCCTTCCTCCATCAGGGCCAGATCCCAAAGGTATGCTGAGCTCACTGTTTCCACCAGCTCTCTTCCAGCACCCTTGCTTCTTTCCCTGATGAGATGGAGTATTCCTCTTCACATAGATTAACTGCAATTTTCCTATTTTTAATGTTAATGTTATTTTACTCTAACCACATTTTCTTCATATCTAGGCAATTACAACACAATTCACAGCAAATTTTCATGGGGATAGTTCATTACATTGTAGAAAATGTACAATAATGAAGCGTGAAAAACATGGCAGCTTGCAATGGCGTTTGCTTTTCAGACTGTGAATAAAAGTGGGGAAATAGTGTTCTGTAGAGCCTGGAAAGTATTTGAATTAGGAGAGAGCAAGATTATTTAAAATAAAAAAAATAGTGCAGAGACTTTCAAACAAATTATGGTGTGACTAATAATGTATCGATCCTACTTTTTAATTCCTCCTAAAGCATTCCAATTACCTTTTAATTTTTGTGATTAAAAGTCACCAAAAAATTAGATTCTAGCATGTGGCTGGAAATCCATGACTCCACAATGTGTGTATTTTAAGTGTTTGCTTAGTGCAAAGGAAAAGCAAAATTTAGTACCTCAAGGGTTAAATCAAATTCACACTGATTCTGCTATCTGAATAAGCACCTTGTGCCAAAATTGTCTTTTCTCATAGTGGATGATAAAACATCGTGGTGACAAATTGGTTTATCTCAGACCAGGTGCTCAAGTCAAAAGATGCTTTCAGAAGGACAAATCTCAGGAAGGAAAGAAATGGCTCTAATCACATTGGGCTCTCCTACGTGAGGTGAGCTCTTCAGCACATATACACAGAGCAGGCACTGTTATAAGAAATTGTGCAGCAAGCTTGCCTCAAGCATTCCTTTCTCCCACAGGCTGTATAACAAATGCAAGGAATGATTCAAAAGGGCCATTCTTGCTTCCCTCAGACATATTTTGCTAAACCATAGCAATAAAGATCAACCCTTTCCTTTTTCTCCTGCCTCGTGTCTTTCTGCATCTGTCAACATTAGACTATATGTAAAGAGTGGGCTGCGTGTTTTTACAGCTCCTTACAATGAGGCAGGCAAGCAATGGATCCTGCACCAGGCACAGTCTTACTGAAGGTTGAGGAGGGGTGTGGGAAAAGGGTGTCCTAAAGGTGTTGGAGGGCCTTCTTTCTCATTGCTAGCACTCAGTGCAGGGATATGGATTCATCACTTGAAGTACTTCATTACATCGGGTCTGCATCTGCTTCTCCCTCCATTGGAAGGAATTCAAACCATTTTCTGGTTTCTGCCCTTTTGCTATCAAAGCCAGCACTTGGAATAGGAACAAAATACGTAATGGTTTCGGAATAACTTGCTTTTCACAGATGCCTAAAAATGGAAACAATTTTAGTAGTAGTCTCTGAAGATGAGGTGGACTGAGGATTTTATGGAAGAAGAGGGCATTTGAGGAGCCTGCAGGCTGCTCGCACTGCTGCTTTGAATGCTGGAGTTCATCTCCTGAAGCCTGAGGATAGCAAAAGAAGTTGTTGGGAGGAAATGTGTTAAACACCCCAGGCTTTCACGTATAAAGACTAAGACCTGAAAAAAGTCAAAGTATTTCTGCAGGCTGTCCAGGAACATGTTGTCTGTGACACAAGTGGGCTACCCATTGCTGGGGCATGCCGTTGCACTTACCTACTTCTCCAGGGAGACAGTAACACCACCTCCTAGCGAAAGCTATTCTCCAGGTCTTGGTACTTGGCCTCTACCAGCCCAAAGCTAATTTTAGCTTTGCAGGAAACAATCCCCAGTTCCCTGCATCCCCCCAGATCTGCCCTTGAACAGAGGCTCCCTGAGGATCTGCCAGCAGTGCTGCCCATTGCTTTTCTTGCACACTCTCCAGGGAGTAAAGCCAAGCGAGATGTCAGATTTACCTTTGCACACCATTGCCAGCTCAGAAAGGAAGACAGCCCGTTATTTCAGTTGAGTAAGGTGTTAAGTTCTCAATTATAAAACTGAGAGCAGAGTTCCCATAAAGTGAAATGAAGTAATAAAATGCAGTTACACATTATATTTAACCAGATTCGTTCTGAGCTCTTTCAGAGCCTCAGTTGAAGCAGTAGTTGAGCTTCAGACCAAAGATGGCTGCTCTGGGGTTCTCCCTAGCCAGGGGTGCTGCTGTGTCCCTTCCCCAGGATAGTCCTTCTACCTTAAAACAGCCTCTTGCTGCTGCTTGCAATATTTTTAAGACTCCCACAAATGCTCTCTGAATCACTAATCACAAGAAGTATCCCCTCTGATTAAATGAACAGCATTTGCTTTGAATTCTTCATAAAAACCAAATCTGTATTCCTTGCAAGGAATACATATTTGGCATTTGGGTGTCTTCAACAATCTTGCTACATTCTTCTTCCTCCCAAGCACACACCTAGTGTTAATTTGGGGCATCCTGCTGAGAAAATGGACATATAAAAATGCTGAAACAACTGAAGGAAATAGGAAGAGTATAGGCTATCATGAAGAAAAAGATGGAAATTCTCTGGAGAAGATTCCAACACCACATGGCAGGGGTGAGGTAATTTGAAGGAGAGAGAACTGAAATATTTGTAAGTTATTAATTTACAGCAACATTTTAACTAATTCTTAACCAACTAGAGGCAGTGGTTTCACGTAACCCTAATAATTTATCATCCTATATGCAACATCCTAGTGTTGAACTCAAGACCTTTTCAAGGTGAGTAAGCACTGACTGGCAGAGAAGAGGCACACTGGTAAGCATGCAGATGGACCTTATTTCCAATAGGCTCCTAACCGGAGTTTCAAAAGTACAGAGAACTAGAGCTGCCCAGAGACCCCAGCCTGAGTCAAAAAGAGACGGAATAGCAAGGTGAGAGAAGTCAGGAATTTCTAGCTCCATCTCTCCAACTATCATTAGCAGATTCCCCTCTCCTACCATCTCCCTATCAACGGGTTTTTTTGGAAGTTAACACCTTTTGATGGCCACCACCTGGCTCAGGGTCCCAACCCTGCCCCCACATGGCACTGACTGCTCAGCCAATGTCTCTGAGATCGCAGCTCGGCTGAATTCCTGTGGCAGCAATAAGACGTTCTGACATTTTCATTTCTCCTGAAAGCATGTGTCCGGGGATGCCCAGGGAGTCTTATTTAGCAGAGCACTGAAACACAAGCCCATTACTCTGCCTGTCAAGTTACTTATACGGTTCTCCATCACTGCAGTGTCTACTGTCTTTATATTGTTGTAGATGAAAGGAGTTTATCCCCCAAGGTAAGGAAATGTTAGCCCTAGCCTATGAACCATGAGCTTGAGGCTAGGACCACATAGGGAAGTTTGTGGCTCATTGGGGAATTTCACTGTTCTCTAAACTGACTTCTAAATCCTGCTTTCCTCGTCAGCTCTTCTCCATTTCATTACAGCACGTCCCTTGCCATCAAATGAGGCTTTTGCATCTATTTTTCTTTTATGTGCCAAAAAAGAAACTTCTGGCAGTTTTTCTTAAATTTAATATTTTCTTGAAAAACAATATTTTCACAATGATCTCTCATCAGATTCCACAGCCAGCCCCCCAGATAGATGCCATATTTCCAATTCTTGCATGAAGCAAGGAAGGAGAGCAAGAAACCTTATCATTTATTTTCCTAAGGATGGAAAAAATACAACGAAAACAATCTGCTTGTGCCCTGGTTTGGCTGGGATAGAATCATAGGCCAGCCATGCTAGGCAGGCTCAAGTCAGCCAGGGCAGCTGACTCGAGTCAACTGATACCATAATGTCATGCTCATTATCAAGGGAGAAGGTTTACTGAGGAAGGGGAGCTCCTGTGGGATTCCTGCTGGGGTTCTGGCTGGTGTCCTGATGGGGTTCCTCCTGCTCCTTCTCTGGCTTCTTCCTGCTCCCAAGGACTGTTATTCTGTGGACTGTGACAGCTGCATATTCATTTGGCTGAGTATAACTTTGCATACCTTTGTTGGTATTCGTGGTGTTTCATTAAATCTGTTTTCACTTCAACCCATGGATCTTCTCTCCTTTTCCTCATTCCTCTCCCTGGCTGGTGAGGGGTTGTTGGGTGATAGAGAAACTGTTATAGTTTAGCCCTGAATACAGGCTAAACGTAGATGGCTTGTAACCTTGTGAGAGCACAGCTCCATTTGGTCATGACAAACCGTCCTAGGCTGCACACTCTCCCAGAAAAGCTTAACACTTTCTCTGAAAACATACACACTGAAATGGAGGATTTTCCAATGGGCTTTACCTGTAGGAAAATTCTCTTGTACATCACAGGCACAAAATCAGGTGTGGTGTGGAATAATGCTGCAAATACTCCTCTAACAAGCTTTCTCTGCCAGAATGTGTTTATGTGGCAAAGACCACACAGACAGTGCGGGGGGCTTCCTCCCACGGAGAATTTTGGGCAAAATTGCTTCATTTCATGAGATCTGGTCTATGCCCAAAGCCAAACATTTCTTCTCAGGGATGCTCCTACACTCCCTCCGGATAAATCATGCTGGCAGGGATGACTTAGCGGGGGGTAAATTTCATCAGGTGCCAGGATATCACCTCAGCCTTCCTTTTAACACATAGTAGGATTTTAATCAGGGACTCCTGATTACTACTCAGTGCCACAAACAACCAGAAACTGATATCCTGCTTTTGGATTGTTACCAAAATAGTAGTGATATAATACCCACTGTGCAAAAAAATATTACTGCTGCATGCAGATAAAATTTGTGCAATTAAAGAGCACTAACTTCCATACTGGCTGCTTTAAACAACTCCTGCTATTATTGTCTTTGATAATAATTAATCCCTATAATTTTACACAATCCAGAGCTGCTTTGGCAGTTTTTGACACATCCCATTTGGGCTTGTTTATTTATTTATTTAAGAAGCATTGTCATCAAGAAACCTGGAAGACCCAAGAAACAGTTGATTGATCATAAGGCCCTATCAAATGTCAAAGCTGGCCCTTGCTGACCTCCCATCTATTCAGAACTGCTTTGATTTAATCTACAAACTGGCTGACTCCCCTGCCTGTGAGTTCTGTCTGTAACCCACATGCCAGTGGTTTGAGATATGACCTGCTTCACGCTCCATTCATCTCATCTGAAGGATGGAAATTAAACTGGAGGGTCAGTGAGGAGCACAGCTCAAAATACACAGACATTAAACTGGAGTCTTTTGTTTGGGCCCATCAGAAGAGTCAGAGCAACCCTCAAAAATGATGTTCAAGTGGAATTGATTTCCTTTTTCCTATTGAAATTCATAGTAATAACATATGTGGAAGGGTGGCAAGCCTTACCACAGCAGAAGGAAAAATAATCGTGGTGCCTTCCCAGAGAAGTACTTGAGATGCCTTTTAATGCTATGAGTATATGAGTGTGTTGACACATCCAGGTATCGTAGCGTGCACAAGGCAGTGTTTCCTTTGTAAATACAGTATTTCAAGCCTTTTTACACTGAACATAATATTACACCTTGAACTGAAACACAGTGGAAAGTTCACAGTCTGGATCACAATGCTTTAAACCTCATCTATCTTACTTGGTTTTTATTATAATTTGGAAAATGCTTAGCTCCAGTTCTTGCCCCGTGGTACATAGCCAGCAGCTCAGATGGATAACTCTCAAGGGTGACCACAGCTTTGCAGAGCAATTTTCATACTGGCTTTTACTTGGCAAGGAGAATGAGTATGGAGCATGAACCCTCAATTGCCACGCCAGCCTTCAAGCACTCGTACAGCTCTCAAGTGAGCTGCACTGACTCTGAGACATCCTCCTTGCATAAACTGCAGGGCAAGCCAAGGCTCCTGCAGGGTGGCTGCAGGTGGACCTGCCATGTTTGGGTTGGCTCAGCCCTGAGATTCCCTGTGAATAAGACAGACTGCTCCACCTGTGACACAAACGTTCTTGTGACGTGTGGCTACAAACCAGATTTTCACTCAGAGAGACAAGGTGAAAGGCCTGGTTTCAGCTAGGAGACCTCTTGTACTTCCATGCCAACAAGTGTGGGTTTGATATAAGAGTCACTACCATCACTCTGAGACACCAAGAGAGCATATCTACTGATGGCCAGGTAACTTGTTTTCCCATTCTTCTACTTGTATTGAGCTTTCTTTTGCCATTCTCCCTATGCCTTAACTCCTCCTCTCAGCTTGAAGCACCCACGGGTGGCAGGATGCACCTTGAGATGCTCAGATAACAAACCACACGCAACCGAGACGCACAGTGGGACACACAGCTGAGACAACAAGTGTTTCTCCTTGTATTCTCTTCTTTCTCACAGGTCTGTAAAAATTCCCAAGCTGTGTCTGCTCATAGTTGATATAAGTCTAATGCACTAACCTATTGGGTACGCAGATTACTACTAAGTGATGACATTTAACTAAAGTAACACCATCCCCCCCAACAAAAAGAGCAAATAAAGTGGTTCACACTCAGGGCTCCCATGAGAACATTTGTGATCATCACCATTTTTGTAAATTGTCTTGTCAATTCAGTAATACGAAAAAGCCCAAATCTCAAGTTCCATATCTTTCTTCAACCTAGTATCCTTAATAAACTAATTAAATTAACAATTTAAACTTAAAAGCTGAAGGAGACATTGTTTTCGATGGTATGCTGCTGTTTGCAAATCTACCTGCCAATCAACAGCAGAAAAAAACGTAGTGATTTGTAAAGAGGTTTCTTCTTTGGAAGAAAAAAAACAGAATGATATTTATCAAAGGCACATTTGCCCTTGAGTCTTAAAAAAGAAAACATGAAAATGCCTTCAAATTCTTTTTAGTTCTAAGGCATGTCTTTTTGTTCATGCTTAACTGAAGAAGAAAAATTAGGAACAAGTGTGTGCATATTAGTGCATGTGTTAGCATAGGCTTTAATTGGTTAGGAGTAAATTAATGGCTGCTTGCAATATTTCTGGCAATCTGTTATAAGCTATGTAAATTTTTAAAAGAGGTTTCTTGAAAAGGCTGGCTGAAATCCTGTAATTCATATTCTGCTGGGGGAATTGATTTGAGAAATAATAATGAAATGTTTTACCTCAGTGATGAATCTCAGTTTTGTAGCACTGCAATTTTTTAAAGATTCTTGTAAATAATGCTATGAGTGTTTCTAAGAATAAAATACTTGAAATAAATATATCTGTCTCTGAATTAATAACATTTTTGCACTGTTCTTTTTCACGTCTTTCTTATTCCACCATTCCAGGGGTTCATTGCAAAGCCAGCATTAACTTTGATATTATTATAATAAATTAAAATCCAACATTTGTTACCATGTGGCCTGCTCCAGCAGGTTTTAATAGCAGTTTTGCTATTGAATTCAGTGGGAACTTAATCAAATCCTTAAGAGGCAGGTCCAGTTTTATAGAGGCAAGCTGGAAATGGCCCAACACACCACTGACTCTTCAAGGTGAGCCTGCCTCAGTCATTTCAGTGGGACTTGTTAAACATTGATTGGGACAGAGGAAAAACATCTAACTTGACTGCCCAGGGCACTCATTAAGGCTGCAGGAGAAGAATTAAAGCCTCACAAGAGGGAGATGAAGGACACGAACCTGAACCTCCCACAATCACTCCTCCTTTAGCACACCTAGGGAAAGGGAAAATCTCCAATGGCAATGAACCAACTGTTGAACGACCGCGTCTCCTCACTCCACTCATCATTTCAGTATCTACCCGCTATTCACACAGACCATCTACGCTTTAGATGGTCAGTGACCAACTCTCAAGACCAAACATAGGTCTTTAAAAGGCTCACAATCCAATACACAGGGTTTTCCTCTGCTTTTCAGGGAACTTGCAGTGACTGCGCTTCAGCTGAACACATACCATATGCCCAAGCAAGTTTTAATTGCTGTTGGCCTGGGGACACACAGACAGAAAGAGACAATTCCACCTGTCTGAGGAACAACCCTGGCAGTAGGAAACTCAGGACAAAGAAGCCCACTCCAAAACACAGCCCAATCAAGAAAATTAGGAATTTTTATTGCTTGTCTTAGGCAGGTAATATAGAATGTCTTTGGAGGAAAGCCCCAAGACAGGAACTGACTAAAAGCAAATTACTGGTATAGCTTTTATTGTGCCTGTATATATAGCTCCTGCAATGTGCCTAGCTGCTTTAGCTCTACCTGTTTCTTATCTTTTATATATGACACTTTCCTTTTTAATGCTTAGCGGTATGCAAGAAAGTATCTTGTACTGTCAATAATGCTGTTATCCCTTAATAAAAAATTAGAAGCTACCAAAAAAAAGAGAGAGGGAGGGAAGAAGAAAGGCTATGAAAGAATATGGCTCGATGCCCAGAAAACTTCAATATGTTGTAAAAGGAAAAGATTGCTAATTAGGCTCTTGCGTAGTCTATTCTAGTCTCTGTGCTGCAAGAAATGTAACCCAGTTCACTTGGCTGCTGGTTGGAGAAGTGGGAATAGAGTGTGGGAGCTCTGGAATCAGATTATTGAGATGATCTATGAAGTAATGAGGCAGTGAAATGCAGCTGGATGCAGCACTTTCACTACTGGGCTCAAAACATAGGGAAAAGGTTCTTAAATTAAACAGAAGGCTGGTCCACCCCACAGCTCATCATTACACTTGGCTCTTCTAAAGCTCCCACCAAACTGGCCCCACATTTCTTGTGTGCTGAATGAGGCAAGGCAGGGAAAACAGACTTTGGAAAAGCTGACTGCTACTCCAGATGCTCTGAGAGATCAGCCATGCTGTTTTGGAAAAGAGGAAGAAAATTATGCAGGGAGCACCAGAAGAGCTCTGTGGGCCATGGAAGATCCTGTGTATGCACTCCTGAACTCCCAGGTTCTAACATCTGCAGCCAAACTCTGTGTTTCTCTGGGATAAGGAGGGTGCAAACCCACGTGGAGTGGAGAACTTAATCTGGAGTTTGGAAAAGACAAATGGGATGGAAATGCACCTGTCAGAGCAGTCATCCCTGGAGGTCTCAGCTCTACCCCTTGTACCTCCTGTGGCACAGGTGGGCTTTCCAGGGAGCCACTGGCTGGGTCTGGCCTCTGCTTGTCCTAGGGGAACCATGAGGAAAGCAGCTCTCGTGCAGGACCTCCAGCACAGCTGCTCGTGTCATCCCCACTGTTATTCATCAACCTGCTGATTCAGAAACAGCTGCTCCTAAGTCATTTTAGGTATGGATAAGGCTGGGTTTTCTTCCCTGCACTTACAAATGACCTATCTGCAGCTTCTGCTGCTGTTATTATAATGACCTGGGTAAAATCTGTCATCTCTCAGAGGTTTTGGAGACTTGAACTTGGTAAATGGTGTCCCACTATTGATTTCAGTTAGAAAAGGCGGCATTTTCAAGTCTAAGTATGTGATCTTAGCTGGAGCTCAGTTGCAAACGTTTACAGGCATGGAAAATCCTTTTGAAAAATATGGAAGATGCTTTAAACACTCAGCATCGTATCTTTGGGCAGAGGCAGATGAAATAACACGCACACCAAAGAGCACTTCACTGGTACCATGGAGTTATACGTATGGGTTCATAAACAAGCACATAAGCTACCTGCTGGCCTGTCCATGCTGTAGGCTTGTAAAGATAGATGTATACACAAATAACACATGGCTTAATTTGCATACTAATTAATCTGTAATATCTTATTTGCATATATATTAATCTGAAGGCGCTATATAAAACACTTGCTTTTAAGGAGTGTTAGTGCGTACTTGACAGTCATGATAATCTTCATTTTAGTTTAAAAAAGGAATTAATAATGACTTTGGTTAATATTAAAGAGCAAGTTCAAAAAGAGAAATGGAAAACATCTGCAGCCTCGAGTCACTAGAGTAAACTCCATTGAGGCCAAGGAATTTATTCAGCCTTTGCAGTTCAGCGAGGTGACTCAGAGCTTCCTCCTGCCGAGTCAGGAGTCAGACGGGCTCATTGTGGCCTGGTCTTCCCCTGTGCAGGTCACTCATGTCAGCAGCCACAAAAGTATGCCATGAATGTGGGTAATTCACATTCAATTTAATGTTTTCTTTCCTCCTGGAGACTGCAGCAGCCATCACAGGCAGAGCTGCAAGCGGACAAGCACAGAGGAAGGAGATATTGTCTCAGCTAAGATAGGGAAGAGGCAATGGGAAAAGCCAAGGTGGTTCTTCTCAGCTCACAGCCTGCATGGGGCCCGAGGTGGGCAAGGTGGAAGTGCAAGGAAGCTACGGACCATTGCCCCAGTCTGGCTGAGCGTTTTCACCAAAACAACACAAACCAAATATCGGCTTCATCAGAAATGCTACCATTTGTGGAGTTACGGCAAGTCCAAGGGCAGTATCTTCAGGAAAGCTTTGGAGACCCAAGAATTCCAGGGCACTTTGGACTACATGCAAAGCTGGACACAAACTCTTGGGCTTCTGACCCACATGCCTGGGGGTGCGGTTCATTACGGGGAAGGGCATTCTCAACTAGAAGGACCTAAAAAACACCTAAACCCATAAAAAAAAAAATACTTAGTGGCAGAGGTCCACTAAATCTATGACCTCGGACACTGACAACTTATTCTCATGTTACTGTGGGGTATGGGTGGGCATCTGCTGCTTGTCCGGAGCAGCACATATGCATAGGCAGAGGGCTCCACAGAGGACACAAAGGCTTGAGAGGGATCCTGGCTGGGACGACTGTCATTGCCTTGCTTGCTGAACAGGAGCAATAAGATTTTAAGACAACTATTATTTACTGTGCAAGCTGCCATTGCAAACTGTGATTAAAGGTGCTCTTTTTGCTAAGACACAGCTCTTTTTTTACTGCAAGCTCTGCCTTTAAATTCTGCTGATATTTTGAAAAGGATGGGCACAGTGAGAGAGCAATGGGGGCAGGAAAGCATCTCCAGGCAGGCTAAGTTTAACTGGATGCAAGTGCAGTGCACTCTTCTCCTTGGGGCAAAGGTGATGAATGTCATGGCCAAGGGGACTGATACGGCTGTGGATTTTGGGAAGAAGCCTGTAGTGTTTGCACTGCACAGAGGGGAAAACTCACATACTGAGTGATATGTTCCCAGGTGGTGTTAAAGGCCCATTTAATCCAAAAAATATGTAATAAATCTATACTGACATCAGCTCCCAGTAGGCTCATAAGTTATGGTGCTGTGGAGATAAAATCAAGCCCGTGTGATTCCTGTCCTCCTTGGTGGGGTGATTGAAGGGACTCATGTCAAGAGACCTGGCAGCTGGGTGTCACTTTTGGGGACCTTGGACTGTGTCATATGGGAAGAGGAGGGGAGAAGAGAGACAAACATCAGCCTACTTAATGCTCTGGCCCTGGGAGATCTTGTTCTGGGGGAAAACCTTGCAAATCCTGCAGCTTGCAGAGCCAAGCCGGCATCCTGCATGCAAGCAAGCTCACAGGGAGGCAGCTGCCTTCCTCAGTCCTGCCTGGCTACAGCCGCACTGGCAGTTCAGCCGGGGCCAGCGGGAATCCTCCACACGGAGAGCTGCTTCTTTCTCCCCTCTGCAGCTGGTCCCTCCAACTGCCATCTGGAAATACCTTTCCTCCCACTTTGGTGCCAAGGAACAGCCTGCTTACACCTTGCTTCTGTGCTACCCTCCATAGCCCTCCCTCTTGCCAAATTCCTCCCTGCAGCCCCCAGTGAACAGCACAAATCCCTCTTCACTTATTTGTTTTTATTGCCTGTCTATGAGCTTTCCAATGAACGCTTCATCTTAAGAAAAACATCCCTCCCTTTAGCACTTTGGATGCTGTTTGAACAGCCAAAGGCTTTAAGGGATATGGATTCTGGACGGTCACGATTTTAAAGAGGACCTGGAGAGATCACAGTGCTAATTTTAAACAGATGGGCCTTGACACTATAAGATACCTTGGTTAAATTAAACCTGTGCTCAGCAAAGCTTTGACATAACTACTGTGACCCTATTTATAGGAGATGCCATTGTACTGATAATCTGTAACACACGTACTCTGCTCAGGTTCAGTTTGGTATTGCCTGAAGAAATAAACAACACTGTGAAAACGTAAAATTTTTTTTTTTTCTTGAAGTGAGTTAAGCAGCAAGTAAGGGCTCCTCTTCGAGGAAGAAATTACGCCCACGT
This sequence comes from Leptosomus discolor, assembly GCF_034619465.1. NCBI lineage: Eukaryota > Metazoa > Chordata > Aves > Leptosomiformes > Leptosomidae > Leptosomus > Leptosomus discolor. The sequence goes on along the minus strand of NC_141397.1, from coordinate 58,113,881 downwards.
AGCAAATGCCATGAGAACAGCAGTGCTCTGAGCACCCGTTCCACAGGGAGCTCCCCAGGGAGGCCTGGCCGTGCTGGCTCCTGCGCCTTGGAAAGCACTGTAGCACCAGAGAGAGCTGAGAGCAAAAATGCAAACTATGCATTTAAACTTTAAAAATTAATGTTGACATTTATTTTAAAATGTGAGTTGGCAGCTTTCCAATGCTTCACTGAGTACATTAACTTAGTCAAACGCCCATTACTTCCTCCTCTTCCTACTAACAAGAATGTTTTGAAAAGGCGAGCTTTGCGAGCTCTGCAGCAAAGCATATACCCCTTCCCTTTTTTTTTTTTTTTTCCCTTGTCTAAGCTGCTGAATGTAAAGACTATTTATAGAGAGTGGATCAGAGGCAGGCATGAAGAAAATCTAGATCAGGGTACTCTAAAATGTAGAAGCAAGAAAGGATTGTCTCAGGGCCAAGATCTAAAAAACAGAAATGTGGGCTCAGTCCCGATTCTCCTCTGCCGCTGTGCATCTCAGCCGGTCACCCAGCATCCCCATACTGCTTCCCACCAGCCCTCCCTGCAAGGCTGGGAAGCTTGGTATGGGTCTCCATTCAGTGGGCTCTGATCTTCACTAGCGCCTGTGAGAGTCACAATAATACAAATAATTTCCCAGGGCAGTTCATACCCAACACTGTCCCTAGATGCTATCCCAACACTGCACTGACCCTTGGGTCTCCAGCCATGGCAGTCCCTCCCCTACACGAGCCCCAGCTCCCAAACTGTTCCTGTCAATGAACACCAAGCCCCACGCTTTTGCAGTACCATCTGTGGTATTCGGGGTGCCGTAGTTCTTTGAATACAACTGTGCAATAATAAGCACATTTTGCAGCTGTCTTTCGGACATGGGAGGTGTAACTGCAGAGCTGCTTGGGGAATTTCTAGTGCATCCGCTGCTATAACATCACAGCATTCAGACATATAAGCCGACAAATGTTGTGGCTGTAAACAACAGAGGCTTGCTGAGAATCTGGACACTAGTATATAAAATGTGAATACTTTCCTAACGTGAAGACAAGTGAAATCCGTACGATCTTTCCAGGCAGTCTCTCAGCCCACTAGAAAGCCTGCAGCTGCTATATAGGAATAGTGTCATTCCGATACTGCCAGCTCTCAGAAGGACTTAGCACTGAACAGTGCGTTAGATACTGGTTTCAGAAGCTAGTTTTGTAAGCCTAAGGAAACGGGGTTTAGGCTATGCTGCTGCTGTAAGGAAACGAGAAAGAAATACCCTTAAATAAACCTTTTATTATTATGGGTATGTCATCTATAGACCTCTGATTTCCAGACCTGCTCTGAGCAAGAATCCAATTAATCTCTTGAAAAAGAAGACAAAATCACCTCCAATGGTGTATTTCCCAGTAGATAACAGGCCAGGTTCTGTACTCATTTACTAACAAGGAAAGGCAGAATAACTGGAGTCCTTGGCTTCAGTCCCACAAAGTTACTTCAGGGTAATGCCAAATCAACAGAGATCAGATTCTGACCCAATTACAGTTTTTAATTATTTTCTTCATTAACATATGTTTTGTAGAGTTTTCTTCCAAAAAAAAAAAAAAAAAAAAAAGGAAGTGGTTTAATTTTCGAAGAAATTGTGCTGAAGTGTGTAAGAAGCAGAATCCTGTTGTGCCAGTGATAAGTCAGCAGGGAACGGCTGGGGTTCTGGAGGGAGGAAGACACCCAGAGGGGTGAGGCTGTACGCACCATGCATACAGCCCACCTCTGCTCTAAGGGCTACGTACAGCCGACAGATACAAAACCCTTTGATAATGCATCCTTCCACACATTGTTACTTCTTCCATAGGTTATATTTATATGACTAAGCTAATTAAGCCCAAGCGGGGAAAGCCCAGTGCCTTCCGCACGATGCTCGGCACGAGGAGGCAATCTATGTTGAGGTAAGGCTATCCCATTCGGGGGCCTCTCCTTCCCCCTGCACCAACCACAGCAGCAATCTCAGGGCTGGTTTGAGATGAGACTCCTGCTTTACTGACCCTGTGCACTTCTACACAAAGAACCTTTACGTTGCTTTGGTGAGAACCGGATGGATTTTACCCAGATGGCAGGAAAATAACATTGCAGATCACTGCCATTGAAAGCCCACTTAGACTCTTTTGCTGTGCAATCTCTGCTGCGTATTTTAGCAAAATACTCACCCTCCACTCCAAAATCTCATTAAAACCAAAATTAAAATGGAAACGTTCACTCTTCCTATCTCATAAGCTTATTGCATGTGTTACATGTGGGTGGTGAGCATGTTAGGTACAATTTAAAGTATAATTTCCTGAGAATTGAAATGTCACCAAGAAAAGGATTGTAAATAATGAAACTTTGAAAGGCATCTGTGATCTTCATAACAGATAATCATATTTTAATTCTGACTTATGGCTCATCCAATTGCCTACAGTTAGAGAAAAACAATTCTTTTTCTTATTATATGGAAATCAGATGAATCAGACAAAAAGTCATCAAATCACAGCTTAGAAAACATATACCAATGTACAGCGATGTGAGCAAAGCCCACGAATCTGCTTCAGTTTGTGGCCCTTTCTATTGGTTTTCATCAAATATTTATAAGAGAACTATGTTCATAAAAATGTTGGTTTAAATGGTTGAAAAGTTTTCTAGAGCTACCATAGATCACAGAATCATCGAGGTTGGAAAAGCAAGTTCATGGAACATCTCCTATGAAGTTAGGCTGGTAGGAGAAGCTGGAAATCTCTTTTCCTCTCTGTAGGTTTTTCAGAGAGCTAGCCAAGTAGCAAAACCAGTATTAGATCACATCGTTGTTCAATCATGGAGTTGGAAGAATAACTGTTGAATGGTAAATAGTCAGAGTGAATAGTTTATCCATAGCCCCAACAGGCAGGAGTATGCTGGCATAATGCTTCGGATCCGATTTGAATATCAAAAAATAGAGACATCAAACACTGCTTTAGTATAATTAGGAAGAATAAAAATGGACAAAATGCACCAAATAAACTATTGCAAATGCTTTGCCTTATGACTGACATCACAAAGATGTGCTGCAGTGTCCAACAAAAACAAGGCCAGAGGATTTCAATGCCTCGACATGTTCTCTTTTTGATTCAAGCCCATCTCTCTCTCCTGTTGTTTTCAAAAGCCCTGAAGCTTTATGCTAAGGAATTGCCAATAGCTGGGGCTTTTTGCAGCTGGAGGACCAGATCAGTGAGAATTTCTGACGTAAGCATGCTTTCAGCCCCTCTCCAACAAGGTAAGGCAAGCCATAAGGATAAGATTTTGTGTAAAGTCCATCACCACTGCAAAGCAAAGCTGTATCCCAGAGTGTCCATCAGCACGTGTGCAGGGAGGGAGGGAGGACGTCAGGATGCATTTACCTCCCCTCCTAATTTCTTGCCTTTTGCCAGAGCTTCTTGAATTTCCCAGTTGCCCTTGGCTACATCTGCTGAATTATACACATGCTGATGCACATACACAGACATCACTCAAAGGAGAAAAAAAAATAGCTGCAGAACGACTTCCAAATAACTCATTTCATTCACTATGTTCTCCAGGACTCCTATTTCTGGTCCTCTGCCATCCTGCTTTTTGCTAAACAAAATCAGGGTCAGTGCTTTATGATTCTCTTCCTAAAAGTGACTGTACAACAGCATGGCAAGAGCCATATGTTATTCTCCCAGGAACACCCCACAAACATGGATGGTACTACAGCAATGCAGAGCAAGTCCTCATCGCTCCTCAAGGCTGCACCCCCGTTTCCATTGGCCTTGTACCAGGGTCCATCATTTGCCCCTAGAGAGGCTGCGCAAACTCTGCTGGGTAAGTGCACGTGTCCCCAGGTAGCAGGCAGTGGGGAATGCCCGAGACACACTACAGCCCTGCAAATAACTGTTTTTCCTGCCCAGTGGCTAACCCAAAAATTAGGGGGAAAAAAATAGATCACTTTGTATTGATGCAAAGCAGTGTTTTTCCATGTTTTCTTGGCAAGAAGTAATGAAGCTAACAAGCCAAAAAGAAAAAAGTATCTGTTTAAGATCTGACTAAACAGTCCATTTGTGTGTTTTTTAACCCTTCTCCTGATCAAAGCTGGGCTAGTCTGTACATGAGAACACTACTTTGAAAACTAAATAAAGGGGTCCATTTTCTCCCTTCTCTTCCCTTATTCTCCATCAGCCAAACTCACAAATAGTTCACTGCCAGCCACCCTTTGCATCTCTGTGACCTCCCTTCCCACCCACCTATTCTTTTTTCAAAGCTTTCTTTTTGGCTGAGAACCCGTTGCTTTGGGAGGAGATGTTTTGCCATAAAGACACAATTGTTTGAGATTTCAGTATTGGCCTAGTTTAGCATTTGATGTCATTCCTTCAATTACTGACACTGAATCGCCTTTGTATTAAACAGGACAAAACCAGGGAAACGAATAAAATAATCTCATCTATGCTGATACAAGATCCGACAGAAACCACCAGACATACCAGCTTCATTCTATATCCTCCAGAAAAAATAACCTTTCCACAAATTTAGACCACAAACTCCCCCAGGTAAACACAAGGAGACAGAGCAAAGCACTATTTTGGGGCTGCCCTGAGATGCTTTGCACGAGCATGTGAGACAGTTTTACTGTCTGAAAAGGCAAATGTTTGTGTCAAAATGGAACATTTCCAAACAAGAGACAAGGTGAATATCTTACACACTGCAAAACTGACTGGTAAATTTTTTAAATAACTACATATATTTTATTATCTCGGACTTCATAATGCCTTGCATCTCTAACTGTAGTAGTAATTATTAGCTCAGTTAATGAAAGCTTTGGAAACAAGATTGTGTGGGAGTATTTCAAATCATGAGTTAAGTCTTTTAACTCAGTAATTGCCAATGATTAATTCATTTTTCCATTTAAGCGCTGAAAAGCTGAAATATTGTTTCCTTGAACTGTATTTGTGCTCGGTGGTTCTGAGTTAATTACTACACTGTGAGCACCTTTAAATCAAATTCAGAGGTTTCCAGGCATATGTATCATGAGGCCTGGTAAATCCTTCAACATCTGCTTGGGAAAGGATTACTGAACTTGACTGACGATGCTGTTGTTCCAAAGGTCTACTCGTTGCATTCCTACAGCCATTAAAGGCACTACAAGCGCAACAGCAGCAAAGAGCTTAGGCTTGTGAAAGTTCTCACATAAACAAGGATTATACTCATGAGTGTTTGGTTTGGAAGTCGTCTGCCTTAATTTTTCTGGATGGAGACAAGGTTTTGGTCAAAGCCCTGGAAAAATGCAAGTTTGTGCATAAACCACCAGTTCACCAGACACAACTGGCGGAAGAAGCCACACTTCCACAAGGAACTGTAACAACCGTAGCTCACCAGTGAGCTAACCTGGCCTGATTTGGCCTATTTCTGTAATTTCAGCTCCAGCTGTGGTTCTTTTACCTGAGGAGGGGGGACTGAAACATTGTGCAAGGAGTGACACACATGAACACAGGGAGGACCAAGGAGGTACAAAGGACACATTGCGCTGCTGGAGCTCCAGCTCCCTGCACATCCTTAGTGTCAAAGAAACAGGGGCTCAGGGCAGCCCAGCACGCAGCCAAGCACTTCAGCTGCTCTCCTAAATCACAGGACTCCCAGGTTCCCTGCCAGGACCATATGGAGGTGTCTTCTCTCTCAAAGACAGAAGGACTGAGGACAGGAAAGACCAAAAGGGCATTCTTAGAGTGGCAAGGAATAATTTTTTCAAAGCAAGAAAGAGCATCTCTATCAGAGTGCTAATCCTCTTGCTTCATGTCAACATGGCTCTTTATCTGTCCCTAGAGGCTGATTTCCTCTTCCTTAAGGGTGTTCCCAAGCACTAACAAATTCCCAAGCTGCTTCCTGGCCCAGTTAACCTTTGCTTTCCTGGTTCAGGGCTTGGGGATCTGCTAAGCCAGCATCCTTGTCGCATCGAGGGGGACAAGGTCCTTTCCAGTGCAGCACTCTGCCAAAACATCACAGCAGAGGAGGAATACCACCACGGGGAAAGAAGCAGCCATGTCAGTAAAGGGACTGACATATATTCTGGGCCTTGAACAACACATTTTACAATTTCTGTAGCTCACTGAAGCCCACTCCTGGGTCCTGATCCTTGCTTCCAGCACAATTTCTGTATTTTCTCCACTGAGCCTCAAAGAGCAGAACCAAGACCTAACACTGCCCTTTCCAACAGCAGAAACAAGACCTCTGGTTTTCCCTGCTCATACCGAACAACCCCAAACCATTGCGCAACGCAGCCCCATGTGCTCTGGCCTGCCAGACATCTTGCCGTCCGCCTGGCCCAGGGAGGCAGCTCTAACAGGAGAAGCAGATGGCACTACAGCTGCAGCCTTGAGGTTGGCCACTCTTTTTGGAAGAAAGGTTTGAGCCCCCTCAGAGTGGGGTAACCCCACCACTGCCTTCTCCTCCCTCATCCTCTGGAGGAGGCTAAAAAGCATTAATGCATCCCCAAATGCTTCCTGGCCCCAGTTAACATTTTTAAGCCACATCACCAAGCAATGATAGCAACCCTGGTCTGATCATCACAGCTTCCTCCATTTCCTTTTTTTTTTTTTTCTTCCTGTTGTTTTGTTTGAAAGAAAATGTCAGATGCTCACAATCTGGGCAAGCAAGCCAGGATCCAGATCCTAAATGGAGAGAGTTATCTGCTTATAGCCCTGATGCAGATGCCTGCACAGCAAGAAAATATTTAAGGCACAGTCCTGTACTAGGTATCTCCCATGGCTCACTCCAAGCTGGGGATGTTGCCTAGATGTCCACTCCACACTGTGCAAGAGAGAGGCCAGCCAGCCCTAGATCCTTGATGCCACCTTGGGTCTTACCTAGATGGCAGAAGTGGTGGCAGTTACCTTGAAAGCGCCCAAACCACTGAGCTGATCTAACCCTCTGCCTTTGACAAAGCTTGGCAAGGAGATGCGAGACCTTCCAAGCTGGATAACTGTTGGAACAACCTGCTCAGCTAGAAGTTGGATTTGGGCCGAAAAGACCTCCTCTCCTTCCAGCTCTCTATCTCAACTAGAACACTGTATTCCTGCATTTGTTGTGGTCTATTACTCCTTATTAGTAATCCAAGATTTATTAAAAATTAACGTCTGTTAACCAGAGACACTAATCTCAAACAGACTTTTAAAGTTCTTGGGTGCAAATTATCCTGGACTGCTAAATCAAAAAAAATGTAACTATACTAAATCTTGTTGAGCATTTTCTTCAGTGGCTATTAAACTGAAAATTATTTCCTTTTCCTCATCTAGTATGAGTACAGCTCCCTGCTTCTGTTCAAAAACAGCACAGAAAATTTTAATCAAACTTGTTTGTTTTTTCTCTGCATCATTGCACTAAATTAAATCAATAGCTTTTAGGTGAGAGAGAGAAATACGTGATTTTCTTGTTAGCTCTTTGTGCAATCACCTTTCTTCATTAGGGACACCTGAGACCCATGTCAGAATATATGTTAATATATAGGCCAACTTTTACACTGCTTTCTTTATTAGTCATGTTTTTTGAGTGCTGTTGCTGTCACGTCAGAGGGTTGGCGGGTTACAAGGGGAATCATTAAAAATAGCTCATTTTAGTAATAACAGAGCACTATTCATATTTTATTCAGTATTTAACAGTCCACAGGAGACTCTCATGCTTTTTTATTTGTCAAATTCTCTCTTCTAAATGTCATTGTCAACCATTCGCATCCAGTTCATCCTCCTTTTCATACAGCCTACCATAACCAAAGAAGTTAAACAGATGGTACACTGCATCCTTGCAATTTCCTTAGGTTTGAGTTTCATCCCTTTAAAATAACAGCTCCCCTTGAAGCAAGCATGTTCCTCTGTATTAAAATATGAAATATAATAACTACAGAGACTATGGAACAATTCACTCAGTCATTGCCTGAGCAAGATAAATAAATGCAGGAGCAGGTAACTAGGCTGGAGAGAGGTTTGCAGGTTTTCTGCTATCATGTATAGTGTCGGTTTGTCAGAAGAGCATAAAGGTTCTCAGCCTTGCAGGTTGGCCTTTGAAAGTACCAGCTTGGACAGACAAGATCACAGGTCCAGCTGCACAGCTTTTCCAGCTTACTCTTACAGCTGTCTCTTCCTCATCATGCAGAAAAGTAATGTTCCAGTCCCCCCATCCTACCTCATAGTCCAGCATTTAGCCTAAACTGATGCCAAAGATGACTCTGTGGCTAATGCCAGACCACGAACAACAGCCTACCGTACCATATACAGCTGTACACTCCCTTTCCCTTGACCTAGCCATAAGGGCTGTTAACAAACACCAGGCAACTAGTGTTTTAAACTATTGCAGCCCTGGCTTGCGTGCCTGCTCTGCATGCAGACAGAGCTCGACAGCTGCCCTCGAGATGGTTTGCAGACCATGCCAGCAGCAGCTGGGTGCACAACACCCCCACGTGCTCCTCGCTGGGCAGGACAGTGCCTGCTGACGGCCGTGTAAATGGTACTTTGGGATCCTCCTACACACCTAAACACAGTGTTGACTCAAGGTGGTCTGGGCTATATAATGAGAACTAGACTCAAGTTTAAGTCCCTGTGTTTAGACTTGCTGGAGCAGTGCTTCTCCGAAGCTAATCTACTACTCATGGCAATTCCTGATCACACAGAGGTGAAGAGAGCAAATATTTCAGTACAAGATTCATAGAAAGCAGCAGTGACCCAAATGTTTCAGTGACGTGTCATTGCTGGGACACCCATTTGCATCACAGCCTGCGGACAATGGTCACAGCTGTTCCAGGGCTACATAGAGCCTTGTAGCACACCGTTATCTGCTAGCATAGCCCTTGTGCTTCACTCCCTTCAAAATCTTAACTTGTGTTTCACAACAGCGAGACTTCATTAGGCACACAGGAAACAGAACAAGAAAAGTGAGGAAAAATATGAGAAGAAGCATGAGTGCTTTTTTTGTTTGGGCTTTTGCTTCAAGGGAAAATTAAACTTCAGTCCACCTCCTCTGGTCAGAGTTAAAAAAAAAAACACCAATAATTGGGGTCCTGCAGTTAGGGTGAGGGCAGCCTCATGCAAACAAAAAAGCAGCAGCTTCATCCTCAGCAGGACCAGCCCTGCTCTGCCTTCCCTCCCCATCACTCAGGCAGCCTCTGCTGTCCCATTTTCCACATGTGTTTGGAAGAAAGACAGAAGAAACTCAGTGCCCCTCTACTGTGACCTTCTCACCCCAGCAGTGCAGGACATAGCCCCGTTACAGAGCGGAGGCATTTGCTCCCACTGGAAAAAACAGACCCAAGCATGTGTGCCTGAACAGAGACCAACAAAGCTGTATTTGGTCATCATCAGACGGTGCAGTTTAAATGCTGACTTACAAGAGTTCAGCACCTCTGAAAATTCAGGCCATTTTGGGGATGTTCACAGCATGTCAGGCTCCCCAGCTAGTGCCAAGGAAGTGGCATATCTATATGGCACAGTCACTGCTGCCCTGGCTGAGACTGGTGTTTGGGCAGCCATGTGCATCGCATGGAGATGGAGAACTGCTGGTCTTCCCAACAGTACCACCAAAGGACTTAAAAGGTTCTGTGCATTGGCACTTGTCCACTGCCATTCCAGGAGCAGCTGTCTGGAGATACTTAACTCAATAAATAAGCCACTCCTGTTCTTTGAGAATTCCCAAGCACGAAAAGCTGCCTGCGGGTATTTTGCAAGTTGGCTACACTGAAGCCTGGATTACAGAGGGGAATTAAAAACGTTGGTCCATGCAAACATAGCTTTTCATTTGGAATGACTAGTTCTTCTATTTTCATGTCCTTGCCCATATGATTTGTTTGGATTATAAACTCCAACCCTTACTACAGTTTATACAGTTCTTAGCATAAGAAGATGCTAATCTCTGTGTGGGTAACTGTAATATAAATGAGAGTAAATCAACATCACAAGAATATATTAGTTAAACTATTTCATTCAAGAAGATTAAGAGAATAATATTATACCGGTATTAAACTTTTTAAAGTTCAATAAATTCAATCTACTTGCTTTTTCCTTTTTCCAGAGATATTATTTTGTTGCAGGTTTGTAAAGTGTCCTTGCAACGAGCCTCAAAGCTCTACCAAAGGATCCCCCCTTCTCCAATACAGCCACCTCTGGGCCTGGCCCACGACAGCTGTTCGGCATCACACTGGGACACTAGTAATAATAGTAGTTGCAGCACCTACATAGCATATTATACTGACAGAATTCTTAAATTAATTAGTTACAGGGCTACAGCATGGATTCAGTCAGGATGTGAGAAAGAAAATTATATCCAGTGGAAACTACAGAGGGAATTTGGGGAAACGTAATGTAATTACCCAATTTGGAATCTGTCCAGAGGACCGCTGCTAGAAACACCACGGGATCTCTAATGACCACGCGCGGTCAGGACCTCAGCTTCACATCTGCTCCAAAAGATGAGGACAGCCCTAACAAAATGTGCTCAGTCATCAGGTACAGGAAAGGGATGATTATACAAAATCCGGTTTCCCCCCTTGATGCCTCGTAGCTACGGACGCTGGGCTGGGCTCGGTGGTGCCATGGGAATTCTTGTCGCGTCAGACCTTGGGAACTTCAAAATTGTTTTCAATTAAACAGTTCCAACTTTTGGTGATATTTACAAACGATCCACCTCATAAGTCCATTAACTGGTCTTAATTGGGTTAAAATCCCCAAGCAATTAGTCATCTCAGCCATTCTCCTCTGAACTCCCGCAGCACACACACACGTACCCTCATTTTAGCTAAAACAAGCACATCAGGCAGTTGTGTCGCTAAGCTACGGCATTGCTCCATGACAGTTTGGAAATGTTAATGCCATGTAGACATGCAAATGTCACAAGGGGCCAATTTTAGGATGCACCAAAGAGGGACTGCTAATTGGAAGGAAGAGGGAGAACGTGATTACAATTCCCACTCACCTCAGTGGTTCCATAAGAGAGAAAGCAAAATGTTGACAAAAAATAGTGAGTCTTGCCAACAGCGTTTGATGTACACCACACATTGGGCCAGTAGGGAAAGGGACACTTCAGCTTCACAAAACCTGTAGGGTGGTAAGCCCCATGTGCTGGTTTGGGGCAGAACACCCACAGCCTGATGCTTTTTCACACAACTGGATTTCTGCAATGTTTAATTTCTCAGCAACATCTGAACATGGATGCTGAAGGATCTTTGGCTGATTTTGAAACACAACATGCAAGGAGGGGCTCCTGGCAGCTGCCTGCCTGAGCAGCCTGGGTACTCAGCATAGTCCAGAGAGCCCTGGAGCAGCTCAGGGATGGTCTGAGGGGAAAAAAGGGAAGCTGGGCAGCCTGCCTGGCAGACCGAGGACCAAGGAGCCTCTTGTGCCTCTCAAGACTCTAAGGCCTCATCATTAGCTTTCACGCTGACTACTGAGTGTTGAAGGTGCAGAGACTAAAGAGACAGCTTGTCACAAACATTAAAAAAAAAGAAAAAATTGGCAAAATTGACTTCTTTTTCTCAAAAAATATTACATTTTTCAGAGTTTCCCAACATGTTGGCAGAGAGTTTCTCACAAGCTCTTCTGACAAGTTGCTGCATCCCTTGGCTCACCCAGCGTTACTCAACCCTCCATACCCGCAGTGCAGCATGAGCCACGGCACAACTCGCCGCTCAGCTGCGCGCATGGCTCCAGCCGGCAGCTCCCAGCGTGGGAGGTGCAAGCAGCCTCTGTGTGCACAACCCAATGCTGAACAGGCCAGGTTTGCCCTTGGAGCCTGGTGGAGCCGCTCCATTGCTGATAATTTTGTTGTGCCATAGCCCTGCTCCTGGGCCCACCCACCTCAGTGCTGTACCCAACACATCTGCTCCTTCCTTCTCCTTGTCACAGCAGCACCTGAAAGCCTTCCAGGAGAACTTCAAGGGACCTGAGCAAAGAGGACATGTTTTCTCCTGCCCTAGCTCTTCCTTAGGGGAAAATTTGTGAAGCTTACTGTTCCCATACACGGACACCTCTTCCAGTGCACCACCCATGGCTATTAATTACATTCTCAATCTTTGCATCCTTTTTCAATATGCAAGATGCAGAGAAGCTTTATTTTTTGCAATGAACATTGGTGGATAAGCAATAGAAAGCACACAAAGGACAGCTCTTGGTAATGTCACACTCTCCTCTGACAGACTGCAGGGACTTCTCTCATTTACGCCTCTGTCGCATAATCCTCACTCCACCATCTTCCATGGATTTATTCTTGATTCATGCTAGTATAAGTAAAACCAAGCTCAAACTTTTGCCTCCATTTTCAACTCTGGAGGATTCTCACCTCTTGCAGTCCTTTTCTATCCATAGCTGAGCATGTCTGGGATTTATTTACACAACATATTAATTCTGGTTGTGTTTGCAAAACACTGTCACTGGTGGTGAATCCTCTCCACATCTGAACCACTGCATTTGCCATGCAAAGGAGTCCCAAGCGCAGATTGCCCTGCATACATGTTTTCACTCGGCACCACCAACACAGCCTCTTTTTAAACAACAATCCTCTGCTTACTGGTCTCCTCAGCCCGTTATAATTAAGCTGTTCACTCAGTACCCGGCTTTGACACACCTTTGGCAATCATCACATTGGCATTTCTCTGCTGTGGTTTTCCATGTCTTGCTTAAGCAATAGGGGTGTGATGGGGACCCCATTACCTCCAGCACTAGTGTACCTACAATAGCCTCCTCCACCTAAAACCACACCACAGTAACCAGCATTTAAACATGGGACCTCCAAGGCATCTTCTGTGAAATTAGATGTGGCAGCTGGTTTTGCATAGTTTAGAGAGCCCTTTTGTTGGATTAAAACTCATTGTTCCTTGGACTGTAACTTGGAAGTGACCAAGCAGCAGGGAGCTGGAGGAGGAAAGAGACCTCTTCTCATTAGAGGCTGCTGCTTGTTGGGTGAAAAAAACAGGTCTGAACCCAAAGAATTCTGGGTGACACAATGGGACACAGCGAGGTTGTGGGATCCAATCTCAGCATGATGGACGCATTCAGCTCTGCCATACCTACACTGTAATGAGCTGCCAGGTCACAAGGGTGTCAGCAGTGCTGCTAGTTTGCTTTTACTGAAAAGGGCTTGGCACTCTGGTTTGAGTAATGAGCTCCCTTGTACGCACAGAAAGAAGCACAAAAAACTAGCACAAAAAACTGCAATGGGTGTCTTCAGCAGCACAGGCTACTGCAAACACATCACATCCGACCTTCTGTCCCTTTACCAGCCTTTCACAAAATTTGGAGTTATATTCAAGATCTCAGCTCTCATCTCTGAAGTGTTCAATAGCCCGAACCTAGGACACCCATGTGGACATTTAAAGCTCCTAGGTACAAGGTGTTTTGCACATAGCTGCTGCTTTGACACAATGGAGCTTTCCCTGAGCAGTGGGTTTGTCCTTGCAAGCCCAGATTTTCTGTTTGAGGCAGCTGGAGGTGGTGGGACAGACAACTGGAAGAAACAGGCAGCGTGACACTTCTAGCACAAGGCTCATCTTCCAGAATTAGCCATTGCTAATGTAAAAAAGAACACACACATATTCCTAAAACTCTTCCAAAAACAAGGCATTACCGAGCCATTTTCTCTCCCGAAGGCAGTTACAGAAGGACCAAGGCGCACGCAGGGACACTGTAGGAGCTATGCAGTCACTGCCATGAGGAGCACGGCATAGCGTTCTGCAGAGAAAATCATTTCATAGCAAAACTCAAGGGGAGAGTAATCTGAGGGAATTCAGCTGTCTCAGTCATGCCTGTGGCTTTGTCTGGGCTGTTTTTAATGAAGCCCAACAGTTCACCACTGCCCTACCTCTCTTCTTACAAGGAAAGCTTTGTAAGGCCACGTGTCTCTCCTGATCCTCTGATTTCCCTCTTGCAGAAGCCAGAGTCTTACACCAGCAGGAGGCTGGCAGACAGAGAACGGTGTACCAAGTCCTGGGCTCTTCAGGGGCGATAAGAACATAAAAAAACGGGTTGTAGAGTAAAATGAAGGAAAACGCAAGCCAACTACAAAACCTAACAAGGTCCATGACATCTTTCTGGGAGGGTCAGATGCAAATGTGAGGGACAGAGACTCCATGGTGCCTGTAATGGGGTGCACACAGAGGCACACATAGTCCATCTGTACAGACAGCCTTTCCCCCCAGGGATGCTGCCCTAAACTTTCTGCATCTATGCTGGTGACATTGGCCATGAACCAATGGCTTTTGACTCTGTCAGATGACACCAAACTGAGATGCATCTTCCATGGGTGTTTTCATTTTTTGCAAATTTTGCAGAGGGATCTAGTGGTTAGACCAAAGGTCCTCTCAAGAGCATGGATACATTTCATATGTTTTCTTGTAAGGAGATGCTTCAAGGTCAGCCTTTACGTTATGCCCAGTCAGGCAGTGACTGCAAAAGAAATTAGGGCACGATGCTGGTATACTGAATTTAGCAGATCTCACAGAGACTTCAGTGGGAGTTGTGCTATGGAGAGAGCTCACCCTCAAGCGAGCAGAGAGAGAGAAAGGGCTGTGTATGCATAGCCTGCCCTTAGAAGGGGCTGGGGCACCGCGAGTCTGTCTGTAGTCCTGCTTTAACCCCTTTCTAGCTGCATGTATCAGTAAATAATCATAATATTAAAAAGGTGCAGCTTATTTCCATGGCCTTCCACATTTCCTAGAGAAATAAGCCAGTTTCTGCAGCCATCCCAGGCAAGACCAGAGGAGGTCTGACATCCCAAATCAGCAGACAACAATAACAGCACCTGGCTTTGTTTCAGCACTGTGTTGCTATGTGCCCAAATCTCTCTCATAACACTGAAACTCAGGCAGAAAACAAGCTGCCATCTCTCTGGGCTGTCAGCTCCCCAGGAGGCATCACCATTGGCCGTACTGGGGAGCAGCGCAATCCCTCTCTCTGGCACACAATCTGCTCCACACTTCCATGTGAACTTCTGCTACATCAACCCATTTTACTTTGCCAGATAAGTTATCTTTTAGTGAATGGAAGGGAATTATTCATCAAGGAGCTTTTCAACAAGTTGTCACCATCTCAATGATTTAGGGTAGGCAGAACACCTCATATTCCTAGTTGCCCTCATGCCACTGCAAGCTGCCAGTTAGTGTGAAAGCATAGCCCACTACAGCATCTGGAAAGGTCAGAGTTGAAGTGTTTTCATGGAAAGGTAATCAAGCCATAAGATAAATGCCTCATCAGGAGGAAATGTCAGCTCCTGAATGAGGACAGTTATTGTATAAGACATTTCTTTACCTAAAGGAAGCAGGTTAATATACCTCCAAATTACTATTTATCACACAATATAATGTTCAATTTCCAGTGTCATTTCCACCATGCTTTCTACAGCATGTGTAGAAATCAATTCAGAGATTAGTGAATCCTTACTTCTGAATTTTTACAGCAGCAAGTCAAAAGATAATTAAGAAAAGCCACAACAAAGAAAAAGACCATGTAACAAGGTGTAATAATATTTTGATTTGGGCATTTAAAAAAATGTCAGTCCTATACAAACCCTTGTCAGTTCAAATTTAACATATCACTTTAACTTATCATCTTTTGCAAATGAATGGGAAAGACTCAAGCGGGAGCGTGCTTTGGGTTCCAGCAGGGAAGGCAGAGGGTGACAGTGGAGAGGGGCTCAGAGCAAAGCAGCACAAAAGGCATTTTAAAAACTGTCTTGAAGGAATCATCAGCAAATGCTAGGTATAAAAGCATGAGAGAATTCATACAGGAGCCTTGGGAGAGTCAGAGAGGTGTCTCGTTGTGAAAGAGGCCGACAATGGTGTAAGAATTGGAGAGGGCTGGAAAAAAAAAAACCCTGACAAAAGCGCTGTAAGAAAAGAGGGCCATGCCGCTCAGATAGCTGAAAAGTTAAAGCCAAGTGCGTTTAAGAGTGCCACTCATTAGGGGAGTGATGGAGTGACAGTGAATTTGAGTGTCTCGGAATGAGGAGTAATTTCCTTTCAGGAATTATGCGACCTTTTAAAAAAAGAAATCCATTGATGAACATTTTCGAATGGGCTCTAAAAAATAAGCAACTCTTTTCAGACTTTTAAATGACTTTCAAAGGAACCTAGATTATTTTTACTGAAATGTCCTTCTTTTCCTGGGCTGAAAGTCCTCTTTCTCAGGCCTGCTGCATGAGACGATGGCTGCTCACAGCCTGCTCACAGGGTCTGCTGAGACTGGTTGCCTCCAAAAGCCCTCCCTGCACAGCCTCTGCAGTGAGGTACATGGGAGATCACTTTCACCAGCTTGATCTAGTAGTTAGAGAGAAAACAAATAATGCTCAGAGGCGTTGCTTAGAGCCTTGCAGAAATAACACTATAATATTGCTGAGCTCTGTCCTGCTTTCGCTCTAATTTTTACAGCCCAGCCCTGAAGCTTTACATTTCCAAAAGTTATTCTGTGACCAGCTCCCAGGCATCTCACACCTGATCAGGAGATTCAAATCAGCTATGTAACCTCCTGAGCAACTCTCAGTCAAGATATATATATTAGCTTTGCAGACAAGATCTACTTTGGGCCATGTTGTTTCTCACCCACCACCTTGCTCTAATACCAGTTACATTTTACAATTTTCAAAAGCTGTCAACATCATTGATCTTCCAGACTGAATGTACTTGTCTTCTATTATGTGTGTTGAATTACTTGTGCCACAATTAAGTCTTTATTTAGCTGAAGGCAGCTTACCTCCACGGCAGTGTGCCATTTGCTCTCTAGCAGAGTAGTAATCTAATCAAATAATGGTGTAGGTCTAAAAAATATATATGTACAGTAAAAAAAAAAAAAAAAAAAAAAAAAAAAAAAAAGATTCCAGCAGCATCTTGTAAGATGGACACACTCCGCATGGTAAACGATCACTCTGGTAGGATAATTGGTTTGGTTTGATCAAAACTGCATGCTCTTGCAGAACTGAGCGTCTGGCAGTACTCACAGCTCAGCATTAGAAGATTGTCTTTGTCAGATCTGTCATGAAAACTGAAAAAGGAGAGACTGGACTGGACTGAGCAAAAATGAAGGGATGTCCTCTAAATCCAAAAGACTGTGTGCCTTATTTGTCCCGGTGCTACACATTTAGTCTCTACTATAAGTTCTCTACGATCTCTTTTGAAGTCTTCTATGAAAGAGAAGGAAAGCTGCTAGCAAAGAGATCCCACAGAATTCCTATCCATTTCTTCTTGCCTCTTTCGAAAGGCCATGATGACCTGAGCACTGCTACATCATGCAGGCAATGAAAAATGAAGTAATGCTACCTGGACCATTAATTGGAAAACGCTTATCGTTTTATTGCCACCTAATAAAGTCCCTGTCAAGGTATGCAGCTGACACATCCAGGTTTGCATATAGGAAAGGGGGCAGACACCACAGCAATTACCTGCCCCAATAGTCCCATCTCCCAGCTGCAGCGCTTCTGAGCACTGGGTCCTGATTGGGCTGCAGCATCTTTTCCAGAAAAACACCCCACCTTGGTGGAAATCCTGGAAACACACAGCTTGCTGCTGCCCCGTGCCAGTTGTCTCTAAAGCCAGCTGCATTCCCTGCAACCACTGTGCATAGCAGCAAGTTTCTACTCATTATTCATCGTGTCTCCCAGACTTTCTGCACCTGGATCCTTTGTGGTGATACTTGTAACACTCCTAGCACTTAAGAAGATCCATGTCTCACTTGACAGACATTTGCAAAAGATGCTATGTTTTGATTTGCAGAACAAAACCAAATTTGGTCTAGAATCCTGCCATCTGGTGACTCCAAATAATTCTTGCAAATGGTTACAAAGGCTTGCCTCTTTTACTCTGCTTTCACTTTACTTTTAACCACTTGTCACTTATCTGCCCTTCCACAGCCCTTTACTCTGTGTATTACAAAACTCTTTGAATAGAAAAAGGTCCTTTCAGCTGAACACAGCACTTTTGTCTTTGTTTTACAAGCAAAAATAAGATGACGCACATGGGCAAGAGACTTGGCCAAAATCACTCAGCATGCCAGAAAAAAAGGATGTGATCCAACTCTCTGAATCTTCTGCATCCACCTTGAAACAATACTACCACCAGCCCATCAACTGTCTTGTTTTTATAAGGTAAAATCCTACTCTGTTAAAAAGCAGAAGGAGAAAAAAATCAGCCAGTGTCTTCATGACATTAGACAGAAGACTCATAATCATCTTAACAAACATAGTTCTGTGCCCCATTGCTCTGTGCAGTGCAATAGCAACGGGCTTAGAAAAGAGCTGGCATGAACCCTGTCCCAGCCTCCCTCCACCTCTCAGGGCATTCACAATGCCATTTGGGGTGTCACTTTGCCACAGATACCAGGCCACCACCTACCTCCCCCTTGCCAGTACTGCATAGGCTACAACAGTCTCAGCTTACAAACATGGTGCTTTGGGTGACTTACCCAGGGGAAATTCCAGCTCAAGCCTGCCCTGCTCCCTAGCACAGCCTCAGACATACAGCCTGGCCACCTTTACTTGTGTCTCTTGTAAGGCAGGAAAATAAATGTTCCTTCCTGAAGGGACTTTGACATCATCTGCTTTTAAAAGAAAAATGAGATTTCCACGCAGCCAGAACCTGATTTGCTGATAAAACAGCCAACATGACAGCCAACCTGCAGGTATGGAAACAGGGGGCTCAGCTTTGCCCCCCAACCAGATGCTGTGTCTGAAGCAGATGCAGCCTGCCCAAGCACCCAGCCTGCACTGCTGCAGGATCTGCCAGGCAAGAGAGCTCCAAGGCACTCTCTGCTTTCTCTGGCACGTGTCAGATGCAGAGTACCTGTCTGTTGTCCCAGCACACCTCCTGATTTCAGCCCTGGAAACAAGAGGAAAATCCAGCTCAGAGGCCGAGCCAGAATCATCGAGTGATGCAAACATGATTTGATTAAGATTCAGATCACGTAATTCGCACAGCACGTGCTCTTCTGCAGCTAGAACAAGGGCCAGCTCTGCAGCTAACAGTTTCTCCCACTACCTTCAGGGCAACTAAGATAGTTACACCTCCTGAGGACACGTCCCGTGATTATTTCTATTTGCAAAGCCCAGCACGTGCCACAATGACATGAGCAGCAGGGCACAGGATGCTCTCTGCAGCACAGATATCAGTCAGTCTCAGGTCTTTTCACAAACAGGGGCAAACACCATCCTAGAGAGTGACAGACACTTTGTAAGCAACGCAGACTGCTCCCTGCCTTTTCCCTCATTGAACCAGTGGGTGGGAAGGGAGGAGGGGAGAAGAGAGTTACAGCTCACCAGGACACATGAAACTGTATGCTCTTCTTTCCTTCTCCTCTCCCCCTTCTTGGAAGGGTCTTGGAGTGTGTCTTGCCCCAGAAGTGCAAATATATACACTGAAAGTGTCCAGCTTGTTACCCTGAAAGGAAACTATTGTTATTAGCAAAGAGGTGGTTAAACAACAAAACTATCTCTTGGAAGCTTCTTTTCACGCTCAGCTCAATTTGCTAATATTTTCATTCCTAGCAAAGGACTTGTGTGAACAGAGACTGCCACTGATGGAGGAGGAAAACCAAACTAAACTGCACTTTCTGCTGCTGTCACTAAGAGTCAAAAAGCAAGAGTACAAATAACAGGCTGGCCTCAATGTACTATTGTGAAGATCCTAGGATGAAAAAAGTATTATTATCATCATCATTATTACCTCCCCATTATTTCCTCAGAGAGCTGAAGCACGTGGCAGCTGAATGCCAGCAGCTCACCTGAGTCCAGTGCCCCAAACCCTGAAGACCCAACTGAGCTCTGCCTCAGGTCCTTCTCAGCCCTTCATTGCCTTACAGATGCTCTGCTTGGATCCAGCCCCAGCACTGCACAGAAGAATACTGGACTGCGCTCTGCGTCTCAGAGCACGTGTCCACAAAAAGGCAAAGAGCTTGCGTGCTCAAACGCCCACACTTCTCCCGGCTGCCCAGCTTCAGACCGCCCATACGTTGAGACAAGGTTGGGAAGCCTGAGCTCCAACAGACGGATGCACATTCAGCCATCCTGAAGGATGGAAAGTCTGTGGCTCTGAGGTTTTGGTCCCGGTCCCATGCTGGGCGTAGCTATGAAAGCAAAACAATATTCCCTAAAGTAAGCATGATTAGGCTTTCTTCATAAACGTTATTTATGGAGGGCAGGGCCATGTGAGTGAAAAGCTGGGGAGAATTTCCATTTTGCCTGAACCACTCGCAAACCATAGATTAGGTGATGAAGTTTAGTGACTGGGAATCCTGCCCAGACTCAGTCTTACGGAAGGAATTAGCAGACTGGTTTAACGGATCGATCTTTTAACTCCACTCCACGATGCAACAGCAGAGATGTGAAGTTTGGAGGTGGCTATGTATGTCACAAAGAGATTTTCTTCAGATTCGTGTCCGACTTGCACACCCCCACGTGAAAGTAAACTACCTCCCTCCACCCACAGCAACCTGGCAGAATACCATAACAGCGTAATCCAACATGAGAAACATAATTGATACTGCTTCCTAAATCTCTACCATTTTCTCACTCCAAGAAGTATATTTTTGCAATTATCACACTGCTGCATTGAGCAGCTAAACAAGGATGCAAGTTCAGTTTTGTCTCAGTTCACTGCTTAATGGCTGTAGCAATTATATATATATATATATTACAGTGTTCCCAAATGGTTTCTCCTGAGGGGGCAGGCAATAGCTGGTGCATACTCTTTGTTTTAGATGGATTTTTTTTTTTCCACTATTTGCAGAAAACAACAATACATAACAGAAAAAAAAATATATAGAAAATAGGGAAAAATATCAATTGTTCTGCAGGGGATGAAAGCAAAACATTGATCCAATATGCTCTGCCATTTGATACCCAAAATGCTCGCCTCTGGGTGCTGTGAGACCTCTCAGTACAGCTCCAAGACCCTGGTGAACTGGGTGATTACCCAAAGCTCATGTAAGTCTGTGGGAATGGATCTACCAACCCAACTGGCTTTGGTTCAGCCCTTAGTCATCCATGTAGATGACTGAAAATTCGAAAAAAAAAAAAATATTCACACAAAAGAAAGGGTGTAAGGGGGAGAAATGTTTCTTGCATTAACATTTCTGAAAAAAACATTTCTCCTGCGGCTCCCACTAAAGCCAGGGCAGCTTCTCTTCAGGGTGGCACTGAAGCATGGTTGTTCACTTTAATTGACCATGTCCTTAAATATGTCCATTAATTAAGGACAAAATGCTTCAAGTGGTTTGGATCCTACAGTTGCCTAGGGTGTTATGTGGAGGGGGAGTGAAAACTTCAAACAAGTCCATGTGCAGCTGAGCTTCATCTTATGGTGACTTCTTACCACGGGAAAACTTGGGAGAAAAAATGAACAACAACTGAGATAAAATGGCTTTGTTCCCTCTGGGAGCATCAGACCACACAGCGGCTATGGCTGCGACCTGCTGCAGCCAGCAACCACCGATGTCTGTTGCGGAAGCCAACATTGGTATCACTTATGTCACTTTGGAGACTTGGAGAAAAATTTACCAATTTGTGGTAATAAATGCACTGCCGCTGGGTGCCACACCAACTCTGGGGTCACCATAGCGTAAAATACAGGAAAGAAGGCGGCAGGCACCAAAACTGTAATTTAGGGACCACTCTGTACCAGCAGCAAAACCCCTAAAAATTACTTTGAGAGCCCTAGAGGTGACTATTATGTGCACCTAATGCATTCTGCATTGAGCACCTTGCTCATGGGGCACGACCCCTGGGCTGTAGGGAAGCTGAAGCCCTTGTTATCCTGTATCCACGGGTGTTGCTGGACTGCCAGGGCATGGAGCATCTCACTGATCTACCCACCAAAAGAGTCTGATTTTGAAAATGAGCCCCGAGCTATTGTGTTTAAATGCAGGAGTGCTATCCAGCGACAGCCAGCCTGAGAAAAGCTGGAGGTGAAAGGAAATTATAGCCCTTCATTTACACCATTTTCTCACATTTGATTAGCGCGGGGGTAGAGGAAAGCAAAGACGAACGCTCTCGCTCTCTCCCCCACACACCCACCCCAATCACCCCTGGCTTGTTATGAACTGCATCCTCACAAGCACTGCTTAAGCAAAACCATGTTCCTATGGTTACGCCAAGGATTTTCTGCCGAGGGCTGCCCTGATGTGAGCGGGAGAGTGACTCGGCTGATATGTTAAACACGAAGCGGAGTCCCCTTCCAGAGCCAAGGATGCACCGGCTGCGTGCTAGCAGTGCGCACCCCCGGGGAACTAACCTCTCCGGTGCACTGGGGCGGTGAATTGCTGCAGCCAGGCAAGGCTCGTGTATTTTGATTGTATTCATGATTCTGTGATTTTGAGCAACCATTTCCATGGTGCGGATAAAGGTGTATCTTCCCCTACACCACTTCAGGCTTCACCTGCAAGTTGCTCTTCTGTGGCAACAAAGCGCCCTCTGCTAACACCTACCAGGGTGGCTACAGCCCCAGTTTTAAACCGACACACAGTGAGAAAATGGAGAAAGTATTTCCCTCAAAAAAACCCAAAAACAACCAGAGCTGATGCTGTGGGTTGTGGTGTGTACCGAGCACCCCACTGGGGCTAGCAAATTCAATAATGTGAGAAATGCAAGCAGGGCAGGCAACTCACTGAATGACAAACAGATACTGTCTGTTATGAAACATGAGCAGGAATCCAAGCTGAGACCCGAGAAGGATATTGCTGGTGCATATCACAGCTGCTGGAAGGAGGGAGGAATTTCGAGTCCCATGTGAAAGGTGGTTCCTTGGAGCGGTGGAGCAGCAGGCAAGCTACCCACCAAGAAACGTCCCGTGAGGGAGCAGCGCAGCCCATGCAATTCCCTGCTCCTAAAGTCAGGATGTGCCCACATGGAACATATTCTGTGTGTTGAACTACTTAAGAAATTATTATTTCCCTGTAAAAGAAGGGGGAATAACATGTTTATATAAAAATAATATGGACTTTTGCTTTTCCTGGGTATCTTTGGCAAGAATAATAGTAATAATCAGAAATTGTGCTGGAAAGAAATCCAAGGAATTACTTAGCCCATCCTTCTTCCCAAAGCAGACCCAACCCTGTATATATAATTCTTGCCAAATGTCCCCACATGTTTTTAAGGGCCTCCAGTGATGGATATGCATGATGGGCCACAGAAAATCTATTCCATTCTTTTTTTAAATTCAACTTTTTTGAAAGGCTGTCTTACTTTGGTCATCAAATCACAATTACACCCAGAAGAAGTCGTCCTACTCCTGGAACACTAAAACCTTCTCCAATGTCATCTCGTGGCAGGCAGTGTGGGAAACAGGTCATATTCACTGCATACCAAATCTCATTTCTCAGTCTTCGCCCTTTCTGACAGAAATGCTACTGAGAGCCTGCTCTGAGAATGATAATTACTTTGTTGATTAATCATCATTGTTCAATGATACGGTGTCATTCCTCTTGCTTTTTGGTTTGGAGAGAGCTGTCCCCCTCAGCAGAAGGAAGCTCAGGATGGTGCTACATCAACCCAGCACCTGGAGGAAGGCTCCAGACACAGGCAGGTCTGTAGGTATGCCATGAGACAGTCACCCACCCACGCTGGCTCTCACCAAAACCAGGGCAGAACCACCAGCCAACTGCTCTGCACGGTGAGCCCACAGTCCTCACTTGGCTCTACCCCATACACCAATAAGCATTTTAACATTTCCAGGGCAATTTTATCGGTTTCCACCCCCTTGCAAGCACTGTCTTTGTTAATACAAGTTGTGAATTTATTTCATTTTCTCCAGGAGCTCCCACACCATCAAGATCAAATTTAAGGTGTTAATTAAACGGAATGTGCAACACTTTACAGCCCAACAGACAACAATTTGGGCTAATGGCAATTGCTAGAGGTGGGTTACAGCTGCAGGCAGGGAAGGCTCCTATTGCCCCCTGTTGGCCTCCCACTAACCAATATTCCTGCTTTCTGATACATTCTTCTACTCCCTGAATTTCAATAATTATTTGACTACACCTCACCGACAGCACATATGCAATTTAAAGGCTTTATTTGTCAGCTTGTACATGCTTATCTGCAAAAATAATTCTCCATGTTTATGGTTTTCAGCTCCTCAGCCTCCCAGATGTCTTTAAGTTCAACTTCATTTTGCTGTCATCTTAATTCAACAGCTGCAGAGGAAGACACAGCAACTTCCAGATTAACTAGTTGATGGGTTTTAGCCAAACATTGTAAGGAGTTCACGGTTGACCATAAACTCATTTGAGGCAACAACAAGCACACCAGGTCAGAGTCTCCGCACAACAACAACCTGTCTTCAGCAAAATCCAACTGCAAACACCTATAAGAAAAAAAAGCAGAGTGCCCCAAGAGTGCCCCTGCATTGTGCTGGTCTGTGCACCTCATACGCCAATATAAAAATTTGTTTTAAAATAAATTTTTGTTCATAAATTCTTTTGTAATTGTGGATAACAGTTTTCCTGATAATTGGATGGCTTATATTTTCTATAAGCTTGTATTAAAAATTGAGTTGACCGATCAGACAGAATAAGATCTCTTCTAGATATGAACTGTGCAAAAGCAGCATCAGTTTTTTCCAAACAGATTTACCATCAGACTGAACATTTTTCATGACAGTTGGAGCTGTTCATAAGGAATTTGGTATTTGATACTGGAAATGCAGGCCTTGTTCATTAATTTGGACAAGATATATATAGATGGTTGTGTCTTATTTTGGCCACTTATTGAAAAATTTTCCACTGTGTGTATTTATACATAAAAGTTCAAAATGTCTTCCTACGCACATTCTTTGCCACAGACCTCTAATTCCCTGCTTATGCAAAAGTCTTTGCAAACAAACTGATCTGTTACAATCTCCTCAGAACAAAATACAAGATGGGTGCAAACACCAGCAAAGCCAATCCAGGGTTTTATTTACTTATTTACAGATAACTTGTTGAGGGATTTTCCCTGCTTCAGTTAACAGCTGCTTTGCTTTTTCTGTGGCAAACTCATCAATCCACCTCAGTTTCTGTCATGGTGGAATGGCAAAGCCAGCAGTGAAATGGGGGATAAAGTCAAGCGAACGCATTAAAGTAGTGTGCACTGCTTGCTGCCTAAAGCTACATGGTCCAGCCCATATTTCCAATCAACATCGAGTTTTAGCTCAGTTTATAAGTATGAACAGCTACGTTGCTCTACTAAAATTAATGATAAATGTTAAAATAATTTTCATCAGCATCCAGAACCAGCACCTTTTCATTTTGAAAACCGCATTATAGTCCTTCATCACATCATCATATTCCTGCAATCACCAGCATCCCACATGGAACAGAACAGGTTAATTTTTCCAAGGCTGAATCATCACAGAATTCATCTATAATAGCCCATGCAGAATCAAAAGCTAGAGATGGATTTAAATACCCCCGAAGTAATTTGGTTAGTCAATGAACCACAGTATCTTCTCCCCACTCACTGCTTCACTTGGCATCCATCACTTTTATTTTTTATCAGATACTCATTGTCTGGGGCGATAACAGCTATGTGATCCAAAGAAAGGAGCATCCCGTTGAATTTCTGGCACACAGCATAACATTGTCATTATGCAGCATTGTGGTACAAGCCAAAATACCCATTTTAAATATGTTCTCTGCAAAGAAACGATGGCACCCACAACTCTGCTACATAATCTCAGTAAGTTATTAAAACTGGTAACACTCTTCATTTGGCTTCATCCTGAGTGAGCTAACATGGGTTGGTCTTGGTTTTAAACACCTAATTCCACAGATACAGACGATGCTGACACCTTTTTTTTTTTTTTCTTTTCTTGTAGAATAACATTTTTAAAGCTGAAATCAAGTTTTCAGAGTTTCACAGCACAGAAGCTGTAAGCACAGTGCTTACTCCTGAAGATGCACAGTAAAGCTGACAGTTTAAGAAGAGGTGAAAATTGGATAAATTACTAGGAAAGAGGGCACAAATGTAACAGAACACCTTTTCACTTGCAGCCATGGGCACCAAATGTACCCAGGGAACTCTTTCCTTTACTGTCATGGCCGTAGCTCTTCTCTGCAGCTCCACGCTGAATTACATTTCCCTCCCGTCTCTCTCCAGCAGCTGCCTCGCTCCTCTCTGCTCATCCTCACCCTGAGCCTGTTCTCTTGAGACCAAGTGTTTAGCGCATTGAACAGCAAGAACATAGCACAGCGTAATGGTTAAATATCTACAATATTTCTACCATATTTCTACCATATATTTCTTAGCAAAAACTCACAGTTTGCCTGACACTTACTCCAAGGTACGGTGATCCTATCCCACCACTGTGTCCCTTCTGGCACATGCCATCCAGTGAGCCCCAGTAGAGGGGAATTAATTTTATTCCACCATAGACTCCAGGAACACAGAGGAATTTGGATCAATCTCAGCTCTCAGAAACAGCAATCCAGCACCAAAACTTTGTTCAAAGGGAATTACCTGTCTCAGAACAAAGGCTGAAGTCACAGTGTCTTACAGCTCGCTTAACTCTCTCCACCCAGAAAACCTTTAAATCCAGCATTACTGTGCCAAGCCTATTGCTGAGGACTTATAGCCTGCTCAGAGGTAGATCTAGGCAGTTAAAGCTGATGTGCAGAGTTGCAGGCCCTGCACCTAGTTATATATACAGGATTTCTCCTTTGCCAAGGTGGTTCCGTAACCTATTAGTCAGAGTGGAACCTGTGAAAGGATTCAAATGATGCTTCTGGGGTAAGACACAGAGACCATGGTGGATCCCCAGACAAACCATCTTGGGAAGGGTAGGGCAAGAGGCTGCAACAAAAAAATTGCTTTTGGGGGCTATTGCACTTGCAACATAGCAGGGAAGGTCACCAAGGTGAAAAAAGTCTTTGTGGTAGAGGTCCCGCAGGGTGCATGGAAGGTGATCAAACAGCCTTTGCTTCTCTTTCAGGACGTCTAGCACTTTTAGGTGAAAGGGGAAAAACCAGCAAGACCAGAGCTGATTTCTCCACTCTGAGGAGAACATAAGAAAAACAGACATGACTTAGCAAAAAATGCTCATGCAAATCATCAGTGGAGGCTGCCCTGGGATCCTGCAGCAGCCTAGCATCTCAGGAGGCACGCCGAGTGCTAACCTTGTGCTGCAAACCTCTGAACACCAAAAACCGGCCAGTGCTCCAGTGCAATACACATTAAAGCTGAGGCTCAGGGTTTCAGCTTTCATTCAGACATGTCCAAACTGTTTTGGTCTGCTGATTCCTGGCTTACCCAACAGGTAAAGTTTAAAGGTTAAGTGAAACAGCAACAAAATCAAAGCCAAGCAGGATTCTCATTGATTTTTGAACAGGGTGAGGGAGCACTGGTTTGCACCAGCTCTGCAGAAAGGGAATAATTGTAAATAAACAGCCTCCACACCTTCTTCCCACACAGGGGAGGCGCAGGCAAATGCACTCTAAGGTGCTATCTCATTTCATTCAGCTCCGACAGCTCCCAGTATTAAAGATAATTAACCCTTTTTATTATTACTTCCAATGTAAGGCATGCTCTTATATCCTGTGACTTCTAACTCAGGGCAATTAACCATGTAGGACAGGGAGGGAAGGAGGAAAGAAGAACTATCATTACAGTATCATAGTTGGGCAGCCCATTGCACAGTGACACATGAGCTAAACTGGGGGACCAACGCTGCCCCTTCAGTGCATGCAGAACCAGCACCAACATCGTGTCCTCCTACAGCCAGCAGCCACTTGCGAGCAGCTGACCAACCTCCTACAGACTCAGGCACCATCCCTACTGAGCACTGAACACCTGCTAATGCAACGTTCATTTGAACTCTAAAATCCGCACTCCTGACAATCAGCGTTGCCTATTAAGGTTACTTTAGCCCAAAATAAGCCCTATGGCAATGACCAGTTCTGGGGACTAAAGCAAGCATAACTGTTTTCCATCTAAACTCAGCAGAACCTGTATCTCTGCTTTTGATCTCCTTCATCACTAGTATTGTTCAGAGAGCTGGGAACACACAGTCAATGTAGATTTAGAAAATATCAGAGGCTTTAAAGATATAGAAGGTCTAACACAGGTTTTCAATACAGAACTACTATTCAGGCTCTCAAAAGAAGATATATGTATCTGTATGTATGTGTATAAACATGCATATATATATGGACATATGTATACATACATACATATTTATGTATATATATATTTACACACATACCATGGAAGGGTAACTGGACACTTTTTCACAGCAAAAATAAGTTATTTCAGCAGCCCTGGAGAAGGGTCCAGAAGGCTCCAGCTTTGCAGAGCCAGCAGCCAGGTTTGGGATCATGGCAGGTCTTCTGGTTGCAGCAGTGGGCATGAGAGGGAACTGGGTCAAGCTCCCACAGCCCCCTCCCCTGTCCTGCAGGAGGAAAAGAACAGCTACAAACCTCTGGAAAACTCCCCTCCAAGGCTCCGGGTGTACCCTGGAGCTGGCAACTCCCCAGCCATCCAAGCTGGTGCTCCTGCACAGGCCCTGACCCAGAAACAGCATCACTGGCCGACAGGCTGCAAATTTCCCTGCACCACACAGCTGTCTTCTTGCAGCAGAGAATTTCAGTTTATTTCTTGTGTGAGTGTTTTTTCCACTTCTGCAGCCGTAGCAAGGGCACTGACTTGGCTGCAGTGTTGCAGTGTGCGCATGAGCACAACCAGGAGCTGAGATGGGGCTGGGGACCAGAAAGTGCTGAGCCAGGGTTCACCCCCTCGCCGCTGCTTGCCGCTGGGGCCAGCCTCTCCACAGGACAGTGGAAACACTTGGCTGCTGTTAGAGAACAGTGTCTGAAAATGGGTTTGTTCCACAGTGAAATTATGACAGCCTTGACCTGCTTTGCAGGCATCCCGGCTCTCTGCCAAGCTGGTGAATCAAGTGATGCTGAACTGCCAAATTCACCAAACATCAAAGGAAATGAAGCTGTTCCCATGGGACTCGTTTTGCTCTCTGGCCATAGAGAGGTTGCATCAGAGCTTCCCTTTGAAGAACCAGGCAGCGAGGTGCAGCAGGAACCCCAGCAGCTCCTTGGCGGGGCCAGCTGCCTCGGCCAACAGGGCTTTATCTTCTTTGCAGTACAAACTGACATGTCTCAAAATGGTTGTGAAAAATCCCTTGCAAACATAATAGGAATGAAGAAAAGGAGAGGTAAAAATAGCTAAGAAAAGGAAAAAAGGTAATAAAAGAATTAGGGTCATTTGCAAATGGTTTGTATTTCCAAAGAAATTCCTTATTGGTTGCCAGCTGTCTGAGCCCTGAAACTTGGCATAACTACAACAGACACTGAATTTGATACAGACATTTGGTTCCCCATATTAATCCTGTAGAGTACAAATGGAATACATCACTTGTGTTTGCCCCATCAGCTAAGGCTTTATCCCCATTAGACTTAATGGAAATCTTCCCTTGACTTTCCTTGTGGCCAAGATTTCAGCTCCAGAGCACACCTCCAAGGAGACACTACCGGGGGCGGGGGGAAAACCCCCAGGCACCTGCATCCCACCACCAAACAGAGAAATTCACATGGTGCAGGCTTATCTCTTGCATAGTCAGGACTCGAGAGGGCTGCTCTTTTATCCTTTACAGAGGACAGAAACCCCAAAAGACCAAAGGAAAAGAACATCAGAATCAATGAGCTGCTTGTGCTGGAGGGGAGAGCAAGCGGGTGTGGGGAGGGCTGGGGAGCTATGGAGCTGAGGGACAGCTGGTGCACCCTGGGCAGTCAGGACACCCCTGTCTTGGGCAGCGTTTGCTGGACTGGATTATGTCAAGTGATGCAAAATGGTCCCATGTGACCTGAAAAGACATTAAAAGGTCAACACACATCTTTGTGGTACAGTGAGAAAAAGCTTTGAAGTACCACCAGCCTTGCCTATGGTGCAAAAGCCAGGAGGGGGAGAAGAGGTGATTCATTGCAGTATCTCTCCTTTCTCCTTCGAACACCAAGCACCCACACAATTACTCTAAAACCATAACACATCAGGGGGGTTAGTATTATAATACACGCCTTATGCCAGTATTGTTCTAGAAATGTCTTTTTTCTTTCTTTCAGCTACTCCCACAGGGCAGTAAGCACAATACATGCGCATGCATCTGGTGTGCCACAGACATCACAAAATGAGTCAGGTCCTCAGCTGGTATTATTCAGCTTGGCTGTCCTGATGGTTTTAATTTTTTTTTTTTTTTTTTTAATTTCTGTGCCTCCTTCCAAACATTCTCCCCTCTCACATTCCGTATGCAACAAAAGCACTGTAATACATAATTGTATCATAAGCATCTCTGCAGTCCCTTGCAAAAGAAAAATAGATGTGTAGACATTACTGACAAAGCGGCTGTGTCTGGGTAGCTTTTTGTTTAACAATTCCTGACATCAGATTTCAAATCCTACCTTCAATTTCCTATATAAAAAGATTTTCTCCTTCAATTTCGGTTATCTAATATACTAATCCTGAAAATATGCTTTCGAATCTCTTTATGTTGGAGTGGATTCTCAGGTTATTCATGCCGATGCATGAATGCAAGACCCTTCCTCTGCACTCACACGTCTCCAAATCATATCATTCCCCCTGCACCACTGATCATTTTGTCCCATGTTACTAGAGTTCACTTGCCTGCTGGATAGAAACCCTCTTCTGATTTCCAGAAATCTAAAGCTTTTTCTAGAACTATTAATTCCACATACAAAAGAGGATATTTTGCTTAAAGTTTCTGTCATCGTTCTGGAGAGAAAAAATCAGCCACATTTTGATTTCTACTTGTTTAAAAGGTCCACTGATGATCTAAGCAGTGGAGTTGGTTTCCTGCTGCATTTCCAAACCTGATGGTAGACATCACCTCCTTTTTCTGACTCCAAGAACTGCATTGCATATGGCTATGGTGCTGCCAAGGGCTTGTATGATTTCCAAGTCTGTGTCAATCATACTGAACAAAACAATTTGATTCTTGCAAAATGTTATGTTTTGTTCCATTACAATGTATCCCAACACAAGAATTATCATACCAAGTCAGACCGAAGGTCATTCTAGCTCAAACCCAATGCCTTACTGTGGCCCGGGAGAGAACAGCAGCACAGGGAAAGCTTGTTTGCCTCAACAGATCATCCTGCCTTCCAAACATCGGCAATGCAAGGACATTCTAGATATTATATGTGAAGAGTTAGCATCAAAAAAGCCCTGTACAAGGATTGTCACATTTCAACTGCATGGAACGTATCGCTTTCATTTGATGCTCTCCTGTTCCTGCATTAGGGGAAACAGTAAATCATTATTTGCTGCCCACCTTCTTCATATTGCTCCACAGCTTCCCTGCTACCATAGTCGCAGAGGAGTGCCAGAAGAGCACTGATAAGAGATAGCCTTACGACAAAGTCTTATGACAGAGTGTCTCATGACAAAGTTATGGTAACAACTTTCAATGTGGCTATTTGTCACCCTCTAGAGGTGGCCGAGCAATAAAAGGATTGATACAGCCCAGCTGTCCAACTGCTCCCTCCAGCCCTTGCTGCTGAGAGGAAGGCCTTATAGCTCTCAAGGGCAGGACCTGCTCGTTTACAGCCAAGGTCCTGCCACCCATGTCATTGCAGGGCATCGTACACAAAGATCTGCCTTCCAGACTCCACACAACAAATACCTGAGACTTGAAACATGCTATCCTTGAAACTCTCGTGAAACAAATCTGCTCTTACAATTACTCATTTATTTAAAGGGTTATCCATAAACAAACACCATAGTGCACACCCACCTTTTACCCCCACAATGAGTGAGCTCCCATGGTAATCATAAAACCACTTGGTGGCTGCCTGGAATGACAGATTCAATCTCTGTAAACAAACACTGGATATGGGGGGGAAAAAAAGCCAAGTTATGAACCTTCTGCTATGTATCGATCTACCAGCAGTGTGACAAATAGAAAGAGAGCTGAAAAGCTATCTACGTGGCTCATCTTACATGTAACACTATAAAAATAGATCAAACTCCACAGGAGAAGAAGGAAACAGAATATATTATTATCTATTTCTTACTTGTACTGTGGTGGTTTCTGAAAGCATACTCTACTGTGCTAGAATCTCTACAAACACAGAAGGAAAAGATGTGTGCTAACCCACATCACCAAGCTAGACTGTGATACCGCTTGCTGTGGATCAGCATAGCTGTCCTGGTTTGGCTGGGATAGAATCCCAGGCCAGCCATGCTACGCAGGACATTAGCAGTTTTGAGTCAGCCAGGGCAGCTGACCTGAGTTAGCTACAGGGGTAGCCCATCCCATCATGTCACCGTCAATATAAAGGGGGAAGGTTTGCTGAGGAGACAGAGCTCCTGTGGGATCCCTGCTGGGGTTCCTTCAGCTCCTCCTCTGGCTTCTCCCTGCTCCTGAGGACTGCTCTCCCGTCAATTGTGACCACTGCATATTCATGCCTTTGTTGGTATTGGTGTTGTTTCATTAAATCTGTTTTCACTTCAACCCACAGGTCTGCTCTCCTTGTCCCAGTTCCCTTTCCTGGCTGGTGAGGGGTCATTGGGTGACAGAGCAACTGTTACAGTTTAATGCCAGGTACAGCCTAAATGTGGACAACAGCCCTCCTGCCTACCACGTGGCCACCTCTTTTTGTACCATCTGAATATATTTCTCCTGTTTCTTGCACTTAATATAAAGGAAGAACCTAGATGAAACCCCTCTGCCTCTAAGGTGAAGTGGACCGACTCAGCAAAGCCCCCAGCTTTTAGTCCCACAGGCCAATCCCTCTGGCGCCAATGCACGAAGTGGTACTGGTCCATGGCCTGGATCTGCAAAGCTTACACCACCAGAATCCAACTTACCAAGGAGCAAAGCTCCCACAAAAGCTTTTTCTCTGTTGGTACGTCTGTTATGGAATGAAGTGCTTTCCATAATAATGCATACAACCCCTGTAAGTGCCACCATGAGCTGCGACATGTTTCTTCCTTGCCTGTGACCATACACAGCCATGTCAGGGAAAGAAGCCAGAGGCTGGGTGACAGCAGAGTCATTCTCTTTGCACCACTTGGCTTTGTCTCATGGAAACCCCTCGTGTGTGGGAGGGGTACTGAAAAGCAACTTAGCAAAGAGGCATGAGGAAGCAGTGCAGGTGTGGCCAGAGCAGTTTGCATAAGATGACCATTGCATTATGCAAGCTGAGCTGAAATACTGGTCAGAGGCCAACCTGTCTGTCTCCTTGTCTTTCCTGACATTTCACCACAAACTTTACTCTGCTAGAGAAAACAGCCATGCAAACAGTTAGGACAGCCTTTGGAGTTGAGCAGAATTGCATAACTCCAGTTATCTCACATGTACCTGTCTATTTACACAAGAAGGGAGTCTGGTCCTGTGGTTTCAAAAAAGCAATCATCATCTGCTTCTGAAAAGATTATTGCTTTATTCTCATCATACTGAGGGGTCAGGTGAAAAAAAAAAAAAAAAAAAAAACATTGGAAAACAGGTTTATGTGTTCTCTGCAAAAACTGCAATTCCTGCAACAGAAAAAATGGAACCTATGGCTCCAGATTTTACTTTTCCTGGGTCACCTAGTGATAGTAGCATGATTAAATCCAGCAGCACATTTCCACCAGTGAAGAACCGGGACCACTATTCCCATTTATAGGGGCAGTAAAAGAAACATGCATTCCCAGCAAAGCTTGCACCTCTATTCCCCTCTCTTTACCCCACTAAAAGACATAAAACATAAAGAAACTCAAACTTTCACATCTGAGGTGTGAAGACAGATACCAAGAAGGCATCAAGCATTCTTTTCTAATCTCCAAATTAGTAAGAGGATAACTACTGAACTTTGACTGTTTTCCAGTGCACTTCCACCTAACCCATTTAAATCTTCAGCCCTTCTGAAGTGACAGGATCTGCCTATTGATTCTGAAGGATGTTTTGAAGTGTTGAAGCGCCTGTTGGCTCCTTGGCTCTATGGGAATAAGTTTAATATTTCAGTTGCATATACTCCTTCCACCTCCACATTGTTATCTGGGACTTGCTTGTGAAGCCCAGAAACAAGGAACACTACTTCAGTCAAACTCCTCTAGACGGACTCACCCCATCCAGTCTGTCTGCACAGAAGCCTGTTTTGGCATCAGCCGTCCTTTCAGAGAAAGCTCTTACAAAAGCTGCATCTCTCTTGTGAACAGCGGACTGGGCTGTACTAGGGAGTTAAATACTTCCATTATTATGCTGTCTAAAGCCTCCTTTAGATCGAGTGTGTCAAACATTTTTGACATTGTGTATTCCTCTCATACAGACAGTGCTTTGGATCACTTGAATCTTGTCAAAACGTTGAGCTTGGTTTCAGCAGCGAACTGTGTACATAGGTACTTTCCCATCCGGACAGCCCTGCTTCTCACTAAGGCTAACTCACATGCAGCTTTTCTCTGTTCAGTTTTTCCTAATAGGGTAACATGTTTGCATGTATTTTATACTTGCAATAATCAAAATGCCACAATAAGAATCTCAATTAGTAACATGAAGAAAAAGTCAGAAAGACAAGATACAGTAAAAATGGCACCTATCGCAGACAGTTGTAGGACACACACTCTCTAATGAACTGCTGTCCAAGATTTGTTTGAGGTGATTAATAAGACATAATGACAGATGATGAATATCTTAAGAGCAACTCCATTCCTCCTACTTACTCGGTGAGCCTAACAGAGCTGACCTTTTCATAATGCCTAGTAATTTTCACATTACATCCTGAAAACACAGCTAAAATGAGCATGCTGAACTGCAATACGGGACCACAAGGGACACACCAAGCAGAGGAAAGGTGTTAGCAAAACGTGACAAATTACTTATCTGCAACTTCACAGACCGAGGTTCAAGCCCAATTTGAGATTCTGAGTGATATATGTTTGATGGATTCAGCTTAGCTATATCAGACAGACCGGCCTATAATCCACTTTATAACTGTCACACATTAGTTGATAATGCTTAGGAGAGGATTGGCAGGACAGAATGACACGATAAAAGAATTACCTCCATCACCCTCCTTACTGTTACTGAACTCAGATCAGAACTAGTGAGTCAGTGTTCAGGACCTCATCGCAACACAGTCTGCTCAGAAACCACATCTCTCGCACATTTGCACAAATAACTTTTTTTTTTTTTTTCTGGCTTGCCTGGCATTTAGAAAAGGTTGAAAATAAAAATTGTTTGGGGATGAAAAAATGGTTGAGCTTTTCTGAAGAAAGAAGGAGCAAGGGCATACATTTCAAACTCAAAATGTTCACTTCAAATAAAAAATTCAGAACTTATTGTTTGACAAATATTGAAATGAAACATTTCAGTCATTCTGTCTTTTTTTGTGACACGTTGCTTGGTGCTTTTCTTTCTTATTGAAACATTAGCTGAGACTTATATTAATTTGCAAAATATATCGGTTAAGGCAATTTTTCATTTTTCATCCAAAATTATCTTAAAATTACAACTGTATTTCATGTTCTTTTACTCCATAGACATCCTGTCTTTCCAGAAAGCACACAGGATAGTCAATGTTGAGTGTGGACTGGCAATGATAGACCAAAGATACTTATATCTTTCTACTGACTTCTGTAGCCCCCAGGTTTATGAGAAGGGAATTGTAGCTCCTTTCCTTGCTCCCATAGAGAGTAACTCTTTGTATGGGCAACTTAAGTTTGCAAATAGCTTTGCCCATGTCCAATGGGGACAACTCATCCTACCTGAAAAGACACATAGCTGTAGCTCAGTGAGCAATCAGTTGATCGGGTCTGTTTCCTTCAGCTTTGGGTTGCTTGATCTCCTCCTTCTCGTGTCTCTGCTTGAGATCTTTGTGAGCATTGTCTCCTTCACTCTGACTCCCTTCACGCTCCTTAGGCCCACAGTTGGGTTAAATGGGCAGAGGTTACCCTTCACCCGCTGCTTGGCAGGAATAGGACACAAGAAGGAGGACTGTTGGCATCACAGGGCAGGGTTCTGCAAGAAACAAAAAGAGTTTTCTTGAACTAATGTGATGTGCATTAATTACAGCCACATGGCTCATTTCTTCCCCCATTGCTCTCCCGGACTGTGCCTATTTAGACTGAGAGTTTGTCAAAGGATGAACCTTGTCCTGGGTTTGGCAGATGTAAATGCAGAATGGCCTTAATAAAACAGTGCCACAGCAACCCACCTCATGTCCTTTGTGCACATCTGTGAAGTGCCAAGAACATTTTTTGGTGTCATACAAAAATAATAAAGATAGATGTAGTTAATAAATAGGTAAGTACATTTTCAGCCCTCTGAGCTCCTCATTTTCTTTCAGCATAAGCCCATTTTTTACAGCTGACTGCTGTGATCTTCCAAGGGATGTGCTGATGTGGCTTGAACCAAGTTAATTTGCTTCCTTTTTCTTTTTTTTCAGGATTGCAGATGTCATCAAAAATAAACAGTACAAAGAGGGGGGAGAAAGAATAGGCAAAGCAGAAACTGATTCAGAAACTAATTAAAATAAAGCATAGTTCTCAAAACCTCTTTAAATTATTCAGATGTCACAATCCAAGAAAAAGCTGTTCTTTTCTAAGCGTTCTGCTTTTTTTTCTTCCTCCTCCCTGCCAAAATAACAAGTCTAATTAAATGTTGAAGATATCTCCAAGTGAATTCAGGTTATCACAGACAGTAGTTTTGGAGGCATCCAAGGATCTTTAAGCTATGGTAGTTTTGAAGAGCTAAATGCATGTTTTTCACTAAAAGTGGTGAAATTCAGGACTCAGGAACTAAGGGGTGGGCGACCTGGTACAGCTACCAACAACCCCTGTCCTTGGACAAGGTTATAGCTGGGCGCTCTGCAGCGAAGGGAGCAGCTCCAGCACATTTGGAGACTTGAGAATGAGTTACAGCTCAAGGATTCACAGTCCCTTTCTCTTCACTTTCTGTGGGCACAGAGGACAGACAGGCAATGAATGGCTTCTGCCGCTGCACCATTCCAGCCCCTCCTTGTGTATTTGTTTACAACAAAGAGCATCAGATAAAATGTGCAACCACCACTGCCATCATCTTACAACAAAAGTACCAAGCAGAGGGATGCTTACTCCACTTCAAACCGTGTTACTCAAACCATCCTGTTGTCTCATTTGCAACAAATAACACAAATTCCAAATACAAACTACCAAGCTCTATTTCAGATAGATAAAATAACAGTAGATTAGTGAGTCTTTACAGTGAATTTTTAATCCAATGGGTGTTTCCACCAATAAGGCAACTTTCCAAAGCCTTCTCTTCGTTTCACGTCTCCCCAGCAGGAAATGTAGCAAGCCCAAGTGCAGCAGGACAGGTCAGCATTTACCCACCATGGCAGGACTCCTCCTCCCACCAGACCGCGGGGATAGCTCAGCTCTGAGCCTTTTCCACCCCAAAGCAGGAACAAAGTCTCCAGTTTTGGGTGGTGAGAAGAGAAAAATTCCTCTAGCATGACCTTTTCTCCCCATGTGAATATTTCAGGGAAACACCCAAGGAAATAGCTATTTCAGGCTGGCTGCAGGGACATTTGTGCTGGCTGAACATGCTAGCAATGCCTTAAAAGACTGCAGCACATCATATTTCTTGCTTAACCTACTTAATATCCCCAGCAATTATCACTGCTGCTGGTGCACACCTTGCCAATCCTATAGAAAACACCTGAGCTCAGTTTGCTGCTGCACCTCAGTTCCTTCAGCGCCAAGACATAACCTCCAGCATGGGGCTTCCCCCACCCTAGGAACCACTTCTTCTCACATCCAAAAGTGTTTTTCTTAATTTGTTCTTTGTGTTACCAATGTGCAGCCTTGCGTAAATCCTCCACCCATTTTTGCCTCCATATCCAGCCCCTGCCCACAGGCCTTCAGCTTCACTCGCTTGAGAGCGATTCTCAGAGCAATTGTCTCTCCTGCAGCTGTTAATCTGTCATTAGCATGCCATAAGTCAACCAGATATACTGCACCATTACAAAACCTCAACAGAGTGGAAAAAAATCATTTGCTTTACTGTCAACATAAAAACTTTTTATCTTCATTGACAGTTTTATTTAGAAAAATCTCAGCTATATTTTAATTCGGCTCTAATGATAGCTCTCAAAAAGCAGTGTCTGTGTGTTAAAAGTTTAGTGCAATAGCAGCTGCTACTTTTCTTCTTCCACTTTTTTGGTTTTGTTTAACGGCTATTTCTAAGGAAAGGATGTTTCTGAGTTTTTTTGGTTTTGCAAAAAAGCACGTATTTCTGATAACACTGCAATCTGGCTAATTACCAATGGCTGCTAAAACAAAACAAAACCAATGACTTGGAGTGGAGTCAAAATTCAAGGGCTAATGAAATAGTTTTTTTATCTCTAATATCAGTGAGCAGGCATTGTGCTGAGAAAGGAGGTAGCACTAAGGGTATGAGGCCCTATTTTCTGCAAAACAGGTGAAAGAAATGAAGGCATCATTGCTCTATCCATACTTTTGAGCTCATTCTGTCTTTTACTGCAGCAGCATTAGTCAGGTTTTCCTGATTCAAGCCTGCCATGAATTCATGCATGGGAAGAGTACATAAAACAGCAGCTGAGGTTCTCTACTTGGCCAAAATCTACCTGCCTTCTATAAAATATTTCCTTTAGAAATGACAATGCTTCTACAGAGCTCATCACCTTCCAGCTATGTGATTTTGTGAATCTAAGTTCATAAAAATCTATAGGCCACATCCCCGCTGGTAGAAAATGGCTTGCAACTGGCCAGTACTTTGGTTCGCTCTTCTGCTAGCCACACCAAACAGCAATAAACACAGTGCCAATACCCTGGGAAAGCTGGCACGGAGACAGGGACATGGAAACATTCAGAAGTTTTAGGGTAGTTCCCACCACACCAAGATCCTTGTAAGACTCTAAAGCGTGTAAAACCAAAGCCACTACACGTTTCCTTTAAAAGTTAAGCATGGCACAGGATTCTTGGCAACATTTGACAAAAAAACCACCAGAGGCTGACTGTCAAATAAATAACGTTTCTAAAAGATGCTCCAGAGGGATCATGCTGGCTTTGACTAGACATGGACAGCAAGAATGGCAGTTGGTTTGAACTTGTGCAGAATATGTTTTTGTTTGTCTTATTTTAACTTGTAACAATATGAAACTGATCTTCCAAAACACTTTCTTTTTTCTTTCTAAAAGATAAAACCCCAGAGCAAGAATATTTGTGCTGAAAAAAAAGTACAAATTTCAGGAGAAAAAAAAAAAAGCTTTCTCGGATGAATAGCTTTGTACATACAAGAACAGAATTGCCTGAAATAGCTTTGTTTTAAAACAATGCATTGTCTCACAGGAATTTTAGGCATTCTTTGGGAAGGCAGCACTTGGCGTTATATTTCATGCCTTTCAAAGTATCTATTTTCTTAGGAAATAAGGAAGGAGACGGCAGAGAAATGTTTTTCACTGAACTGACTTTGCAGTTGTAAGGATCTCAAGCAGGAAGACACATAAGAATGGACAGAAAAGATTATATCCTCTCCACCCTAAATGGCAACAGGAAAAAATAAAGGAATGCTCTCTCCATATCATGTGCATGAGGAGAGACTTTCTTTGAAGTCTTTATTGCTAAAAACCTGTTTCAGCTTGACTGATGAATGCTGGAGAACTACATAGCTGAATTCAGGAGACCACAGCTGACACATACCACATCAGGATAAATCATGCCATCAGCTTAAATATAGTCTCTGTGTTTTCCTAGCAGTTTCTGCTTCATGCATGCACGTTAAGCCTTTTCTTGCTAGAGCAAATATAATGCAGTAATGTTTGGATATGAGCTCTATTTACAAATGCCTCCAAAATCTGAAGGGTCTGATCTGGTGGTCTGGTTCATATCCATCTGTCTCTAGGGTCCAAGACACAAACTCCAATCCCTTTCCCACAGCCCTGTGGATACTG
The DNA here is from genome assembly GCF_034619465.1 of Leptosomus discolor. Lineage (NCBI taxonomy): Eukaryota > Metazoa > Chordata > Aves > Leptosomiformes > Leptosomidae > Leptosomus > Leptosomus discolor. The sequence goes on along the minus strand of NC_141397.1, from coordinate 58,073,989 downwards.
TATTCTGGTCTGGATTCGCCTTAGAAATCCTTCAGGGCTCAGATTTCAGGTCTGGAGCATCATGTCACTTTAGTCTCCTAGTGGTTCCATCAATTATGGGAAAGCACTACAGAAGAAAGAAAGAAAGAAAGAAAGAGAGAAAAAAAACCTAGCAGGTACACAGAAACTTTCTCTTTCCCAGCTCCAAGTCGCACAACTTCACCCCCCCACACACTGTGTTATCTCACTTTATAGTTTATGTCTGTTTGCTACAATATCTTGCAAGAGGGCTGGCTCACACCTCAGCTTCCCAGCTTCATTTTCAGTTGGTAGTTAAATCCATCATTCAAATCATTTTTCATTTGCATATTTCTTCTGAAGAAGGGGTTTTGGTGGGCACATCATTACTCACTCTCTATTTCCAGTATAAATTTTAAGTCACCTCTTTGTCCCTTGTGCAGCCCACACACTGACGCAGCATCTTCTCACACTTCTCTCCCACACAGGCAGCTCATGAAATTACACTCCTAAGCCATACGGGGGATGATGGATGGCTGGTATTTATCTATTCTATGCAGGACTGGCTTACTCAGAGGCTGGTAATGGGTAAGTGAAGTTTTAGCTGGCCCAAGCACCATGCAAGATGCGCTGGCTGCCTACATATAGATCCTTAATTGCTTAAAGAGTTGAGTTTACAAAAAATATGTCCATGATTGACGGGTCTACAGGCAGCCTCGGGCAAGAGGTCAAGGAGCAGAGGCAGCTGATTGCCAGCTGGAGCTGAACACTACCAATTCATCAATTGGTGATGGAGCTACCCCAGAGGAGCATTGACTGGGGGGTTGTGTGCAAAGTGATCAGGAGAAGGTGGCTAGAGGATGCAGCTGCTGGGGCAATTGCTGAAAAGGTGGAGGAGAGGTTTCATCCAGGAATGGGAAAGGTGGAGCTGAATATGGTATTTGTGCCCTTGTCAGATATTACTACCACACAAGAGTGAAAAAACAGCTGTAGAAATCTGGTTTTCTACTTTACCCCTCACCTCCGTAATTAATTGCAGGAAATCAGCCCACTGCAGACACACTGGTAAAACACACTTGCAACCTGTCTCACTTTCACATCAGGGCTTTTTTTTTTTTTCCTTGCTGAGGTGTTGAGCACAAAGCAAATAAATTTGCCTCAGAAAAAAAAAATTAGCTTGGAGGAGCTGCTTCATCATCTTCCTTCTGCTTTTCTATAACAGTCAGTGTGGCAATATCCGTTTAAGTTTAGAAAGCATATTGTTCCAGGATGTGTGGGAACCACAAATACCATCTGAGGCCAAGTTACAGTAAATCCTATTCGTAGTGTCATTAATGGAAGTGCTTCCTTCTCATCACAAAAGCAAACGAAAGAAGGTCCATTAATTTTTTACTCGTAGAGCAGTAAGAAGGGACTTTAAAAAAGGGGAAGGAAGGACTCCAGTCAGGTACATGAGCAACTTCAGACCTTAGCACACTGCTGAGCCTGGAGCTTGGAAATCAGTTCTGTCTGTGAATGGCCAATACCTGAGTTCTGCTTGTTGCTTTATAAATATCTTAAATATAAGCTCATTTTGAATTTGTAATTATGTTTGTGTTAGCATGGTATTAGTTATTAAAGCCAAACACTGCCATAAACAACTAGTCATTACTTCTGCTGATTCCTGGCCACTGTCTGCATTACAGTAGAATAAATCAGAAGAAACACATTTTCTACTACTTTGAATGGGGTAAGAAAAGAGACAGTAAATATTTCACTTGGTCTTACCATTTACACTCCCTGGACTTGGTATTCCCCTAAATTATACCAAAGTGAAGTAGAAGCAAATCCACCAAAGTCAATGGAGTTAAGCCTAGGTAAATCATGATCTCTATTACCAAAAATCAATTTTCCATTTGTTTTAATAACATTAATTTAAATGAACTCACTCAATATTCTCATACCTCTGATACGTGCACATAACCTATGCCAGGGGTAATCCTGGGCAAACCTGCGTGCCTACGGCCTCTCAGCCCACTCAGATTTGAATGACTAGTTTAAATAAAAGCATTAACAGGTTTTATTTTCTGCTCTTGTATACTGAAGCCAAGTGCAGGGCATCCACTTAAAAACATAGAGAAGACTTCAGCCAGCCAAGCACGTTGTCATTGCCCATTGCCTTTATCTTAGGGTCCATTTGCATTTCCATTTTATCTGCACACCTATTTGTATCATGGCTGTGAAAGCTGGAAGAACTGTCAAATTAGAAGTGTGGGGTATAGACCCCACTTCTGAGCCTGCCTCCCTGCCAGGTTTGGGGGTTAAACTCCTCCTGCTTCCTTGGTCTGCCTTGCCAGGGTTCTTGACTCAAGAAGTCACCAGAGCATAAGTTAGCCAATGCCTATATAAGATGAAAGGGAGGAAAAGCTACATTTCATTATCTAAAGTTTTATCCTGTGAAGACCCACGTCTACTAACAGTGTCTAAGCATGAAAATACACTTTGCTAATGCCACTGTAACAACACACACGAAAGCATTACAGGAAGAGACAGGGCTAAACCATTTCCACCTACAGAAAACAACTGGGAAGAAACCTCCAGAGAAAAAAGGTAACGTTCTAAGGAGAAGACTTTTTTTTTTTTTTTAAACTAAGAGTTGCAAGTGGGAGAAAACACTGATCAGTTTTGGGGTTATAAATCCTTTGTTCAGGGCTGGAGTGGAAGCAAACTGAAAGCTACATATGGTTACAAAACAATTACTCTAGGTTTGCTGGCCACTGGGAGCAGAGAAAGGTAATTTTTGCCTCGAAGCCACAGGTAGGACATGGAAGTCAGCTGTCATGAGGCCAAAAGACCTAAGCCACCCTAATTTTTATCCCCCTGGAAATTTTGAAATTTAGTCCCCAGGCTCATTTCTGAGACACGTTACTCTGAGCATTAGGCATGAGGGAAGGAATGTTTTGTGAATACTGCTCCTCCACTGGCCCCATGCAACCCTATCCAGCTGTGCTTGGCCCTGTAGCTCCTATGAGGGCACCAGCCACAGGACATCTTTCAATGATGCATGTCTGTAGGATCTAATGCAACCTCACCTGGAAAAGTGACAAAATCTTACACCTAAAGCCTACAGGAAAACTATGTCACTCAATTGAGTTTCTTCAAAAAAGGTCACCCAGTGCTGCATACAGGGCTCTGACAGATAACATGAGGCATTGTCTTTAATAAATAGGACATCTAGTTCCTGGAAAAGTCCATTCCTTTTTGCTTCATAACATTGTAGTGAAGATTGATGGTCATAATAAACAAAAATATCTTAGCATGTCTGCATTTTCTTACATATATTAGGTAGATTAGCAGGATACTTCCAGCAGAAGTGCTGTAAACAGAAATAAATTATGGTTTATGTATCTTGTGAGCTGCTAGTATTAAAAGTCTAAATATTTCATCAGACATATACATCTTATATTTCTTCTCCTTGGCTGATAAGGCAAGCAGAGAGTAGACAACAAGAACTTAAAAGAAAAACAAAGACCCCTCTCTGATACCTGGCTATAGAGAAAGGGGGAAGTTCTGAAAGGCCATGAGACCACTCCAAGACCTGAAAGACCTCTCTCAGTGAACCACTATGAATTAAAATTCACACTGGCTTTGTGAGGCACCAGCTAAGCAACCACATGATGAACAAGGAAGCATGTTTTGAGGCAAGGGCACAGTTCTTTTGGTTCTGCAGCAGAAATAACACTTCAGCCCTGCCTTGAAACCCATCTCGACTTTCTGCAGGAAATGTGCCCCCGCAGTTTTGCCAGTATTAGGTCATGTTTGTTAGTGCATCACTGCAAGGACAAAGACACGAGAACAGCGAAGGCAACAAGGGGAGGAGGGGACATGGAAGTGAGGGGTGAGAGACAAGGGGAAAGTGAAGAATAAGGAAAGAAAAGTGAATGGGAAGGAGAGGAGTGCAATGAAAGCAAGTACAGGAAATCTGCTGAAAAAGGACCAAGGAAATCATCCCCGCATGACAACACATTCATTTCTGTCATTGTTCTGTTCTGAAGTCTTAGTTTCCAGATTCTGCATCACTTCTGACTGCCCAGAAACCCAGCCCTGGGAGAAACAATGCAGCTGCCTGGGCCAGCAGCCAGGATGCTGTCTGCCTAAGAACATTTTTATTCAACTTGAGGTTACAATCCTTTGTTTCCGAAAATGTAACATTTGATATAAACCCAGAGTGCTGACCCATTCCTTTTGAAAACATAGAAGTCATTTGGGTTTTAATTCCAGCTTTTTATTAAAAAGCTTTTAAGGGAAAACCTCAAAAAAATCCTATGAAAATTCCACACCAAACCCATTTTCTGGCCTTTAATTTCCAATAACCAGGGAGAAAACAACCATAAGTGGAGGGAACAGACACGCATATAAGTAACTTCAAGGAGATTATTCATTTTCCTTGATAACGGTCTCTAACAGCATGATGACTCACACAATATCGATAAACAGAAACAAATAAATGAAGAAATTAAACAGAAATAGAAAACAAATGGGAAACTCAGAAGAGAAAGTATTTAACAAAAAACTTGGGGAAGGGGGGATGGGAGGAACTAGTTCCCCACCTAACACCATTCGTTGAGTTTTTTACCCTTCATCCCTATGACGGCCCTATTCATGGGCCATTTCTTTTGTTTATGACTTTTTCTATGACAGGAAAAGTCTCAAGAGTTGGTAGAGCTCCCTCTCTTCCTCCAGTGACAGAGCTGGTGCAAGAAAGAGGCCAGGTCCTTCCCATGTCTCCTTCCAGCACCTAACCACAGACCCCTCCATCACTCACCTCTTAGAAGCAAAGACCCTGGTAGGAACTGGCAAAGGAGTGCTGTGGGGATGCAGAATAAGGACCATCTTCTGCTGTAAATATACTACAGAGATGGAAGAGAGATCACAGTAGAAAATGGCTATGTCTGGGGCTGGTTCTATTGCAGTTTTAAATTTGGATTACAACTCTTCTCTGTCAGAGAGCCCCCAACATGGACAAGCATCTCTATTTTTGGATTTATGGTGCTCCAATCTTGACAGAACTGTGCAGCGGTACATGTAGACCTGCAGTAAGGGACGCTGTGATTTGTACAGTTAAATCAAGCGCACCTTACGCTGTTTCTATTTTTCTTCTTGTATTTGACACCACTATTTTAGAATTTTAAAAATGATCAGAGCTAGGTGATACACCCAAAATTAACAAGGGCTTAATTAAAGTACCACCTTTCTTTTGTCTTTTAACCTGAGAAAACGCTTCCACTCTTTAATGCCCATCATTCCAGCATTTGCTGATGCTTTGTTTTAATGATGACAATCTGTTGCAGCTCAGACACAGAACTCACATTTTCCCCCAGACACCCAGTCATTTGTTTCTTTGTGTGCGTGCTTTATTTTTTATGGGGCCAGCTGCTTTGTGATCAGCAAAATGTCAGAAAAATCATCTTACCATAACAAAGCTGAAAATAAAATATTCAAGGAAGCAAACTCCCATGGAAATCTTTAAAGCCCTAACAAGGGAGAATTCTCATCTCTGTGCACATGGGTGACTCACTGAAGTAAATGGGAATTACGTGACTGCATCAAAGATTTCAGTATGAAGAGCACGGATTTTCTCCCAGCTTCGGCCTTTTGGAATGGCCTCACAAATAAGTTTTGATGAAGATTCTAGATAGAGATAAACTTGCTCAGTGCTATCAGCCATGACCAGAATACCAGAATGATTTGAGGGAGTTACCGTATTTTCCTATCAAGATTAATTGCATGCTTAACATAATATGTCCTTAAATGCTTTTTATAAATCAAGTACTCACATTCAACTGTCCAATTTTCAAATGGAATGAATGATATTTAAAGGTCAATACAGATGTGTCTTTGCAAATGTAGAGGTTAATTGACATAAAACTTGTTACAACTTGCAATACAGAAAAAAGCTGTTTCTGTAAATATTGTAATTAAACAGAATGTTGTTTTTCTAATTGTTAGAAAAGAAAGCCCCAAATTACCAGAAGGAAAGAAATTAGAACAAACAGGGCTGCAGGAAAATATCCTCATTTTAAGTATCAGCTAAAATATAAACTGCCTATGAAAAATTCACAAAGATATCCTCATGACGCACCAAATTATCCTCTCGGGTTTCATAATTCTGCGAGTGAGTGCGATTAGTTAACGGTGGTGGTGTTATAAAACTACATACTGTGGCTGGCGGGTTTTGAAACTACTCCAGAAACCAAAGTGACGCTAAACAACTATTGTGTTTGGGTATTAGGCAACAGGAAATCTGCCTGATGATAACTGAGTTATACCAAGCCCTGCAGCAGCCACTGAGACACTATGTCCATTTAATCTGCAGATGGCAAAGTAGATATGCCATTCACAGCTGCATGCATGAGGATATGACATCTTTGTCTATATTAATCTCATGGCTGGCTTCACATGACTCATTCAACCTTTTTTTCTATTACATGAAAGGGAAGTTAACTAGCAAGACCTCTGGTGATTTTTAAATAGGTCCAGCCCTGCTGCGATGTACATTTCAAGCAACAGACTACAGAGCTGTTCTCCATGTTCCTAAAGCTCTCATGCCACACAGCTGTTTAAGTCCACTGTATCTACACGAATCCTCTGTATGTGTCATTAGCTCATTTCCAAAGCAGTCTTGTTAAAACACACAGGCTGCGATGCCAAGAATATGACAAGTGGGTCAAATGTATTACAGTATATATTGAGAGAGACATCGACAGGCTTTGTTATCAGTAGGGAGATAGAAGACTTAAATATATGAACAACCTTAATTTAAAAAAAGAAAAAAAGAAAAAAATCTGCACTATCTCTGTTTCACAAAGATAAGCTGACAGCTAAGGCAAAACATAGCTATGCCCAGAGGCAGCAGGAGGAGTGTAACAGGCTTCCCAGCTCGCCTCATCCTCTGTGGCAAGGTTAAGAAAAACACCATGGGTTTAGCTCCAAGTGGTTCAGAGGAGCTTTGCTGTTCAGAGTAGCTTGATTTTGAAATCTTATGCTCAGCTTTTCAATCAATATTCAGATAAATACATCTTCAAAGTGGAATATCACTGGGGGGAAAATATCAAGCTTTTCATCATTTTTCCTGGAAAAATGCAAAGAACTCTTGCAGGTTTGAGGACGTCCACACAATAGTACTATTTTAAGATATAGTAGCTCCTTCAAGCCACAGAGGAGACTGCTTTGAAGCGCGAGACACTCCCCTCCCCACAGAAGTAACTCCTAGAGTTAGATAAGATACTGAAAGAGAGGAACAAAGAGAAGCAGAGAGCTCTTATGGTCAGCAACGGTCATACAGACCTCTCAGGGCAGGGGTTCATAGAATCATAGAATAGTTTCAGTTGGAAGAGACCTTCAAGATCATCGAGTCCAACCCTTGTCCCAGCTCTATCAACACCACTAAACCATGTCCCTAAGTACAACATCTACCCCTCTCTCAAACATCTCCAGTGATGGTGACTCCACCACCTCCCTGGGTAGGCTGTTCCAATGCCTGACAGCCCCTTCAGTAAAGAAATTCTTCCTAATATCCAGCCCGAACCTCCCCTGGTGCAGCTTAAGGGTTAGATGAAGATGCAAAAGGAAATTGAAAAAAAAAAAAAAATTAAAAAAACCCAAAAATCTCTTAAAGCGTTTTCATGAGGAAAAATAAACATTTTCATGCCAAATTCCTATTTTGAAGTTCAGATCCTATGCTTTTCCATAATAATCCCATACAGCCTCACACGAACAAAAATAAACGAACAGAAGTGGAATATTTTCCCCATAAATACTTGTCCCATGTGGACAGGAAGCTCCAGTTGCTTGCAGAAAGCTGAAGAATAAGGCTCCAGTCCTACTGACAAGGTTTTCAAGATTTTCTTGTTTGTATCTCTCTGCTCCATTAACACTGTGCTGCCTGCTGAAAGCTAAGGCGAGTACACTCAGAGAATAGCAAGTTAACAGTAGAAAATAAATTGTGAAGAGAACACTTGCCCCAGAGAAGTTGAACCAGACCTTAGTGAAGTGTTTTCAACCTCCCAGAGAAGTATTAAAAGCCATGGGCTTCTGTAAAATACATATCATCTCCACTGTTTTGTATGCAAAAAACACATAAATACTTAATATACTTTAAAGTATTTGAAGATGTCCAGATTCTTTAGGAAGGCTAAATTAAGCTTTTCAGAGGCCTTTTGATGATCAAGAGCCAGATCATCACTATGCTTGAAGCAAGCTCACTAACTGTGCCTGAGAAGACTTTTAACTTCAAAGATTGTTGTGCTTGAGGGGCAGTGAAAGAAGTAATTTGTTTTAAAAAAAAAAACCAAAAAAACATCTAAACACAATCAGAAAGACTTTGACGCATACTTATGTTGACCTGGGAGCTGAATTGCAGCAGCCACATTTGTAAGTTATAACACATTTAGATCAGAAGAGAGTAACCAACTTCTTACAGAACTGGGAAACCAGTAGGTATCCTTGGACTTTGCAGAGTACAACCAAAGCTGTGTCAGATCTTAGCAGGTCAAAAATCCACAGCTTCCCAACACAGATCACTTTTAAGGAACACTCATGTGTATATGTTAATGCTTTTCCATTTTCTTATAAAAGAAGAGCGGAGATGCTATTGAGTATTCCTAAAACCCTCCAGTGACAAGAGTTTCAGTACTGTCCCTAGGCAAACTGTAGGTACAAACTTCTTTACCTCTTTCAAAACACCAGTGCATTGAGCTAAGAGAGCATTTCCTTTCTTTAACAGATGGATGCTTATGACACACAAACGAGCAGTTCTACTTAATCCTACTGGGCCATTACCTCTTCATGTGCATGAGATGTAAAGTAAGATATTGATACCAGATTTGGAAACCATGAAAAGGTAAGGGGCTTAGACTATGTCAACAGAGACCGTAGTGATAGAAGATGACCTTGTTCATGCCACTGATTCCTAGCACGAAATACCACAGTGTATCTGAATACACAGATGGACGTTCACATTTCTGCTAAGCAATCTGCAGGGGCAAAGGTATTTCAGTCAAACCTATAGTTTAATGTCTAGCATGAAGGTAGCCCTGGATTAAATTCACCATTTGCAGTGCTGGCTAAAATTATTTGTCATGCTACCACAAGATAAAGCAATAGTATTGCCACAAGATATCCGTGTCGTTACTCCTGTTTTCAAGGAGCTGCTGGGTTGTTACCATACATCTGTTGTAAGTTACTGTGCAGTGTTTCTGAAGTAATATCTCAGTAAACAACCTGTCAAAACTGCAGCGAGCCCCTCATGATGCAGTTCACTATCCCTGCAGGGGTATTTGGTAAATAGGAACTGATCCCTCCTTCAGAAACAGAATATTGCTGAAATCTTGCAATCATACAGTAAGAAAACCAGAAACATTTTCAAAATTGCTTTTCATGCTTTTAAAATCCTGCTCTTAACTCTTCATTCCACTGGTAGGAAATGGACATTTATAGCCACTATCTCTCAACTGTCAAACCTGACAACAGAATTAACAGCTCTGGTAATTAGCAGGAAAAGTACCTTGCCAGGCACAAGGCTCAGACTGCAAGGTGATCTACAGACCTTCTTTTCCCCAGGGTCAGGGTAGGGGTAAAATCGTAAAAATGGTGAATTGCTTATGATATGAAGAGAAAAGAGACAGCTGAGCCACAAATTTTAGCTCAGCAGATTATAGTCAGATACTCTATAAAGACATCAGTTAACCTATACCTCAAAGCTTGTTAAAAACAAAGCAAGTATCTTAGAAACCCAGCAAATTAGATATACTGCAGTCGGTGAACAGGAATAAAGCAGATTAAGTGGCCACTGGTCACGCTTTCAAAACCAGAGGAGAATTTAGTACACATCTGAACTGCTTCAGACACAAAACACTCTTCTCCCAAGTAACACAGGAACTAAAAGTATAAATCTTGGGCTAAGAGGCTTGCTGACCACTTTTAAAATTACCAACACCTCACATATTTCTTGAGATGAAAAAGTATTGAAAACTACCTGAGAAATAGATGTTCATACTTCCCTGCACTCGATGTACAATATTTGGCAGCAGAGCAATTCCAAGCGACCCAGAGCCCCGTCTGTATTAACAGCACTATGGATACATGACAAAAACAATCATAGATGTGTGATGTGCTCACTGTTACAGAAATGGTCATATTGTCTTCTGAAGGAAAACTGACTTTTTTACCAAAGCAGACGTTTACACACACACACAAAAAAAGCATGTTTAAATTAATTGGAAAGCATTCAGTTTCAGATGACCAATACCTTCTTAGAATATAAAAATTGAAAGATTTGTCAGAGAACACACTGGTGAAGATTTTTTTTTTAAACCCAGAGTTTAATCTTGTCCCCCCCACCAAGAGGAAATATAACCTCCCAACCAGCTGTTCTCACTATTCAGAATGTGTAAATATCAAAGCAAAACAGAAACATGAGTAGTATGGAAATACTCTCGAGGAATAAGAGACTACCTAGCGGCCTAGTCTGTAACTATAACTGTAAGTTACAGCGAAACCCTCTTTCTAAATAGCCATAAAAAGAAAAAGATTTAAAAGATGTGCTGACGAAGCAGAAAGGTCTTGTTCATTTGCAGGCTTGAGGGCTACGCAGCACTGCACCATATCAGGAGCAGCCTAGGAAAAACTCTTTGAGGACATGCATGACATACACAGTGACCCAGCACCAGGATTATCATGACACAGCAGAGTCGCACAACAACACAAACACCGTGAAGGAAGAATTCCCTTAATTTGTTACTAATTAGACTGGAAAATACTGAAAATCAATATTGGTTCAAATTTTAAACTAGTTTTCCTTTGTATTTAAAAGCATTATTTTTATGTATATTAATAATAACCAAGATAAGAAATTCTGTGTGTTAGCAGCTACCCTAGAACATAATCAAGCAGCCATTGTCCCCTTTGTGCTTCTAATCTAAATATACAGAGAAAGCACTGGGGAAAGGAAATGTTATTATTCCCACCTTAGAGCTGGAGAATTGACACAGATAAGCAGTGAGCAATTTTCCATCCTTAGAAGGGAAGTCTGTGCCAGAAACTGGGACAGAATGCAAATTTCTACAGCTATTCTCAAAACAGGTTTGTTGGCATAATTGTTTTTTGACTGCACAGGTTGCCAAAGAATTCTGAGAGTCATTTATGGAAAGTGAACCTTAAATACGTGCTATTCAGCTAAGAGCCCTTTCATGTCAAGAAGGTAGATGGAGAGAGATTCTATGCAGCTTCAGAAAATCATAAAGAGGAAAAAGTGACAAAAGTAAACGGAAGAGAAGACCATACAATCCAAGCAAAGTGAAATGCAGTCATGTCAGATACCATAAGCACAAACTGTGGCGTATGGAAGATGATACCCAAGCATAGCTGGGTGGTCCATTAGCAAAATATCAAGTCAGTGAATTCAGGAATGTTACTGCAGCCAGCTAAAGTCATTGCAGTGCACTGATTAACAAGGTGAGATCTAGACGAGGAGGAAAAATGACATATGAATGCGTGGGGCTTTTGCTGGTAAAGAACCCGTATAAATTCTGAGGGTCATACGCTAGTACAAAGACAAATATAACAAAACCACACATGCACCGTTGGTATTCCACTGAAGTCAATGGGTTTCCACCCTCTGATAGAGTACAGTTTCAAGATTAGGTGTGCAGAAATACAAACATGTTGAGATTTTACTGAGGAAGACAAAATTACAGGCTGACTGTGCTGCAGACCACAGCCACAGTATTGATGTAGCTTGACCTTTTATCGAAACCCTCACGAGACATCAAACACACTGTGCTTGATTCCAACCTTCAGATTTGGTACAAATAAATCTATTTTGTTAGGAGCAATTAGGTTAAGTATAGCACTTAAAGATGTGTCTCAAAGGATTGCTCATCCACAATTCTTTTATGTTTATGGGACACTAACAGTGGGTGGATTTGCAATTAGGGTTGCATTTTCCCAAGATTTTAAACAAAACACTAATATTTATATGCAACAAGCACAGCTCCTTCTTTTGGTATGGTAATGCTGCTTTCATAAAGCAGCTGAGCTTCTTCCATCCTCAGTGTAACTTGTCCTATTTGACTATCTAGACAGAGGAGCTTTAAGAGGTAACCATCACTAGTTTGTATTTTTCTACTAGTTCGTAAATTGCTTTTGCAAAGTAACGGCTTTTCCACTTTTAAAAGCAAGGAAGGGCTGCCTGGTTTGTGTGAAAATCCTTATTAGCACGTGCACTTCTGTAGAGAAGCAGCAGCTGTTTCCCAACCATAGTCAGTGCTGCAGTAACATGGGGTAAAAGTGAGGGCTGCTCCTGCCCCACAGCCAGCCAGGAGCCCTGGTGCTGCACGGCACAGAGATACACAGATGCATCAGCCTGAGATACCTTTGTACAGCAGAGGCTGGCACCAATGCCACCAAAGAGACAAAGGTGTGCTCAAAAGAGAGAGTTCTACAAGGATGAAGAAAAACTAAGCTAAAGCAGTGATAGCTACAGAATGTCACTAGACAGACTGCTTCACTCCTCTTCAGCTATAGTTTTCCCTGGATGCTTCTTATTTTCCATCCCATTAAACAAAAACATCGAGAGCAAGTCTAGTATGCACGTGTGTATATTAGTAGTGGCTGATTCAGATATGAGGGTGATGGGTGGCTTTGCTAGCTGCTGTGCCCTCTGAGATCTTCCAGCCTGATATACTCAGCAAAGTTGCTCTCAGGATCTATCAGCACCAGCAACGTCAGAATAAGACCCTGTACACTTCTGCTACAGCCTGTGGCGAAACATGATTACCTATTTGCGAGTTACTAATCTATCACACATTAATTAATCGTATAGACTGCTGACAGAGTATGGTTGAACAAACTCAGTAGAGAGAGGAATCTGAAGCCACTGCAATATCCCGAGGGCTTCTCATAGCTCTGCCCTCCATACTCTGAAATGTCATTCTCTAAAGTAGGTCTTGCATCTTTAGAAGATGAGCGTGGGGAAGCGCTCTCATCTGGGATACAGACAGTTTCAGGCAAAATAGCACGAGTGGTTGCTGTAGTTTGATGAGGGTTTCCTCATTATGTTCTATGCATTTCAAATGTGAGAGTTTGGTTTTGTAATGATATTGCACATCATGTTTGAGCCTCTGGGGGCTGGATGTAGGATTTCAGAAATAAATATATTAGCAGGAACAATTGCAGCTTACAAGAAGAAAAAGTTATACTTTTCCTGACTGATAGCTTCTGTGTGCCACCTACAAAGGCTTGGTTTCTCTGCTCTGGAGTTTCCCAGGCTCTGAGGTACTTCAATTAATTGCCATTTATATAACCAATGCATCCCTTTCTCAGGGGCAATGAAAGCTCTGACTCAGGAGAAAGTCATCAGATCCCTTTCATCACTCAGGAGCAGGACCACTGACTAAAAAGCATAATATTTCATTTGGGTTTAGTCTCAACTCAGCAGCACATTGTAACAGGCAGCTCTCTTTGCTGCCTAGTTTTTGTTTGCTGACTTCAGGAGAGTACTTCAAAAGCTCCCTGTCCTTCTAATGAAAGTGCTACGCCTGTCTTTTATCATCTCCTTTGTTCTGAGCTTTAGCCCGCATTCCCAAATGGAAGATGAAGAGCAGGAAAACTTATTCAGAATGACAAAACAGTCATTGTGTAAGAAAAAAAAGTGTAGCATGTATCTAAGTGAAAACATTACAGAAAGAAACTCCTAATAAAGAGAGCAGACCTACTGAGATATGTTTTTCTCCTAACACAGTGCCTCTGCCCTAAAATAGAGAAAAAAGGAACAGAAGAGTCATATAGAAAGGACAGGCCCATCCAAGTCTGGCTTTTCAGAATCCTGTTGAACAGGGTTGGGGGTATGTGACAGGACATGTGGTGGATCTGCTGCTCATGAATGCTCGGCCCTCAGCTCTGTAAACTTCATGTCCCAACTTCTTTCAGGTCAAAGGAAGATGGCGGCTAAAACAACCTTTCAAGAAAAAAAAACAAAAACAAAACAAAAACCAACCACCAAAACCCACACAAACAAAACCCAAACAACTTTATTTGTGAGGTTCTTTATTTAAAAAGCTTTGCCTTGTCTGATTTTTGTCTGACCCAAGAAATTATTTTTGAGGTATAATAGTGGTTTGCAGTTATATCTGTTTGAGTTTAAAAAGAAAAGGTTTTAATAGAAAGGCTATAGTCTCAGGATTATTTGTGCCTCCCTATGATTAAAAAATTTAGTATTTCTGTCTAGCAAGCTCAGTCTAGTCTTAGAGTTCTTCCTGGTGAGACTTACACAATACTTATACCTACCTTCTAGGTCTGATTTCCTTAACAGTACCTTGGACTGGATTTGCATCAGCTAATTAGCCATTCCAGAACAGCACAGCAAGTACCTTTCAATCCTAATCTCTTTTTGTGTAATTTGTAGTGGCATTTAGCTAGAACAGAGGTCTCCCAGTTTTCTACGCAACTCTGAAGAGCTACTTGTGCTCCATGTGGCATTTGTCTCTTAAAAGCCTGGTCTACCTGTGTGCTGAGCTTGAGTCCTGTCGTGGCATCGTTTCAGGAACATGGATGGGCTTTAGCACTGCGGAAAGGGCAGAAGCAGAGTGAATCTTTCTCTCTGGGTTGTTCTCCCACTTAAGTGCCAAAACCACTTTTTATATGAATTAAGTAACTATTTGCACACCAAGAATAAGAGTGAAATGATAGACACTTTGCAGAAATCCAGGCTAAGGCAATAAACCCACAGATACACCTACACCTGAGTGCTCTCTACGAATTCTCCCACAGGCTTTTCACAGAGATACCCTGCGCTCACTGCAACCTCAAGCAGTACTTTCACAGAACATACACTAAGCTGTGACTGTGTCTGATACTCCAGAAATTCAACTTTACTAGCTAGGATCTTTTGCTTTTTCAAATACAACAAACTGCACAAAGCAAGGTACCAATGCCTCTGCATGTCTGCATTTCCTGATTGCATTTATTTGCATTGCTGCTTCAGTTAATTAGTGACAGCACTCTCTTTCAGTCTCACCTTCTGTATAGGCCCTCAGTAATTCACATTTGTCTATGAACCTGCCTTACCCTTTTTCTCTTATTTCACAGCTGGCAACATAAACTAGTCTCTAGCCTCAAAAAATCCTCTTATTTATAATCTGGTTGGCCTTAATCTACTAACTCAGGCTCATGATGAATGATTCATAAAACGTACAAAACAATTTTTAGGCTTCCACAAGGTATATGAGACAGTTTGTTCCAGTTTGTTAATTTATCTGTATCAAGACACAGATCTCTGTGGGTCTGAGCATGTTACAGATCCCTGGTATGCACACACATTTTTTTTAACCTGAAGTGTCTCCAGCTTAAAGAAATTTATATCTCTCACTTGTTCATTTTACTACTTGACTTCAATCAAAACTATCTCCACTGAAGTCATTCTACAGATTTCATTTCTCTACTTAAACACACCATCTATCCTCACTTGTACCACCACCCTCCTCCTACTCACTTAAATGGGCTGTTATACCAGGGTAGATTAATGTCACAGTCGTCTCCCTTGATTTAAATGGTGTTTGATTATATCTGTCAGGATATACTTCTCTCTAAGTATGTGTTCTTGCCTGATGTGTTAATCTGATGGAGTAAATGGGCCTAGATACATGGCCTAATCATTGCACAACATTAAATAGTTAAGGCAAGGTTCAGGCCTCCAGGTACAGACTTGTTGTATTGGTAATCCCTGCAGGCAGTGGAAAACATGCCAGGTTTTGATGATATAATGGCCAAAACACAAAAGGAAAGTAGCATTCCCTGAGCATGAGGTAGTCAGCAAATACCACATTTTCTACATTTTTACATCTCTTATCTCTTCTTCCCCCCCCCTTCCCATTCCCTTTTTTTTTTTTTTTTTTTTGAGTTAGTCTTAGAAAAAGCTGCTTTGTCTCCAGCACAATTTCAGAGCTGGGATATCAGCCATGAAAGCTGCTTTTCTTGGACCTAAAATTACATTTTCACCCTACGGCCAGTCTCTCCTTTTCCAATACTCTCCTGGGTAAGGAGAATTGGATGGACCACGTCACATCCTACAGCACAGATAGCCACAAGATGAGGTGAAAGAATAAGACACTGGGGATGGGAAAAGTCCATGGAGGCAAAGCAAGGTCTTCTGTTTAGGCCAGACCTTACTGAAGAGGATCTGGACCCCTCCTTCAGGGTCACACCTTTTTCTGCAGGTGCTGTGTAGACCCTTTAAGACCTTACCACTCTTTGACCATAACTGCATACTGGTTTTATACCACCTTCATCAGCAAGGTTGTCCAGTCTAATAGCACACTTCCTATGGGAGAATCTCTGAAGAGGTGGTAGAATTCTCTCATTTGCTGAAAACTCCATAAGTTTAGGAGTTCATTTTAATTCCAAAATAGAAAACATAACTTCAATTAGCAGAGGAATAAAACTTCGATATTTTTTAACTTTCTGCTTTAGTTTTTTTCTTAAATAATAACTGGAATAAGCTTTTGAGATAATCACTTTCAGATGAAAAAAGTCATGATTAAAACATTGAAACAGACTAATGATCTTACTGAGGGTTTTTTTGACATTTTTCTCCTATCTAGCACTTTAATCAAAGTTAAACCAAAGAAGATTTGATCTAGTTAAAAAATCATTTTAGTAACAAAAATTTAGAAAATTCATGGAGAAATTTTTCTGTGAACATGAATAGGGACTCAATGTCATTAAAACCTGCAAGTTTTAAAGAAAACCCCAAAATCAAATTAAAGCCAAAGGAACACCCACTGTACTCATTTTGGATTAGTTCTCTTGGGACAGGAGTCTCATATTTCTTATAACTTTCTCTCTTGTGATGCTCTCCGACTATTAGAGACATATTTCTACCACAGCTGTTATGCACTTCCATATCTGTTGCTGTCCTTCACGTTACTGCAGCCCTTACCTTCACACAAGAATGCTTGAGATCACTAATATTGGTCTTTGTTTTTTGTGTCTCATCCGCAGGGCCAAATCCATTGTAACGATCCCCACTCAAAACTGCTGTATCATAATCAGATTCATGCTTTATATTAAAAAAGAAGGAAATAACATGGAGAAGAGATTTCTTCCCTAAAATGAATACACCAGATAAGGATGAAAATCTACTCTGCGAAAAAAAAAAAAAAAAAAATCTTCTTCAGCAACCTAGATTTGTGATAGATCACAAATGAGGAATCAAAGGAAACACTGAACAGATAGATGATGACATGAAGGCTTCCTAATAATGCTAGATGCACTAATTTTTTTCCTAGCTGCAATTTTATGACTAAGCATAACACTTCTTATGAGTGATAGTAGAAAAGAACCATAAAGCTGACAGTATAATATATGATTGTGGTCCAAAAGACTGGGAGATAGATGCACGAGGAGAGAAGAAAGCTAGTCTGGGGAGGAATTGTTCTAGAGCTCTGCGATAAGGGACTTGTAAAACAGTTTTGTGGCAGTTACACCCAATATTGGGTGTACATACTATGGAAGTAACCATGATAACAGCTTCATATTTCTCTAGCACCTTCCTTCTAGATGGATCATTATTTATACAGCACTTGCATGGAGGCTAGATGTCCCCTACAGGAATTTACAATCTCATTTTATTCATGATGTTCAGTTACCGTGGTGAAAAGAGACATTTATATCTAGAGACAGACAAGCAGCAAGAGTAGCAAACAATGGGGAAACACAATGCAAGAAAAAGAAGCCAAAAAAACGGATCCCAGAGGGTTTATTCACTGAGAGCTTGGGATGGTTTTCTCCAGCTACAAAGAACAGTTACTTTGGGGTGATGGTATATCATGTTATACTTGATATCAGTACAAATCCTTCCTATGCATATTCATTATGTTCACACTCGTGCCTCATATTCATACGCATTAGATCAAGCCTAATCCAGGGGACAGTAACTTTCACAGCAATGCAGGACTGTGGTTATTTATACACCAAATCAAAGGATACTGACAACATCGGACCACAGAACACTTCACCCCCAGTCCAAACTTGGAGAACAAGGCAGTTCAGCAGAAGTGAGAGAACAGGTGGACCTGTTGTGGAGTTCACACTGCAGCTGAGGAAATGCCATCAAGGAGGCAAGATGCACTGATCACAGGAAGGGAGGTAGCCCCCAGTCACAGCTGGCCAGTTCTACCACCTGGCTGAGCCTGGGCCCATGGCAGACCACATGTGGCAAGAGTGCACAGATCCCAGGGGAGTGCCCATCAACAAACTCCCTTCTCCACAATCATTCATTAATTATATAAGGAAAGTGAAAGAAGTGCCTCTTGCACCTAACACGCAGCATTGCTATTCCCAGCCCTTGACGTCTTGTTTTATGTTTCATTACCCACACAAAGCCACCTGCAACAGAGTACAAGTAAAATGTTTTCTCTTCTCTGTCTCCTGAAATTAATTATTTTTTAACCAAGAAGGTTTATTGACGGTATAAGTATGAGAGAAAGAGCCACTCCTAACTACGTCCCTATAAACAAAGGAGGTTTGGGGCAAGGAGGAAAACCACATGAAATTACAAGGGCTAGCAAGAAGGTTGGGGAAGGATCTTCCTCTCTACTAAGATAAGTTTAATGGTAATAGGAGAAGTATGGAGAGAGAAAAATCCTCTAGCAACAGGAATATCAGTGATTCGTCACTCATTCTGCATGTATTAGAATTGACAATGGTATGAAAGAGCCCACCCATCCATCAATTCTTTTTCATCATCATCATCAGTCTGTTATGGTAATGGGACAGTGGTATTTGCAAGGCTGATATACAGTAATGGTTTCTGGTTAATGAATCAGACTTAGCATTAATGACTTTCTGTTATCCTTGCACTACAAAGATATTTTATTATCCCTTCTGTCAAATCACCACCCTACTCTCTTCAACTCTTAAGTCCTTTCACACACTGGCTATGCAGCTAACCAGAGAGGCCCCTGTGTAGCCAGCACTACATCATTAATGCACACATATAATGAGCTACTCATAGGCACAGTATTACTCATGAACATGGCCTACACCTATTTTCACAAAATCCACAAAGAAACAGATTGTACTTACTATGCAGATAAAAAATATTTTTCAACTAAAATGAGATTGCATGACTTCAATCATGTAAGCCAAAATACTTTTTCCTGAACTATGTTCTAACGTTGTTCTTTACACAAGCATTGATTGTGTACACTAGATAACAAATGTTGGGAGAAAGTTTTTAGAATTGTTCATCTAGAATGAGAAGTGGATGTTTCCTAATCAAAATAACTGTGCATAGAGAAATGAATGAAAAGAAAACAAACCCAGCCATTATCCACACTCAGCTTCACGAACAAAGTGTTAGGCTGAGCCAAGCACTGGTATCAATTTTCTTTGCTTAATGAAAAGGTTTTCCGAGATGTAGTCTTTTCTGCTTCACTGTGGATTGACAATACACTCTGACCTAATGGATGCTGATTACTTTTTCCATTATGCAAGGCTGACAGAAGCAATATTTCTTCGAACCACAACCTGTTGTTGAGTGCAGAGCTATTGTAGTATGACTCAGTGCTACAAGGGCCTTTTCATATCACATGTTCCTCATCTGCTTTTAACCACCCAATGTCCTCTCACATGGCAACAGGAAGACCTGTGAAGCTGTCCTGCCACCACAGCTGGGATATCATCACTCAGAAAAAAACACAGAACCATCTGGAAGACTGATAAAAACCAGATGGGACACATACTACACTTCAATTCTCTAAATTTAAGGATAAAAACGAAGTAAGCACCACAAGGGAGAGATTAACTGAGTGGGAAGGCCTTAGCTCCTCCTGATCTCCCCAAGGCTTCAACCGAGCACTACCAGAAGTGGCACAAGAAACCATAACCTTCTTGCAAACCAGAAAAGAAAAATTTAAACAGTATTCCTGTGTATACCTTGTATCTACCCAACAGCTATTACTATTTGGAGGATTTGAAAGTTTACCAAAGCAGGGGCAGAGACTGGGCTACTTGAGCCAGGCCTGTGCTCAGAGGCTTTACATACAGCCCTGCCACTGGCTCCTCTCAAAGCAACTTACATACTTGATGCTTTGTATTTGTTGATCACGTACATCAGTGATCTTTTCACCATTTACATTTCATAGCCCAAGAGCTAAGAGCAATTCTTCCAAGCTCTGATAGCACACTAGACATTCATTTTGCTAGGCGCATTATGGGCTGCATTTCCCAAGGTAAGCTTCAGATATCACTTCCCACCACAACAAATTAGCCTGGTCAATGCAGGGTGCAGTTAACCTCACAAGACCATGTGAAGTAGGAAACCAACAGGCTGATGTCTGATACAGAATCATAGAATACTTTGGGTTGGAAGGGACCTTTAAAGACCATCTAGTCCAACCCCCTGCAATGAGCAGGGACATCTTTAGCTAAATCAGGTTGCTCAGAGCCCCATCCAACCTGGCCTTGAACGCTACCAGGGATGGGGCCTCTACCACCTCTCTGGGCAACTTGTTCCAGTGTTTCACCACCCTCAACATAAAAAAATTTCTTCCTTATACCTAGTCTAAATCTTAGTTTAAAACCATTACCCCTTGTTTTATCGCAACAGGCCCTGCTAAAAAGATTGACCCCATCAAATACGCTGTGCTGTTACCAAATGTTAAATGGCAACGTGTCCTGGGCACCAGGAGAAGTGGGAAATTAGGAAGAAGTGAATAGCCAGTGCTAAAATTACAAGCACATGGAATGGCTTTGAAGAAAATTTAAAGGTAGAAAGCTCGGTACCAGAGGCAGAAGAAAGCATATCAACTGGGGGGCAGAGTATCCACCATCTCCCGTGTCTGAGCTGTCACTGTGGGAGCTGCTCTGAGGCTACTCCATGCTTTACCTCCCTCTTGTTTTTGGCATCACTGTGCTGCGCAGCCATTTCAGGAGAGACCCTTCTGAGTGCCTTGCTTCCGCCTGTGCAATCAGTGTTGCTACAGCTTGTGGGAACCCTCAATATCCTTTAAATTAGACACATCCTTGCTAAAACAGCTGTGAAACACGCTTGTGCCTGCAGAGCCTCAGAAAAAAGAAAAAAAATCCACCAAAATAAAAAGGAGCCTTTTCCAAAGAATATTAAAGGAGAACCAACGTGGTTTTCACATGCTGGGTGGGGAGGCCTGAGTCAGCGCAAGGAAGTGGTTGTATCTCTACACCACCTCAAACCACTCTCAGCTGTACCAAGCCTCTGAGTGAATCTTTGCCCAGAGAGAACAAACTAACTGCTAAAGTATCTTCACAAGCTTTTTGGTGCATGCATTTTCTCCCCATTTGGCTTATATACACTTCAGTAATCTGCTATCAGGAAAATGTTGCAGCAAGCGGCAGGGCATAACTGGTGTTGGAGAACGTTGCCTGGACCCTGTTCGACATGCTGGGCAGCAGACTCCTCACCCATCAGTCACCAGCTCTCTCCAGTCTCTGCTGCCCCTAAGAAGAGCAAAACTTCCGTGATGGCTTAGAGGATTTCTCCTTGCAATTCTGTTGTGTCCAGGGCTTCACGGGCAAAATGGTGGGATGCTGGGTGACTGGGCTTTTGTTAAGCTGCACCAAAAGCAAAACCATTTGTTGCTTTTAAAATAACAACAAGAAGGACAGGAAAAAACTCCAAAACATTGCTGGATATGATTATTCTGCAGGAACTTAATTGCTGGCATGGTGCCACCAAAGGCACAGCAGCTGAAGGTAGGACAGAAACACATGAAACACCAATCAATTGCCAGCAAAAAGTCATTACTTGTGCACTCATGTTTTTATTTCTCTGGGGACCAAAGGGTACATAGGGTTCTATAGCTCCATGAACTACAAATTTTCACACCAGGTTGATATTGCAGGTAATGCATTTCTACACTAGTGAAAATACACTGCTGTCCTAAACTTGCCCAACACAAGCGACTCATGCTTTTTTTACGACTCCACACAGCGAAAAGCTACAGAGAGGACAGTACTCAGCCTGTGTCACTCAGTGTGAAACGTTCCCATTGTCCCACTTCCATTTTGGATTGTCTGGAGACACCTGGTGCATCTTCTCCATGGCTACTTGGCACCTCCACTGGGTAGCTGCAGCCGGGCAGTGTGACTCCTGCCCAGGGCCCAGCACCCAGCTCTGGTGCTCAGGGGCCAACCTTTGCTTGTCAGTCAAGGTGGAAGTGCAGGGGGGATTGCCTAAATGGTAGTGTAGCAGTCTCCTGAGGAGCCACTTAATGGCACTGATGATCAGCAGGATAATGTCCAGTCTATGGAAGTTTCCTACTTGAACTACAAAAGGTGGAAAAGGAAACAGATGAAGCAACCTCTTCAAAAAAATCAAATGATAGAACAAGGGGAAACAGCCTTAAGCTGCACTAGGGGAGGTTCAGGCTGGATATTAGGAAGAATTTCTTTACTGAAAGGGCTGTCAGGCATTGGAACAGCCTGCTCAGGGAGGTGGTGGAGTCACCATCCCTAGAGGTGTTTGAGAGAGGGGTAGACACTGTACTTAGGGACGTGGTTTAGTGGTGTTGATAGAGCTATGACAAAACTTGGACTTGATGATCTTGAAGGTCTCTTCCAACCAGAACTGCTCTATGATTCTATGATTCAAGCTGAGGCACGAGTAAAACCACAACTCGCTCAAGCTCTGTGCCACAGATTTGTTCTTGGAGCCACAGACCACAGCACTAAGTTGCTTGACTTCAAAAGCCTGTGTGGGTGAACAAGAGCGGCAACTCTTTCTAGTTCCCTTTTGCTATGCAAGATAATCCTGGTATCTCTCACACATCCTTGATGCATCCTGTCACTTGGCTGGCTTTCCTGCATAGGATATTTCTGATTACCTGTTTACCGCTTCACCTGATGCGCAGGACAAATAATTTGGGTTGTGAATTATTCAAAGTGCTGTACATGGTGAATATGAATTTTGTTCGCTATACTTGAGCTACCGAGATCAGACATCAGTGCTCTGTAGGAAACAGCTAACACTTGCCTAGTGGATAACTATACTTTGCCATCACTGCAAAACTGTACACTCTTCTAAAATTGATTGGTTGTGGCTCATGTTGTGGATGTCTTTGCCAATGGCAACTGTGCTCACAAAAAAATTCCATGAGACATGAAGCCACACTGGCACTTGCATATTTGTATGCTCCATTTGAAAGGGCCTGCTATGTGTTGTGGCTTATTTTCCAGGCAAGGGTAAGTCATATTTTCCTAGCTCTTCAATTCATAGCAACTTTACTCTCCTTTGATTCCCTCCAATTCTCTGTGAACACTGCTGCTGCAATACTTGTTAATCTAAATGGAAAAGTAAGTCATACAGCCCCTTGGAAACTGTTACCACAGGTATTCAGGAAATAGCTGGCAAGAAGAATGCTGTGGTTCATATTCCCCTGGGGCAAGCAGGAGATTGGCACAGTGCAAAACCAAGCCAAAAACAATTCGTAAATACAGATGAAAAGAAAATTCAGCATAATCCTTTTCCAAAGCCGATCCTCAGAGAATCTGTGAGATGACAGGCTGAGTACATGCCCAGCTTTCTGCTGACATTATAATGGCTGATAAGATTTTGGCAAATGAGTATCAGGGAATGATCAAGCAAAACAGCTTCTGCCTCCTTAGCTGTGCCTGAAATAGACCTCCAGTTGCATCTCACAACCTTAGCAGGAAACTTCACCACCTGAAAGCAGCAGTGCAGCAACCTCAGAAACAGAGCTGGGAAGACCATTTTTCCAACAGAGAAAATTGGTTCACTGAAACAAAAATGCTTTTCAGAAAGTTGTTGATTATGGTAACAAGGCAAAACAGGAAAGTGTATGGCAGAAACACAGTTAGCATCTTCTCTGCTAGATGCCAGCAACCCACCTGCCAGGCTGACTGCTCACCAGTCTGGGAGCCCTACCTTCCAAAAATCCTATTTTCTTTCATTTCTTTGCAAATTAGGGTGTAGCTTCCAGGTACTGAACACCGCCTGGTCACTGGTTATGCAGAGGAGTTTCCCCAAGACTTCACAGGCAGTCTGTTTTCTGACTTTCTTTCTACATGCTGGTTTCAAACAGGAATTTCAGCTTTTAGCCAGGTTTATTTCTAACAATAACAGCCAGATCCTCATTTGCTATAGATGTCTATATCTCCATAGAAAATAAGTTTAACACATTACTAAAGGTGTACCAGGTTGGGTTGCAGGGAGCAGTGTCATCTGACTTCCACT
This sequence comes from Leptosomus discolor, assembly GCF_034619465.1. Lineage (NCBI taxonomy): Eukaryota > Metazoa > Chordata > Aves > Leptosomiformes > Leptosomidae > Leptosomus > Leptosomus discolor. Next base: position 58,049,724 of record NC_141397.1, on the reverse strand, counting down.
TCAGCTCCAGCCAGGTTAGGATTTGGGGATCTTGGGGTAGAAACTATACGTTCAAATTTCCTTCAGTATGGTTCTTGACTTTTAGTCATAGCCTTCTGTGAAAATCCAAACACTCTCAGACTGCATGATCGTTTGTCACGTACTACTTTAAATATCCACAGCTTGTCATTTCCTCTTTTGGGTCTGTCTAGAAACATTTCTAAAGATGCTACCCAAAAGGCAAGTTAGTACAAACCTATACAAGTCCATTAGCTTCTAACTGGTCTCACTGACTTAAATGGAAATACTCCAGCTGACTTCATGGGAAGCTGAATCAGGTCAGTAACGAAGGTTGCAAATTCAGGTTTGGTTCAGTCACACAGAAGTTCAGAGACTTGTCTAGATCTGTTGAATACGTGAAATCACCAAGACTTGCATTTTGCAAGAGCAAATGCTACTGTAAGAGTCTTGAAAATGAGGATACTGCAAGCCTAAGCCTTTGCATGGCACTGCTGCTACACTGAGAACAAGAAAGGTGAAAAAGGGGGCATTTGGAATAAAAGTGAATACAACCTCAAAAAGGGAGATTTTTTTTTCCCCCTCCTGCCTGGATACTCATCTTTGTTTTGCTTCTTTATTGGCTTTTTCATCTGGAGAAACAGTATGCTCCTCACTGCTTTCTCAGGTGCTAGCCTTGGTCCAAATTATGATCTTTACCACGTATATTATTAGTTACGTGTCTATTGCAATCAGCTCCTCTCCTCAACAAAAGGCTTCTGCTCGCTTATTAACAATAATTCATTGCTGCATAGATAGATGTAGAATGACAAAGGCATATGAAATAATGAACAACGCAATGAAAGCCCCTTGGATTTTCCTATTCTACCCATAGTACTGGACAAGAATAAGGAGACATTTTATGACATTAGAAAGGCTCCAAAGGCTGATATGGATTAAAGGAAATATTTTTCCTCTTTCAGCATAGTTTATAGACAGCCTGTGAAATTAACTGCTGCCTGCTCAGAGCTGGGGAAGAACAAGATCATATTTTCTCTGTCCTTTCTTTATGTGGGATCTAGTGATATTCATATCCTCAAAGCACATTTTGAAATAAAGTAATAAAGGAACACCTTAGTTAAAAGAGAAGATGAAACAGCAGATATTGGTCTGCACAAGGCCTTTACAGGAGCTATTGGTTGTTGTCTGGTTGGATTAACCTTAATAACGCTCTTGAGAGGGAAGCTTAGAATAAGACACTTGAAAAGCACATGGGGGCAAGAAAGCTACTGAAGAAAAGGGAGAGGTCAAGAATGGAAGGGTGAGATGCAGAGACAACAAGCTGAAGACCTTCAGAAGTCTGGGTGGACTTCTGGAGTAGGATGGCAGTTCTGGCTATCCCACAGTGGGAATAATGTTTGGGGCAAGTCAGCAATGCCTTGCTGAACTGAGCACATCAGGAACAACAGGCACAGGGGGCACTGAGCTGGCATGACCTGCCCCAACCTGGGCGAGAGGGGCAGGGAAGCCCGGTGCTGAGCCCCTGCCTGCCAGGACAAAAAAGCCAGGTGACTCTAGAAGAAGGGCAGCTGTTTACACAGCACACAGCCCAAGCTCCGCACTGCTCCGTGGCTTGCAGTTTGCCGTACAAACTCGTCAGTGCAGCCTTTATTACTCAGGAAACTTCACTGTACTACATTTCATGGTATCAGGCATATTTAAATAAGGAAATTGAAGGTGGTCTAATCCTCTCTCATAGTAAGCGTAATAGTAAAGTTATGTTCAGCTCCTCTTGTCAGCTTGTTTCTGTGCCTTTAAATCCCTCGTGCTAACTTTTGATTTCTCAGGAGCTACTCCTGACAGCACTGCTGGTCACAGTCCTCTTCGTCCACCAGCATGAGCAGCTATCCTGCCTGGTGTTTGCAGAAATGGCTGTGGGACAATACAAAGACCATGTTGGACTTCCCCACCAGCTCCTTTTTGTGAGAGAAAACTCACATGGTACATTACTCAAAGATTCAAAAGCTTATTGCAGTAGCTTAAGATCCACTGGCAAAATTAAAAGTGATAAGGGATGTTAATCTTCATGCTCCAGGGTATAAACTAATTACCATCTGGAGTCACAGGAGGAAGATTTCCTCTTTATACTGATACAGCCTTTTACTGTTGCCTGGGAAAATGATGAGTTTGGAAGAGGTTGTTCCTCTCTCTGATGCATTGACCTTTGTCAAAGACTGGATTCTCAGCTAGAGGATCAATGGCCTATTTTAGGGTGACATTCCTGTGTTGATATATCACCTTCCATTCAAATACATCCATTTGATTTAACATCCATTAGCAAGGTAATGCCCCAGAGCCTTGAATTTGTCAAACTGTTTGTTTACCCTTTTTATTCCAGAGATTAGTGCAATCTTACACGCAAGGTGCAAGTGAACACATTCATTGCTCCATAACTCGCCTTTCATCTGAAAGGTTAGTGTTCCCTCCACGCCTTTTGGAGGCAGCAATAATGGTGATGCTGGTACAGACCTAAGCCTTTTATCAATGAGCAGCATGGCAGGTCTATTTGTTTGAGCCCTTGCTGACACCCACAGTCTCTGTAATTCAGTCTGACAGATTGAGGCCACGTTCCAGATCTCACAAAAGAAGCAGAGGCGGGTATTGATTTTTCTGTTTTTGTTGGTGATTTGCTGCTTCATTCCTTTAACAAATGTTAAAAAAAAAAAAAAAATATATATATATATATATAGTAAACAGGAAGGCCACAGCTGCAGGTTGGCAGAGCACACAGCAGTGTTTCCCCTGTTATTCTCTTCTGTCTCTATCTTTCTGATTCAGTGGGCATGTTCTACAGACCTTGAGCAACAACACCGGATAAATATGAAAAAATAGCCATGACGCTGCTAACAACCCAGAGGGACTGCAGGAGAAATCTTGTTCCACGCATCTTTCACACTGCAACTTTGAGTAATGCTCGTGAATTACAATTCAGAGTAACAGCTGTATTTATAGCTTCTCCTGCACTGACTCTGGCATGGAGATAACCTTCACATTCACATGGAAACCAAGCCCCTCAGCATACTATGCTCAGGATTAACTCTAACTCACCTCAGGTGTCAAGTCATTTGTCAAGCCCAAACCCAGTGCAGCTCCTACCACAGATGTACTGAATGCTGCTGGCCATGTCCCCTCACTTCTCCAGGTACCACATGGACACCCCGGATCAGGTACACACCTGCCCTGTGCATCTGCTCCATTTGTTGGGCAAGGTGCACATCTTGTAGCACCGTAGACCTGATATACAAAGGTGTTAAGATATCAATCGCCCATTAAAACCAACAAAACTTAGACACCTAGATCCCTTCCCTAATCTACTGTATCAGTTCCTCTGCTTTTGAGAGCTTTCTAATCTCCAAGCATACTAAAGTAAACGAAAGAGAAACCTTTTTGTGAGTCTGTTGCTTCTGTTATACATCATCTTAAAATGCTCAAATGCTCAGGATTTCCCTTTTTGCAGCTAATTCAGGACAGAAGATGTAAAGATTCAGGTCTGGACTCCTGGACAGAGCTTATTTCCACACATAGAAGCATGCTATTTGTAGTAATTCTCAGTTAGATTCTGAATATTTTATCAGTGTCTTCATATTTCTTTTAGAAAATGCTGAACACTGCTTTGTGTTTAGCACTGTGTTAAAAAAAAAAAAAAAAACAACCAAAAAACCAAACAAACAGTTGCAGTTGCTCAAGTTTGGGGTTTTTTTATTTCTTGGGGGAGTGGGGTATAGACAAGGGTATGCTCCCACATATCCTTGGCAGGGCAATAGAAACAAAACATCGAGCACTTAAATGGTATGCTGATGCCTCTAATATAAGTACAAAACATATAAGGGGTTTTTTTAGCAGTCTTTCAGACTCTAAGAGAGATAAGTAATATCCTCATACTGTGAACGGAGCCATCTTCACTATCACAGGGCTTTGACAACCAGCTTCCTACGCAGTTTGTCATGCTGAATGTCACTAATACTGTCTGAATACTGATATCATTCGTGACTTTTTGTTATGTCTCATGTAAAGTTTTTATGTATTTAATATAGCAAAGGCATTGATAAACAGATATAAATCTTTGGAGGGGCTACTGATAAAAAGAAAGAACTCCTTTAATATCACAGTGATGTCTGTGCTGTGCTAGGCTTCAATAATATTTACATTTTATCCTTTTTGTGAGCTCAGTGGCATTGCAGCAATTGTTCTTAAAGATGATTGAAAAGCATAGTAATCTCCTGGGAACACTGACATAAATCTGGGGTAACCTCGTTGCTTCTGATGGAGATACTTGGGCATTACTGAGAGTGCTATTTGGTCCAGGGGTTGTGTCATACCTGCAGTCACCAGTAAGGAGAAATACAGCTACTTATCTTGCCACATGTCCTTGTGCTTTCTCTTCAACATCCTTGGCTTATTTGCCAAAACAAGTATTTCTCCTTCTCCATCTATGATGCCAGTGATGTGCAATACCTTCTTCTGACACTGGCTCATGAGGAGCATTTTCTGCTCTCCCAGAGAATAAGCCAGCAAAAAAGACACCTGGTCAGAGAGAGGGAAGCAGGACCACCAAAACCATAGAAATCTTTATTTCTCTTGCTCTTGGCATTGCTGGCTTGCACTTCACTCAATGCAGCCTTGCTCCTATCAACTGGCTTCAAGAAGAGCATGAGGGCAGGGGCTACACAGGGCAGCTGCAGGCTGAACAGACATCTGCTTCAGCTAGCAAACACTGAGATACCAGTGGTTTTGCTTTTACCAGTTATAGCCCTATCTATTCTACTGCCTTTTTCAACTTTTACCTTTTTTTTTTAACCTTTAAAAATAAATGTGATGCTTTCAAGGAGGTAAATCACTGCTTGCTCTGTCTCTCAGGAGCTGATCTGTGCTCCCAGGCAAAACAGACTCCTCTTTGGAAGGTGCGAGGTTTCATTCCCATGGTGCCACTGCCTTTCTGTTTTACATTCCCTGGCCTGGCGGTGATAACAGTGGTGGGGACACACCACTTCGCATCTTAGGGATGCTGGCTTATATCTCACAGGGATGCTGACATGTTGATAGATGTAGCTTATTAGCAGTCTTGCAGCCCCATTGGAAGGATACGTGTGACACTTCACTGTTTCCACTAGCATCATGTCAAGAGGTCATAGCAAAGGCTGAAGGGAGTAGGATCACACCATGGGTGTAAGTACAAGCAGGTAGTTCCAGCACCAATGTGTTTAGCCAAAATATCAAAGCAGAGAGGAGGGAGGAAACATGAAGTCAGAGAGAGGTGAAGTGATTGGCTCAAGGTCAAAGAAAAGCTCTTTGCCAGAGCTAGAAACACAGCTTTCATGAGTCTATCTACAGAGCTCCACCATCCTCCAAGCAGCTTTCCCATAGGTGGCATACCTGCCTATTTTGACAGTATTTTATTTGTGTACAACTGTAACTGTGAGCTTGTCATGGCAAATTGCTGTGTGAAACTTGGTCTTATTTGGAATATTACCTCTTCACAATACGCAAGATGTCTAGCAGGAATGCCTTAAAAACATTATTCACGTTACACTTCAGGGGCAAGATAAATAATACATAAATTGAAGGAACACCCAGGCACATTAATGGGAAAGGCTATGCAACTCCAACTACCCTATGAACTTTTCCATTTTCCTCATAGAAATTGTTTCTGTCGATATTTTGATTTAAATTGGGCTGAAAGGGAAGAAGAAGGAAAGTTTAATCAGAGCGTTGTCAACAAACTGTGTCCACTTAAGAATTAGTGGACAGTGCCACTACTTGCAGTTTCATATACTATGTATCTTTCCCACAGATAAACTGTTCTGTGGGTTATCTGGGGGGAAACATAATAAATAAGAAAACCCACTATATTTAATATTTTACTTTGTTTTGGAATTTTTTTGTTGCTGGTGTATTTTTACAAGTAGTAAAAACCTTAAACTGGTAAAAAATAGCATTTACTATAGCATTACTCCTAATTATCATGCAATTTTCCTCAGTGCTGGGAGATTCATCATTAGCTGTTAGAAAAAGTTATGCTAACCGAAATAAGGAAAACTACGGAAACACCTTCTGCTGTAATTGCTACAAATCACTGCCACCCTATCAATTAAGCAGCTGAAGAGCTGTCAGCTTTGCCTTTTGGCTTCCCTATCCTTAGCCAGCGATGGAAGAAAATACGGTTCATCTTGGTTCGGTATAAGTTTGCCACGCTAAGAGAGCTTTCTTTCCCAGGGGACAGAATTAACTCTTGTGAAAACACAAGAAGGGATACAGAAAGGTAAGGAGAGGTTGGCCAGGTAACACAAAGCAAGCGAGTTCTGCTTGCATATCACCACTGCCTTCTCCCTGCCCACACTGACTGACTTGGTAACAGCATTATTTACAACAGCAGCGATGGCAGCTGCTTGGCAGTTTTGTAAAAGGGAAGTTAGGCTAGGTTTTGGTAAACAGGTGATCTTCAGCAGCATTCCTGCACTCACAGTTGTATTGCTGGGAAGGCCAGAAGCAGCCCCAGGAACCTGAAGTTTGGAGGAAGAGGATGGCAGAAACATTCATGTCTGAAAGAGTCATATACTTCATTGTACAATAATATAATGAAGGACGCCCAGGTTATTTTAATTGAAAATTAGTGTTCATGTGTGGGGTTTTTGGGGGGTTTTGTTTTGGTTTGGGTTTAAGAATAAAACAATAATTCAAGGTCAATAGTAAATACCTACAACACTACAAATGGCAGGACAGAGGAAGAAAGCTGGCCCAGAATACAAAAAGTGTTAGAACAGGATGTAAATTAAGAAGTACTTATAAATTGGTGGTGTTAAAGCCTGGGGAACAGTAAATGAGGAACACTCCAGTTGGTTATAGAAAGACTTAGATCATTTAGAAGCTAATGGCAAAGACAGTTCAAAGCTGACAAACACAGAATAATGAGGACTTTTAAATATCTTATACTCTCTGTGAATCTTAAAATACACAGTTTAAAAAGGTAAGGAACTCCAAAGATACAATCTAAGGGTTGTTTTGTTTTTTTCTGTTCTGGAAATGGAGAGCAAAATGCAGTCTTTCCTGGGAACAACTGTGTTAAGTAAACGCCCTGACACCAGGAAGAAACTTGGCCAAAACAGTAAAACTGTTTAGTAGGTAGCAAAACGTCTAAGGAGAATCATAGAATGGCCTAGGTTGGAAGGGACGCTAGATATCATCTAATCCAACCTCCTTGTCATGGGCAGAGGCACCTCTCAACTAGACTAGATTGCTCAAGGCCTCATCTAACCCAGCCTTGAAGACCTCCAGGGAGGGGGCATCCACAACCTCTCTAAGCAATCTGTTCCAGAGTCTCACCACCCTCATACTGAAGAACTTCCTAAGATCTAGTCTAAACCTACTCTCCTTCAATTTAAAACCTTTTGCTCTTGTCCTGTCACTGGACACTCTTGTAAAAAAGTCCCTCACCAGCCTTCCTGTAGGTTCCTTTCAGGTATTGGAAGGCAGCTATAAGGTCCCCCCAGAGAACAGCAAGAATAATTTAGAAGGAAATAATTTGAAATCAACAGAAATAGGCATCCTGGCTAGTTATGTATTCTTGAAAATTATAATAAATATCTGAATTCCTTTGCAGATCTGGCCTTCAAACAATAAGAAGTCAGGTTTCACTTAGAGGTCAACATACGTAGGAGTTCACTTGCTTAAATCATCCTTCACAGTGAGACTAAGGCTTCTGAATCACTTTAGTGCTTTGGAAAATATCACTTTGTGCCCAAACACAATACCATACCAACCCCATACCAATCACACCCTCCTGTTCATTCTGCCAGGCCATACTTCAAATTTAAACATATTCTAATGTTCAGAGCATAACCTTCAGCGCTTACAAGACCCTACTGATTATAAGGGAACAAAGCAGATCTACGATTACCTGTCTAGTGTTTAATTAGGCGACCTAATCTTTTGTTCATTTGCTAAAATCATGTTTCTTCCAAAATGAGACAGCTGACATGTAGCTCCCTGCAGATCCTCGCTATTAAGTGGTTCTTCCAAGAACATAAAAGACCAGAGTCTCTTTCTCCACAGAGGAACTATTCAACAAAAGTAAAAAGGTACCATTTTCACAGGATTTTTTGCATGGTGAAGTCCTTACTCTGGAGCCAACTCACACCTCTCCAAGGTGACCAGCTTACTCCTACATTGCAGACAGGTGTTCAATGACATCTCTGAACATTTTCAATACTTCATTGAAGCACTAAACTGTAAATGCCACATTTCTAGTCTCACAGCCCTTCCTGGCCTCTAAGCTGTAGAAAGCCCACCAGTTTGATACAACTGAAAGAATGGTTTGCACCATACATTAAATAACATTGATGAAAACTTTACTGAGCTCCTATAGCATAATGTACAAGTTACCTGGTCAACAAACATCATTAAGCTTTGCTTAATAATCTTGTAGCATTTGGCAAACATACTGTTCAGAAAGTGCCTTATTAAATTTAATTTTAAGTCTTTCTTTCAGATATGTAACTCTAAGGGTGAGCGTGTATTTTATTATAAGATATGAAAAAACCCCAATCAAACAGAGTAAGTGATTAAAAGACCTTAGAAGCTTAAAAAAAAAAAAAAAATGTCAAGCAGACCTACTTGAACACTCCAGCAAACCGTGCTGAAAATTGTCTGGATATGGAGTTTACAGCCATTTTAAGGGCTAGGCAGTTTCAGCATGTCATCTGTGGGTGTTTAATGACCAGGACATCTGTGTTGCCATGGGAAAACACAAACATCTGCAAATGACAAACATGAAACAAAGCTCTCAGTAAAGTAAGAGAGAATTTTTGGAGGATTTCACATTCCTTTAGATACTGCCTTGCAGGTACTGAAGGGACAAAGGAAAAAAAACTGTCTTCAAGTCATGAAGGTAACTATCTCCCATCTGCTGGTCCGCTTGTCTTGGTTATGTGGGTGAGAAAACTTGAACTGAAAGAAGGATAATTGTGTAAGCCACCCTGTATTCAGGATAAATTGATGAAGAAAAGTTGTAGTAATGGATGCAAAGAATGACTGACCAAGTCATAATATGATAGATTAAATATAAGAAAACAGTCTATAATTATTAGAAGCACAAAATGTAATTCTTACTGAGGCTTCAAAGTTCACCAAAGGAATGAAATAAATACACACAATAATGTCTTGTTCCAATTTAAAAGTGAGTCATTGGAGAAAAGATTAAAAGGTAAAGCCACACACTGAAACGGAGAGAGAATAAGTAGATTTTTTTTTATAGTTGTGTTCAAGAAGGGAGAATTATACTAAAAATACAGGAAGATTAAATAGGCCAAGTATGTAACTGCTGCTGCAACATCACAGTTAGAAACCTCATTGAATTCAACAGAAAGAGGGAAAAAAAAGAAAAAAAAAAAAAGAGAGATTATGTGTTCCAGAACTGTTGTATCATGTTCTCACTTAGTACACACTGGCCTTAACACCACTCATTTTACTCTAACCAGTCAGCTCTACTCACCATATACAAGGACAGGTACAACACAGACCATGCTAAATGCTTTGTATATCTTTTTGCCATTGAAATGAACCCACTTCCCAGAAGGTCTGACAGCGCAACGTGAAGATCTTATGCTCATAGGAGCATGCCAGAAAACCAACATCTTTTCCACAAGAAAAACTCACAAAGAAAATACTCTCTTTCTTTTTTTTTTTAAATAAAAACACCTTTATTTTTTCCCTACCAAAAGACTGAAGCTATTCTGAAACTTTTCAACATTTAGGTATTAGCCAAAACATTTTAACCAGTTCTGTTCTAACAGAAACAAAAATTGAGACAAAGATGTCAACTGATGGCCCAAACTGCCACAGCTATTAGACCCCTAACCGAGGACCCGACCTTACCATATGAAAAATACTATTTGTTAAGAAACATCCACACAAGGGACTTTCATTTGCGATATCGTGTTCAGGTAACCCGCACCTGGCAGCCTGACAATACTTCACTTTATAAGCCTCAGAAAGCTGAAGGAATGCCTTTTAAACATATCTGAACCAGTGTAAGTCTGTGTGAAATCAATGGGCAGCATTCATTTAGCAGGAGGTTGAACTCACGCCAATTCTGACTGAACTGGACGGTCAAATAAGCACAGATATTTCTAGATTAAGGTTTGGGAAAGTTAATTGAGTTTTCATATTCTTCTCTCAAATCACATCTTTAGTTCTGGGAGCCAACAGGAGACGGAGCTCGATAGTGACTAGATCACATTGGTGACACGTGACGTTACTGTCCATAGCTTTAATTTAAGGAATTATGCCATCAACGGCTAAGCAGACATAACATGCTCTGCATTTTCCCCACAGTCATTCATGTTTTCCAACCAGTACAACAGCTTTTGGCAGAAAGAAAGGAAGGTGCTATGTCCTACATCGGATTTGCAAGCTGTGGGTCTGTACCTCTGTGCATGAAACCAAGTTACATACCTCTGCTGAATCAGTGCGGAAAAGTCCTGAGCATCTGAACCGAACATTTATGCTGCAGGAGGGGAAAAGACACCACGCCCATCCCTTCTTTGGCACACTGTCCCTCTTCCCCGCCCCCCATTCTCCCCTACTTATTTTCACACAACAACATCAGTGTTATTGGCCCTGCTGTGGAGCCATCTCTGCATGAGGGCACTGAGCTTTTCAGAGTAGCAAACATTTTTCCTCTCCATTCAGTACCTTCAACCATCAACGATAAATAAGTGATCATCACTGACAAATCCCTAGCTGCTGATACATTTTCATTTTACATTACTACGTGCATGTGAGAGGGGTCAGTCCTTGCCCAGAAGGGCTGACCAACTAAATAGCAAGGAATGGGGATGAAAAAGCACATCACCCTTGGCCATGGGCCCACAGAGGTCAAACACAGAAGCCACAGCTGAACTCCTAGTCCCCAACATGCACGTCCCTCTCAACACAGAGGGGAAAAGGTGACTTCCCTCTTCAAAGAAAAATCATCCCCAACTATGATAACCTGAAATTCCTCTGCAAAGAAGCACTTTTTGAAGCTGGGCCAGGTATGGAGGACAAAAGGAAACCAGCACACACAGTAACTGTTCGCAGAACATTGCTTCAAAGTTTCTCTGAATGATCTGATTTTTATGCTATTTATCTGTGCAATAAGGAAAATACAGCTCACCTGAGTAGATTATAGTGTTGATGATGGATTAAGACTTAAAGCAAGTCTTGTCATCTTTTATTAAACATAACATTAGAACACACTGGTAAGGCATAAACTGCATCATTGCTAGGTAACATCAGATTTTTCAATTATTATTATTCCAGTCATCATCGTGCTGGAACATGTAGAGATTTAAAAGGCAAATGCCATAATTATACCCCCAGGAGGAGTGTGTGGAGGGAAGTCCTTGCTGGGTTCATAGGTACACACTCCTGGCAGGTTTGGTTTCTATATGGTAATTTTTTTTTTTTTTAAAAAGGCAGTGCAGCAATAATTCAGGCAATCAAACTCCCATTACCCTTTCCTCTTTGTAAATATTCAAAGAAATATATTCAAGTATAGGTTGTCTTATCCTGTCTCATTCATTTTAGAAAACCTAATGGCAGCACACTTCGATAGTAACCTTACTGAAACTCAAGTCCAGGGTGGTGAAGGAAGAAACTCACTTTTCCTACTAGCAGTCAAGTACCACTGGTTACAATTCAGCAGCTATATTTGAATGTAATTCAGGGCAAGAAGCTGTGGGAAATCAATGAAACTCTGTTTCACTGAATTCCTGAAATTTTGGACAAGGTTATGTTTGTGCAGAGTTAAGCCCAATGGTGCCAAAGGCACAGGTTTTATCTGAGATACATAAGCAGGTAAATAATTTCTCCTCATCTTCCACGACCAGCAATTCTGCCCAAAGCATGATCCCAGCACTTAGTTACTTCTAAAAAAGAGAAGTATACCTATTTCAGTAGATTGTAATGCTTTACGTTTCCTCCTGTCACTTAGCAATTTTAAAGTGGCATTTTATTGGTATTTATCATGATTTAATGGCACAATCATTTGCTTAATATTTTGTTACCTGAAAATAACTTTTTCTCCACTGAAGCAGGTATGTTCTGCTTAAGAACTACTGTAATACCACTTCTGTTTCAATGAAGCTTGACTACACTGAAAATTCCAATTATATTGCTTTTCTCCCTTACAGCCTTGACATATTTTACTTATAGAAAGCAGAGTAAGAGTACAAAATTTTTAAAACTATGTTTTAAGTCTCTCACTAAGCATAATTGTCTAACAGTACCATGCTTCAGTTATTTTTCAAAACCACAAATTAAGGTAAGAATTATTCCCTGTTTCATTTACTTATAACACCACAGTGCTGGCCAATGTTCTTGATGCTCACAATGTGAAATTGCTTCAGTAAGTATAAAAAAACCAAAAAGGCAAAAGGCTCATTGAGAACATCCTGTCTCATGTACTAACTTCAATTGCACCCAGCAGAGAACTAGCTGGTAGCTGCAGTGTCATTACATAAAATTTAAACAAATGTAAACGAAAGCAGAATCTAACCCAATCCTTGGTTCCATAACCTGTAAGGAGATGCCTTGGTTCAAATGTCAGGGTTTTCTTATATTGTTTAGTTGGTGCAAAAAAGTCTCGACTTACACACACCCACACCTTCATGGCTTAAAATCCATCCCCAAAATTTTCAACTGGAAATATCAGAAAGTCACTCTTTCTGGATGTCTTACACAGTGGCTCCCCATTGCTCTGTCATAGGGAGGCACGTGCTGAAGAAAGAACAATGTCATCTGGCACCAGCAGGCAAATGTCTTCTAGGAGAGGGTCCTTCTGCCTGGGGAACCATGCTCTCCGAGGAGTGGAAACATTGTACAGTGAGAAACCCAGGCCAAGCCACTGACTCACAAGAGAGTGGCTCCTATTTTATAATTTGGAAATCCAGCAGGAGAAAATGGAAGTCAAGAAGGTTGAATATTTCAGAACCCTGAAAAAAAAAAAAAAATCTGAATTTCCTGGAGCCTAAACTACACAAGTGTGTGTTTGTCAGTACTTTTTCATCTCCCCCCCTCCCTCCCCCTTCAAGGCTGCACCAATTTTGCGTATTTAGCAAGTTACAGGAAGCCCTACATACCACATCCCACACTGATGACCTGACCCAAAGCCCCTCAAGGAAAGTAAGGCTTCCACTGACGTCAGCATCTTTGGATGGGGTTGAAAGGAAGTGGGTTTCTTCCAAAGAAACAGGCGGATAAACCTGGCACACTTATAGCATGAAATCCAGCAGGACAGCCAAGAACAGGATAGCTGTTCCAGGGTAGAGGCACAAGGATGAAGGTAGTCACAGTATGGCGTGTCTAGTCTTTTGTCCACAGCTGGCCGTGCCACCAGCTGCAGAAACAGTACCAGTGGTGGGTACTGCTGCTGGAGCAAGCCCCTGCCAGATGCCTGCTCACCCACCCATTTCCTTCCCTCCTGGGCAGAGCAGGGTGGCTGGGTTGGGCCCTCAGACTTTCCAAGGGATAGAGCCACATACCAGACTGAACTGGAAGTACAACTCTGAGCTGTCTGTGGATGGGTTCTGCTCCTGCAAGTCAAACAAGTTGTTCTGGCCATACCTACTACTGCACTTGCTTTTCCCTACTGCTAGTAGATAGTTTCAGTCAATACAACACTTCTTTTTCCTTTAATCCATCACTCAGTTGACCTCTGAACAACCCCAAATTGAAAAGGTATTGGAACCATTTAATGTTTCAAGCAACGCAAACCACCTAGAGCAACTTCTACCGAAGAACAAAGAGGAAAGAGAAGGTTTAAAATCATTTCAGCACTCAGCACCAGGGAATATTATAAGGTCCTGACAGTACAAATCCTGCTTCCAAGTTGTAAACATTAGATATTTGACATGTTCATGAGAACCCTAAAAATAAATTAACTTGAATTTCAAAAGCTTTTATATCTCTGAAGGCCAGCTCACCACCACCAGTGTAGTTTGTTATCTCAGCAGTTAAACAGCGGGAGCCACACAGCCTGGAACAGTCACATAAGCGTCTGTAGCTGTTCTGCTACAACAGGAGGGGAATCGGGGATAATTACAGGCTGAATGAGTTGCATAATACAGCATGCATCCTCAGCAGTACATTGTGTCCTGATTACCAGAGAAGCAGCTAAAGCTGCACTGATATTATAGTTTTAAATTCAGCAGTCTTTATTCTAAGAGACTGAATGAGACAGGCAGGAACAACCAATTCCAGAGATGAACAAAAATTGGTCAGGGGCTCAGAAAGAATTGTATTGTCTTCTGGCTGGCAGTCTGACAGTTGCTGATTTCTGTGTAGCACTGTCTAATAAATAGGTGGAAAGGCCTTTGAACAGGCTGGATTCCCATCCTAAGCTCTTCATTAGAAGGTTTAAATTTCAGGACACCACTCTCCTCCAGTTATCACAATGGATCAGGAAACTTATTTCCAGTGACTGCTTCCCAAGAGATAAATAATGCCAGGTCCTGGCAAAAAGAGAAAGGATGAAGAGAGAGAAACAGCTGCTCAGTCTGATGCTCAGAAGCTGCAAAAGGGTGGATTTTAAAATGAACACAACTTGCCATGTGCTAAAATGTCCAAATAGGCTTTGGGTTCAGTTCCAGATCTTCAAAAGGAGTATTTGCAATCATGGGTCTTGGAACTTAAGCCTACTGCCTAAATGATTTCTTTATTCTCATCTTCTAGAGAGGCTAGGGCCTTGCTGAACATGCCATGCTTCATCTCTGCTGGCACTATCCCTGCCATCAATCTGGACATTTTGTTACAGATATTTTCATTTTGTTTTTACGTAATTTCTCACTATACTACATTGCAAAAGGATTAAACTAATTTACCCTCTTCTTATGGCAACAAACAATCTTTAGTGAAATCATGGCTTCCTTCAAAGACACTATTTCTTTTCATATTCTGCTATATGTAAAATGCCCAGAGAGCCTCTTCCAGAATCATTATTTATCACTTCTGATGCAAAGATCAAAGGCATAGAGGACTGCCAAGATTGAATTTTCCTCAGAAGTAGACATCAAGATGTCCCATCGATGGTTCTGGCACAGACACGAAGTATATATGTATATTCATATTTAGGTATATGTGTGTATATATATATATATATTGGTGTTCACCATACATTTCTGCTCTTTATAGTCATTCTTCTGAATGAAAGAGAAAAAAAAAAAACACAATTTAAAGTCAAATTCACTGGAGGAAGGTACCAGTGTACCTGTACAGTGTTTACATGTCTCTTAGCAACCATAGGTGCCTAAGTGCTGCTGAAACACTGCACAAGCCTACATCTGGCCAAATACTTTCACCGGACAAAGGGACCAAGGGGTCGCAATCACAAACACGAGTCAATGAATCTGGTTACATAAAGGAAAGCCCCTTGATACTTTCATCCATCATGTCCCTAAGCACTGAAGTCCTCATTTGGGTCCAGCTGTGTCAGCATAAGAAGGTACAATATCAAGCTGATCCACTCTAAACCCACGTCTCTGCTAACACGGGTTATTATGACCTCTTTCACAACCACAGCTGGAACAAAAGACCTCTTTGAGACCACATCTGAAGGGTTACCTCTAGAAGCAAGATTTCTTGCATCATGAAGAAAAGGTGAGCTTCATCTCAGAAAGCTTTAATTCAGCTCCCTCGGAACTGTTAAGAACGTCTGCTTGGAGAGTGATAGGCAGACAACTCCACCTCCTTTCATTAAGGCAAACTGAAAACAACGAAGAAGGATTAAATATTCTTAACATAAATAAAAATAGTATTGGATCATTCACACTGGTATGATTGTAAGCTCATACTTAATGTTCAAAATGTAAAGTGTTCCTAGAAGCTGAGCTTTATCATGCAGTATAAATACAAACAAAGCCTTATGACAATATGTTAACACGTATATGACAATAAACCAAATACATATAATAGTAAATGGCTTGGCTTTTACTAATATTTTAAGGAGTTGTCATTTTTTGTGTTGTGGTGATGTTGTGTGTTTGGGTCTTTTTGTGGGTGGGTTTGTTTGTTTGTTTTGGGGTTTTGTTTGTTTTTTTAAATCAAATTAACTAACATTCATTTCAAAATAAGTGACCTGACTGTACATATTCTGTATGGTATTCAAGTTGATATATACAGCACAGAAGTTTAATTTTCATTCTGAATTAAGAATTAATGACTACTTAGAGTGTTAGTCATGTCTTGAAATGCTATTTTTCTCAAAGGCAGGCAGTGGAAGAATTAGTCAAGTAGTGGAATTAGATGCAGCTTCATGAAAAGCATGAAGAGTTCAGCACATTAAAGCATATTATTTTACTGAGCATGTTATATGCAGCGAATGAACCTTTTGTATGTCTGCAAACCATTTAAAATTAATTTATTTTTCATTCAGTCTTACATATTGTATTAGAACTTCAACTATCCAAGTATCCTTCATTTCTCCAGTCATTAAAATTAATATATTAGCATACTCTGAAGTAGGGCTGAACCTATAGTTTAAACAGCTTCCAACATAGCACAGCAGAAATGTTCTTAAGGGATGCAGAACCCTGTGGTCATCATCTCTTCAATTTACTACCAAATGTTATACCATTTTCCCCCTGCTCCTCTCTATGGGAGGGTAATAAGTAACAAGGAGGCAGTAAAGAATTTTTAAAGCAGCCTGTTTCAGCAACAAAGAGAATGCTTATTGCTCAGTTTGTGGTAGCCTGAGGTTTGAAGAGCATTTCTGCTGTACAGCACTCCTTCACAGGTGTGTTTTGTGGGCTGGCAGTTGGAGAGCGTGAAAAGAAACTTCTAGCTACAAGAGAAATCTCCACCTGGGAACTTGCCCACAAGGCAACCCATCTTCCTTCGGTAAGGGTCCATTACAGGTAAGTATAAAATAAGCTGAGATCCCAAGAACCACAACATTATTCCTGACACATTCTCCACTGAGGATTATTAAGCACTGACAGTACGGCTGTCACGCAGGGTTAAACGCATCCCATGGAGAGGAATTACACAGGCCCATATGCCACATTGCTAGAGCCAAGCAAATATTTTTCAGGCAAATATTTTACTCACAAAAAGGACTTATTTCTCAACTGAAATAATTTGCAAATGCAGATCAAATTCACTGAATTGCCTCAGAGGTTTAATAAAAGAAGGGAAAACAAGCTTCTAAGAAAAAAATCTGCATATTTTAATCTGGTAGTTTGAAAAGAGTCTCCACTTTCTGTTTTGTTTCAAAATTATTTCTTTTGCATTTGGCATAGGAAGTTATTCCAACAGATGATCTCTCTAAGCAGAACTCTTCCCTCCCTGCGTTTTGGGCCAAAGTTTAATTTCACACAAAATTAATTTCAGAGGTTTGTGGGGAAAGGAGTCATCTACACTAAAAAAGGCAATTGCTCTGTTATACAGTTGTAATACACCAATGTTTCAGGACCTGATCCTAACTTAGGTAAGTGTAAAAGAAGATTTGCTCAAGTGAAAACTGCAAGGCTAGGCCAATTTTTTATAAACTGTGAAACCAAGGTGCTAAACCATTAACTGTGTGTCTTGAGCAGATGAGAACACGACGAGCAGAGCAGAAAGTGCAAGAACATCTACTGAGGTCCTACAAGGAACAAGATCACCACTTTCCAAAAGCTCAAAAAGTTCCCAAGCCAGAAAGACGATTCCCATATTAAAAACTAGGAATCTTCTTCCCCATATTGAGGCTTAAATTCGCTAAGGCTAGTGATTGGATTTGGGCTAATTTAATCTAAGACAATGAGAATATAGAAACTGTGCACAGAAAACAAGGACAGCAAGAGAATCATAATAATTGAGTTCAAAACCCTCCAGGAGATGAACAGATGATGCCAGTCATCAGTGGAACAGAGGAAATAAGGACATGAAATTTGAGGGGAACAAGCACTTTTACAGCTCCAGATAAATAAAAACCCTAACTCTCCTACAGTGCATTAATGTTTATTAAGCAACAGAAATACAAAGAAAAATGAGACAGCGACATTATAGCCACCCACAACCTTCCTCAGGTTGTGCTTGTAGGGATAAAAGATGAAGTGGTTTAATACCTTCTAATAAGACTGAGTCATACCACCTCTTCTCATCTGTGGCCTTCATATCAGCACAATGGGAACGTCCTCACTTGAGCAGACTCAAGGATACCTGCACTGTCACAACTTTCCATTGTGTGAGCAGAATATTTGAGAGAGAAATCAAAATATTTCAGCATCAGACAGGCAACGTATCTGGGAAGACACCTACTGAGCATCCTAAATTGCTGCATTTATCAACTGGATTATGTGATGCAGGAGCCTGGTAGAAGACAGGACCAAGTCTGCCAAAAGAGAGGAGCCCTTCCTACCCTACAAACCCATCACAGGGCTTACTGGGAGGCTGAAATGGTCATGTTGCTGAAGTGCTATACCACCCCCCCACCCCACCCCCCCCCAACACTTCTGCTGCCAGTGTGGTCATCAGCTGGGACTGGGGCCCTGGTCGCATACACAGTCTGCAAATACAGACTCAGACATGAGTGGAGACATTGCCTCAAGCAGGCTGTTACAAAAGGGGCATTTATGATAGTCACTTCTGTTAGAAACTGTATCCCCTAAACCCACTAATACCTACTTCACCATACCATTTCATCGAGGCCAATCTTGGAGCTTGAAGTCAGCAGGAAAGATGCCTGCCGACCTCACTTTAATTAGTACTCCGAAAGTCCAGAAACACCAAATAAGTCACTACTTCAACTCCATCCTGCTATGCATGGGAATATAAGTGTTGTCCTTCTCTGATACACCATCCTTCTTCAAGATCCCATGCTTATTCAGTGAAAAGGATGGAAATAGTCTGCAGAAAGAGCAACTACTCAGTGCTTTCCTTACATATCCTCACTTGGAAAAATCTCTCAGCCTTTTCCCTTCCTCCTCTGTTGAGGTTGAGCTCTGACAATAGCATTGCTTGTTTCCTTGTACGCTTTACTAGAATACGGGACATCACACAGCATTTGCATGATTCATGAGGAATACAACACACATCTTCACTTTTATGAGCAGCAGTATATCGTTCTCATTTTACAGATGCAAAACTGAGATGCAAGGGGATTAAAAGGGAAAAAAAAATCCCTTTGTTCCTTCACATTTTTAGGATAATTACTTTCCCCACATATCAGATTGTGACAGGGCCTTGAAAACTGAGCCTTTTAGTATCTAGTGGCAGAAGACTCAGTATATTAACAGCCTTTAACCTCAGCAGCCCAAGTCTTGCTGAAACCTCCCACACATCAGTGAGGCTGCCTCAGCAGCAGAGAGGTGAGGCACAAGTGACCAGCCTCCATGGGGTTCAGGTGCACACAGGAGGTCCGGGCACATTCTCAGTTTGGATGCTAGGCAGACTGGGAAAACATCTCCAGAAGGTACCCCCATGGTCTTCATTCAGCACAAGGGATGTGTATGAGAGAGATCTGGTGTTCCCAAAGTGGGCAGCCCTTCCTCTCATGGGGGACACAGGTCAAGCCATGGTGTCTTTGCATTCTGTCACATGAATTATTCATGCAAGTCTGTCAGCTAGATGTTATCCAACAGATCAAGTCCAGTCTTCCCTTACTGGTGATAGCACCTGAACAAATGGCACTAAGATCTTTGCTGTTTGAGATCTTGAGTGTATCTTCTAATTTCAGCCTAAATGATTAAAAACTGGTATGATGAAAAAGAGTAAAAGCTGTAAGCAACTGCAGACAGCCTCTCCCCTAACGGAAAGCCAGTAAATACTGAAAAATGTATGTTCTAGTTTGGGGCATAAAATATAGTACAAGGCTTGCGATTTAAAAGGCACCATGTTCGCCTCTAAGAAGGCATCTCATTCAAATCCTCACTCCTCAGACCTACTCACTGATAAGTGGCATTAGCAAATACTCTGAAAACGTATCCAGAAAGAGAGCTAGAAGCAGCCATATAAGCAAGCAGGAGATTTATTGCCAGATTTTCGTGTGAACAGTACTTGCCTTTCTCATTCATGACAGAGAAGATAATCTACTGAGAATGGTAGAAGGAAACAAAAATACAAAGTACGGAATGACACTTTGCAGTATGTTTGCTTTTCCTTCCTCTCCTTGTTCTTTGCTTTCACACAAAAAACGGTGACATGCACATGTAGAAGACCAGTTTATCTCCAGCCCCACAAACCCTGGCACATATCAGAACTCCTTTGCTTTCTGCACAGTGAGGGCCAGTTTCTAGCAGCTGAAGTGTCTTAATCAAATGAACATAAATACAAGCTTTTTTGGCAGATGAAGAAACATCTTAGCTATAGCAGCAGCTATCTGATGAAACTCCTCTAAAAGCATCAATGTTCATCAGTGTAAAGTTAAAAAAAAAAAAAAAAAAAGGAGGGGAAGGAGCAAACAAGACCAAATATTTCTAAATTTTTCAGTGTATCCACATTCAATTCAGCTGGTTTCAGAAACCTGGTTATCAGTAGATTAACATAAGCTGCAGGTGATAAAGTAAGCCTCAAAAAATATATCCAGAAAGGGTATAGTCCCCTCTAGATTCACTTAAACTGGAATGTAATGCAGTCCTTACTGGGACAGATGGCCAGATGATGTCAATTTTTGATTACTTTCTTTCCTGGAATAGGATCTTACCAATATATGCAAGTATGTTGTCCCACCACTCGGCCACCCTCTCAATTTTACAACAGGTTTTACAGTATCAATGCTTTGAAATTCCTGTTGGAAGCATGTTAGTCTGTGAAATCATTGGCCTTCTGTCTACTTTTATAGCCCATATCCGGGGGGTTGCTCTACCACCCAACGACCCCTCACCAGCCAGGGAGAAGAATTGGGAAAAGGAGAGAAGATCCATGGGTTCAAGTGAAAACAGATTTAATGAAACACCACAAATACCAACAGAGGTATGCAAAGTTATACTCAGCCAAATGAATATGCAGCCATCACAACTGACTTAAGCACAGCCCCCAGGAGCAGAGAGAAGCCAAAGGAGGAGCAGGAGGAACCCCAGCAGGACACCAGCCAAAACCCCAGCAGGAATCCCACAGGAGCACTCTCTCCTCAGCAAACCTTCCCCCTTTATAATGGCCATGACATGATGGGATGGGCTACCCCTGTAGCTAACTCAGGTCAGCTGCCCTGGCTGACTCAAAACTGCTAACAGCCCACCTAGCACAGGTGGCCTGGGATTCTATCCCAGCCAAACCAGGACACCTTCGTATTTGAAGAAATTAAAGTTTAGTTATTAAGATTGGAAAAAAAACCATGAGAACATGACCTCTAAGGTACTGAAACAGAGTCCAACTTCACTGAGGGGTTTTAATTTACATAGCCTTCAAGCCAGTCCCCTGTTTTGTATTTTTCTGCCTAGTTTTGATTCCCAGTACACAGCCTTCATTTTTTCCATCAGGGCACTGCCAAATAAAATGCATCCCCAAACTGAAATTTTGATGGAACAACTCAATTAAAAAAACCAAGATCAATTTTAATAATACCTCATATGCTTTAACTACAATGGAAACAATTGTGGCAAAACAGTCTTCAGCTATGGCTGAGATTCAAACACTGAACTGTGGCAAGGCTAATGCGAAACAGATGATAGGAAATAGTAATATGTAAATAGCAATAACATGAACAGTGATTTACATTGTCTGCATTGAGAGAAAGGTAAGCAACAAGAAAAGTCCATTGCATTTTTAGAATTTCCCGAGCTTTGTTAACTTAATACTTTTTTATGAAAGAAAGGATATTTGTCATCTGTGATACAAGAACTTTAATCAACTAATGTCCCATTATAAACCACATGTTTTTGAATACGGTCTTTTTAATAATTTTTAAGTGATCAATATGTACAGATTAACACAACAATCCTTTATCATCAAGCATATTCATACTTATGTCTATACTACAGGACTTCAGGTTTATAAACCTTAATTACTCTATATTGCTTGATCATGTAATCCTGTAAAACTACAAACATGCAGGAAAGTTGTCATTAATTTGGAAAGTAATCTGGAATCCAATTCTTTCAGACAATTTATTCTCCAAAAATGAGTCCCACAGCTTCAAATATCTAAGAACTTCAGTGTTGTTTCATTCCCTGATTGAGCTCATTTGAAGTCTTTCTTCTAAACCAAGGTCTATGGGCATCGACTGCTCAGAAATTAGTTTAAATTAGGTCAGAAATAGACCTATTGCCTATAAAAATCTTATCTCCTACAGATCAGTGGTTAGCTCATGGTTACTGGAAAATATTTCTCCCTCCCACTTTAGTCTTGCTTTGTTTGCATTTTATTTTCCTCCTACTTTAGAAAAATAAATGCACCATGGAAAAGTAGAAACAAGAGACATGTAAACTTCCCCACCCCCAGAATTTTGCAGCACTGCAGACTTCAGATACCATGACCCAATTCCTTTGGGCCTTAGATCCAAGAGTAAGACAATTCCTTCAACACAGGTCAAAAAAAAAAATCTGTAAACCCAACATTGTTGGAAAGGATTATAGCAATGGACTGTTAACAGTTATTCAAACTCCAAATATTAAATATTAAGGGCCAGATTTGTGATTTCTTCTGAATTTAAAGTAGATGAGAATCTGGCCCAGAACAAACAAATCATTTGGTAATTTTCTTTCAAATAAGACTCACAATATCTCACAGGATAAATCTCTTTAAATCTAATTCATCTTACTCTCACTAAAAAGCTATTTTCAGTCATCTTACTCAATGCATTTCCTGTTCCATGTGGGTCTCAGCAGCCACTGAAAAACATTATACCTTTCTCTTTCTTTGGATTCAGGAAGCTGAAAACGCCCTTGGCTCAGAGCATCCAGCCTTAGATTACCTGTTACCAGCATGTGGCTTGGACTCAGGTTTCATCTAGCTGCCCAGAGCAGTGATCGTAGAATTGTATCATAGAATTGTATCATAGAATAGTTTGGGTTGGAAAGGACCTCCAAGATCATTTAGTTCCAAGCCCCCTGCCATAGGCAAGGACACCTTCCACGAGGGGATACATGCATTACTCTATCGTCTTACCAGTCTTGTATTGGTGATTATTTTTTCAGATAGACAATACCCGGAAATACACTGGATTTTCCTGATAGTACATTAAAACAAATGTGCCTGTAAAAGTAGCACTGAAGTTTCCATTCCAAGCTGATAGCTATCAGATAATCTAGGCCAGAGTTTATATCTGGGGTAGACCAGACGAGTGTTATTTAAATCTAAAAATATGTGACAATTTTTATCAGTTGAGAATCAGACCAGCTGTTTCTAATAGGGTTTCATTTGAAGCAATTAGAAAATGTAAAGTTGGAAACCCTATCATCTCGTTAGTTTTCCAAGGCCTATTATCTAGTCTGTGTATTGCTTCTAGAGGAGTGGGGATCTTCTCCAATTACTCATTCTTAATTTATGTGCCAGACTCTCCAAGCTTCTCCCTCCACAACATATTTGTGTCCCATGACACAAAGAGAAGCTGCTGCATCACCTAGTGGCTAAAGCAAAGCCTTCAGAGGAGCAAGGACACTTGTAAGAATGGGCTGCTTCTCCCAGCACTTCAGTCTCCCACATTTACCATACACAGAATTAACTGTACGCAATATGCAGAAATTTCATTATGCATATTTTATTTAGAGAACTAGTGCTTGAATATGTAAATATATAACAATAACACCTCAATGGGTCTACTTTCTCTTCCCAGGTGGAAAGCAGAGGAGCCACCATGCAGAAGCACAGAAGGGCAGGTCATTCACAGAACTAGAATTAAAGGCCTTACCTCCTGACCCCTGGGCATGGCTTAAGCCAATGGAACAGAAGAGAAATGTTTTTTCTCTCAAGCCAAACCCAAGTACTACTAAAGACTTCACCGCATATTAACCTCCTTCGAATCTGCAGTCTATATCAACTTGAGTAGGAGTCACTACAGAAGTCAGATGCAGCATTATTTTGAACGCAGTTAAAAGACAGACTTTTTTTTTTCCCCTAACATAGTCGATCTGACTAGATCATTACAGTGCAGATAGACAAAGAACTTGCCATACCACAATTCTGTGTACAACTATTAAATATTATTATTAGATCTGATTGGGAGGGTTTTTTCCTCAAAGCAACTTACAATGGGGGGAAAAAGGAAACAAAAGCAGATTTTGCCAGACTGAAGTTTGCCACAGAAGTACTTTCTGGTTTCTTCTCCATGTTTATTGTTTTGTGCCAGCCACAGTTTTGCAGCATGGTGTATTTCATGCTACACTCTGTCTAACCCCCGCAGTTGAATAGAGGCAAGAGACACCTGCACTACAATTTCCATAACATGTTCCCAAGGTGTATAACACTATACTGGTTCTAAATAAAAGGTTAAATATTTCTACACTATATTGCTCTGCAGAACTCCCTGTTCATAAATATTTTCAATATTTATTCCAGTCCAGGACAGAAACTTGTCAGAATATCAGAATTTTCTATGGGTAATGATTTCCAGTGTTAGCATAGCTGAAATAACATTTATCTTTTATACCACAGGTTTTCTCCAAAAATGTTTTACATTTCAGTACTTTCAGGATGACAGGACAAGTATTAGACATTTGCAGACAACTATGCTCTTTCAATATCTTAACAGGATACCAGAGCATTGTTACCAAAAACAAAGTGAGAAACACTCCTCCTATGTAAAAAGTTACAAGCTATCCAGTAAAGGTGGTTGGGTTGGTTTCTTGTTGCTATTTTTCTCCCTCAAACCAATAGGGAAAAGAAAAACTCTAGGAACTGCATGTCTTAGAGCAAAATTAAAATTCTTCCTTTGACAGGCCACAGCATAAAAATCTTTCAATTAACAAAAACGCTGCCAAGAAAAGTTTTATATATACGTACGCAGGTTGTTAATACTTGTGGTATTTTCAAACCTGACACCTGGAGCTCCATGACACACGTCAGGCTTTCACAGCCTCCTAGGAAAGCTGCCTGCAGCTGCCTGCAGTGAGGTCTTTGTCAGATGCTTCCTCTGATTCATGTTCTCTACAACATGTGCTTATATCACTGTTATGCTGGTTAATAACCTGACCCTGAAAACTGAAAATATACCACAAATCACCATCATGGAAGAGTTTACGTCTCAACTTCCCGACTGGATTCAAAGTTCAAATGATAAACTCATCAGTGGGTGTACTGCTTTCTGGCTAATGGAAAATCTGTTACTAGCAGAGAACTATTAATCTTCCAAAAAGAACTGCAATGCCTTACTTCAGATGATAGCTTTGTGGTGGGGAAAGCAAGAAAAATTGTATGGCAATCATTGCTGACCCTTGCCATTAAAATGCCATTTACCAACTCTTCAAACCAGGGATTCAAATCCAGTGGGCAGCTCGCCAACAAGATCAAAGTCAGTAGGAGCTTTGCCCAAGTAAGTATTAATACAAGTGCCCAAATAAGGCACTTATCCAGAATGCAAATATTTCTTCCTTATTCAGCATGTGGAATTCCCATTGATGGAAATGAAAGTACCATGTGTACAGAAGATGCAAAAGATATCTACAGCATGGATCAAGGGAAAGAATTTTGCCTGCAGTCTTACAAAATCTTAATCATTCATACAGCTCAAGAACCCCAGGCTGTGGCAAAAAAAACCAAAATAAAATAAAATAAAAAGCTGCGCATACTCTGTGAGAATTACACCATCCACCATTTCAAAACTTTCTGGAGTGGAACAGGGTTTGGTTTTATGTTTTGTTTGGTTTGGTTTTTTCCAATTGTAAACTAAAGAAGTGAAGAAGCTCAATGGGTTTTGCATGGAAACAGAGACTGAGGTTTATCAAATAAAACTAGACTAATTCTTACACTGGAATAAAAATATCAGGATATCTTTAAATGACCATAACTTAGTCTTGTATCTCAGAGATGCAGCATTTCTTATGCTAACATACAGGCAAACTGACTTTAACACCACATTTATAACCTCATAGAACAAGCATACGGTACCTGCCTCTGTGTCAACAGTCCTAGAGGACAGAAGTATGTTATTTTAGTTCATCATTCTGATATAGAGATCAGAGAACTTACTCCCCCATGGCCAAGTTTCAGAATTAGACTTTATTTACAAGTAATTCAAGGTTTGAATTGACTGAAACACACATCATTCATAGACAATGATTTTGCTTGCAAAGTTAACAGAGCTGGACAAATGACAAACTGACTCAAACACATCTGTAACTAAATGGCTGAGATATGAATCATTATCATTCATAGAGGTCAGACTACCCAGGCTTCAGCAACGTTCTTCTGACCGTTAATATTCTTGAAAGTGTTTGCAAATGCCCCAAGTTGCATGTTGTTTACTAGTTGTCATTCACCATTTGCTATTCCCTGTCAAAATGTTTCAGTCATTAAACCAGAGAGCAGAAAATATACCACATGCCCAATCACACACTGTGAATAATAAAAGTAGACAATTTGTGAATGGTTTGTGAACAAACCCAGAACCAGAATAGAATTCATGCAAACCATTTAGCAGACATCTGAATAACAGATCTCTTTCCAGAGAACAGCAATGATTTGCAGGTTGCTTCTCAATTAAAAAGAAAACAGTTAAATCCATCAAGCTTTGTGTTTTGAAAAGTGCTATTAGTGCAGTCCTAATATTTCATCTCTACTTCTGCTTTCAAAGCGGCTATCAGGAGACTACTTCAATTTACTTTTTCTCTTCTGACAAAAATAACATTTGTTAGGACTTCAAGCTGAAAATACTTAGCAGGAACGTATGTCAAAATACATTACAAGGGAATATTGATTATCTCAGAACTGAGAAACCCAAGTCCAGGAAATGCAAAGAAAAAAGTTAAACATTACAAGAAATCCAAGCCTGTAAAGATAAGGAGGAGTTCAGTGGGTTCAGCTTTTATTCTGCCCACCACACTTTTTTAATAACATTCTGAGAAGCAACTGAAAAACTAAGCATTTGATATTCAAAATGCAAAGTGGCTTGCTAGCTTGTTCTCTTTCAGAGAGGCTGTACATGGACCTACTGAACCAGCACCGAACCATTTTGTAGCAAAGACACACACAACCGTCCAGTTCCGATTTCTCTTACGTAGTCACACAAAAAAGCTCAAAATTTACTTTTGTAACCATTCATATCGCTAAGTCTGAGTATTTGTAGAAAGCAAGCCCAAAAGTGAAATAAATGTCTCTGAAGCACTTCTAAGTGCGATTGCTTTTAGTGTTATCAGCCACACACAGCTCACACACAAATGGAGATTACCACAACACCCAGAGTGTGCTCATTACTCAGTCTTCCCATTTGTTTAAAGATTTATGTTCTCATGGCATCTCTTTGGACTAACATCAGTGTATCCTATGGTGAAACACAACATTAGACCTTTATAGTGTGCATGCTACAACATAAATCTACATTGCCCGCATCTGTTCTCAGTACAGAACACCCCTTCCCCAAAGCAGGGGTTTTACAGCTGATCAGATTACGCTTTACATGTTCTGCTCATGGTGCTCATTCTAGATGGAATTTGTTTCTACACAGAAGATGAGCACAAGGCCTATGTGCTATTTAAGCTGCAATTAAGCCCTCAGAAATAGGTCTTAAGTGATGCATCGGCTGCTGTCAGCTCTCTAAATTTCACCCTATGTAATTTCTTCTGTCACCCACTCACATTATGTTATTGTCTATGGCTTCAGAAAATTACTACTAGTGCATTCATAACTTCCATTCAACAAAGAGGCTCAATGATTGTTTTCTTTAACGCCCTCCGAGCTTCCCATATTGGCTGTTGTGCTTTTACAAGTACATTTCCCCAGTATGAAATTTCTCTTCCATCTTCTATAGGAAGGAGTATAATTTAGAGTTCACCCTGGAACATCTCATCAGGGAAAAAGAATTGGATATGCACCATTTCCATTCTTAACATTATACTGACCTCTAGAGTAAGAAGTGCTGCACACCTGATAAATCAGCTCGGTAACTAAGAGAGAAGCACAAAGACGAGGTCTACCAGGAGCTGCCTGCTCTCAGGAAAGGTTCCCAGAGCAAGGCACTGGGGCAGCACAGAGCCCTCAAGGCTGAGACAGATCTGGGTCAGCTGATAACTTGCAATAAGGATCTGGGCATGCCATAGCCTTCATGAGTTGTCCTAACAGTCTCACAATCACCCCATGAAGCTTCTTACACGTTGATTCACATCCCAAGGACTAGAAAACCTAAGGCTCATGTAGATTGGCAACACTTCACACAGGATCAGATATGTTCTCTCATTTCCACTTTTCAAAATAATAGTATTTTAAGATCTGAACACATTCTGATCTATATATCCCCTGCTGAAAGCATTCACGTAGTAATATACAGTATGTTCATCGTTTTCTTTAATGATATCAATTTCCTTTGTTTTCTCTTTTCCTTTATCTGAACACTTCACTAAAATATTGATTAAAATACTTCCTAAGTACAAGTGCAATTTTTTTCAGGAAAACTTTTCAAGGTTTCGCATTCCAAAAAGACTCAGCTTGAAAGCAGACTTTACTAGTCATCACCAAGATTTCTCCAGAAACTGCCTATGGCCTCTTAGAGCTGAATTATGAAAATACAGCATCACTCTCAGAATAAGAGCAGAAAACAACTGCTTTACACCATGTTGACCAAACTGTCTCTTAGGTATAGTCAAGAAATAAAAACACTTAACACATCACTAGGGGTAAGAGAATCCATTAAGAGACGCATTGCTCCTGTTCAGGCCCCGGGCAGCAAACAAGACCAC
The DNA here is from genome assembly GCF_034619465.1 of Leptosomus discolor. Lineage (NCBI taxonomy): Eukaryota > Metazoa > Chordata > Aves > Leptosomiformes > Leptosomidae > Leptosomus > Leptosomus discolor. The sequence goes on along the minus strand of NC_141397.1, from coordinate 58,020,910 downwards.
TATGGACAACCCCTGCCAGTTTCAAGAATTACCCACAGAATTCGCTACCCAAGTTATGCTGTCAGCCAAGTGCTTAAAAATTACATTTTATGCCCCGAGTACAAAGTTCTCTCAACCTTTGAAGCTGTCTTGCAATCAGAGACATTTGGGGGTGATAGGGGTTTTTTCACAGTAATTAGCTTTAACAACATACAGTAGCTGCTCGTATCCCATACCAATGTTTTTTCCTTTTTTTTTTTTCAGTATAATTCAGCTATTTCTGTTCACTCTTCCCCTCATGTGAAGTCAGGCCAATCTGTAACAAACAGGTACGGTGACAGATAAGACCTGTGAACCTCTCCTGACTGGAAGGCAGTAAGTCACTTTCTTTGATCTTCTGTATTACTTCAGCACAGCTCACAGTAAATTTAAGAATTGCATTTGTAAAAATTTTTCTGCTAAAAAAAGGTCCTCTAAGACTTACATTGATACTTTAAAAGCCCTTTCAAGACGTATGTTGCATTACAAAAAGCTTTTCTATGATTTTTAAAAATAGCAACTTCCAATAAGATGTTAAATGAAAAGAAAGCCTCATGTTTAAGATTTCAAAAGGTAGACAACTTGTGCAGATTTTCTGCATAAATTCCCTTCCTGATCAAAAGCAGCATGTACTTTTTCAGAAAACCATGAAAAGCTCAATTGTCAATAAATACAGGTCAGCATTAAGGTTTTTTGAGCAGTCACAAGCTGAGCACAAACAGCAAGTGAAATGGCAGAGGCCATCACCAACTTGCTATTAAAACATAGGGTGGGGAGTTAGAGCAACAAAGGATACAACAGGTTTCTGCAGAAATGAGCTATTTTTTCCAGAGTAGATTATACACCAACTACATGGATGGAAGTACACGGCAGCCAGCAAGCAAATGTCAGGAAGGGGCTCACCTAGCTCATGCTGAGACCATTCTGCACTGGGGGACTAGACAAACCCAGCACCCACGAAGCACAAAGTGCAGTCTCATGACAGAGGCAAATGCACAGATACTTACCCCCTCTGCAGCACTGCTGGCAGCTCAACTGTCCTCAGAGGCAGAAGAGGAGGTCAGCAAGAGGAATCTGATCCCACAAGGACAATTCCCCTGACTAACACATCCTCCTCAGCATCCACCACATGCCCACAAAGACCCTGTTCAGAGCTGTAAATCATCATCCCCTTGCAGATCTCATTGGGCAGCTAAAGATAACACTGCCCTTGTGCTACGGGGGGGGAAACGGAGCTGAGAGAGAATTCAAAACTCTCTCTAACCCACTCAGTAGGGCTGCAGGTGGTTTGAGTTAATCCTAAAGATTTTGCAGGGGAAGTCAATGGGTCTTCAGCCCCGCACTGCAGCTGTGAGGCACCTCTAGCTGATGGGCCTTAAACTGCATCTTCTCTTCTTAGGGGGGCCAGGTGTCTGAAGCAGTACATACAGCTCTTTGAACTCACTTTTGGTCTCCCTCTACAGCACTGTGTGCGCCTCCTAGCAGTCCCAAGGTGTCTCCATGCCTGGGTGCCGAGATTTCCCACCCCTAAGCCTTAGCACACATTCAGGCTGATGAATGGCCACGGTACAGGACAACTAGCTGAATATGAAAGGTGTACTTGGAACACAGAGTCACTCACAGCATGCAGATTCAAAGAGGACTTAAACAGTGACATGGTATGTTGTCTGTAAAGCTAAACAAGGCAGAAGGCAACAGAGATGGAAAGGGTCTGATTCAGACACCTAGAAGGCTGGAGGTGTGTCATTGTACATTGTTAAAAACACACACGCACACACAAGGGTGTGATGCAAATCACCCAGCAGAGAAAGTCTGCAGTTGGGTCAGTGTGGAAAGGTGAGTTGCACAGTCTGTGAGCATTCCTATGATCAGGTATCAGTGATGGAGTGGCTGAACCTGAGCAAGAAGGAAGCCACCAAACCCTGCATTTTATTTATGTGTTTTACATGTTACCTCCTAAAATAAAAATCAATATGTATCAGACTGGTGACGTTTAAATGTACAATTCCCTTTCTAGTAAATTGGTGCTTACCCTTACCTGCATGATAAGCAGTTCTGGGGATGCAAAGTAAGAAGAGACCTTGGAGAAGAGAAGAGAGGGGCTCAAGGGACTTGAGGTTACTGGAGACACTGGAGGAGGAGGCAGAAAAATCACACTCACAAACTGCTCAAGGTCAAAAACCAATGTGCATTGTTGTGATGTGCTGCTTTGTTTCTTAATCCCAGAGTTAAGAGAAATAGAAGATTAGACTCATTGTGTGTGTTCTCCAGGGCAGGATTGGGACAGAGACTAGTAGATAAAGTAACCAAAAGTCAACAACCCATAAGACAGTAAGAAAAAGCGAGAGTGAGAAGACAAGACATGCCAAAAAGAGGAGAGCAGCTCTTCTAGCAGCAGAGCCACGCCTGCAGAACAAGCCAGACTGGGGCCCTGTTTCATTAGCAGCTGAAGGAAACACTCTGCATGGGGCAAATAGAAAGGTCAAGGGCTAATCTTCATTCTTATTGTCATGCGAAACGCAAGGATGCAGTTACCTGTGTCAAGAGCACCTTGGCTGATCAGCAGTCATTGCCACCAAAGTTCTTCCTCTTTAGGCTGTTTAGTAATTGGCACTACGCTGGGCTTACTTTGTTTTCCCTCTAACCACCATGCTGCTTCCAATTTTTTTTTTCCATCTCTGATTGTGTTCCAGCCTATTCCTGACCCAGAAATGAAAGGACGTTGTGCTTTGTTATAGTTTGTAACAGCTTCAAAGTGTGCTGAGTTTGCATCTATGCTCCGCCATGCTGCTCTTTACTGAGTAATGTGCATTTTAAAAGAGTGGTGTTCCTCTCTCTGCAGTGGCATACACTGGGCTGCCAGCCTGCGTGATTAGACTGGGTTATAAATGTACAAGGAAATGCAGTGGGTGACACCACTGGGGACATAGGGGTGGGGCAGGAGAGAGCTATTTTGTGGGCAGGAATGTCCCAACTTGGACTGGACCAAAAGCTTAACATGATACAAAACCATTATTTGATTTATTAAAACCTTTTTGCTGTTGATAAAACTAGGCCAACTTTTCCAGTGGGGGCAGACAACTATTGGCCAGTGTCTTTATATGAGGCTACACTCTCAATCCAACATGTAAATTTAGTATACAGTGCTATGGTGGGGACTACTGGTGTCACAGGCCTGCCAAGGGCACCTAGGAGACCCCTTCATCCTTGCAAGAGAAAGCAGCCACATCTAGGAGAAGTTAAAATATTTTTTCCATCTAGGGCATTCGCAAACCTGTTGCTTCAGCTACATACCAGTTCCTCCTCAGGAACGGGTGAACGTCATTTTTCAACGTTGTTTCTCAATCAGTTTAAGCCAATTTACACAGGCCACCAGAAGACAAAGTCAAGCTCTCTCTCAGGCGCACTCCCTGTGCTGCCAGCTCCTTCGTGCACCAACACAAGAATATTTCGCCAAGATTTTCCTTTGCACTGTTAGTTTTAACTTAGATCAGTTTCTTGACCTCCTCCTCTGAAAAAGCAAGCGAGTTCTTGCGATGGAAGAAGGGACTATGTAGGATGAGGGACAAGAATGGGCAGGCAGCAGCATCGTCTTCCAGAAGTAGTGACAGCTTCTCATGACTTTATATGATGACGAAAATATGGCACAAGTTGCATGATACCATTCTTGGATGACTGGATAACTAGAACTTCCTAGCTTCCTACAAGTGATAAATAATTAATGAAATACCGGATAATACAAGACATGCAGTTAATACTCTTTCTGGGAACAAACGTCTAATTATCCAATTCCTCTGAAATACAGTCATTCGTTAAACACGTATGTGAGCAAAAGTAGTCTAGAGTGAACATCTGAGATTAGTTAATAATGAAGAACATGAATGTGGTTAAAATTACAGTCATTCAGAACCAAAATAACGTCATTTGCACATGAGCAATGTTTTTGTGGCATTCAACTAGTTCTCTGAGGATTTTATGAAGCTCTAAAGCTTTGTAGTGTCAGGCTCCTTTCTGACATTTGGAAGTCTGGTATCTTGAAAAGTTTAAAGGGGGAAGGGGGGGAAGGAAGGAGGCAGTGAAGAGGGGAAAACATCATGGAAGGGACATTTCTTTCCAGCTCAAAAGAATCTATTGAGGGAAAAATGGCAATTTTCTCATTATACCCTGAGGCCTTGCTGCCTGATGTGTGAGCTCTGAATCCAAGACTTTCCTAGCACAATCCTCTGTAAAACCAAGCAGAGGATGGTATGTGCTTAAGGTGACAGCTGTGGGAGGAAATTGCCAGGAACACTTTGAAACATTACTGTTTAACTCCTCACTGTGTGAACAGAGAGTCTGTGAACCAAACTTCCACAGACACATGCTTTGAAACAGCAGACTTCAGAATATCTATTATAACTCATGCTTATTCTCCTCACCTAACTTTACTCAAATTTGAGCTTTATTTGAAGTGAAACTAGTTTGGGCCAAATTCAAGGCCCACCAGATGAAAATGAATGAAATCTCTCAGTTCCTCTGCATCAGCTCAGGGTTTAGCCTTGAGTGCAGACTTTCAAAAGACTTCAGGGGAAATTTCCAGTGTTCACTATGCCTATCCAGGGCTATGTTACCAGAAATGCTCAACAACCTGACTAGGGGGCAACTGGCACCCAGGCTCTGACTGTCCCTGAAGGTCAGCTTAGATTCTGGTCATTTATTTGGGTCCCTATATAGAAATGAGCTTCTCTGTAAATCTTGTCTAGGGCAAGCAGTGTTATGTGCAGTCTCAGAGAACAGGATTTACCAGCTTCCAGATTTGCCTGGGTTCCAAAAGCATTACTCATGAAAAATTCAAAGAAAGAAAAAAATAAACAAAGGGTAAAATAAAATAAAGATACAACAATACTCTTACTAGACTAAAACCTGACTCAAACTAAATTAACAGGCCCATGATAGCTACATAATGATTTGTCAAGCAGCATCAAGTCAGTATATAGACAGAATTGTGTGTCTGTGATGTAAATTTAAAAGGGTATCCCAGACAACTGCAGCATTCCCCATAGCAACAAGTCATGTGAACCTTTCAGAAAATGTAAATAAAACCATAAGGTCATGTCACTGTGCACAAAAAATCCTGCAGAATAGATGCCCTACAGATATGAACTCTGTAATAATCTATCCTCCTGGAAGCCTAGGTGATTTATTTTCTCACAGCTTTGTGTGTGTGTGTCTGAAAGGAGCTTCCTTCATTTAATGGCTCGCACTCTGTTCTGGGGCTTGTTAGTGCAAAGGAGACAAGTCTAATTTTGCTAATCCATGCTGTGAAGGGAGTCAAACAGCATTTCCTATATTCTCTGCCAATATGAAACAAAATCACACTTCTATCAGGTTCTTAATACTATCTCACAAGATAAACTGCTGTTGCTAATAATACCTGACACCTCTATGTATGAACACACCAAAAAAACTTCAGAACAAATTGATCCCTGATGTAACCATATTGAATTTACTGGAATTAAACTAGTACTAACCTGGCACATTATGGGGTCAAAGCAATAAACTGGAGAGTCTTTCCTTCCTGCAGGCTCACCCTGACAGTCAAGGTTAATGCTCCCAAGCAGACCTCCTGCCACTTTCCTAGAGCCACCAAAGGCTTGAACTGGGATTACGCAGCAGTGATAGGGAACTGTTGTAAGGCTCCTGTTTTTTCTTCCTCCTCTTCAGTCAGCAGAAATCTAGGTGAGGGAGAGGAGTTCAAGTCACTGCAGTTCATGGATTCCTCATGAGGGTCTGTGCCAACATCTAGAAAATCAACGGGAACACCTCAAAATCACCAGCATAGCAGATTTTAGGGAAGCAGGAGAAGAAGAGGTAAGCTAAGAATACAAACCCTGCAATTTTGCAAAGGAAGCTAGGAAGAATGTGTAAATTCCAGAGGAAACCTCGATACCGAAGTCCTTTACCAGAGTTCAGAATTTTGCAAAATTGTGCCTTTGTAATTGCTTTAAATTACAAAATGGAACCGGCTATCTTTTTGTACTTTCTAATCCTTTGGAAATAAGTAATCACCAAAATAATTACATTTTTTCCCTAAGGTGGAAGCCTAATAACATTTTCCAAAATCTACTATTGCTGGTTTTACTAGTTTCTTTGGGGGCGGGGGGGGGGGGGGGGGGGGGGGGGCGGGGGCGGGGGAAGTGTTACCATTTGAAAGGCTTTGATCGTTCCAGCTTTCCCTTTTTTGGAACTAATGTTTCTCTTCACTTGGGAGACACAGAAAGAGAAGAGAAAATACTGTTCAAGAATTATAAGGTTTTGCATCCACCAATAATTCCAAGTCTACAAAATCCATAATCTGATCAATGCCCATGTGTGATCCTGCCTTGTTTGGGCAGGATATGTCTTTCACAATTGATCTGAACAGCCCCAATCTTGGGGCTTAAAACACACCCACCTCCAAGAGCTGGATGACCCTGCCTAAATACAGCTGAAATCCAAGGCAGGAGTGGGTAAGGGAGAATCTCGACTTAGGGAACATAGACTTTTTTCAAAGCGTAAAATTTGAATCTAATTGCAAACCTTTATTTGCGCATTGCGTTAACAGCAGGAAGGTTCCCTGCAAGCATGGAGCTAAGGTAGCAGACTAAACAGTTGCACGTAGGTAGAAGCGTATCCATCCAACATGAAGATCTTCTGATTGCAACGGCAAACGAAAAGCTCACTGAGAGGCTAAGCGAGGCTTCACAGTCATGGGGCATACGGACAGTAATGAGAACAGAAGCCCTCCGTTCTCTCTTGTAGGCACAAACCCCTCTGTACCTCGGGATTTTTGCACTGCACAGTTATTTACCAGCCAGGCTGGGGTAGCTGAGCAGGGTATGTATCTTTTTCTTGCCTTGATAATTAACATGCAAGCTCTTCCTGCCTCCAATGGAGAAAATGTTCTCTAGCGTATCAAGTGAGCCTTTGCTCAGTTTATCACCAAACAACCAAGGCAGAAAATTGTCAGAAAAGCTCTGAAGTTAGGAACAATATTTTGTAAATATAAAGTTTGCTCATCTGATTACTGACCAAGGACATTAAAGCAAATGAAATTCCTCCGGAGTTCACCTCTATATCCTGGGGACTCTCTCGCTTTGCAGCAACTGTGACCTCTGCACAGCAGAACTTTCTGTGGCAGTAAGAGCAGAAAGACCAAAAGAATCGACTGAGGTATGCATCTGTCTGAAGTATCGTAGGGTACTTGGGGGAATATACTTTGCAGTTTACAGCATTGCCATGCAAGGGGTCGTACAGCATTTCATCGTAAATGGCTGTTCACAGAAGACAAACCAAAGAAGTGCTACCTTTTTGGCGAAGTGTTTTACAGTACAATGTGAGTTCAACAGATTGGAAATTGTAACTGCCTATAACCATGTTCAGGGCTGCTCTGACACACAAGCAAATGTTGAATTTTACAGATCTCCCAACTGCAAGGGCAGCAACTTACAGAATGCACCTGGAGCTTCTGCAGACAGCACTGTGACTTGGAGCAAAATATATGTACAGCCCTTAAGGGAGAGGGAAGGACCCAGTGGTTGGGAGCCTGTGCTTTGCAACTCATAATGTAGCAAAGGTATGAACCACGTCTGGGAGACCCTGAACTCATACAGTCAGCAATCCCAAGGGGTTTTGATGTTTGACAAGCAGCAACACATAGCAGAGCCTGGGCCCCACTGGCCACAATGTGAAACAGCCTCTTGAGAGAAACCCTGATCCTAAGTAGTGGTTTATGTGACTTTATCCAAGAACAAAACCACCAGATCTACATATCACAGATAAATATATAAACAAAGATAGGTGAACTAAGTTTTTTTCTGGTGCATTTCCCATGGAAACATTAACAACGTGCCATCAACATAACAAAATCCCTAGATGCTACAGGAATAGGTCGTACACACCCCTGGAACAAGAGAAAGGCACAGGAGAGGTTTCAGATAGCTGTAGGGGCAGTGGCCATTAGTGACCATACGTCTGAAATTCAGAGGTGGCTACTTTTATGTGGCACATGTTATCCATGTTGTCCATCTTTAGGCCTGAGCTCTGTGTCTGTGAAAGAGGCTGGCAGGCCACCGCTGACAAACACGTCTGCTGGGACCCCTGTACACACAGACCCCTCGCAGCAAGTGAAACGCTTTGCAGGATTGAGCTCTTGTCTGGCTATTTTACAGTTGGTCTGCACTGATAACCTTCAGCGACTGTAGGTTCTCAGACCCGTGCACATAAGGTAATATTTGCTCATTTATTGTTATATTTATTTGGCAATACATGGCAAGAATATGACCATTATCAATGAATAATACTTCAATAAAATGGCTCTCTACTGAAGCTATGACTCTGGAAACAGATACTGTACTGTGTATAATGACAACAAAATATCTATCTATTGTTGAAATAACCTTTCTAAAAAGAATATTGCAGGCCTAGGTGTCCTCTATGGATGTTAAAGGAAATCCATCACCATCATCATCCCAAAGAAATAGGTCCACTGAGAAAATTACTGTTTTGGATAAGTGCCCATGTCTCGGTCATACCACGCGGTAGCTGTGTCTTCTCAATGCGTTAGTTGTATTAAAGTGTTTATGGCATTTGCATGAGCTATGCGGAAACCTCTCAGTGCCATTTTCAGTCCCACAAAAGGACAATTCTGGAAGTTATCCAACATAAGCCACTGAAACTACCATTCCCCAGTGATCAAGGCTGCAGAAACCCAGAGCACAAACTGTATTAACGTGCCCTATTCACATTAGCCCTGTGGCTGCCCTCCACACCCTACCTCTCATATACGTGCATTGCACACCTATTCTAGTTCACAGATGGAGTCTTTACACGGAAAGCACTTCCTTGGAGCAAACAAGCAGAAACAGTGAGAACAAGGCTTAGAGGCAGCAGGTTGACAGGAAACTATACCTCAAAACTAAATGCCAGAGATGGAAGATGCGATGGGAAATCTAAAGCAGAACCCCAGTTCTTTAAACATTCAGATTAGTAATACTGCACGGTAGAAAAACACAAAGGGAGTGTCAGATTCAAGGTGGGGGGCTGTTAGAAACAATCAGCTTTGAGATCATAAGAAGTTAACAGACAGATAACACTAAGAAAAAACCAGGAAGAAGCTACTAATTGCAGAAGATGTGACCAGCCCTTGGTACGCTGCAGATCTTCAGTTCCCAAGACACAGTGCCTACAGAAGGCACATTCAATAAAAGTGCCCTTGGCAAGGGCTACCAGGAGGCTGACAGCAGAGCCCAGCAGAGAAATTAACTCCTGGCAACAGGGCTAAAGACAAGAACACTTCTCTGTGAATAAAGGACGCAAACTGAGGTCATGCTGAGTGTAGAGCCCCAGGCAAAACTCACGTGGGTTTTTCAAGGGATTAATGGGTCTTTTATTTCCCTTCCAAATTGTTACACTGGCAGCAGCCACCTACCCAGTTGCATCTATACTGAGAAACCTAAAGGAACTGCGCAATAACCTACAAACATCTCAAAGGGATTTAGATCAGGTCTGGTCAGGTTTTACTATGCTAGTAGCAAGAAGGGAATCTTAAACTCTGTCCTGTTTGACTGCAGAGATAAATATCAAGTTTCTTTTTTGTCCTCATATTGGAGCCAGTGTTGTGTCTCATGTTTTCCCATGGTTTACTCATTCACATCACACACAGCTTGGGTTACAGGATTCAGTTTCCTCCCTAGTAAAACACAGCCCTTCTATGGTGGAAATTGCAAGGAAAGACCTTCGAACAGCAACACTGATCAAAAGTCTGCAAGACAAGGTGTAAAAGTTACCTTGGTAGGCATTATCCAAACCAGTGTTGCATAAAAGAGATGAGTATAAGCCATCAGGATACTGATTTTACTTTTCACCTCAGTAGCACCACCTACACAAGCTAATTACCAGAGCTCACACTCTGGTCTGGCGTTGTTGTAATTTGGGATGAGGCATCATGCAATATTGCTTCCCTCCCACTCTTACACTGCCATTGTTTCCTTTCAATGTTACCGGATAGAATGAAAATACCATGAAGTGATGAGAGCACAGCAGAAATTCCCAGGGTTGCCCAAGGAGTTAGCAATCCTGGGGAGGCTGTGCTGTGAAGCAGTACGTCCTCCACCGTCCCAGGCATTGCCCACGAGAAAGGCTGAGACATTTTGCCTCAGCCCAAGTTAGGCACAATGAATAGATAGATAGGGTTGGAAGGGAATCAGCAAGGATCCTATTCAGTTATCCACAATTGGGTGTATATCCCAGGGTGAGTTTGTACCATCACAGTGAATTTTAGCAAAGTACTGACAGGGTTTAGAAATATATCTTCCCCTTTCATTTCCAGTATGCACACCTGTAATCCGACAGTGTGTGAGCCTAAGCGTGTTTTTTATCCGGAGGAAATGAGTTGCATCTCATGCCCACTAAACATTGCTCACAACCTCCCAGGGAATTTGGCTTCATGAAGAATCATCCAATATCTCAGAACAGCCTCCGGGCCAGGATCATTTCTATAATCTCAGTTGTTCTAAATATTATTTCCATGAGACAGTTTGTTCCTTTTTGCACCTATTACCTGGAAGTGTTTGCTTGGCTGCCTGTGCTGGTCTTATAGAAATAAACCATATTTTTAGAGTTGTGGTTCCTTTTTTTACCAGAGAAGCCCAGGAAATGCAGAAAAAACACATTAAATTACAGGTTTTCCAGGTAGAACACATTTAAATTCCCAAGGATGGATGTCCACCAAAGCCTCCAGAGAGTTTTTCTGACAGCAAATTATCCTGTTACTAGCTTGCAATTTATTGTAAATCTACATTTGACTGCCCTCAGCTATCTGTTTACATTTATTTTAGCAGATTAAAAATTGCTTTATTATCAAATTTGTATTCTTTCTGTAGGGTGCTTAAAACTCTGATCAAATCTTCCTTAAATTTGTAAAGCTGCCCTGAAAGTTATTCCTGCAGGTAAGGTTTTCCAAGGTGTTTGATGTTTTAACGGCTCTTCACTCCCAAATTTTCAACATGTTTTTGGAACTACAGTCAGTAGGACTCGACACCAACTGCACCAAGAGACAGGCTTGCCACTATTATGGCAGAGCTAATGCAACCTCCCCTGTCCTGTGCAGCATTCCCACCTGTATTCAGCATCGCATCAGCCCTCCCCACTTTCCACCTCCATGTTTTTAATACCTCTGTCTCAACTAGACTCCCCTTTCGACAAACCATAAAACACAAATGGAGAAGCTTCAAGGAAGGGCAAGTGCAGTTATTAATATGCAAAAGACATTCCTAAGAACACAGATCAAATAAAATTTAGCGGAAGGAAGAAGTGAATTAGAACTGACATTAACAGATGTTTATGAAAAATAAATGGAAAAGAGACTGTAAAGGTTTACTGTGTCTCACGCTGTATCAACAAGAGGTGCATCAATGAAATTAAAGAGCAACAACCAGTAGAAGGGATGATAGGGAATCTTGTTTCCCAGAACACATAATTAATTTGTGACGCATTTGCCATGAACTACTATGAGGCCAAATAAGCAGGATTATTCTAAAAAACATTCAGCTGTTCCTATCAATAAGAGTATCCAGATACTTTCAACTGTGAATAAAACGCAGGAGGAACAATAACCTTTGAGAAATCTGTAAGTGCTGAAAAACCCAACTTCTATTAAGAAATGCACATTATTCTCTAAAAGCACGTTTTCATTGGAAGTAAGAAAGTGAATTTGATGCTGCATTTATATGGGTGACCCATATGCCCCTACACGTCTAACTTGGGATTTTCTGTCAACACCGCAGAAGTATCAATTTTTCCTCAAAAGTGCAGTTATGCCCACCATTCAGTTGTTTTCAAGTTTATATTTGCTTTCGTTTCATGGGGCCAATCTGTTATTGTGTGATAATGATAATGGATAATATTTGGATATTGGATAAATGGATAAAATAAATGATAATGAAATGGAAAACCTTTTTTTGTCCCACATTATTCTTTCAAAGACTTTTTCAGTATAACACTTTCCACATTGCTAGCCACACTATTAACACATTTTTTTGTTTGTTTCCAAAGCACGTTTAGTATAATCCAGAAAGGCCACAAAAAGCTTCAGCACCGATACAGCTGCTTTTGAGTGAATCATCCTGAGTAACGTCCGTCGGGAGGGCACCGGCGGTACGCACAGAATTGGGCTTGCACCTTGATAAACCGTTACCGACGACGAACCAAAGCCTGTTTGTGCTCCCTTCTTACTGTCGAAGGAGCGTGAGGGCCATTGCTGGGCAGCTGGGCCTGTCCCATGAGGGAGCAGGGCCGGCCTGGCGGCGGTGGCCATGTTCAGCTCGCCGGGGGAGCTGCGAGTGACGGGGCTCAGCCGCCATCCCGCGGGCCCAAGTGAGGGGAACCAGGGCCGGCCTCAGCCGGGGATGCTCATCAGACAGGGCCACGGTGACGAGAAGTGACGCTAAAACGAAGACATTAACCTCCGCCCCGCGAGCCGAGCCCGGGCTGGGGAACGGCGGCGCAGGCCGCTCATTGCCATGGGGACGGCGCCATCTCGCGGCGGCCTCTCCGCCGGCGGGCGGGAACCGCCGCCACGTCCCCGCCGCCGCCGTCCCAGCGCGCCGCAGCGGCCCCCGGAGCGGCGGGGTAGGGGCGCTACCGAAGTCGGGCTTTCCCTGCGTGAGTTGGAGTGCCGTCACGGAGTCACGGCGGCAGCCAGCCCAAAAGGAGGTTTTTCTAGCCCCTGGGAAGCTCCAGACTTCTCGAAGGAAGGAACGCTCCCTGAGAAAATGTTTTTTTTTTTTCTGGGCTTCCAGAGCCATTTTGGGGAGCACTGCGTGTCCACAGGGTGTGAGCTGGGGCGTACATGTTGAGCCCCTCTGGGCTGTGACCCTTCAGCACGCTTCAGAGGTCCCGACTGTGTGGGAGCACCACCAGGTACATGGGAAGCGAGTGCATGACGCAGGGGCAGCCAAAGTCATCCCGCATGGTGGCCGCTGTGGGCAATTATAAACAAACCTGTGACTCTTGGGTGGAAAAAAGGCTTTCTCGCATCTCCATCCAAGGAGTCCATGCTTGCTCCTCCGAGCTTGCATCTCGCTCCCGTGACTCACTGTGCTGCCCCGAGAAGGCTGTGAAACGGGCGCCTTGGACAACGTGGTCCCTGGGCAAATTTTTCTAACAGGTTATGTCAGGAACATCAACAATATAGCCAAACATCACAAAACTATAGTGCACATGGGATTTTCTTGATGAAAATGTGGAGTGGAGTGTGTTCTGGGTCTCTCTTTGAAAAAAGGACTAAAAAAAAAATAAGATTAAAAAGAGAAAATAAGAAGAACCCCTCATTTTACCAACTCCCTTTTCACTCTCATCACATTATTGCACTTAACTAACTTTACTATTGACTGGTGACCCAAGCCCTGTAGCTACCTGTCAGTCCCAAAAGACAGGTGAGATCCATCATTCCCAGTCCTGTCTGCAAAGCAAAGGACAGTATATTCTGCCTCTTTAAAAGGAACTCCACAGATGCCCTCTGCACCATTAAGATTCCCGTGCAACAGTGACAACACAGCTATATGGCTTTGACCCATTGTGGAAAAATTACTGTTGATTGCAATGACTTTACAATCTACCCCCCCTCTCAGTACAGATTGATTCCGCTGTTTCTATTTTCCTCTCTTACTTCCCAAGAGTAAATTTTCCTGCTTCAAAATATTGCAAAGTAGCCTCCGGGCTTTTCGTGGTTACTAGTATTTTACGTCATCCTTTAATCATCTGTAAATGACTTTATAACGTCTTTTCTAAATTGTCCTTTTCCAGTTTCTCTCTTCTTTCCCAGGGATCCAGCTGCTATTGTGAGAACAAATTTAATTTACATTGATCTCTGTTCCCAAATGAAGCTGAGTACAATCAGTGAGCTCCACTGTTCTATGGAGTTCATTATTACTTCATTGGAATGGACTTCATCTCACTTCACATGTATTTATGCTATGTAAAACTGCGTATTAACATATACTCTGTCTGTGGCCCAATCCCATAGCATCCTTTCAGAGCTGAAAGACTAAAGGGCAAAGTTTGAGGGTGTAAATCCAACAATTAGACTTGGAAAGTGCCTCCTTAGCTGTCATGTAACCTGTAGCCTGAACTCTGGAGAAATCCCAGTTTGTAACTCTGAAGTCTGTAATGTTGGGCTGCAGTACTGAAGCGTTGTAACGCTGTGCGAGGCATGTCCTCTCTCTCCAAATTAGCAGGTTCAATCTGACAGTCACAGACTTGTTCACTGATGACTCTCAGCAAATTACATAAGGCCAAAGTTGTGCAAATCCTTACCACCACCCTGCTGGGCTCTTTTGAAAATCTGTCTGTTAAGGGTGAATTGCCTTGAGCTAAGAGCTTTAGTCCTGCCTCCATGTCTGCATTATCTCCCCACACCTCCAGAAATGGTGGTAATGAGACTTAGCAATGAAACCCCACCGTTGTGGAAATGCCTCCCAACACTCATTCAAAGAGGAAAGAACTTAAATTAATGCCTTCAGCCTGGCAAAGGGAGGGCAGAGGAACCGAGGTAGCCATCAGGCTGCGGTCTGCAAGCCATTGATGCTCCATGGAGGCAAGAACAGGGATCACAGAGTCATATTAAACAGCCAAGCCTACAGCATTTTCAGCTGCAAAACTGTGTTTCAATTAAAAGGCAAAGAAAAAGATGCAATTAGAGGGTCTGTCAGTAGGAAGCACGAACAACAGTAGAACAAAGAATTTGACTGGGCTTGGTTGCTATTTAATAAAAGCTGGTTTTTGAAAGGGAAAGCGTCAATATGGCACAGATGAACGAGGGTGGCAGAATGGCATTATAGTTCCCAGAAGAGTAGCGAGACAAAGGCTATCACAAACCTCCTTCAAAGAGAAAGAGATCTATTGAGCTAAAAAGCTCTTCTATGCAAAATATTAGAAGTGACATATCAACTGGAACATTAACTCTGGAAAATATATAATAGTTTGGGCCCATCTTGTGTTTGACCTTCTAGATAAATGAGGTGGACTAAAACTGTTTTCCTCTTCTCCAGCTCCTGAGGTGCTCTAATTCAAGGATAAACACATACAGATGGAAGAAAAACATGTCGACATGTCAGCAGAGAGCTTCTTCCAAATGAAAAAAAAAAAAAAAAAAGTGAGAGAGAAAACAAATCTTATTTAAAGCTTCACAGAGAAATCGGTTTCCCACTGTAACAGCTCCCTGGTGTGCAAAGGGCCACACTCAGTGACTAAGTTGATCAGCAAAACGTATCGGTGAGACAGGCGCAGAAAATCAGTAATGACGTTGTCTTGAAGAATTAAAGCCTGACTGGAGCAGTGCTGGCCTAGAGCTGTCCTTAACTCCGCTGAACTGCCCTGCCGTAAGGCCAACAGCCATAAAACTGCACCCATTGTGCCAGTGCGCTAGCAGCACGTGCAGGCTGCAGAGCAGGGACTCCCAGCGCCCTTATCCTTCTGAGCACCCTACCAGCTGTGACCAGCTTTCCACCACGGCTCCTGCTGTTCAGGCACAGTGTGGAATAGCCAGCGGGAGCAGTGGTTGGGTGCCCTACAACTACACTACTGAGTCAGCAGCCAGCTAGATGTCCTTCTAGTTCACCTTGGTGTTAAATCGCAGTGATGATGTCTTCATGCAGCAGTGAAGTAACCCGTTCTCTTTTGGCTGGGTGGCAACGTGCCCATCCACCAGCAGGCACTGCACTGCTCTGTCAAGTCTTAAGCTGTCGAGTCTTGCACCCCCCACTGTCAGGTCATCGCCAGGAGGGCAAAACCATTGCCTTGGCAGTCAGCTGTCTGCAGGGCCTCTCTCTTTCTTCCTGTGATTTGTTTGAGATGATGTGGAGTAGCAGAGTTCAGGCTGTTTTCAGTGAAATGTGTCATCTTTGCCTCTTATAGATTAGCTACAAATAACTCAAGAATAGTTAAACTCCCGATGCTGTCAAATTACAGCACCTGTTGATCCCCAAACCTTCCAGGTTAAACCAATCTAGCACAGTTTGACAACAGTACAATCAAAGGAATTCATCTGGCTCCCATACATAATGTCCTGAGCCACCCATTTGTACCACTTGCCTTGTGCCACCACCGATGCTATCTACCTTCTTAGAGACCTGGTTCAGGGAGTTAAACGGGCAGAAAACAGTTCACTTCCTGTCTGTAGAGTTACCTTACTGCCCGTTTAGCTCCCTGAACCAGATCACCACCTGTGCAGGAAAGCAGCAATGCAAAAGAGGGTATGTACAGAATAAGATGTATATAATTATATAACTAATTGTAATTAATTACAACAGCTAAATATAGATTATGCTAAAGGATTAATAAAATTAATGTACAGAATGATATGGAGAGGGGAGAACAGGACAATTTCACTGTTTCTGGTAGTAACTAACCTCTGGATTGACTATAAACCATGCCCTTGCTTGCATGTATAGCAGGGTTTGGTAATCATGATGAAGTTACCTATGCTGCTGGGAATGCTGCATTAATAATGAAGAAGAAAATATTCTGCTTCAAGCTACATAAAGGCCCTTTGCAAACCAGTAGCTTAAATATAATTGTGCTGGAATTACTCCACTGATTTTCGTTCGTGAGGTGACCAGCTCTGTGAACAGCAAGAAAATACAGAACCAAACAAATCCGTAGCTGGCAATTACTCTAAGGACCTGTACCAGCCAGGCTCATTAAAAGTAATTGAGAGATATGTAAATGGTGTTCTACCATTAACCTGGCTCAATTATTCAGAGTTGGTGTGTCAAGCTTTTAACCAGCCACAGCTAGACGAGATGACTTTTAGAGGTCCCTTCCAACCCAAGACATTCTACGATTCTATGATTGTCAGATGCTTTTTCTGAAAGGAAATGATAAAGGCGGGGGGAAAGCACGCTGCCATGCAACTCCATGTTGTGCTGGACCAAAAGGAGCACTCATAAATGAATAATCCAAAAAGACTCTTTAAAAAAAAGGGGTCACTCCTATGTTCTTTTAAAGGTCTGGTTTTATACATAAGGACTTAGCAGTGTGAATCGATTGTCCTGTCCCTCTGAAACCGGTTCTCACTCTGCACAATGTTTTAAGACCTCAGTCTTAAAACCTTGGCCAGATGTTTTAGGGTTTGCATGGGGCCACACTGTGTTGGAGAGCAGACACGCATCCAACTTTGCCTTCTGACTGGGGGGGGTTACTCCTGCCCAGTAAACAGTTCTCAGCTTAAAGGGAGCAGGTAAATCGGGGCTGGGAGTGGGCTGGGGACACTTCTGCCTCTCCTGGCTTGCATCCCAAAGCCGTCACTTACTGAATGACCGTTGTTTGGCACTCTGGGTGGAAAGGCTTTCTGGTTTGCTACTAACTGAGAGGAACACACATAGGAAAACTCCTTCAGAAAACAAGACTTGGAGGAGATGCTGACTGCAGTCTTCAAGGAGCACCAAGGATACAAGCACACCTTCTCTGTTGTTTCCAAGGGGATTTGGGAACCCAATGCCTTTGGGTCTCTTTGAATATCCCAGGTGGGAACCAGAAGACACCTTTCTCCCATGAGCTGACTTAGCGCTTTTATACATGATCTGTATGTCTCCTTAACTAACTTTTAAAAAGTCCATCACCTCGTCATGTGGAGATGGAAAACTGCAACAGCAAGATGTCACAGGGAGAGTGAAGGTGAGGTAGGGAATAATATTCGCCTTAATGGGACCACTGTCAGCCTTACTGTCTGCAGCAGTTCTTTCACACCTCTGCTACTGGATACAGCGTTTTCTGGCTGTGGGCTCAAGGCAGATTTCATTTACCCTGGTAAATGGAACGACCTTCATTTCTGTTAGCCTCTGTGAAGTAGTTCCAGATTTATCCTGAGGCAAGGGGAGAATCTGATCCTAACTTTTTGAAAACAAATAAGTGTACTACACCTTGGGAATTTTCAAACATGACACATCTATCCGTTTTCCTTTCTGACTAACATTTGGCAAAATGTGGCTGTCAAAACTTTTTAATTCAAACCAAACTGTTTGTTATTTGTTCTAAGCCACATACTAAATGTCAATGAAAAATGTTTCCATACAGGCTTTGTGGGCTCACATGCATAGCTACCCTGTGACCTACACCAAGGAACAGCCCTGGAGCTTGAAGAAGCCTAAATCCACTGAGGCAAGGGTGTGAAAACACAGCTGGGGCCAGCAGCTTCTGCTGCTGCAGTAAATCCCACTTTGCCCTTCTGAACATCCCTCTAGCCTTAAAGTCTTTAGAGGTGAAATCATGCGCTCTCCTTCTCAATGCAGTTCTTTTTTGGCACTAAAAATCCCTCTGAGGCAAGGACAGTTTAGCATATTTTCCCTGTCTGCCCATCAAGCTCTTAAAAAATTAAGTTATTAATCATCTAAACATTCACCTCTGCTGCACTAAGGCTTTCTGGCCAGAAAGTCCCATAGGTGGTTATTTCAAATATGACTCTGCTTCCATTGAAGACTTTTGAATTAAAAAATTCTGAAGTATGGACAAATGTACCTTGTGATAATTACTGTCTAGCACTATACTTTTAAAGCAGTCAGCTGAGCTTCTAGTTTATATTTCACTAATTTGCTTACTTGGTCCAAAAAAAACCCCACAAACCCCACACTCGTCATGTAGTTTATCTGAGGTTTACTTATACAGCAAAGCATTGCTTGCAAGAAGGAAGAGAAGTTTGCAGCAAAATTGTTTTGTAACAGATGTATCAGTGGAAAAAGTTAGTAACTGGGAGTGTTCTCTCTTTCCCTGTCTCGCAGTTGCTATTAGTGCAGGTCTTTAGGGTGTAGCTTTCCTCTTGGGCTTCTGTGTTTGTTTTACGTACTGCCTTCCTCTTCCTTTTGGTCAGGAGCCTTTTTATGATCGAGCAAGATAATACTGAGCAGCAGCACCGAATCTGCAGGACAAAATGAGCCTTTGCTTTAAATATCCAAGAGACAAATGGAGGTAAGTAGAAACAAATGGATTAAGCTGTTGGGCTGGGGAATTGCTGTCAGTTCTTTATTTGGAAGTTACTAACAACTAGTGTGTTGGATTTTTTTTGGTCTTCCCACCCCCTATTTGACTGCAATGTTAAGAATTTAACTAAAGTCTGGAGTGGAAATATACTAAAGTTGTAATTGCGTTCAGGCCCTTGGTGGGGATTACAGAGTTGGTCAGGACAGAAATCCTTTAAGCAGGGTTTCCTGGGCCTTCATGGCAGACCTTAAACACATTTTCCCTCCTCCTTTTTCCTCATCTTGCAAAACATCTTTGTATTCCTGATTCACTGTGCACACTATACCTAATCAGAGAGTTTATCCTGCTCCTATTATCTTCCTGTATTTCATATATATTACAGAGGTTCTATTTGCTCAGCTGTATTGAATCCTATTATAAAAGCAGGGTGCAGAGGGCAGTTTCTGGATGCACAATGAATCTCTGTAACTAAAAAAGTATAGCACCTGCTCTCCTGGAAGTATCGATGTGAAGCCAGAGTTGACAGGGCAAGTAATCCCACTTCATAATCCTATAATGTTGATACAATTTAGTGGTACCAGCATAAAAAAGATACTTAGAACTAAGCTGGACTTGGAGATAAATTGAAAATTGTGTCTTTAAAGGAAAAACACTCAGTACAGGATTTGATGACATGCAGATCTTTTACTCATAGGGTGTCATATCTGGCAGTTAGGTGGATAAAAATTAGTCTTGTTTGTTGTATTGTACAAAGGCAGCAAACATTTCATTTTAGAGAAGAAAGGGGTGTATGTCCAAACAAGACTCCACATGTGCATCAAAAGCAGGCAATAAAAAACTAAATATTCTTGATATCCCTTCTTTCTGTTTTCTAAATTATCTTTTAAGCATCTTGAAATTTACTGAAGTTGAGGTTTTTTCTGTACTGTTCAATGAATACTTCTAATATCAAACCTTAAGTTACATTAGTTTTGCATGCACACCTGCGGTATGGTTTTGGTCTCCAACTGCATTATCATGGTTTTTAGAGCCAGGTTTCCAGACTTAACTGCCAGAAAAGAAATCATTATTATTTACTGATTGCTCATCATTCAATCTTATGTCTATTTAGAAGTTTTCTAGGAAAATATGCGTAGCAAACAATTGCAGGTCAGAGACCATAACGTTAGTTCATATATGAAATAGAATGAACATTTTCCCAAAATATTTTGTAGAATCAAACTTTTTAGATTAGTTTCTTCTTCTGTTCACATAGACAAGACAGTATGCTCCCTTATGTTGTGAAGTACCAGAAAGTGGAGTTGCATTTTGGTGCATGAAGGATACGTAACTTACAAGAGGATGTTAGCTCTGCAAGGGTGTTAGATAACCTTGAACTGGGCATACATGAATTATCCTTCTGTTGGTCACATTACCTCTGACTTCTCCCATTCTCCTCCTGCCTGACCTTGTCTCACATGTAGACCCAAAGCTCCCTGGGGCAGGGACCTTCCCTGACTGTGTGTTCATACAGTGCTTGCAAGTGTCTTGCTCTTACTTACATAGCAGCATAGCACAGATAATAAACCAAATGTGCTGGCTTCATTAATCCTTTTCCTTAGCAAAAAGTTCACTAAAGTTGATGGAAGTTTTTACATGGCAGTACCAGACCTCAAAGTGTGACTGTAAGTTCATCGGTTTCATGGAAACACTGAGTTAAACTGCATTTATGTTGGCAAATCTATGCCGAGAGAGCTGAGTCACTATGCGCAAAGCAGCAGCTATGCCTCCTTTGAACATTGCTTTTCCAAAGTACATCCTTCCTCTTCCACCAAGGCCTCCAGTATGCTTCTTTCTGCAGATGTTTGCTTTTCATACACTGCACTGAGAGAAACAAGGGAAGAGAGAGAAGGTCCTGTGTCAGGAACAAACCCAGAAGACAGGCCTAGGTTTTGTTTATAACCTTGAACCACTGATACAGACAAAGAAACTGCGATATAGGATCATTATTTACCTATATAGTTATTTTCACAGCCTTAAAGTCACTTATGCCAGTGAGTATTTCTACTGGCTTTTCAGTTTCTCTTTTTGCACAGCCTGAAATTCTGCCCACAACCTGTGTAAAATCTGAAGGGGCAGGTTTTAGACACATGGAAGTAACCTGCTGCAGTCATCAAAGCCACATGGAGGTGTTCGAGGTGAAATAGGACCAGTCACCCCTTCTCTTGTGAACTCTCAGCTACAGCACAGACCTTGAATTTCTGCTGTGAGCAATTCATACTTATAAGTCCCTCTGCTCCTGAGTTATTCTAGCTGGATTTCTAAAATAAAAAGGCAGAAGCGTGCTAATTGTAGAATCCAGAGGCTAAGAAAAATAGTGCTCAAAGAAGAGTACACAAAACAATATCCACCTGTAAAATAAAAATATGCTGGGAGTCAGTGGAGAATAAAGAGAAGGAAACACTAGAGCATCGAACTAGGAAAAAAAAAAAGCCCAGCATAATCCTCAATAGTGACAGGAAGATCAAAAATAAAATAAAACCACTTTGAAACCACTCAACTGAAATACACTGCAGAAGAGCTGACTGGTCCCAAAGAAAGCTGTCAGAATCACATAATGAAATCAGCAGGCAAATTTGAACAGGAAATATATTTAAAACAGAGAAAAAATATTCCTATAAGTAACATCTGAAATGTCAGAACATAAAATACTTTCAAAAGAAAAACATTGGGAATGGGCAAAAACTGAATTTGAAAATCTTTCATCCAGTTTTTCACTAACTGCTGCTGGATATTTGGCAGACATTTAAATTATTTCTCAAGCTCATCTAAAAAAAAAAAAAAACGTTTGCTTTCCAATCCCCTCAATTAGAGAAAAATCATCATATCTTTTTATGTTGAGAGTTAGTTGATGAATGTCATGTCATATCTCTCTGCCTCTGCATCTGACAGGAATCAAAGCAGAGATTTTGAAAGGCAAGTGTCTTTGAACTGCTAATTATGCTTAACAAAGAAAGTGTTTTAGTTGTTGTTTCTTAATGACATTTCTGCTTTTACCTAAAAGGTTTTTCTGCAACCTAATTTCTGGACAGTATGAAGCTATGTTGAAACTAACAGTAATCTGTTTATTTCTGATGATACTGTGATGTTTAAAAAAGTGGTAAAAATGTCCAGTGTTTCTTGCATATCCAAAACTTCTGATGATTTGTGCAGAAATACTGGCAAAGGTAACCCTCTGATAGCTATTTTGTTCTTTTGGATACATGTGTGCAGACATTAAAAAGCATCTGTGAAAGTTCTGAGTGCGAGAGTAGGATTTTAGCTCAATTTCTCTGCCCCAAGAAATTTCTGCTCTTAATTTCTTCCTCCTCGGCTCTCTCTTTGGGGCCTGATTCTGGAATGGGTTTAAAATACCTAGACAAAAGCTGCACTCAACCAAATCTACTCAAACAAGAGCAATTACCAAACAGGAGGATCTGTGATAGGGAGAAAAAGA
Source organism: Leptosomus discolor (assembly GCF_034619465.1). Classification (NCBI taxonomy): domain Eukaryota; kingdom Metazoa; phylum Chordata; class Aves; order Leptosomiformes; family Leptosomidae; genus Leptosomus; species Leptosomus discolor. The sequence continues at coordinate 57,998,424 of NC_141397.1, read as the reverse complement.
TAACAAGTGGTAGGCCAGCAATTCGGCATTGTCTCTAATTCCACCACATTCAAGTACTTTGGATACTTTTTTGGTTCAAAAAAAGCCCCTAAAAAACCCAGCAAAAAACAAACAAACAACAAACACCCAGACTTCAGTGCAACCTCTCAAAGCCTCAAATCTTTTACTTGCATCCTTCTCTAATTTTAGTGCTTCTTAAGTGAGGCTGAAAGGTGAAATACTAGGAGTCCTGAGTTAGGAAGCAAGTAAAATACATGTGTCCACTCTGCTGGGCCCATGGAGTTTTGATCTGCCAGAGAAGCCATTGTTTTGTATGGTCAACATCAGGCTATATCTTGCAAATTAGGAAGCTTCAGGCTAGGAAAATACTGGAATATGAGGCTATAAAGAAAGTATACCTGATGTACAGAGCTACTGGTAAGTTAGGAATTCATGGTAAAACCTGCAGAACCTGATGTGGATAAAAAAGTTTTATGCTGTTACTCTCTGTCGCTGAAATAATGGATTTTCCCAGTGTTAAGCAAAGCAGATTCAGAGTCATTTTTAAAAATTTTAATATTCTGTGATTTATATTCCATGAACTGAAGAGAGGAATACAAGCTTTGTGCAGACTGTATAACACAGCGTAAGTTCAAGAGGGTTGACTCTCATTTTCCTTAAAGATACTTTAAAACAACTTTACACATACAGGCTGAGTAAAAGTGACAGTCAGGCCTATTAACTAGTTTACAATTGCTCCTTTCCATTGCTGGTTTGTCCTCCATCTTCTCGTGAAGTACACAGTTTTAGAAAAATATTTAAAACATATTATAAATAATACAATACAGAAACTGCATAAATGATAACATCCAGAGTCACTTGCTCTTCATCAGTGAATAAGAGGGTATTCAGAAACAGTGCCATGCAACAGAGCCTTGGATTAGCTCTGAATTGCCTCTTCTGTGAAAACCACTTCCTACTGTTTTATCTCATACATTTACAAATACTCTTCCTTTCTACCCACTTGCAGTCCCTACAAGAGTGTTTAGGAGTTTAGCTAATTTGACTGGGCTTAAGATGTGGACATCTGATATTAAAAAGAAAGAATCCATAATTCTCTGATGGTAAGCTTACATATTTCTGTTATTCTAGCACTGACTAGTTTGAACACTATGAGGATGCGAGCTTGATAGCACTGGTAGGATGCTAGGTTGCAGGAAGAGATTTGGTGCCATTACCAGTAGGTGCTGGGGAGAAGTAAGTGGGCCTGAAGTGTGGAAGAGGCTCGCTGAGGAACACGTGGCAACCTTCTCCTAATGACTGCAGCACTGAGCGGGGGGGCGAGGGGGCACCCTTTTGGGAGGCACTTTGACCCCCTCCATAAAAAATGTGCTCAAGGATGAAAGTAGAAGGAAAAGAAGAGGAGGCTGCACCAAACACAAGAGTTCAGTCCGTTTTACCTTACGCCTTGGGTAGGCAAAGAAAGAGGTGAGTAGTCTCAATGAAATTACTACTAGGGCACTACACGAGAGCTTCTTAGTATGTGCCTGAGAAATTGCAAAACGGTGAAAGAAGCATGAAAGCAATACAGTAACTTTCCTGTAAGATGTATATGTTGGGAGGGGCTGAGGACAGCTCAAAAGAGTGCAGATGTATAAAGGGTTATGGCCATGATTCATCACTGTACAGACTAAACAGCCCCAGGATGTTAATTAAAGCAAGCGGCCAGTGGGACAGCAGTGTCTTCTGCTAGGATGTGCGCTGTCTGGCCTATGTGTGTTGGAAGCAAACGCTCCCATCCCTGTCACAGTGCAGCCTCTCTTGGAGAACTGTAGGCTAATCACAGTTGTTACAGTTAAGGTCTTAACAGCAACTGCATAAGTACCTTAGACCAAAAATCCCATCTAGCCAAAATTCATCTATGTGCATTACCAATAACAACCTTACAGGCAAAAGTTAGGAAGTCTCCCATTTTGCAGTGCTGAGATTTGCATGACACCAAAGGATCAACGTTATTTTCTTGAAGCATTAGTTAACCACCCAGTGGATGTGTTGTATATCAGATTAACCTCATAGAGAGAAGCTACTGGCTGAACAGTTGTATTCTTCATGAAGAACATCTTTTACTTTTTACCTAATGCTGGTTAACTCTGGAATCTCTGTCACTGATGATTTTGGAAAACAGGTTAGACAAACTAGAGAGAAGTGGTGCAGGTAAAACTGAACCTGCCATGGGCAGCATATGGACCAGAAGACCTTTAAGGGGCCTCCCAGTCTGCATTTTCTATGATTTCTCTAATTTAATGCTTCTGCTTCACAAACTAGACAGCTGGCCCTGTATTAGTCAACAAATAACAGAAGCGATGCAGGATGCCTTAGATGAGGCCAGTTTGGAGTGTTCGCTTTCATTTTATGAGCAGTCATCCAGCTCTGGAGGAAAGCTAAGAGGCTACATGCACAGCCGGTCTTTGTCTGTCTTTTAAGATATCTGAGAAGCTGAAATCTTTATCAGCAGAAGAAAAGTTCTGCATGCAAACACCAACCATTTTACAGCTTTTTAGAAAACACCCATTTGCCTACATTAATTAGTCTGTCATAGAAAGTTTGGGTTGGAAGGGGCCTTAAAGATCATCCAGTTCCAACCCCCCAGCCATGGACAGGGACACCTTCCACTAGACCAAGTTGCTCCAAGTCCCATCCAGCCTGGCCTTGAGCACTGCCAGGGAGGGGGCAGCCACAGCTTCTCTGGGCAACCTGCTCCAGTGTCTCACCACCTTCACAGTGAAGAATTTCTTCCTAATATCTAATCTAAATCTACCTGCTTTCAGTTTGAAACTGTTACCCCTCATCCTGTCACTATGCTCCCTGATAAAGGGTCCCTCCCCATCTTTCCTGTATTGACTTCATCTGGATGTTTGGAAGCAGAAGTTCTGCAAACTAGAATAAAAAATGTCAATTTCTGACCTTATCGCCAGCTAAGCCCTGAGAACTTCAATCTCTTATGAAAGGCTGATACCAGCATGTTCAAGCACGACCCAGGTTAATGCAGTTAACCCTGAATTCCTGACTATATCGTGGCCCTGCCTGTTTGCAGTCTACTGAGCTCACCAGTTTCAAGCATGGAGGTCGTTTGGAAATGATGCAGCACTTGTCTCTGTGTAACTGGTAGCACTGGGAAAAGAGCAAAGGCCTTGCCATGCCGGAGAGGTAATGCCATCAGTTCTGCTCTCACCTGCACTGGGTGAAATCAGTTGCAGCAGCAGGTCCCGCTGACTTCAGTGGGAGGGGAACGGCTCCTTTCGAAAGCTGCCCCTCAGCAGAAAGATTAAGCCATAAAGCAGGGATTTAGTTTGTCCAAGCCTGGTTGATTTCCCTGTACCCCTGACACACACTTAGGGCCCTACTTTCCCTACTCTGTCCCAGGGACGTGCAGACCGCAGCCTGTGCACCTTCTCCTCCTCAAAGCCTTGCTTCAAGTTGGAGCAGTACTACCCTCTGATTTCATCTTGGCTACCAGCTCTGCAAACTCAGGAGACAAAATTTCAGATGAACCCAGACTGAAGGTTTGGTTGCTCGGGTTTTTTTAGTATTTTCTTCTGTGTCTAAATTCTGTACCACCAGAAATATGAAGGGTTTGATTTGTATTTTAGGTATTTGATTTAAAAATCTGAATCAGATGGAAATTCAGAACAAAGCTTGAACCTCTGAGTAAATTACATCTTGCAAAACTAGCGCTCTAGTGCCCTGCTTGAGTGAGGGCCAAGTGAATACCACAAAACCACCACAAAGTTGATGTCTGCCCTTCTACAGAGGACTACCCATAGCCTTTCAGTCTATTCTGGCATGTAGCTACACCACAGTCAGAGGCTCCAGCTTCAAACCAGGTAGATCAGGAGGGCTTCAACATCTTCCCATCACACCACAGCTTCTGTTTTCACCCAGCTTACCAGACTGAATTTCATGCTGCTGCAATACCTAGCCTCAAACCCACATACATTGTTCAGCTAAATAACTGAAGAGCCAAAATGTTAAATATTTTCCAACGCACTAACTGAATAGCGAGACATTTTGGGGACATATTTGCCATAGTTCTGCAAGTGCAGGTCATGCTGCCTCTGCTTCAGGTACTCTGAGATTCCTGTGCTCCTGCCCTGAGTGCATTAGGCATCCCAGTTTGGTATTCCTTTTTGCAGATGTGCTGTTCTTTTTGGCAGACATACAACAGGTTTCAGTTTTCTTGAATCCAGTCTGTTGCACATGCATTCAATATACTCAGGAGTTTTGTTAAGAGATTGAAAGTCATGGATTTAGAGCTGTCTATCACAAAGCAAATAATCTTGAAAATATGTGCATTTGAGCAAGAAGAGCCAAGTCCTCATCTGGCAAGGGAACTTTCATCTTCTTGCAGCAGTCTTTCTCCAATTTACAGTCTCGATTGTATACATGATAAACTTAAGATTTATCTGAGTCAGAAAATACCTGCATTTTAGTTCTTTCACTGCTAAGAAATATGTACAGCTGCTCCCATTATTTCAGAGGGGTTGGTTTGTTGTTGCTTTTTTAAAATCAACCCCTGGTCTCTTTTTAAAATAAATTTTTTGAAAGGCTCTTATTTTTGGAGCCTAGGGGTCAGAATTAATCAAAACCTGTGAATACAATTCAGTTCAGATTCCCGAGTCATGGGTCCCTCTCAAGTGCGTGCAGGAGTCAAATCATGTCCGTGTAAGGGGATTGGCAGTAGCTTTGGAAAGATCTGTCCTCTTTCCCAGTTTGCACTCATGAGCCGAACTTCCAGCTCACTGTTTTTATAAAAGCATATAAACATTTTGTCTGCGGGCATCAGATATTGTCTCAGTAACCATCCCTGTATCATTGTGCTGCTGCACAGGATGGGAAGGGAGGCTCTGAAATATGTTACGTGGTCTGAGTGTGTCTTACACTGTTAAGATTCATGGTGCTATTGGAAGATCCTTTTCTCTCACTTTCTCTGTCTCTCATCATTTACTCAGCACCGAACAAAGCCAAACGAGTGGTTCATACAGTTCTCTGTCATCCATCACATCCCTGCTCTTTTATCATACCTATGCAGCATTTTCAAAATCAATGCTTATATTTTGTCAGTTATTATTGAACTGTTTTTCAGTGCTTTACATCTCTTGATTTAGAGATTGCCCAAGCTGATGAGGTGATCAGAAGCAAACTGTTTCAGGCACTGGTGGCTCAGCCATGCACACAGAAACAAACCACCTTCCCGGGAGCCCTTGCCAGCCCGTGGCTGATACTCCTCCATCGTACCCTCAGTTGTATCACTGAGCTCCTGCTCACTTTCAAGAGTTCACTTTGCCTCTTGGAGTATATTTCTGACTCACCCTTTGCTTTCTTTTACCCATTCAAAGTGTATGCTTGTGCCATGTAACTGCATGAGCTGTACTGCTCCAGGGAACCGGCTAGTGACTGCTTTGTGCAGTGCTGGGGGCATATGTGAGCTTTACGGTCTTATCACCAAGCCAGACACACACATGCCCATGTTTACCTGCCTCCCATATTAATAAGGTGCACCTTATTACATGTTTTGTTAAGTCATGAGTACAGCAGCAATCTTAGCAAGCCCCTGGTACAGCTGTTCATCCTAATCTCTAATAGTAAAGCAGTGCTCAAGCAAGACATGCTTTCAGGTTTTGTTGGTTGCTTGTGTTTCCAGGTTCTGGTAAAGAAAAGGTGTTGAAAAAACGTTTGAAACAATTTATAATCTGCTTTTGTGGATTCAGATAGGTCAGATAAACATCTGAGCATGTTTGTCGAGGAAAACAAACTGCCATTCTGAACAGCAGGAGGTTTAGCCATCCCCAGAGCAAAGTCCATCAAACCTAGAGATGTGGCAAACTGCCAGACAGCTGCGTGTGTGTCGTTTTGATGGTCACACAGGAATGCCCTCGGGGAAGGAGGGGACTAATGATAACTATCTGAAACCCCAAGTGCCCCATTTTTGAGCTTTCCATGGCAGTATATTTCTTCTTCCATTTTTACTTTGTTCTTAAAGCTTCACTCTTCATTTAAACCCTCTAAGGAAACTCCTTGCAAGATAGATGTACATTACCCTTTCAGGAGGAAAAAAGCCTCTTTCAGAAAAATACATACTGACATCTATTTAGTAATGCCCCTCATGTATATATCTGTCTGTCATCTTCTCTGAATATTAGTTCAGAAAACAGCTTTCATTTATAGCAATTTCATTGCCGTAATCCAGATAGCATGGATTATTTCTATAGTGATGCTCTAATGCTAATTTGCAAGAGTGGAAGGCAATTTGGTATCCTAACGAATTACTTTTGTCCTTGGATGAAACAGACAGCAAAGACAGTGCCCCTGGCTAATTGGAAACATGAGATAGATATTCATACTGTTCTATATGTGAAGTCCGGTGTTGGAGATGTTATTAACATGCAATTTAACTCCTACAAAATTAAAGCTAAAGCTTTATACTCATTTCCAAGCAGAAACCTCCTTGGAAATAGCTTGACATGGTGTTTTGAAAGATGTCAAAAGATCACCTCTTCGTAATGACCAGGGAGATAGGGATCCAAATAATGATGTCTGGGTATTCATACGAATGATTCTTCTCAGAGTTGCCCATCACAGCTAACTATATAAAATACACATCAAGCTTATAAAACCAGAAACATTCACTTACTCTGAATCTGTCCATGAAAATAGATGGAATGAGGCCTAAATCCAAGTCCAGCAGTCTAACGTAAGACTTAAGAGCCGATGTGTGAAATACAAGATTTGGTGGACACTGTCCTTAACTACTGTTAAAAACACTTATGGACTCTTAGTGTACAACTTCATGTGCTGATGATAATGCACACAATGCAGCAGACAGTCTAGACACTATTTCTACATTCCCCCACCTCCTTCTCTAAAGGAGGGGGTTTGGGTTAAAACAGCGGATGTAAAAGTTTTAGTTTCAATCATCAGGCTTGATATAGGTACAGCGCGCAGTCACCATGGTTCACATTCTTTCCCTGGGGATTATACGTATTCATTCCAGCCCTCACTGTTGTCTATGAAGGTGACAAAGACTCTCCCATCTCACAACAGCTTTCAAATACCTCCCAGACCAGCCAGTCACATGCTGCCTTACACTAGGTCGTGAAGTTAGAGGTACTTAGACAGAGCTGTATAGATCACCCTTGACTGCCAGAAGGAAGGTAAAATTTGGAAAAAGGCTCCTATAGGGTTTGAGAACTGAGTTTATCTTCAAACCATGGTGTGACAAAAAACAAACTAGCCTTCTGAAATGATGGAAGCAGCTGTACATATTTCTGAGCAGCCTGTACAAAGGCTAATCAGTGGGGGCACTGGGTGCAGGACCAGGGCCATGGAGACAGGACAACTGGACCACTCAGCTCTGTCAAGGCTGGAAGTGTAACATTGCTTGTCACGCCCTGATCAGGACCAAACAAGCTCTTCTCTGCCTGTGAACCCTAGAGCCCGGTGAGCAGCACAGCATGCAGATCTATGCCAAAGTGAGAAAGCAGCATCTGCCAACGTATTTGCAAGAACTGTTGCGCCCACGGCTGAGTTCAGTACAAATATCATTTGTTGGGGACAAAAAACGATTAGCAACAACTGGATCTTGGTAGAGTCACCTTCAGACTAGTCAGGCACAGCCCTATTTAATCTGCCTGCATTTCCAGAGCACTGATCACTATGTATCTTTGAATCGTGGCCATCCATCACACCACCAGTTTCTCATCTAAATACTGCCAACAGCACTGTGAGTAGCCCAGCGCTGACACTCCCTCCCTCTCCTTCTACATCTTATTATTTAAGTTGCTGCTGGCAAAGGAAAGGAAAGTGGCTGTGTCCACAGTGACATTAGCAGAACTGTCAGCTTAATCAATGCTGATCCTTTCCCCCTCAGTCCTGCTTCTCTGCTGCTCCTTTTTGAGGCCCAGTCACCCAGAAGTACTGCTCATTTTCCAAAAAGCCTTTGGTACCTGACTGCCTCCAACTCCACACGCTATGTCCCCCTCAGCCACCCAAGGTCCCCCAAACAGAGCATCTCACAGAGCCCATGCTTGTACCCTGATGAGCAGGAGCACCTCTGGCAGCAGGCAGGCAGAGCAGGGAGCCTTCTGCTCCCTGCAGAATAATCATCTGCAGGGGGAAACAGGATTACTATAGCACTAAAGGCAGAGCAGGTCACCAGAAAGGCTGGCTGCTTTGAGAGACCTTTCTGCAACCAAAGACACTTGTTGGAAGTTTTTCCATAAACCTCAGAAGCTGAGATGTTTGTAAGTAGTCCCTAATATCTTCCATTCCAACAAAACATGCTTTTTCAGTTTGGAAAGGTGCAGGCAAACCTCCACTAGCTCTCTTATTGCCGTTACTGAGCGACAGCGCAGTCTGTAGAGGGGAACAGAGCTGCAGATGATACCTCCTAATATGAACTGTGGAGGATTCACCATGAGGTGATCCTCCTGGACTTCAGGTGCCTCATTAAGTCAGGCAGAACTGGCAGGCAGACACATGTGTGACTACAGAGCAGCAGCTGCCACCGCTGCCTTTCACTGTCCTCAGGCCTTCAGTAGGACAGGGAACAAGCTTAGCCTCTCCACCTCATCTAGACCCTCATCACCTTGTCTCAGAAGTGTACCCTTGCCTTTTGGTAATACAGTTGTAAGCAATGACGTACTAATAGCGGCAGCTTTGTATAGGGTTTAATTATTTTTTTAAAGACAGTTTTCAGAAAGAGGGATTTTTTTTTCTTCCTCTTCAGTTCACCAGGCTGATACACCAATTCACAATGTACGTCAGTCAGCTGGAACTAGATTTCACATAGCAAAGCATTAATAATGTAATTGGAGAGGGAACATCGTAGCAAAGACAGATGTTCTTAGAAAACCAGTATTCCACAAAGTTTCAGCATTCATAATCCTCCCTCTCCATCTTGTGTCTTGCAAGTTTGGTGTGTGGGTGTTTGCACACCCTTGTCTGTCTTTCACTGTGCCTCTACCACTTGTCAGCTTCATTGTAGTTCTTAGCCTACAGTCAAGATCACTCTGCCCTATTGTCATCTGACATTCCCTAGAATTGTCTGGAAGGGGGAATCCTGAGTGCAGTTGATCTGCCCCAGCATCATTCAGCCACAGGACCTGAAGAGGCAGTGCAGGCCACCTGCGTTGCCTCCTGGTCTCTCCTCCATCCCGTACATCTGAACCACAGCCAAGGTCCAGCGTGTGCCAGGGACAGAAGCAATCACGCTGTGGGGCTCAGCAGACTCAAGTGTTGTCTTTCCTGCCATTCAACCCGTCACAACATAGACGTGGCCTCATGGTATAGATGTGTTCATGGTACTGATAATAGTAGCATTGTTACCTATAAACTTTCTCTCTTCCACCATGTCTCCATGCGTTTCTTTGACTCTGTCTTCTTTGCAAAATAGTCACAGAAAATTTAAGTACCATGTCATTGCATACAGGTTCCCCTAAGACTTTGAGGGTCAGATAAAGAAAGGTTTGTTTCTTTCCTCCCATGAAAAATAACCCCTCCAAGCAGCACTGCAGTACTAAGGGTTACTGCATTTCAGGAGGAGCAATTCCATCTGGTCGATATTCCCACCAGCGTAGCTGCAGAGAGCTGGTTGTTTAGCATCTCTAGATCACACTGTGATACGAACCTAATCAACTCTCTGTCTCAATTTTCAAATCTCATTGAAAAGCATATCTTGTCTCCCTTGTCAGTACTGCTTAATTTTCTTCTTCCACTAAGCTATTCTTTAATTCACTGACAGTAGCTGGCACTGACAGGGAACATAGTTCATAGGACTGAGGTGTTCCTCACCTGAACATGAGGAAAAACTTCTTTACTCTGAGGGTGGCAGAGCACTGGAACAGGCTGCCCAGGGAAGTTGTAGAATCACCTGCTCTGGAGATATTCAAAACCTGCCTGGATGCGATCCTGTGCGACCTGCTCTGGGTGAGCCTGCTTTAGCAGGGGTGTTGAACTAGATGACCTCCAGAGGTTCCTTCCAACCCCTATTATTCTGTGATTCTGTGACTGACGTGGGGCCACAGTCCAGAGCTGTAGGACTCTGATCCTAACAGTTCCACAAGCCTGGACAAAGCACTGTGTCCCAGGTTCCCCATCTCTGACGTAAGAGTAATGTTTTTGCTGCCAAGGGACGATGGAATCATTATACTCTAGAAAGATTCAATGCTAAACACTTCTACCAGTTTATTTATCATGTCTGTAAGGTAATGGCTTGCAGGAATAAGAGACTAGAGAATAGCCCTACAGTTACAGGGTTGGGCTGGACTACAGGGGTCTGACTTCTGTTCCTAGCTCTTACATAGGTAACAGGAGAGACCCTAGGCAACGTTTGGGCTTCAAACCTCCATCTTTAGAATGGGAAATACCACCTTCCCCTCTCTGGAGGCTAAATTATTCTTGTTTGTGAGTTTGCAAAGGTATCAGTTACTGCTACTTTTTAAGTGAATTGATTACGTAAATTTCTGGTATGGATTCAGTTTATAAATAAAGGGCAAGAAGGACTAACTGCAGTTAGGAAAGTCAGTCAATGTCTGTTTTCTTGTATTTAATGAAACACTGCACCCAGAATTAATGCAGTGAGGGAAATGGCGCACGCAGCCAGTGACTTCACTGATTTGTATAATTGTTCATGACATTGAGCAAGACACCTATTACTTGTGCCCCTTTCACTGAATATAAGGAGAGCACCATCAGACCTAATACCTACTAAAAAATCAAACGAGATTGCCTGCAGTCTGGAAAACAAACTGACATGCATTGTGGATTTGACTGTTAGCATGGTTTCCAGACAAGCATCTCCACCACAGTTCAGAGTTAAAGCAGTGCCATGCCTGATCTCCCACAGAAGTTTTGAAGGAGCATGCAGAAGTCCAACAGATATAATTAATGTCAAGTGGTGTGTGCAGGCAGAGTCCGTTCCGCTGCCTCCTGTTGCCCTGCCCACCTGCTGCCCACCAGCTGCTCCTCCACGGCTGCCCTGACTTGCCTGTGAAACTCCACTCCAAATGCTCTGCTCTGCTTCTTTCGGTGTTTCCTGAGGAAAAGCTCAAACAGCTCATCTGCTCTTTAAGCGATTAATGGACTCCATGAAGCATCTGGTGAGCAGAGCTCTGTAGGGCCCCTGCTTTGCTGCAGCTCACACCCTGTGGCACACGTACACTCCTGGCCTTATGGTTAGTAGCTGACCAACTGGTGCAAATCAAATTCTGTGGAGTTACACTGACACACACCAGCTGGCTAGTTGCCTTTTTCAATTTTCATAGGTCTTGATGTCATACACACTCATATTGATTTATTAGCATCAGTAAAGTTACTCCTAGACCTCGCCTCTCTGTTGACCAGTGCCAAGGCCTGCACAGAACAAATTTTTTTGTAATTATGCAACTTCCTTTGCTGAAAATATCTTCCTGCAGCCCTCTTCACCCTGTTCTAGACCAATATTTTAGATTTAGATTACAGAAGGGTTTTTTTCCCAATAGGCTAAGAGTATCTGCAGTAGCACAGATGCTCACTTGAGGATATCAGCTAGATACTGGCACTGTAGGTATAGCGTAAGGAGAACTTTTGTTGATGCAGAATGTGCCTTGAGGGACTTAGCTGGACAAGGGATTCAGCCATCTCCTCTCAGAAAGAGCAAACCAGTCACAGAGCTCAGGTTTTTTAGGCAGCAGAGCTAATCAGGGAGTGAGAATCAAAGCCTCATTCTACCAGTTTTATCCTTTCGATAGCTGGGAACAGAAATAAATCCTTCCCTGCATTATGCTGCTCTCAAGAGTAAGAAAGAGGGCTCCCAGTGGTGCTGCTCAAGTAAGGGAGCGAGCAACAGTGTCAGGCCTACCTGTACATTCTTGTTCTTTCTAAAGCATTCCACCTGCACAGAGTCTTACTCATGAGTATAAAAGATAAATTTGTTTGCTGGCATGCTGTAATTACTATGCTAGTCCTGCTATCCCGCTTGGCTCCATGTGCCCCTTCCTGCTGGAATATCAGGTTTTGATTAAGGAATGAGGAGTTGGTCAATCTGCATGACGTTGCTGCTTATCACATGAGAGCGAGGCAAATTGCACTTTCTCCTTCAGTAATTACACCTCAGTGCTGGGACCCCACCACCTTCAGCCTGCCCTAGAGCCCTCTGCAGCCAAAAGCCCTTTGTAGAGGTAGTGAGAAGCTGCCAAAAGTACTTGGGGATATTGGCTAATGATTCAGCAATGGCTGCAGAAGTGAGAAATGTTCCCTGCTTATTTGAGGTTGGTGACCGGCACATTATGAACCAGCAACTGAGAATACAATCACTATTACAAGCACTGACATCTAAAGGCACTACCTTTCAGCTCGCCAGGCACAGGGAGAGCTGTGATGAATTAGCTTGCTTGCTTGATGGTGGCAGGGCACAGTGAAAATACTAAGTTTCCACAACTCTTGTGTTGCATAAAAGCTTTTGTAGAAGGCATAACCACAGCTTGTGTTTGACCTGAAGGTAATAGGAGATGAAGGAAAGAAAAACAGGGTGAAAGAAAGCAACTGGTTATAAGGAAAGCATAAAAAGCAAGGTGCCTCTGTGGTAGGGCAGCAGCAAGGGACTTGTCTCACTTGTGAAAATTACTTCCATTCTCCTTCTCTCTGGTTATGTCTCTATTGCCTGTTCGTCCGTTTTATTGCAGGACTGTCTTCTAATACGCACTTACACATTTGTCAAAGGTCCTGTGCAAAGGGAATATGAAAATAAGCTGTACCTCCTAGACACCAGTGTAACAGCGTTAATGACACTTGCCAGCAGCCGCAGAGGGAAAACCTTGGGTTAAAAAGAAAGCCAGTAGGATGTCGCGTAGAACTGAGGCCCTGTCTTAAGGGATGTTTCTGTCCTTAATGTAGTTCTGTCTATGCTAGGATTAGGCCTAGCTTAAAATAAGGTCAATGGAAAGGGTTGGAAATCATGTCTGCACACAAAAAGTTGGTCTGCTCTAACTTCTATCAGTTTACAGATACATTGCCCGTCTGCAGAGCCCTTCCATCAGCTCAGCTTTTGCCATAGCCCTCACCGCAGGAGCCATGTAACTCAGGAACGGCTCAGCCCACAGGATTAGAGAATGAACCCACCATTCACCCAAGCAGTGACAGGACAGGCAGAGAGGCAAGGCGAGGTCACCCTGTACTCACCAGCTTTCCCAGTAAATGGATTGAGTTTCTCTCTTCCACCTGTCCCTATCTTATTTCCCCCAGCAGAGAAGTAGCACAGCTCTATTTGGAGAACAGGTGGCATACAGCCATCTCATCCCCTCATTCAAATGTTTGAGACCTCTTTCTTTGGCCAGAAAGTAATTACAATCTTAAACCTCAGTCATGTGCCCCAGCCCCTTGTGAAGGGTTGGACTGACCTGACTCTCCTCAGATCTCCTTATCCTCCCCTAATTCCACCCCTTTGCTCAGAGCTTCACCTCTTAAACTCAGAGTGAAAACGAACATCTCTCCAAAGCAGACACCAAAGTCAGGCTGAGCTTCAGGAATATATTAATAAGGAAATTAAGACTAATTGGAGGAAGTGTTGTTACCTCCATATATAGCATTATACTAAATTGCTGCACTATTTCTAGCATCCATATTTTCTCATGAATGCTTAAATACCAAAGCCAGTTCAGATCCATAGCAGTGACAAAAGGCTGTAGAGGACAAATTTATTTCTTAGCTTATGTAGCTGCTAAAGTCAGACAGAGAAGTGACTTAATTTGAACACAAAAGTAGTTTCGTGAGAGGAAAATATCAGGCATTAAGAACTGTTTAATGTTTTAGAAAAACGTGTGTGGAAAAACAGCTGGAAGAAGCAGCCAGCTGAGCTCCAGTGAGCAGCAAGGGGAGCTTCTTCTAATGACTAACAATGTCAGCATCAATGGCAGATACTCCCTTCCTTGACCAAGTCAGGATCAGGTGACACATCCGACCCCCACAGAAGATCAAGATCTACAGACATACCAAAAAAAAAAGCTTTACTGGGAAGAAGCTCTACCCTGTAGTTGATAAGGCAGTGACCTCTTCCATGCAGAGATCCCTTCCGTGGGGCAGAGCTGTTTCCAGGTTTTCTCTAGGGTAACTTGGCCCTGAAGGTCCTGGGGCTGCCTTGGAGCAGTGGCAGAGGCACGTGGGAGAACAGAGCAGGCAGAGGAGCTGGGGACGCAGCAGAGGCTGCAGGGGAAGCTGGCAGAGAGAGGGGTACGGACAGACTGGGGGTGCAGGTATTGTCAACAGGGAGCCTCTGGTTTAACAAGATAAGGAGGCGTATCTCTGAGTACGGTCTGACCTTCCTCCTTCCCTACCTGCCGGGAAGGCAAGTGATCAGAAGGCTCCCCCCCCGCCCCCCAAAACCGGCCCTGGTAGGTCTGTTAGTTCTCACGGAGCTGCTGAGTCTGACTATGGAAGGGGGGGACGGTCCTGAGATGCAGGAAAATTGGGTCCATTCTGGTTTCATCCCCAAATCCTGTGTGACACTAGGAAAATGGCTTTCCCTCTCCCTGAGCCCGAGTTTTGGGGGCGCTCACTGAGACCTTGACAGCACCTTTCTTTAGCCCCCTGGGCCCCCAGCTGCAGGCTCCTCGGGGCAGGGGCTGGCCCTGACAGCTTGCCTCCGTGCTGCCATCTCCGGCCCAGGGCCTCTAGGTGCTGCTGTACTACCAGCAATGGATTTCCCGGCAGGAGGAGAGGGAGCGGGATGGCAGGAACTTCCTCATGTTGCAGGAAGAAACTGCAGCAGTTCTGGATCACCAGAAAGTGGGGTTTTGGTTGTTTTTTTTTAACAGGATCGCGTTCATTCTTGTGTAGAACAGCACACAGAGCAAGGCTATCCGTCCATGTTTCCTGCGGGGATTGCAGCAGAGGGAATAAGCCTGAGCAGCGAGTTCTGCATCACATTTTGACTAAGCGACAGCTGTAGTTTAGTTTTCACCCAAAGAAAAAAGAACCGGTTAAACTCAGCTAATGGCATTGTCATGACAGGAGCTAACCCTGTTAGGTCAAGAACAGGAACACAAGTGATTCGTCACAGAGAACAGTAATGCACATGGGGCTGATGCTTGAAGGAGAGGCTTAAAGCTTCAGGCATTAACAAATTAACATTTTGCCTAATTAGGTATCGATCGCTATCACAAAGGATGTCATGACCACCCTAAGCTTACACAATGAGCCTAACCAGTGAAGAAAAATTAGAACATGTACCAGAAAGAATATTAGTTGCTTCTCCTCTAGGAACTTTGCTCAGACATTTAGCAAATCTGTGAGTTTTATCCTGCTGTTTCCTAAATGAGTGACAGATATTCCCTTGTTTCCCGAGGGCAACTTCTCAGTTTTCCTCTTCGCTGCCATGCCACGATTTTCACCTTGCATTAAGGTTAAGCATTGTTCCTCCTTTCCTGATGCCCCAAAGAATGCAAATTTAAGGTGTTCATTACCTGGCTGTTCCCATGCCAGCTGGGACAACCAAGGAAGGTAATTTTGTCTCACCACCAGTAAAGAGATGCTGTATTAATAGTTTCTTCTTGTGTGTATCCCATGCTGTGCAGGATATAGCACAAATCCTTTGTGGCCAGATGAACTCTCAACACCATTCCACAAGTATGCTGTGAGCACTGAAACAGTAAATAATAGATCTGCCTTGGGTAATGAGAACTAACAAAGATAGCACACGTACACTTACGTAAGGGGTTTATTACTATAGGTTCTGCAGAAAGAAAGAAGCAAGACTGTATATCTTATAAGTTTACTCTGGTTCAGCTGATTCATGGGGCCTCTCTGAAAGTGCCCACAGAAGACTGTATTTCCTTTGAAATATTAATCCCAGCTTAGTGAAGGGATGGTGCATGATCAGGCACAAACCTTGGAGAATAGCTCTTTAATTTTTCCATCTGGGAACCCTCCTTTCAACAAATGCATTTAATGCCTGTACATGATCTCTGGTTGCTGTTGCATGCTGATGTGTGAGGATTATGTGATGCTGCTCATAGAATAAGAAACTCTCAGACATGCAGTGAGAATTAATTGAGTGGCAGAGAGTGATGGTAGGGTGCAGTGATGGGATCAACTGGAAAGTACTCTCCTGCAGCATAATCTGACACAGGTGATCCTAGGAGATATAGGAGACATATACCTCAGGGCATGAAAAGCCTTGTTAACCTTGGTACATTTAGTTGTCATCACTTCATCGTATAGAAAAGCCCCTGACAGGAGCCAGATGGACACTTCTCAGCTGCAGCAATGTCCAGGCAATCCAGCCTGGAATACTGAACCGTGGATAGGAGGTCCTGGGCAGATATAGACAAGGGCACCACAGAGACACCTACAAAGGAATGGGTCCTACCCACTGCTCCTCAATGTCAAACCGTGTCCCAAATGAGAAACAGTGCTTGAGAAACAGCAGGGAGCAGAAGTACTTCACAGCCTATACCACCTACCTGACAAAGCTGTAGACAGATTCCCTGCGCCTGCTGGACAACTGAGATCCCCTGTTCTTCATTTCTCTCCAACATGTGTGTTAACGTTTGCTCCATGTCACTTATGCATTTGTAATGAAAGATAAACACTGAGAGCAGGTACCTGTGTTCACTCTTGATGCAGCCTGATGCTTGGACTCTGTTTGGAGATGGTGCTTTGCTGAACACAGCCGCTGGCTGTTGCCACTACCTGCGCACTACTGCCATGGCAGACTGAGCCTTCAGGTTTGAGCAGTTCCCACACAAAAGTGCATTTTACAGGACTTTCCCTCCAGCCTATTTCAGAGCCACGCTGTTAACCCGCCTTTGCCAGCCCCCTTCACTCCTGTACTGTTTCATATAGCCTATGGCAAACTTGCCATTTGTGTGAATACACAGCCTCCAGGCAAAACTGCCAGCAAAGTGCGGCTTCCTGAGTGCTAAGCAGGGAAAGGCATCTGGGGAATCCAGTCCTGATGCCAGAGGTCTTAATGCCTGCAGAGACATAAGCCCCCCACAATATCCTGCTATCCCTAGATGGGCATTGCTGCAGTGACTGACCCAGCTGCCATCACCGCCCAGACACGAGGCAGGTCCTGATGAATAGGTGGACAGGCTTTCAAAAGGCTATGTTGTGTAGAATCAGTTTTGACTTCTACCTGCTCACCAAATCCTCACACTGGGAAGCGTGCGCACACCACAGCTTCCTTGCATTGGGAACTGGAATGTTATGTCTAATTTTTGTGCTATTTGTTGATGTTGCTGCAGGCATTTGAGTTTTGGGTGAAGAGAAGAGAAAGCAGTTTATGCTTTTCAATGCTGGAGTGTGCATGTTCTGCATTTAAGGCAGTATTACTGATACTTGCTAGTTTTTTGCTGCAAAAGAATGTGTACCAGTGTCTTCTTCCTCACTACAGGCATCATCTCCTGCCTTGTCTTGCAGTACCTCCTGTAATTAGGTTTTATGTTAGAGCTCAGAGTCCATTTTCTGTGTCAGACAATGCCTCAGCAAATTCTGGCTAAAGATTGAGGATTAGTATCTGTGGGAATCGAGCCAGAATTTATAGCAGAAACACAGATTTTATTTTTCACTGAATTATATCTTAATAAATATCAGCGGGTGTGATAATCACTTGCTGGATGAAATATACTTTTTTAATTATATCATTTGTTCGAAAACACTATTTCTGGTATCTTCTCCATGGGTGGATTTATTAGTGACACCTTGCAACTGAGAAACAAAGGCTTTTCCCTTCCAGCCTTTAACATGAATGAAGTGTTATGTTTGGGATTACTAACTCAGAGTCACTGTAAGCTTCCCTAAAATAGAGATTGTTATCTGCTTTTATTGCAGCAGATGCTCTTGCAAGACCTCCTGTAACTCTGTGTTACTTGTGGCCAAAGATTGCCATGAGCTACATCATGCTATCAGAGGTAAGGGCTGCTGAGCAAGCCAAGGCTGCCTTCTTCCATGTGTCAGTCACATCCCACCACCTTACACCGATGGCTGAAAGCTGACATTGTGAGAGCCCAGCAAAGCAGAACCTGCTGATAGCTGAGTGCAGCTTCCCTGTAGCCAGAAAACACTTCCAGTTAGAAGAACAGTCACTGCTAAAAATGGATTCAGGTCAGCTTTTCCTGAATATCCTGCCTTTCTCTCAGGCAGGATATTCAGTGAGTTTTCCTAGGCTCTGAGTGCACTTTCTCTACCCAGTGTGAACAGGCTGTTTCCTTAATCAAGAGTCCCCTCATGTCAGACCTGTCACAGCTGTCTTTCTGGCCCCTTTCCTCTCTGCATTCTCATCTTGGCTTGGCTCAGCATAAAAATCTAACAGTTGCCACCATGACAGGGTGACGTCTATGTCCATCTTAGAGGCAGCTGCATTCTGCTTTTTTTTAAATTATTTTCACCCTCCCTTCTCTCTTTCTCTCCTCCTTTCCCCTCTCTACAACTATGTAGCCTCACACGACATACAGGTTCGGTTCAGGAGAACTAAGGGAAAAAGACCAAATACACATCAGTCATTACTGCTATAGGTGGGACATATATTAATAAGACAAACTCCTCATTTTCTGAGGACAGAGATTGTATTTAGCACTGGGAGGAACCTTCGCTGTGGATGCGTAGGAGACTGAGGTATCCACTACAAACATTTAGGCTCTCAGAGGCTGTTCAGGATCCAGTATTAAATCTGTTTGTTGGCCCAGCCTACTAACACTGGCCTAAAACAGACACTGTACCACATCTGAGTCACAGACATTTTCTGTCAAATGACTGAGATTCAAATATACGTAATATGAGGGCTGATTATGCTTTAGCTTGTTTTCTAATAAATTATTTCTTAGAAATAAAGCACTAAACAAATGGAAATTGTAATGAAACAAGACAACAGTGATAATACCATTGCATGTATCTGGAGTAATGATGGGGCTAGATCAGATAATGAAGGTGTAAAATGGATAAACATTGGCGTCTCTAATGCCCATAATAAATTCTAGGACATCGAAAAGACTGCGTGATATCAACAAATAGGAGTTCATAACACTAACGACAACAGCCTCATAAAACCCCCGATTGAAGGAAATTGTCATTGAAGGAAAGTGTCCCAAAATGCAGAAGCCGCCACAGGACCATATAAAATGGATATATCCAACATGCAAAATAATCAGAGCAATTCTCCTGCTTGTCCTCAGCTTCTTGGCTTATACTGTATCTCACAAAGCACCTTTTGCTCTTTCGGTTTCATCCTCACACGTGCAATGGGGGTGACTATTCCTAATGATAAGAGTGACTTTAATTCCCATGGCTTTAGCATTAGCAGATTCTGTGCAGATTCCTCTACCTGACAGGCAGGAAACTTTGTTATAACAAAACATTTTATTTTTCTACTGAAGTGGGGAAAGGAAAAAGGTACTTTGTGCCAGAGTCACAGGAAATGATCTAAAGTTCTGTCTGGCATTGCTGCTGCTTTGCCCAGGGTCACTTTGCCCTCTCTCACCCAACATATTTGTCCTGTGATGGCAGCAGCAGAGGTGAGAGTGGGCAGCAAGTTAGATGTGACCATGGTAATAGGGCAGAAAACTGCAGCATGGGCTCTTCAGGGTGGCAGCCTTGCAGGTCAGGGCTCCAATAGCTGCACCCACCTCCACTGCTGTGCTGCTCAGATCACACTTCAAGTCCACCGGTTTTAGAAGAGAAAGGAATAGATGTAAGTCACTTAACCAACCGATCCTCACTTCAGAGTTCACTTAGGCCAAAATTAAAACCAACGAATCTACTGAGGTCCAACAGCCCCAAATTTAGCAATATATTGTAATAAGCCATAACAGCTCTGCAGGGTCCCTCTGGATGTCACTGGGGATAAAGAGCAGAGGAGTGAAACCAGATATCTGACAGCATTAGCAGACTAATAACAATGTCTCAGAGAAGGTAAGGCTGTGATTTATCCTTCTCCTTCAGAGTTTCTTCATCATTTTGCAGCTAGGGAACCGAAGCACAGTAACGGTGTTTGTAAAAGAGATTCCTTTCACCGTAAGATCATTGTCTAGTAACAGCTGCCCCTGTAAGAGGCACTTGTACTGCAGCCCAGCTTAATGCCATGAAACCAGACCCAGCCAGAGATGTTTCATCGGCCCGCCTCCTCCTCAAAGAGCAGTCAAAATATACCCTGCTGTCACATTAAGCTTAGCTTTGCAGCAGATGTAGTATGTTTACAAGTGATAGCCATTCCCGTCATATATTGAAATTAATTTCTCACACAAAAATCTGCTTTATTGGAAATGAAGATGAGCAGCAGACAAATCAGCACAAGCACAAGTGTGTGGCCAGCAGGACAGCAACAACATTTCTGATAAAACAGCCTTTCCCACCCTTCCCTTCCCCCCATATAATAATTTAGTTATAGTGCCATTCTTCCAAGGCAACTAAGTGCACATATTTTTCTCTTTCCAGTTGACTGCTGCAGAGTGGCTATGCTTGAGAAAATTAGTTTTTATCATTTTAATCATCTAATCTTCATAAACCTTTTAACGCAAAAACAAAAACTACTTAACGCACAGCAAGATAATTAATATTGAAAATAGACTCTGCAGGGGAACTGTAGTACCTGCTGCCTTGCATTAGACTCCCAGAATAATGAATTAGCTAGGAGCTTTAAGTAAGTTTATAAGAACAATATAAACAGTACCAACACAGACACCCCTTCCGTTTGCTTTAGACAGAGCACATCAAGAGGCTACTTAGTATGTTGGTAGCCCGTTATTAAGAATAACTTCACCAGTGTCCCTGCTGGAATCTTAGTGACCCTTAAAAAAAAAAAAAAAAAATCTTTAATTTTCAAAAATACCCCTTTGGATTTGCCAGCAAAGAATATAATGGTTTACCTGGCCTGGTAGAGGAGAATTTGCCTTTTCCCCACACCCCACCAAGTCACAACTGGATTTGCAGCTGGAGCTTGTTAGGAGCAGCCTTGGAACTGGTCAGACCAGCTCAGCTGTGCTCCCCACCCCCAGGATGAGTTTTTCAGCTGGACCAGGGGCCCAGGATGAGGCTTTCTGCTGCCCTAAGGGAGCAGTGAAGCTAGATTTTCCCTTTCCCAGCAAACAGCAAATTCGGGGCCTTTTAAAAAAAGAGTGTGGGGAGAGATAGCAACTAATCCTTTCTGCTAAACTCATCTACCCCTAAGCAATGTCACATAACTCATTAATGCTGAGAACTAAGCGCTGCCAGCAGAGACTGAAAGGACGCCTAACTGCCAAAAATAACGTGTACACTTATAGAGCACTTAACATCTTCAAAGTACTATACAAATATTAACTAATTATTTAAGGAACTAATTACTGACAATAAGATGTTTATTGCTTTTTCTGAGCATGTGCATTGGGTATACGCCAGGCATCCTTGGAAGGACCCTGTTGAACTTGCTGGGGCTGCTGCTTGCTTTGGGGGTTAACGGCTGATGTTTTGGGGTGGGAGACTACCTTCATCTTGCCTCGCTCATGCGAGGACACTTAGCTTAGGAGGACCCAATGACAGTGGTCCCTGTCCTGAGCCAGAGCCTGTACCCATAATTCACAAGGGGCCATTTCCAGATTTGACCCCTCCAATCTCTATGGCAGTCAGGTATGCACAAATCAGCATGACTAATAAGTGTACATGAAAAGTTTGTTATCTGCTACAGTCACAGTCACTTCACAAGGGACTGCTTAAAGATTTGAGGTTAAAAAACCTGTACTGAAGTAGGAAATGGTGGGAAGGAACTCAAACAAGAATACAGATTCATTTAAAGCTCAGCAGGGAATGGATAAGGATAACAAAAAACCCCAAAAACAACAACAAAAAAATCAGAGTGAATTAATGCTGCCAAAGGATTTAAAGGGAATATGAAAGACACTTGTTCTATGAGTATCAGGGGAAGAGAAGCAAAAATCCTAGAGAGAAACTATGTCCATTAATTAGTAAACTAGGGTGGGTATGAAATTAATGATGACTAGAATCTACCTTTAATGAGACTGATGAAAAAAATGTGAACAATTCAGAAATTAAGAAGAGCCAATAAAATATCTTTTCTTAGTAACATGTGAGAAAATACTTGAGGGAAAATGAGCCTATACGTAAATTAGCTGATACAGATGGGCCTGGGTTATTGAGGAAAGTGGTGAAAAAGCCATACCGCATGTGATTATTTCTCCTAATTTGTGACCAGAAGATTGACTAAATAAATGTATACAGACACTTAAGAGGAGAAATAAATTATCCCAAAACATTGTTTTATGAAAATCTACCTTCTACCTTTTCTAAAATAATCAGCATTGCTTTGGACTGCAGTGAAGGTGAGGAATACAAAGGCAAACAGCACAACCTGGCTCATCAAAAGGTCCCTGCGATGGTCCTTGGGTGGCTGCAGTCCCTCATGGCAATGGCCACTGCTGCCCAGCAGCTAAATCTGTGATGAGACTCCAGACAGGAGGTGCCCATCCTGGCCAGGTACCATGCCACTGTAGAGAGAGCCCTGGGACTGATGCCTGGCAGGAGCAGAATGCTTTGCTGAGCAAGATGTACCAGTGCACGGCTTTCTGAGGTGTTTTGGGTGACCTTGCCGCAACAGAAGAGCAGTTGCTTTCTGCAGGGGGAAGTTGCACCCCAGGTCATTGTACGGGATCCCAACCATTTTTGGACAGAAATCACAGTCCATCCTGCCTGGGTTTGCGTTGATGTAATAAAGACAGAACTGCCAATTAGATGAGCCCACGCTGTAGGATTAACATAACGGTGCCCCCCAAACACCCATTTCAGAGGTGTTGATGCACCCAGCAACCTGAGAGTCAATTCTGGTCATGGGTGTTTAGCACACCGGAGAGCTGGCCCCGGCAGCATGAAGCCTCAGGCAGTGTCGGTCTAGCAAGAATAAATCTCACCAGACAAACTTGATTGCTTTTTTGATAGAAACAGAAAATTAACGGATGAAGGGAATGCTGGAGCTGTAATATATTTGCAACTGAGTAGTGCATTTGATACTGTGCCTCATGAAATCTTTCTAGAAAAATTAATTTAAATCAGCTTGGAGATGAACACTGTCGTCTTGATTGAAAACAGGCTGGAAGGCTATTAAGAGAGGTTAACAGTGAGTGGCAAAGCATGGAGTTGAAGATGAGAAGACCCTAGAAGAATCACAAAGCTTACTCTTAAATAAGCCTTATTTAATATCCTCACTATTCATCTAGAAATGGAGGAGGAAGTAACATTTTAATATGATCTGCAAATGAGATGAAATTAGGAGGAACTAAAATCCTCCACAAAAGATGCAAACAAATCCAGAGAGAGAAGTAGCTGGGTCAGAATGCTATAAAATGAATTCAGGGTTAGTTACAGAACAGGAGAGTTTGACCAGTTTTTCCGTTCATTAGAACAAACCAAATCAATCAGTTTTCATTGGTAGGAGGAAAGGGAATTTTTGTTCATAATTTTGCATGTCTGCTTCTACAGATGTGAATCTTGCTAGCTTCAAGACTTATGAAAATCCACTTCTACCCCAGCATCCTTCCTAAATGGGAGGGTTTGAGTTATACATCCAGTTGTACATTTTGGATATTTTCTAAGTTAGTGACATAAGGCAAGGTTTTGACTTCCACATGTGTGATGGTGCTTAGAGTTCAGACTGCACTCTTCAGGACAGATATGCACACCCAAAATTATTTCCTAAAGAAAATTTCAAGTTTAACATTTTAGAATCTGCCTGCTGAATATCTGAAACAGAAGAGTAGGTGAAATTCCATCTTCTCCCTCAAAACTTGTGGACACAAGTTAGACCCAAGTTAGAAATGAGATATGGCAGCAAAAGGGCAGTGTGTTTTGTGGCAACACAGGTTCAGACCATCTTTATGATGCTTTGCTGTTTCTGCATGTGGAACACTGTGTTCAGTTCTGGGAAACTCATTAGCAAGAAGATATTGAAAAATTGTAGTGAGTTCAGAGAAGAGCCACAAAAATTATCAAGGGGATGGAGAGATTCATTTATAAAGAAAGATTAAAGGAGCTAAATCAGTACTGGAAGAACTGAATATGTAATATACTGTTACTCAGAGAAAAATGGCTACAGAGAGACAGTACAATCTGGTGCTGAAAGGTATAAACACCAAAGACAGGCAAGAATTAAGTGGCACAGTAGGCTGTAAAAGAAAGTATGAGGAGTCAGAAGTGAGAAAGGGAAACACAGACTAAATATCCAGAAAAAAATCCTGACAAGGGAAGCCTCATAAGTTGCAACACTTAAAATTAGAGTGAAAAAAAAAAAAGCCAGACGTGCAATGAGGGATGATCATCCTGTTTACCCCAGAAAGCCAGAAGATCACCACGGTTCTTACTGCTTTCTGTGGGGATGGCACAGATCCCTAGCTGGGGGTATGTGTAACAACAATGAATGTATGAATATGTATGAGACTATTGTTCACTGTGAGCTGTGGTGACAGTATCATTTCCCTCATATAATTTCAAATTTCCTCTAGTGAGCATTTGTTCAGAATGAAAAATTTGGAATCCGGTCTCTGGATACTTTTTTTCTTGATTATCTGAGAGTTTTATGCTTGGTGGTACTGTGGGACCAGACAGATACAGACGTTTCCTCCTCCATGTAAAACTTCCAATTTAATCACTCATATTTCCAGTCACTTGTTACCACTCTACAGAAGTGCACCTTTATGTTCTTAAGAGTAGCTGCTCTGTGCCAACAGCAACAAGCTCAGGGCAGAGCTCCTTAATGCCTTGTCCAAGCCAATACAAGTCGTTCTTCAGGATTTCAGCCTCCTAAGGATTGTGTAGCTAATTCAACACAGCATCTTGTTTTTCTCATTTATTTTGTTTTACTTCATATGCTGTATTGTTTTCGCCTCTCAAATATTGATTAAGGCAAGTCAAAGCCTTGTACTTATCAGCGTAACACAGTTTGCGTTGTTATACACATGTAACCATTATAACTATTTTTTGTAAACTAGTTTGTGAGCTATCTGTTTCCAGAATTAGACAAGGTCTGCGTGTTTTAGCTGAGATCAGCTTTTATGTGTTCAGTGTCACCTAGGCTCTGTTTACTAGTAATTTTTGATGCATTAGAAAATTTCGTTCGGTCCTCCCCCGCTTCTAGTGATGGTTAATTAAAGCAATTCATGTGAAGTAAATTAACTTCCATGAGTGATTAAACAAAGGGAAAGATGAGATAAGTGCATAATAACTACCTTAGATATAAGCCTATACTATTAGAGGAAAAAAGTGGAAATAAATTAAGCATCTTTGGGAGTACTGTTTGCCCCCACTCAAAAAGTAGCAGCCTGGGAGAAGCTAGGCACTCTCATAGCACTGACAGCTAAATTCTTCTGTCACTTACACCACATGAAGCTCCTAAAATAAGCAAAGCTTGTAGAGAGCTTATCTGGAGAGCAAGTGCGGACCTGCTCTCTGAACGGTGGCAACCAGTGGGGCGAATTCTGCCTACCTGGTTCCTGGCAGCTGTCAAGTGTGAATTTCTAATCTTTGCATAAAGCTGGAGTTATAGTCAAATGATTTTGTATTATTGTAATTTGTATTCTGCCTCCGGACATTTTCATTCCTCTTGCTTTGAGTAATATTTTTTCAACCTTGTATTCTCATTAAAATTTCCTCTTCATTATAGCACATTTCAATATAATTTCCTCCTGAACCAAGCTCAGTGTACAGCCCAACTAATAAGAATTGCATGATCTGCATTATTATGCAAACATAACCCATTATAATTGAATCTTATTCTACTTTAATTGCACGTGTTTACAAACACTGTGCTCACTGCAACAGATTATGCATTTTAGTTGATTATGCCATTAATGATGGAAAACTCAGTGCCATTTTGTGTTAAACCCATATTTGGCTTGTGTAACAAGTGACACGACATAAAACTCCTCTGTTTTGCATTTCCAACTTTCTCTTGTTAATTTTTAAGTGTTGAGAAGAGTTCTCCCTAACTGAATCCATGCATCTTTAGAAATGCGACATTTCGTATCATTCAAACCATCTTCAGACTTCCAGAGCGTGGCAGGATTTTAGTTAGATATTGGTTCTCGGTTGCATTTGGAGGCCAAATTAATTTTAGCAACAGAGACGCTGTTGTTCTCAGTAATTTACAAGACCCCCCATCACCCGGGCAAACCCAGTGCTTTTGCATTTTCAAAGAAGAACTTTGCACCCAGAGCTCCCTCTTTTGTGAGTGTGCTTAAATGCCTCCACTGACTGCCTGGCAGTTTTGTTTCTGGGCAATGCAATAAGGTCAGCAGATGCAAAATTCTTTAGGAAATGGACCTCCTGAGACTTCAGATACTGAAGAGAATTGGAAAATTTGGCAGCACACTGTGCTGTTTTGGTGCAAGGTCAGTTAGATAAGGTCAGTCAGGATGTTAAATCTACATATTGCCTAGTTTGTCATCAGGTTTTATAACAGGAACAAGGGAGCCTGATAGACCAGAGTCTCCAGAAGAAAAAATATTTTTAAAAAGCCAGCATTTTCACCAAATTTATAGAAAATGTACTTCTTTTTATGTGCCTTTTCTCAGATACGTTTACCCTGTGTATCATTAAGAGACAGGCATGCTATATCTGGGCTCTGTTCATCTTCTTCACATATGTTTATCCTGCTGCTCTTTAAGCTTTTACGCAGGGCGTATTCTCACCCTAAAAGCTGTCCTTCAGACACAAGTAACACCTTGCCAAAGATGCTGACAGGACCACCAATTGCAAGCATCTTGCAAAGAGTCCTCAAAACTAGCGACGCTTTTTGCCACCACTGCATCACAAATCCAGTGGCTTTCCCTTGAGCATCCCATTACAGCAAGTCAATAACTGGGGGCTGACTTCATGGCCCCAAACACGCATATTTGCTTGTTAAATCTAATCATCATTGAATAAAAGACTATTACACTAGTGAAGGAGAAAGAAAGGGTTTGTCCTAAGTCGGAGAGAGGTTTTGGCAGAAATCAAAATGCAGGTGATGTGCTCAGCATCTTCAGGATGCAATTGTTTATGTCTTTGACAATAAATAATACATCACAGGCATTGAGAAATGGCACTTCACAGAAGCCTTGTGAAGTAAATCAGCATTTGTTATCCAGGACGGAAAGGGAGATGGGGTGTAAAAAGGTTAAGTAACTTGACCAAGAGGGTACAGCAAGCCTGTGGCAAAGTGCAGCTCCTGTGATGCCCAGGTCTATGCTGGTAACCACAAGCCCTTTCCCTCCTTTTCTTTTGGCTATTACCAGCTGCAAAGAATGGCCACTGATAATGCGTTTGGATACTGAGTTGTCAGGAGGATGTGCAGCCAGGAGACAAATTAATTATTTTTGTGTCCTGTGATGGATTTACAAAGAATCTCAGAGGCTTTAATTTGGACAGTCTGGGTTCTGCAATGCCTTTTTGGTTTCATCTGTTGGATTTTTGATAACTGTAAAGCTCTCCAGTGGGACTGGGGATCTGAAGTGTTTTGGGGTGGTATTAAGCAATGTAGTGTGATTCTGTATTTATAACAGGAAGGCCTTTGTTTTGAGCTTACAGGGATTTGGGCAGGAACTGTTCTCTTGTTATTAATTGTTGTGCATTATGACTCATAGTAAACTTACTGCATTGTCTAAACTATTTTCTAGGCATCATTACATGTTTTGAAGTTTCATATATCTTGAAGTGTGAGACTTTGTCCACATAGTTGTGTAAGTAGGGATGGCTGTAAGATTATATATCAAGAAGTACACTGATAATGCAGAGGTGATCTTGCAGGCGTTTATGTTCGCTATAATTTATGGCAGCTTGCTGTGATTTGAAAATGGGCTGAATTAGGTTAATTCCCGCAGTCTGGATTCTGTAAAAGCAGGATCTCATTGCCCTATCTGCCTTTCCCCTTCTTCCTTCCTTCCTTGTGTGCCATCCTACCTGCGTGGCTGGTCATGTCCAGACCTCTAGTCCTACAGCTGGCTCAGTGCAAGCAGGCCACAGTCATAGCAAGCAGTTCTGTTGAAGTTTGCACTCAAGTTGAGAATTTTTTTGCTTCTAGGGTAGACTCCAGCGTGCCCCTCTTTTGCAAAATTATTCCAAGCCTGTAGTCAGGACCTAGTGTTCACCAAATGCTTTGCTCTCCTGTGATGAGAAGCGTGGCAGAAGTGAAAAGCATTACTATTATTGCTGTCCTTTGAAATGTAGTCCTTAGGGGGGCTGACATTTGAAGGATTCACTGCATGTGGTGAGGTCTGCTGTAAGCCTGGGAAGGCTGGATTCATGAACGGTGGCTCACAGATACTTTGTGCCATGCATTGAGGAGGTAAAGCTTTTGTTTGTGGAGAACAGCTCTGCAGAGCTCTGGAAGGAGCAGTTCCTGTAGCTACAGGAGAACTAGTACAAGGTCAGAGCTTTTAGAAAGGGCAAAGAGAAAACAATCCGTGCATTCATGCATGCACCTGCTTGTATTTGCATGCATGTGCATATTCAAGTAGATTTGTAGATATAATTAACTCCTAGGTTCCTGGTTAGATTTGCAGAACAAAAAATAAGGTTGCAGCATACATTCTCATCTTTGTGTGAACACAACTGCGTTAACCTTAAAAGAAGAAAGAAGAGGGATTTAAAGCACTGCAATAGGGCTGTCTTGAGGATGAATTTCTTGCAAAATCCTTGTGCTAAATCAAACTCAATTTAGTTAAATAAGCTCATAAACTCCTCCATCACACAAACTATTTTTTTTATACTCTCATTACTGAAAAATGGCCAAATGTATTATCATTGGTTTTAACCTGGCAAAGATATTTGCTTCTGGCCTGAGATGCTATCTGCCAAGCTTCAGGACTGAAGCAGATTTTTATGCTTGAAGCTTTGTGCACACAGCCTCTGGGGGAAAAAGAAACCACAACAAACCACTAAAGAAGGGTTTATCACTGGCAAGTTGGCACAATCTTAACTAGTGTTGAGCAGCTGGAGAATCTGGAAGGCACCTCGGAGTCAGTGGGGAAAAGAGGAAATTCTGCAGTTACCAGAGTCTTGCCATAAAAGGAACAAATTAAAGGCAGAGGTGAGCAGGCACAGCGTTTCAAAGATGGGACAGTTTGCAGACAGCAAAGCATGCTGATAAGACCATTAAAAACCAGCTAGCAAAGTGATTAATGAAGTGGAATTGCCTTTCAGTTCTTGGGACGGACAGTCGATTGCATCCCAACAGGATCACCAGAGATCTGTGTGCATAAGCCAAGCTACCACTGAAAATCTGTACTTGCAGCCAGCACCTTCTCATTGCCCTCCCAAACACCTCTCCTTCCAGCAAAAACTGATCATCTGAACTTCCCAGCCAGACTGCTTTACTAGGATTTTAGTGGGGAAAGTGGGTGGAGGAGGCAAAAAGGAACAGAAGTGGGGGAACAGGATCGATGGTATGCAGAGCCTGAAGAAATTGTTTAGGAGTACACTGAGTGGGAACCTGGATGTGAGGGCAGTTCAGCTCCCAGCCCTAGGAATTCCCTGAAGTCCTGGGAATGTCTGCAATGCAAACCCCTTGGCCAGGGTGGGAGGTCACTTCTCAGCACAAATGTTTCCTGTCCGTGCTGTACGGGATGCTCCTAGCTGTGGAGTGGCTTGATGCTATAAGCTAATACTCGGGAGCAAATGGAGGCGCTTTCAAGCACCAGAAATACCCAACGATTAACTCAACAGTGGCTAAAATAAAAGAAGCGTCATGCATGGAAGAATATTTGGCATATTTCCAGGTCTTAGCAAATACAAAACCCCATCAGTCTAAAGAAGCATTAGGAGTTTATGATGTGGAAATAACTGGCTGGTGTGTGACGCATTTCCAGCTTATGGTGAGCCATCTATTAGAAGAAAATGTTTTAGACATTCTGGGGCTGGACTCAACCTCACTGCTGCAGGCCAAATGCCATGAACATGAGGCGAGTGTTTCAGAAACAGAATAGCTTACCATGTGCAAAGAGGGAAGAGATCAGGAAACATTAGGCGTAATTACTTCTCAGCTATTTAGTACTCAGATGAGGTGATGGGAAAAAGTCTTCTGTAATAGCTGAGTTCGAGCAGCTTATGTCTGCTCTGGTGTCATCTTTGCTGGCTTCCTCTTATTCTAAGGCATCTACCAGATGGACGGAAACCTTTTACAATTTGACCATTTGACTTAAAACAAGCTCTCAGTGTAAAAGGAAATCTGCCGAAATAGCAAAAGTGAGTGAACTGTTTTCAGTGCATCTATTTTAGCAGCAACAACAACAACAAAAAAAAAAAGATAGCTCAGTCATGTCCAGCAATCAAGGTCAGCGTGACTTTGGGTTTGAGTAGCAGCACTCTATCCACTCCAATAGAGTTGGGTGATTCTGGAGAGTTGGGGATCTCAGAGCACTCCATGGACACCGCCTGGTTTTGCAAATACCTTCAGTAATAGAAAAAATATTTGCTTTACAAATGAGCAAACTGGAACACAAGGAAATAAAGTCTTGCTCAAGAAGTCAGCAGCACATTCAGCAGCCACAGAGACTACGACTGCCAGTCCCTCTTTTATTGCTTCGTTCTCCTTGGGAGTAAGATGGGGAAAACTATCAGTATCCACATTCACACGTACTGCTCAATGACAAAAGATGACAATGAATCCTTCATCACAGTAATTCCAAATGGTATTTGCAAGATCTATAATAATTTCCTTAATAAGCAATTTTTGAAGAGTGTTTCCTTTCTCTAGAGAAGTTCATCATTGGAAAAAAATCTTAAGTAGTTTCAGGAGGGCAAGTCTCTTCCTTCCATACCTCTGGGGGTGCAGGAGCTGCCCCAAGGAGTCTGCACTCGGAATGATGGTAGCAGACCCACCAGTGCACCTCTAACTCCAAGAGCTGCTGGCATTCGTATAAAGAATACAAGAAAATGCGAGCCAAAACTCAATCAAACTGAAAAATAGGCCTGTGGGGTTTTTTTTTCTTTCTTTTAAATACTCATTTTCTGTCCTCTGTGTCTTTTTAATTCTTCTATCCGCTATTTTTGTCAAAGACAAAATTTGTGCTCTTTATTTGACACAGTCTTTTCAATTCCTCTGAAAAAAGAGAGAATCTGTAGATATGTCAGTGCCAGTTACAAAAGACTACAGTGAAGATCTCTCTGCTGGAGAAGCTCTAGTAGGTGTCGTACAGCACCAAAAGGAAAAGAAGTTTGGTCTGAGCTCTTTACCTCTGGGAAATTGTCTCCTCTGCAATGATTACAGATCTAGGCTTATTTTCCCACCTTTAACCCTGTGACACTAACAAGCTTCCCAAAAGCAAATGTTCCGTTCTTCTCTCCTGAAGTACCAGGTACTTCTCAAATGCATATAGAAACTGGACACTCACACACTTGTATTTTCATTTCAGACAATACCACCTGGACATGGTGTAGCACACTCTTCATGGCCTGAACTTTTTAAAATAAAATGTTCTTGCAGGAACATAGAGTCCCCTTTGCTTCCTGACTTGATTATGGTAGTAAATTTATGGACTTTGCAAGTACCTGCATGCCAAGAAGGCAGGATCCTTTGCAGGATGAATTGAGGAGATGCTTGCTCAGATAAGAACTCCTTGACTGGCATCCTTGCTTCTTCAGTCACTCCTAAGAAAACGTGTCAAGAGGTACTTTCATGGGTAACATGACATCTCAGCCATGCTGTTCCTCAGCTAGCCTTTCTTACATGAGCTAAGGAGAGACCTGCTTTATGCCAGTAAAAGGAGAACATGTCACTGTGCTCTGTAGGAATTGTATCATTTTGCTGTAATCCTACCTGCTGAGAAGCATCACTGTGGCACAGAGCTATGGCATTTTCCAGCAGACACGAGCAAGCCTGGTCAAAGTGCCAAGCCAAACTCAAGACACGCGAAGTATCAGCGTAGCCCTGACCTACCATTGCATCCCTGCGTCTCCGTGGTGCTATTAGTAGGAGGCCAGAAGTGGGCTAGGCACAGCCTTTGGTGGTTTCAGTGCAATTAGACTGGGGGTAAATTGAGCTGCTAACTCTTTGCACGAGACTGCAAATCCTGGGAGTGCTGGCCTGTGAGCAATACTGCAGCAGAGCGGCAGCCCTGACTGCAGCAGTGCGCGCTTCGCTTGTGGATGGCGCAGCCCTCTGAAGGGACACTGCTTGGTTCAGTGCTTCTCCCCAAATGAAGGTTGCAGAAGCAGCAGCAGCTGGAGGTCGCTTAGAAAGACTGAGGAGGAAAAAGGGGAAAATAACTGCCGATGCCGAGCTGATGCCTGCCTGCTCCTCCTCCAGCTGCTGCTGTTTCCTGGGAGTTGAGGATCAGAACAGTTCTATTTTCAGGATTTAGATAAAAGTTTCAGTCACAGGTCATGAATCTTTCAGTTGCAAGAAAGCCTGACTCTTTTTTTTCTGCGGGGCAGGAACAAGAGAGCAGCCACTCTGCTGTGCTTGCCAAGCTCAATGTTGCCTTGCTGGAGTGCCCAGCTCAGAGCAAACTGATTCTTTCATCCAGGGGCCATAAAGACGCTGACACCCACAAACGTGCACACCAGGGATATTCATGCATGGACTCACAGAGCTGGCCTTCGGTAGATATTTTCTATGCTCCTGAGTGGTGCAAAGTCTCTTCTCTGAGCCCTTTTCAGCCACTGCTTTGCAGGGGGTAGGATTTCACAGAACCAAAGATCTCTGGACAGGAGCAGAAAAACAGAGGGCTGGGAAGGGTTTCTGCGTCACTGATCCCAGTCCTATACAATCACAGGCCACCATTTCATAAGATCTCTTTCATCCAGCAGTGAAGCTGTATCTTAAAACTAGTTTGTTTTTACCTCCACCTCTTTGTCAGGAGGACTAACTTAGTGCCTCATTCTTCTGATGGCAGGAAACCATCTCAGAATTTCCAGCCTAAGTTTATCCATGACCCATTTATACCTATTTGTTCTTGTGCCAATGCTGTTCTTGAGTTGAAATAGCTCTTCTCACTCTCCAGTGTTAACCCTCCTCCCCCCTGCATTTATAGACAGCAATCACATCTCTCAAAGCCAAATAAAGGCTGCATTTGCTGCATTTCTCTGCAGCTGTTTCTATTTTAACAGCCCTTTTCTGAGCTTGTGTGCCAGGACTGACTACCTACTGCTCCAGGTAGGATCTCATCCAGCCCTGGATTCGTGGTGTTCACACTGGATGTCTGATGCATCATAGGTCCACAAATTCCTTCTCCGGGATACCTTGGGGCACCCCAGAACAGCTAACTTCACTTTCTTCTCCTCTGTCATTTCTAAAAGATAAGCCCCCTTTTACAGAAATAATGCATGGCATGATTCTCTCAGTGCCCAGCCTTGCCCTTTGTACAATTACATCCCTCTTCATGCTTCCATCTCTCCTGCTGCAGCCTTCAAGAGTATCTTCTTTTTTAATACAGTTTTCTGGACCTCCACTATTGTGCTAATCCACCCTAATTTCAGCTCAGCCACAAATGTTAAAGCGTCCCCTTTTGTCCCGGGAATGTTAGACTTGTGAATGCAATCAACCTTCCCCACCAACCCTAAAAGGACTCCAGGCGCAGCCATTGCACCCCAAACTTTCCCAAATACATTATATACTCCCCCTAGCTCAGCAGACATTTCCTGCACAATTCCACTAATCCTCGTTTTCTTCAGATTGACTAATCTTTTCACTACGTCAAATACCTTGTAGAAGTCCAGACAGATTAGATCTACTGCACTGCTTTTGTAAAGAAAATCAATTATCTTATCAAATAAAATCACCAAATTCATCTGACACAATATACCTTTGGTAAAGCTGTATTGCATTCTTTCCTTCAAAAAGAAGTCCTTTTCCTTCCTTCCTTTGTATAACGTTGAGGTCAGACGAACCAGCCTTTGGTCACATCGATCATATTTTTCTCTTCAAATATACTAAGCAAGTACTATACAACGGGGTGACAGGAACAGTGCTCCATCTGTATTCCCTACATATCGGCTTCAGCAAAGCCACAGCAGAATAGCCCCTAACCTCTATTACCTGCTTCTCTACTTTTTTTATGTTTGGAGTTTTTTACATTCTTTACTTAGAAAGTGGTTTGAAATTGAGATTTTACAGTGTCGAAGTACAGAATCAGGGGTTTAGGAATCAAACAGACCAAGTTCTAGAAAAATAATGTGAAACCTGTATTTCCACATGACCAGAGGAAACAAAATGCTATATCTTTTCCCATGGCAATTAAGGAATCTTTTCCCTAAAACAGGCCAGAAAATTGCAAAGTGCATAGAAGCAGGTGATTAGAAATGAAAATAAAATTGAGACTATTACATGTGTTTTGCTTGGGTTTGATCCAAAGGCTTCTGGATGGTGTAGCTAACAGGCTATTAGATGTTCACGGCCTTCTGGCTGGGGATATAATTTTTAAGCATTTCTATATCCTTTGGTCACTCACGGAAAAGAACCTGGATCTGAGGACCTGATAGGCTCCTGTGTGCTAAATTTATATTAGCAAGTTATTCATATTAACATCTTTTCTCTCCCTTGTTGTCCCTCCTCCTTTCATCCTACCCACCAAGGAATTCCTCTTTCTTTGCTCAGCCAGTGCAGCTTTTTGAGTTTTCCCCCTCAAACCTTTAGTGCCTCTCCTTGTTCTGGTGATGTTACTATCCCTTAGGATGGCCAGATGTGGTTGTATCCTGCCAGATAATAAACAGCACCAGTTTTTCCTAGATCTAGTCCATAAGCAAGACCTAAAGAGATCATTAGCCCACAAGAGGTGCAGTTTATGTGAGGGAGGAAGGTGGGGGCAGAGGAGGGTGGAAGGCCATGAGCTGGAGGGGTTTCAGTCCCAGAAATGCTTTGCCTTGTGCAGGTCACTTCACATTTTTGTGCTTCATTTTCGCTTTCTTGTGGCTGTCCACTGAAATGATTCACTCTTAAGCTTGCTCCTCTACCATGCCTTTGTTCAGCATAGGCCTTGGCCAGGGCTCTCCATCTCATCCTTCCCTCCTAATTTTTAGTATCCATGACAAGATGTAGGAGCCCTAAGACTGTTTCAATAGCTACTGAGAGAGACCTCCAAGCCATACTGTACAGGACTGCAATATGGCATTTTACTATCTGTTTATTCTACATAGAAACAATAAAGTTGATGAGTTAACAAAAATTAAGAAAAATGAGGACATTTCACTCGAGTTGTTCTAGGACCGTCTCAAACAGCCTGGCATAGACAGTTAATCTCCTATTATAAAAAATGAAATGAATGGTCAGTGATTGGAATTAGAAGATAAAATAATGAAACTGAAACATGATTATTATCAAAGACAGACTCTAATAGGGTACCGGAGTCCAGTCGAAAGTTCAGACAAATTTGAACTTAGCAGCAGAGAAAAACCCCTCTTAATTTTCTCTGTTTCACAAAACAGTTTTATGAACCTAGTAAGGAAATTTTAGCAAATCTGATTATGCAGGGAAAAAAGCTCTTGTCATAATTAATCCAATTCAGAAATCAGATGCCAGCAAAGGGGGAAATTTCTTTCTAATTTATATTCCTGTCAACCCACGGAAATCAGAAGGGCTTCAGAAAAGTTGAAGACTTGCTTTGTAAAACTATATTGCTTGACAGTGACTGGGCTTATACTTACATTTAGGTGGTTCTCCCATCATACTCAAACGTTAATGAGTGTTACTATTAAACGGACAAAAGATCTCTGTAGCAAAATCCCACTTCAGGATTTCAGTTTTTAAGAATAAAATGCATTTGTGCATCTAGAGTCAGGAATTATAGCAGACAGTAGTAATTATACAGTAGAGAATATAACTTGTATATATCACACCAAATACATAAATGCAGAATCTTGATCCTCTATTTCATTAAAAATTGCTATATTAAAAATTAGTGGCATG
Organism: Leptosomus discolor; assembly: GCF_034619465.1. Lineage (NCBI taxonomy): Eukaryota > Metazoa > Chordata > Aves > Leptosomiformes > Leptosomidae > Leptosomus > Leptosomus discolor. The sequence continues at coordinate 57,962,555 of NC_141397.1, read as the reverse complement.
AAATTTCTTCACAGTACCTCAAATATTTCAAGGGATGTTCTAGTAGTTAAAATATCGAGAGGCTATCAAAATAAAGCACGTAAATAACTTTGGGCAGTCAGCGACTTCTGTTCAGTGGTTGTACAGCTCTTGACACGATGGAGCGGCCCCTTAAAGGACTGAGCCATCCGAAATAATTAACGCACATGATTGGTTTCTTTGCAAAAGAGAGAAAAGAAAAATCAGATCTTCAGCTTTTGGACTCAGACCTGTGTTCCTCATCACGGTGTGCGGGAGAGACATTATTTGCTACCGGTCTAGTAACACTGGGTTCCTAATTGGCTCCAGATCAATGATCCTTCATGTTACCCCGCATTTGGCAAGGCCAAATTCTGCCCATTTCCATCAGCCCAGGTAGGGGTAACTCTATTGACTGCTGGGAAGTTGGTCTGTATTTACGCAGCTGAAGCTGAGAGCTGAATTGGGTCTCCATTACTTTACCCTGTTGAAAGATATACTTTGGATTTCCTCTCGCTTGAAATCCTGTTTTGACAAATACACTGAAGTATCTCATTATTGACGTCATACATGTACACAGCCCCTGCCTTGGCTTTCCCCTGAGTTTTCTTATAGAGAAAAGAGGGGCAGAAGTGGTGATGCCACTGCAGGTGCTCCTGGCTGCTCACCCTGGTATTGGCATGCACCTCCACTGCTGCCCACGAGGACCCAACTCTGTCTCCCACCGGCAGTTTGAAACTACTTTTCACACAGATATTTTAAGTCCTGCAGGCTGTATGCAAGGCAGACACCCATCACTGGTGCAGCGTGTCGAGACTCTTGCTCCCCCCAGTCTCCAGGAGGTTTCAGTGCACTCTTCTCTGGAAAAGGCTCAAGCAGAAAGCCCAAGAAAGCAAAGCCCCATCACAGGGTGCTTCACACTCCAGGGCCATCCCCAACATCCTCTCAGCACCCCTCTGCAACAACTACGCTGCACAGTGCCCCTTGCACATCTGCAGGGAGAGAGAAAACCGTGCTTTGATCCCAGGTAGCACCTTTCGCACTTGACAGGTGCCCTGCCGAGCTCTTCACAGCTTAAGAGACCTCCCTGCTCCCAGGGGCTTCCTGGCCCTTGCACACCAGCCAGCAATTAAACCAGATCAGAGCAGAGGATTTGCGTTGGACCAAGAGGGACAGAGGTACTTTGCTGCTTTGGCGGACTTGCTTCTGTTAGCATTAGTGAGACAGCTGAGGGCCTGTTATTCGATTGTGGCTATTTACCTCCACTCTGCAGACAGTACAAAGTGTCTGGAGAGCCAGGAAGAGTCTCCAAGGAGTCACCTTTCCATTGCTGTGGGTTTACATTAGAGCTTGCTGCTGGAGGCTGAGCTTGGCTTAAGTCCGCCAGCGTGGCAGGGGTTAATGAGCCAGCTGAACACACTAGTGAGGAGGGAGATGCAGGAGCCAGTGGGCAAAGAAGGGAGAGAGTTGGATTAGTCCTCTGTGCAAAAATAATAGCAACTCTGGGGGGCGGGGGGAAAATAGGTAAATAGGCATGCTGTGTGAGATAAACAGGACCCTGGGGATATTTGTTCCTGTGCTACCAGATCTGTCATGCTTCCCCCAAAGGGTATTGCATTTCCAGGCACTGGAGTTTTTTACTAGTTTACTGCACGAAGAGGTATTTGAAATATAAGCGTGAAAACTGAGTAAAGGAAAAACATCCCTCTTGTGATGGCTGTGGGTGGAAGGAGAGTGGATTAGAGGAGTGAGCCAAGGGTTAGAGATGCTGTGTGTGTGTCTGCATATGTGTGTGCATGTGTCAGGGTGCTTTTATCTTTAAGCACAGGCAGCTGAGGCCAAAATGCGTCCCCAGAGCCTGATCCTGCAACATCCAGCTGGTCACACTGGAGCTAGGGCGTCAGTTGCAGAAGCAAAGACTTTCTGGGACAGTTTTTTCAGGTTTGTTTTATTCACTCCCCATTAAAACATAACTGGTTTCTGTGGTCTAAAGCTCCAGCTGGGAGCCCCTGCAATAGAATGGTAGGGTTTGTGTACTGTTGGACAAATCCTCACACAGTGCTTTTTGCTGAGGATATGGCCCCTCATCCCGGTAGGGGTGAACTCCACAGCTGGCAGTGGATCTTCTGTGCCTCTCTTGGAGTCCACAATTTAGAGTCAAGGTTATTTCTAAGAGTCCCAAAATAGGGCAAGTACAGACACAAAAACTTAGAGAATCTACTTAAAACTTCTCAGAGCAGAGAAAAGGTCAGATTACAGGTGTATGTATGGACAAGTTGTTCCTTTTTATTTTTCTGTTTTTAAAATAACCTAAAGTGGAGAAATAATGAAACATTACTTCAATAGGCGTAATGAGTATAAAATCATTTCAAATAGATGTAAACAAATAGTGTTAGGCAATTAAAAACAGAGATAACTCACTGGCTAAATTCCTCTGGAGTCCTCTTCACTTCAGCCCTTGATGATACATTAGTATTTTTGCATATGCAGAACTGGAAAACGTATCAGAGAGGTTGGAAAAAGAGATTTCTTTTATCAATGAAAAAATGTGTGTTTATGCCAAAGGAGTATCCCTATAGCCTGTGTTAAAGGCAAAGCTTTATCATTCTCTGTTTTTCCTCCTGGAAAACATCTGCTTGGTTTCTAAATACCATTGCTTTTTACCCAAGTCATTTATCCATAAGCATGCCCTGTGTCCTCAGCTGCTGTGATGATGGGGAAGAGGTGGAAGCTTTGTACAGGGGCTATAAGTTTTTAACAGGGGGGGGAATAACTTTGTAAAAAACCTATATATCTTTCGAGATGTATGTTTAAGACCAAATGCTGCCCTCAGTGGTATAAATCCCAAACAACTCTTACTTCAGTAAATACAGTCGAATCCCTCTGGTCACTCCAGATTTACACAGTAAAACTGAAAAAAGATTTTGAACCTTGGTGAATTTTTTATATTCACAACCATAAATCCTCTGCCAGTAGCTTTAGCAGTAGCCACACAGCCTGCAGCAGCGTGCCCTAGTGTTGATTAAGCCCCTCTGAGCAGCCGCTACAGACTATAGGCCAATAAAATTAAAAAGCAGCATCTTATGAGTTGTTTCTCCTGTCCCTGCCAGTACATGTTTTCTCTAAACAGGCTGGGCTTTGAACTCAGCCCAGGCAATGTCTCTCCTTCTCCCCAGCTGCTGGGAAGTCGCCACCAAAATTCTTCTTCACCTTCCAAGCGAGGCTGCACCACCCGGACAGAGTATCCCACATAAGGTGATCACAGACACAAGAGCCAGGGATCATCAAGACAAAGCTGGGGGAAAACGGCAGAACAATCCTTTCCTGCCACCCCATTCCCAGGCCCGGCACAACCCTGAACCATCCCAGAGGATGCCAACCGCCAGCCCCGTGCACGGTCCCGCTAACGCACAGGGTGTCCTGGCATTAGCATGGAGGCAACTGCTGCCTCCACAAGCTGAGAAGAGGTGAGGGCCCATCGCGGGTGAGCGCGTTATTCTGCCCTTCCCGCACCGGCACGCCTCTGCACACCTCCGCGGCTACAAGGCACCTGCTACTGCTCGTGCCAGAGCAGGTGTTGCGAGATGTGTTGGCTCGCCCTCAGTTTAAGAAAGCTGAGAGAGGCCTGTGGAGTCAGCGAAGTTGCGACAGCTCTGCCATCTTGGATGCATGTGAAAAACAACCTTGCCTCCTGGGTGCCCTTTAGTCCAAAGAAGAAAATTAAAATGGCTGTGAGATGGCTGTGAGGACACTGCAAGGGAGGTTGTGCCTCCAGGAGCAGGCGTATGTGACAAGCAACATACAGTGTAAAATACACTGCACAATACGGAGGCTACTTAGGCAGTTTTAGGCTCCCGCTATTCTGAATTTAAAGTTTATCAGCAAGGCAGCAACAATATAAGCTTAATGAGACTAAATTTCAGTCATCTTGTTTCAGTCGTCAGCCAAAGTTTAAAAAGCACCATAAAGGCAGAGGACTGTTCTTGGCTTACAAATGGGGAAACTGAGGCACGGTGCTACAAAATGGCCCCTCCACAATACAGATCCTGACTCCCAGGCTATTTACTTGTCTGCTTCTGCTATTGCCTCATGGAAAACCCCTCACCAAGGGAGGGCAAAGTCCCCTTCCCTCCCCCACTGCATTCTCACTCCACAACTTGATCTTTTACACCTGGAGTGCAGAGCTTAGTGTACAGCACCTCAATCATCAAAGCAGCCCAAACAGGCATTTCACTGATGCAAGGGACCTTTCAAAAAGAGAACAGAAATAGAAGCATGAGCTTCATCAGAGAAGTGACTATTCCACCAAAGCAAAGCAGCAGCTGAGTAAAGAATAAAGGGAAGAACAGATTAAAGCAGATACTTGAATCCTGAAGAAAGGAGAGCTCTGCATAGCAAGTGATTTGCAGGGGAGTGGAAAAAAGGCGAAGGAAGAATTATCTAGCAATATCTTGCTAAAGTTGCTGGAGAAGTAATATTAACTTAGGAAAATGAAATTGTGGATAGAGAAAGCCATCGAGAGTTGATGGAGAAACAGCTAAGCACTGTAAAATCAGAGAGCATCTAAGTGGCCAATTTGGTTTTTCTGGGAAAGGCAAATAGCACAATGCATTATCTGTCACAAAGCAAGGAAATCGCAGCAGCATTGATTGGAGCAGTGCTTCAGGAAATTATTGAACAAGCAAGAAACAACTTCTGATCACAGCATTCCAGGAGAGGAATGAATTTGGGGAACCGCACGCAGAGCTTAGACCAACACGGGCTGCAAATGTTTGGACAGTAATCCATTGCTTAACAAATGGGAAAGCAGCAGGCAGCAATTGCTGCTCAGCAGAATTGTTCAGAGCAGGAAACCATCTCTGCCCAATAGTTGCACACAGGCTTTGAAAGCACTGGTACTGAGACCCAAACTGAGGAGTGTAAAATCACTGAAGCATGAAATCCTGTTGGAATTACTCAACACTCACGCTGGAGACCGGCCCCAGCAGCTGGGTGTGCATCCTCAGATACATATTTTACTAGCCTTTAAGCAGTAAACATTCACTGGGGCCAGAAAGCAGCATTGTGTAAGCAGCCTCTTTTGTTGGATTCTGTTTTGTTGCTGTTCAAACTTACAATCGATCTTCAGTGATTTACTGAGGAGGACTGGGCACACCAGAAATCATTTAATTTCATCATCTCTGCCAGAAGAATTCAATAGTTTATGCTACCCATCACTGTGAAAGATGCTCTTTGAGTCTGGATTTACCCTCCAGGTAATCGTAAAAGGATGCCCGACCTGTATCTGAGCAGAATACATACTGAAGTCAGTGGAGTGGCCCCTGTTTGGCCCAGCAGAAGCAGTCTAAAGAGGGAAAAGGTATTTTGATGTCTGTGCTGATAACTGTCTTAGGTCTGTCCCATCTCTGCTGCTCCTCAAAGACCACTGAGGACTAGACATTGTTGTAATATGTGGAAGCTTTGCTGTTTCTGAAAATTAGTTGTGCTTTAGGAAATATTTGCTCTAGGTTATAACCCAGCTGGCAAGCATGAATTAACTGGCACATCTAGAAGTACAGGAAAGCAGAAAGCTCTTGGAGATGGAAAGTGAAGGAAGGGTTAACCAGTCTTTATTTTTGCCAGCAAGTATACATACTGTTCCCCATCCACCCCCATAAAGTATGAAATGTAGCAGATGTTTTGAGAAGAGCTAGCCTGATCTATCAGCCCCTATATAAATGAAGGTTGAGTTAGTAAAGGAGAAGGCAGAATAATATTTACAAGAGAAGAGCAAGAAGATTGCCGACACCTGGGCAACTTAATGATGGCAGATGGCAAAAGCTGAAGGCAAAGAGAAGGAGCAGTGCGCACCAGCAGCTGTTGAACAAACGGGGAGTAGAAAGACCTCCACTGAAACTGCGCAGGAAGAATTTAATGCTGGCAGTTCTGTAAGAATGATATCGTGAATATGCAAAGAGGAGCTTGTGTTTTAACTCCTCAGACAACTATCATCCAAAGTACCCAATGGATTGTCAACCAAGGAGATTTTCACAGCAAGCAGCCATCTATTTGCATCAAATACTGTCAGCCTGCAAAGCAGCAACTTCTGGGTCATTTAACAGCACTCCAGACATAGTTATTTTCTCCTAGGCAAGTGGCTCAAAAAGAGCTATGCAAGAAAAAGACAGAGTTAGCAGATAAAGGGGGACAATCAAGCAGCATGTGGAAGTGATTAGCTAGTCGGCATGATATAACTTAGTTAAATGAACAGATTTCCAGGACACTTGGGTGTCCTATGATTCTCAGCACGAGACAGACTGCAAAGACTATGGGCAAACACAGGGTTGCAATTCACCGTCAGTAAACAAGAGATTTCTGACTTCATGCTAAAGATAATAGTTTATGACTAGTCAACCAGGACAGCCTGTCTGAGTGTTCTCCTGTGGCGGCATGTCAGCTATTGCACTCTGAAGTTGTAGAAGACACAGGTGCTGCCTGTTTTACCACAGGAAAAAAAAGGGAGATGAGCCAGAGTGTAAATGTGGGCACTGATGTCAACCAGCTTTCTTGGTAATTCTTGCATTTAAAAGACAGAGGTGGGATTAATGCATGTAGCAAATATCATCATTAGGAATTTATCTTCCATCACGCTGGACTCGCCCTTTCTAGGGAACAGGTGCCATCTGCAAAAAAACTCAATTCTGAGTTCAGGCTCCACAAAGACCAAGAGTATCGAGATGTGTATGATAGAATTTGGCCACTTCTGAAGGATCCTTCTCCTTGTTAAGAGTAATTTTCCTTTACACTGTAATTATGCATACTTAATACAAGCCGTTACCTGCCGTGCACATCACATTGTAGCTCTGCCAGGCTAATGCTACATTGACCACTGACACTCTACAGAGGGACCCAACATGGAAGAACTATCAACGGATCATTCCTGCAATTCCGTTAATATGCAATTCACACCAAGTATCTATGGATTAGTGAGACTCCCTGCTGCTGTTTGGAAAAGTCTCAGCAAGTGGGTAGAAAGAATGCTGTCTGATAGGTATACAACTTCAAAACAAATTCATACTGTTCCTAGAGAATTTGTCACCACAGGGGAAGAAAAGGTTATTGTATGTGTAACCTGCAGCTTTAATATTATTGTGTACTTCCCTGTGCAATTAGAAATGTGTATTTATAACAGATAGTTACACTTTCTAGTTACGTATCTATCAAATTCTCATTATAATTAGGATGACTCATAATGAAATTACACGTTAGTTGCTCCATTCATTATATTGTTTGACTTACAGTCAGCAGGCAAACTAAAAATCTTCTGAATTCCTCCTCTCCTCATCCTCCTTGGCAGTTTCCCAAGCAAATATTGGTCAGAAACAGAGATGTTTTGAATTCTTGCAACTCCTTTGCAAACAATAGGTTTCCTCAAAGAGGGCCTACTGCTGCAGAGCTGAGCAGCAATCTCAGCTCTTGTGAAAGTCAGTAGGATTTTGCTGATCAAGGGTGAAGTAAAAGCACATGCGAGACCTCTTCTTTCCCAGGGCAATCCTACTTTGCAACATTCATACAGTCCAAGCAGACAGAAAATTGCCATACCCAATCAGATCAGTGCCCCGTTCACTCTCTGTATCTTGTTTCCAGCAAGACTGGTGCATCAGAAAAATGCAACAGCAACAGAGCCGTGGCAAGAGTAGGCAGTAGGCATGCGTCCCATCACTGATGGCAGCTGCTGTTGCTGCTCAGTGATTAGAAAAAGCCTGAGGAAGGGGGGAGTATCTCAGAATATCTCCCTAAGACTGGACCATTTTGAACTAATCAGCCCCTAGTTCTTTCTGATCATCCTCCATTGGCCTACACCTTGAACAGTTTACTCCCCTTTCAATTACTGCCCAAAGTAAATGCATCTCCTTGTCCCTTCGATTAGGCATCTCTCACAGATAGTTGTCACCTGTTGACCACCAAGTCTGAGTGACTTTAACCTACTGCAAAGGACTGAAGCCTTTGGGACCACTGTGGCAGGGAGGTCCGTAGGTAATTTACTTGCTGCACAAGAGAGGGGGGAGCTGGGCTAGCCATCCGTTTTTTATGAGCCACCTTGTATTCAGCATACGTAATTGGTGACCTGTGGACATGAGTGGCAATGATCACCTCTCTGAACCTGTCATTGAAACTGTTGTGTCCAGTTCAGTACTGAAATCTCTCAAAAGATCATCAACAAAGTCAGCACCCTTAGACCTGTGTATCTCCAATAGCAATCTCTCTAATGTCTCTTGAACTGCTGTGTCATCTCACCAATCAATCGCACAGTGAACCCCTTAGTGAGAGAAGTACATTGCTCAGGACAAGGAGCACTTTTTTCCCTTTTTTTTTTTTTCTGCCTTAAGGTGAATGTAGTGCTTATGAAAAATGCTAGATAAGTAGCAGTGAATTTTTTTTTTTAATTATTCACAAAGCAGGTATTGTTCTGGCAGCCATGCTAGCAGTCAGCATGCAATGGTCCACCCTGAGATTCATGCCTACAAAATGCAAAGTCCCCTTTGCTCCCACCAATTTTGGGAGAAGCTTAAGATGCTGATAATCCCCCAATGTAAAACTGAGAAACAAAATTGAAGTCTGTAGCCTCAGTCACCTACACTGACTGTGTAAGGTGCAGGGGGTGAAAAGGGGAAGGGAGGATGTTCAAGAGTGACAGCAAGCACAGGCATGGGGAAACACCGAGTACAAAGGTCACCGTGTTAGGAGCAATGTTGATTCAGGGGCAAATGTCATGGCTGTGGCAGCCCCAGATGTCCCCCTCAGCACCTATGGCTTGCTTGCACCAGCGAGAAGCTAGCTTTCACTCGATAGTTTCCATGAAGGCCAATTCAGAAGGAGAGACCTGTAGCCCACACTGAGTACACACGCTGACATGCTGTTTGGTAAAGCCCTTGGCAGTGTGGGTGGAAAAAAAAAAAAAAAAGAGGGTTTTAAGTTGAGCACTTTCCCTCTAGGAAACATGGCAGAATTTGCCAGTTGGTTCAGCACAGACCAACAGACTCCTCTCCTGCAAGGGCAGCTTTCAAACAGCCCTTCAGACATTCACCAGTGCAAGGGACCATCACGAATCCAAACCAGAGCTTCTCAAAGGAGAAGGCTTGAAGCTTAACCAGCCCTCAGGTCCTAATAATTTAAAGATTTAATGCATATTTGCCATTATTGCTCTCTTAACCCCTTCATTCCCATGGTGTAAGGCAGACACAGCTGGCTTTTCACAGTGATCTACTTTCCTCCTTAATCTGTCTGAACACCATTCACTTCTGCGATGTCTCCATGCATGGTATTTTTGTTTTAAGCCAAGGGCTGTGAACTGGCTGGTACCAAAAAGTCAGGTAGGTGCTGAAGCAGCAAAAGTGCTAACACCCCACTTGCTCTCTCCCAGCCTGCCTTTGCATCAGGTTGTGTCTCCAGTCCTTCAGCGTGTGTGCCATTGCTGCTGGCAGAGACATATCTGTGCTGGTGGCTTTTACATTTGTCCACTAGGGACCACACTGAGATCAGCAACACTGAACTGACAGCAGATGTTAAAAAGCTTTGATCCTTCTTTACCTGGGCTGGTTATTGACTGACAACCAAGAAGAAAAGGCTCCGAGATCTCAGCAGACCATTAATATCTCTGACCTGGGATCTGGAGATGTGCACGGTTCCACTGAAAACAGCAGTCTCTGACAGCATCCTCTCACCACATCTCTTCCCCACATCACAGGCACTGCAAATGCTGTGCCTCACTCGCGTTTCCTCTGCTTATCACTATCCCAGGTGCTGTCAACTTGCAAATTTAGAGTGCAAGACCATGCTTTCTGCAAACTGTGTTTTGCCTTCGGGGAAGCGTAGCATACATCTGTGGCTCTGTAAATACAGACCACAGCACGATCCATACAACCCCCTCTTTTGCTTTGTGCCACATCTGCCTTATAGAGTTTTATGAACTTTCAGCTTCCAATCACTACTTCCACTAACTCCTGCGACAGTCTCAGCTTGCGGTGGGGGTGGATGCTGTTGTGTTCGTCTTGTCGTTCACATCAGTCCTGAGAGCTACGGCACCTTCCATTCCTGGGAGTGATTTTCTCCTTAGTTTCAAAACAATGTGTGAAACCCTGCTCTGCAGAAACAGTAGCCTCAGTAAGTTTAAGGATGACTGAAGCTATTTCCTCTCCCAGAGAGGTTTAAAAGCAACGGAGGGCTGAATGGGGTTAGACCTATCGCTGCATTTCTAGCAGCCTTCCTATTACGGCACTGAATAAAAGCAGGAACGGCATGTCTAGCCTAGGTTAAAAAACCCTACTGAGTGCATGCCTTAAAAGCACTATGAAACAGCCTTAAGTCAGCTTGAGATAACTAATTTCAAGCATGGCTGTCTAGTGTGCCTGTCATTCCTATTGTCCTTCCAAACTATTTCAGACATTTTGAGCAGGGAGTACTAAGCTATGAGTTAGCAGGGGTTGTGACATTAATGGTCAAAAAAGGTTTAAGCACCAGGAGGGAACGATGACAACGCTTAACAACTGGTGGCAGTTTGGAGGATTCCACTGGATCTCTGTTTATTAATAATTAGGCTTCGCCTCGGAGGAAGATGTGACAACTATCGGAGGTAGGATTTGCATGGGAAACAAAGGGAGCTGTTGCTGTTCGGTGCCCATTGTTTGTGCTTTGCTCCTTGGCTTTCCGAGCGCAGCCAGGTGCAGTCGGCAGCGGCGAGGTGGCGGTGGGGAGTGGGTGATGGGATGGGGGGGGGAGAGCCAAGGGTGGAAATACTGTTGATAGTCCTGCGTTTTATGGCAGAAATGCCTCGAGGACAAACTGGCTCAAATCTCGCTGCCTGCTGAGTGTGCATTCCACGTTGCTCTTCCCACGGAGTAAAATACATAAAGGTCATGCAGAAAACACTTTACTCCTTTTCTATGGAGCCAGCTGGGCTGTTTCTGAGATGGGAGAAGGGAAAGGAGAGGCTGCCCTAAAATAAAAGGGGAAGAGGAAAGCTACAGAGCCTGTAAGAATAGGGAGACATGCTATTAATGTGTAAAATGTGTCTGGAGTGCCACCGATGTCATTTGAAAGGGGGAAAACAGCCAGGGTGGGGGGCAGGAGGGATTTTCCCAGTGAGGAACTCCTTAGGTTATAACCTATTGCAAAAAAAGGCGTGATGTGTCCATCCATTTTGCATAATCAAAGCTTCCTCTGCACTGTTGGGCATTGTTTTGCTGGATGAGAATTTTAGTTTCAGACACAAAAAGGTATAATTTCCTCCTGTACCACCACCAGCCCCCTGCCACCCTCCCTCCCTCCCTCTGAGTAACAACAGCGTGGGGAAGGATGTAAACGACGTTTAGTTGGATGCTGAAAGGGGTGGGAGCGGGGGCTGAGCGGGCAACCAACACTCAGTAGTGTAACAGGAAAGCTTCCCCTTGAAAAAGCTTGTTTCTTCCCAGCCAGAAGTCCAAGAGGTGATATGCAAAGTTAGAAGCCTCGTGTACTTTTTTATGATGCGCCTGTTTAGCATTGCTAGCCAAGAAAATGTCCAAACATCAGAGTCGGGTCTACATGGCAAAACAGGGCAGTGAGGTTTGCTTGGGGTCCTGGTCAGTGCTGAGCTGCAAGTTTGCATTTTTGTCATTGCATATGACCCTCACCAAGATAAGTAGCAGGAACTTAATGAATGAACATCTTGTGGCTGTGCATATGCAGAATCCTTATCATTTGGTGTGTTTGATCTGAGTGTGAAGTTCCCTGTGTTGATGAATTGTTTCGACTTGTCCATTAAAGTTTCATTTCCAAACAACAGAGAGACTTCAGAGCGAGTGGTATTTAGTAACAATAAAATGTTCTGCTTGCGGAAATGCTTCTCACAGGAGCTATTAGAAATGCACTTAAGCTGAGAGTCATGTCTTGCAGTCAGAGGTACTTGCTGTGCTAAATTTTAAAATTACGGTTATAATGCCATTTTAAATCTACTTTAATGTGGGTATCATTAAGCATACTTTACTGTTGTCAAAAGCTTACAACTTAGAGAATTCTGTAAAACTGATTGTTTTCATTAAATCTTCATTAGAAAAAGAATTCCTATATAGCAGGGACTTACAAAGTAATTTGAATTTACTTATCCTAACTAATGTTGCCTTTAAGGAGAATTTCAGCGTATTATACTACATTGTAAATAAGTCATGATGTAACTCATTTGACAACAAAACACTGATGACAACAACAAAAGTGCTGAATGCATTCAGTGAAAGTAAATACAGATAGTACCAAAGAGAAGCAATACTGGATCAGGAGTGGCAAGAATTCCTTTTAAGAAACGTAACAAATATTCTCCATTTGATTCAACCAACAACTTTTCAGTCAAGTGCATTACTTTGCATTGCTAATTGGGGGGAAAATAATTTCGACCTGTGTGATATACACTGCTTGGTATATAACGGTAACAGTGAAAACCGTCTTCCAAAGAAATTGTTTCTAGAAGTTTGCAGTATGGATCAAAGACATATTATGCAGAGGCGTTAAATCTGTGTCAGAAATGAGCAATGCATGTGGAAATCAAGTACGTATTTTTTCTTCTCCGTCTCACTTTTGTCCAGAAGCTTAGGTAATTTTACTTTGGTCTATTTCAGTGCCTTTCTGTGGGAAGGAGCTGAAGGGTTAAAACCACAAGGCGGTGGGAAACTAGGTTGAACCTGCACCCAGCCACAGACTTCTTGGGGGACTTAGCAAGTCCCCCAGCCTCTTTCCAAAATGGGCAGGGTAATAGCCCTGGCTTGCAAATAAGGGTGAGGATAGTGCACTAATGATGCAATGGAAATACAGACAGTGGTGCTCAGGGAACGAGGCTGAACTTAGACCTCCACATAAGGCAAAATACAAAGCAAAATTTTATAGCAGGAGCAGGTTAATATTTCAGGCATTTTCAACTCTAAAATAAGACATATTGCAAATCCCATGATCTGAAACCAAATCCACTTTCAAAACTATTCCAGACAAATTTGCCACTTACAAAAACTTCTGCCAGCAGAAAATATCCATTCATCTGAAAGCCTGTCAGAAGTGACTCCAAATCTCTCAGCATTCCCTTCGCTCCATCGATATACAGCAGATCGTGAAGCAAAATGCATCAGATTGATTCACTGTGCTGAGAAACAATTTCCCCATTTTCTCCAGAAGCTCAATGAGTTCTTTTTGCCACGAATCTCACTTCCCCTTCTGCTTATTAATTGTCTGTGGAGCTCATGCAATTCTCTAATTTATTTATTTGATATTATTGGGGAATTTCTTCAGTGAATAACTCTTGGCTTACAGATCTTTTGGGAATGGCAAATGTTTGTATATTCATACTGTGTTGCTTAGTTCAGTCATGTGGTATTCCTTGATTAGATGATTTGTATACCTAACTCACAGAAAGTGAATTGCAAATTTCACAACGAAGTGTACTGTTTCATATTGGATTTCCATCACTATCTGAGCAGTCAGGTTTAAAATTCATGTCTTGCAAGTAGTCATACCAGCAACACATAAGCACTGAAGTGCTCCCACCAGACTGATGTGAGAGTCGGGTTAAACAGCTTTCAGTTTCATATGAATATTCATGAAAAGTGTTCAAAATCTTGCAGCTTTGTTAAAATGAAGAGTCAGCATCATCCATTGAGCACAGCATAGGCCATTCTCGCACAGTGTTTGCCATGTCCCCATATTCTCCCTAACTCTCCCATATAAGTCCATGATGCCTGTGGAAACTACTTGTGCAGCCAAAAGAAAAGGAAAACACACCATCATGGAAACGTGTACATTTTCCACATTGTAGCCTCTCCTGCTGTGCCCGTCTTGCACGTTGTGTGGCATGAAGAGAGCCAACAGGCAGGACAGCAAGCGAACACCAGCAGTGAAGCAGTGAGTGCAAGAGAGAAAACATTGGAAGAGGGGGAAAAATAAGGGTGACAACTGGCAGAGGGGGGCTCAGCTGCACATGTACGTTAGGAGATAGGGAGTCACACAGCATGGACGCATAAATACACCATTATGATTTTTAACAATAAGTCTAAGTGAATTTGGGTCATTAACCTCAGGTTTACCAGTCCATGGCAAGCCCTGGAGCTGTTGTTCTCAATCCTTCCCCGTGCGAGTGCTACGTGGGTGCTCGCCACAGATGCAGTCAAGCGAGTGGGTGACGTGGTTTAGCTTTTGGCATGCAGGGGTCTGATGACGTGCCACAGAAGTATGGAAGAGTTGTGAAGTGAACAGACAAGAAGAAAACTAAATAACTAAACTAATGAATATCTGGTGCATGGTTTAGAAGCAGCGAAAATTGGTTGAGCAAAGAATTTCTGTCGTTATTTCTTGGAGACAAAAAAAAAAATTCATCTGTCAAAACACCAAACTTTTTGTACTCAGAAACACAAGAGGAGGAAAAGCTTATAAAACATGAATTTATTTGCCTTTTGAATTATTTTTGCCCTGTGCTTATGTCATATAGGAGGAAAGCTCAGGTCTCCTACTGAGCTGTATTTTCCAACTACTCCCCATTTTGTGTAGAATAAGTCAGGCGCGTTCTGAATCAACAGGGTTTCAGTGACTGCACAGAGCCAACCAGCAGTGTTATGCCCCCATTAATGGCCTTTTTTACCTTTTCAGTGATTTAAAAGTCCAATGATCCTAGATATCATTATTCTAAAAATAGAAATGTGCCTAAATTACACACAGAAAGTACTGTATGTGAGCCACACAGTGAGAGTCACTATGGGCAATACACGTGCATTCACATTTTGTCAGGGCGCATGTAATGCCAGATTAATACTGCTTGGGGAGAGTAAGAGAACAAGAAGATTAGAGGAACTAAAATCAAAGCAAACACAGAGGATCTTCGCTAGGACAAAAACTGACTCAATGTGGTCTGGAATTAAATCCCAACTTGAAACTCCCCCTGAATATCACTAAAACTCCTATTAGGTCTTCAAATACTTTTTCTTTCTTAATATAAAGTTGTCCTGTTACCCATAATTGACCCCCATCTCTGCTTGTGTCAAGTGGGATAATTTTGTATGGACCACTTTTAAAGAAGTAGTTAATTTTTGAAGGGAAAACACAGAAAAAGTGAAATCCCAACTCTCTCTGCCCACATTGCTGGTTGCCCCTCTGATCCATGCTTTAGTGCCTCTGACGCTTGGTTGAGAGCAGAGAGCTCCCACTGATAAGCCCTGCAGGAACACACAGCAACATACTGGAGCTGTAGCATCTTCTTCTAAGATCCTTGAAAGGTTGGAGGCAGCAACACAGTCACAAGCACACCTAGGCATCCCCACTGTTTATCATCTAACTTCACAGGAGGAGTGACCTGGCAGTTCAGAGGTCCTCAAGAGTCTTTCAAAACTACTCTAGTAAGTGCACAAGCTCTTTAGGTAACCCTTTGCGTCACATAACTGGACAAAAGCTCATCAAAGACCGAGCCAGCCTATCTTGCCAGCTGAACCCTTGGCACTAATCTACACCACAACTCCCCATTGCAGGGAACTGATACATCCAAAAGCAAGGAGGAAGGTGTTCTTCAGAGGAAAGGAGAAAATCATCAGACTAGCTGTAGATGCTAAGTGTCTCCAGAACACCAAAAGGGGATTATACCTAGATCCTCAGACTGTGGACATGCGGGCATAAGCAGCCAGGACCCGTTCCCCAGCCATCCCCAGGTACCCAGCAATTTTGCCTGAATTCAGTTCCTCCTGTTCTGCATGCCACTGCATCGTCCTAAATCAACCACCGCCAGAAGGGTTTTGAAGACCAGAGGAGACAAAAGAGCATTTATCCCATTTCCCAATTTCCATTTCAGTGGATCAGAGATCAGAGTGGGACTGAAGTTTCTGCTTAAGCCCTAAGTGGTTCATCTGCCCAAGGTCGCCATCCTGGCAGGAGCCCTCTGGACAGCACTGTCCTTGGGTGCCTGCTGAGGCGCGGTACCAAAGAACGGACAAGATAACATTGCCTGCCTTAAAGAAGTGTTGCAGAAAACATTTCGTGTACTTGGCTGTATTTTACTTGCGGGCAAGCTATTTTCCACCTCAGCAGAGTGGTACTCCTTACTGACAACCATTAGTTATTTGCAAATTTAGATAGGCCTTATAAACGTCAGGCTCCTTAGTGAATAAATAATGTTTCAGAGCAATAACTTGAAATAAGTTGAACTAGGAATGGTGAGAAGACCAGGAGTATGGGCCCTTTGAGACACACTCCCTACCACTTCTAATTAATATCTGGTACTTAAAGCATCACAGCCCATGGTTAAATCAAAGTCAGAGGAAACAAAGGAATATAAAATCCTTCTGGAGACTTGTGTCCCTCTCCATCCTCAGGAGCAGGTGTGCTTCTCAGTGCTACTGCCAAATTGACTCTCTGACCTCTGTTAGGAGTGTGTGGTTTTTTGGGGGGACAGCCCAAGGGACTCGGCAGTCAGGCTGCCCTGGCAGCTTGCAGCTGCCCCAGGGCTGGCATTGCCATCTCCCATTGCCTTCCCCTTCCCACCCAGCCACCCCCTCCTGTACCTTCCCAGGCTTACTTGGCCCTCTGGGAAGCTATAGTTCAGGTCACAAAACCTTCAGCAAACTGTGCTTTGATTTTGGCTGGCTGAGGGAGCCCAGTTAGGAGCCAACAAGCACCAGCACTGGTGCAAGAAAAGCAGATGAAGAGCATAGCCAGGGGTGAGGTATGGGGAGCAAGGAGCAGTCACAGTCCTGGCACAGCACATTTTCTAGATAAACACCCCTAAATTCCTCTGACCTAATGACCCAGTGAGACTGCTGCAGAAAAAGGCTTCAGATAACCACATCTTGACCACAGCATCATGTTGCAGAGCCCAAGAGAAGGGCAAAAAAGGAAAACAGCTTGTCTGCCCTCGTTGGTCTTCAATCATCAGGGCCCATCTAGCTATTGATGAGCAGTATTATGTTTATATGTTAAATTATAGCAGTGTTAAGTTTATATGTTGAATTCCAGAGCTGCTGTTGTGGTGATAATGAAAGAACTGATTAGGCTATGAAAAGTAGTCCTTGCAGAGCAGGTATAAGGAGGACTGTCGTGATTTGGCGAAGCTTACTGATGCAGGAAATAAGAGTTTCAGAAAGAAAGCCTGAGTGGAAAAACATCAATGCAGCTAGGACATCTTTCCATTCCTTCCACATGGCATATGTACTTCAAGGCATATGGAGCAAGAATCCAAGCAGGGAACAAAGGAAGTTCATTTGCAGCCACAGCATTTTATTAACTGGAGGATCTGCAAATGAAAATTCCCCTGACTTTTGAAAACCCATGTTAATGATACATCAGGGTATAGCATAAACTTCTAACAAATTCCCCCTCTTCTTTTGCTTCCATATAACATGTTGATCTTGCTGCCACTCTGCTCTTTGAAAGCTCTGCTGCTCTCCTAATCATTAGTTGCATGAAACATGTAGTCCCCCATCTTGCAAAAAGCATCACAGGACATACTGTCTGATTGTGAAACATCCTAAGAAGTCCACAGCAAAATCTTTTTTGATAGAGTTTAATTAAGATAATCCAGTAATTTGTGCGCAGTTGATTTGGAAGGATTTTGTCACAGGTAAACAAGCTTTAAAAAAAAAAATTGCTTTTATCCCTTCTTGCTTTCTGTTTTAGTCATATTTCAAGTGGATTAGTATAATCTTTCCTCGGCCAAACTCCACAGTCAGTCTATCCTGTCATTGTTCTAATTTTACAAAAAGAAAATGACTGAAAGCAATTAATTAAAAATCTCTTCAGAGATGCGTATGTGGATGCGCCTTTTCTCTAAGAACTCATAAAATAACTCTGTGTTTTAAAACAATTTATCTGGTGCATTAAGTGTGAACAGGATGTCTTTGTTAGGTGCGCCTGCCTTTAGATGGTTCCCTACATGAATATGCTTGTAGTGTAGAGAAAACTGCAGCAACTCAGCTCAGTCAGAGAGGAAACCCTTTTAAACTAGTTTTGAGTTTCTAGGTGGGTATTCTTTTCTTTTCTCCCTCTGTGTTGTGATGAAGAAAATGATTGATTTCAAGTGAGGAGTCTTTCCCTGCTGGGACCTGGACTGTCAAAAGCCATCACAGAACTTGCAAAATTCTGTCATAACACCAGAAAGCCCTAACTCGGCTCCAGAGTCATCAGAGTTCAGGGAAAATTCACAGTAATTGACAACAGAAGTTTTCTTAACAAGGATGTTCTGCCAGACTGAGACATTATTCTCTTCACGCACAGGTACCCCCATGGGGGACACTACTAACACAAGCAGTAAACTCTATTGACATGAGTGAATTTATCATCAGCAAGAAGACACAAGTGTCTTTACACCAAAAGCTTGGACTAGACTATTCATAAACTCTTAAGGTTGATCAAAAAGGCAAATTCCCATCAAAGTTTCTTTGATTTCTTATGAGCCACTAAATTTCCTTGAATTCAGGATGAGGGAGAAGAAAATCAGGACTCTAGATCTGAAAGCTGTGCCCTTCCTTAATAAAATTCCAGCACATCTGTGCTGTGAATGCAAATAAGTGCTGGCATCCAGCACAAGGTGCAGAGGTTCTCCTGGCAGGGCAGGAAGAAGTTTCCTCTGCAGAGGTGTTCCTGCTCTGTGGTTGAGTGTTCTTTTATGAAGTCAGTGCAGCAGCCCTGCCAGTCTGCAAGCACACTTCCCAGGAAATTTAAATATACCTAGGGATCTTCCTAGAAGATTTCACATACTCCACCTCTTCTTTGAGCAGGAAATCTTGGACAAAGGAATTTCTCCAGCCCCTCTTTTTTTCTAAGTTCATTTATACCCTCCTCAGCCTCCATGCTGTTTGTCTGATCTTTCTACTCTCCATTCTCTTGTCTCTATTTAAAAAGCCTCACGTATCACAGCCTGCTGGTCACTAGCCAGGTATCCAGATGGTACTTATGTACCACATTGATAGGTGCCTTAGAAATAGCAAAGAGAAAGGGAAAAAATACCACTTGAAGACTTCAGATGCTCTTTTTGATAAATAGCAATTGTAGATCTAATTAGCTGATTCCCTCCTTTGGAGAAGCAACAACAATTGCAGTCCCACAGAGCAAACACATGAAGACACATCTCTCACTGTCAGGTTTTTAGCTTTCTACTCAGATCAGTGTCAGGCAGATGATCCATCTATCCAACCCTCTTCTTTGAAAGACACCAGTTTTCATCTGTGCCCATCTCTGCACTACCTCAGCACCATTACGCTGTGTCAACTGCTTTTGCACAGACAACTGGTTTCTAGAATAAAGAACAAACACTGCTCACCTTAATTGTGTGAATATCCCGCCGGCAATAATCAGGCTAATTGCTTCAGTAAGGCCAGCAGGGTTTGGCTCTAAATCAGCCACTAAAATGATTTAAGCATAAGTGCATGAGTTCTTTTACAACTCCAAGGCCCAGTCCTTAAACATTATTTACATCTCAGAAATGCTGTTTCTTTTCTCTCTTCCATTTGCCAAGGAGAAAGGTAGAAAGGATGAGGTGTCAGGAACACCTCTGCGAGTAGGGGGCTGAGCCCACCCCAAATGCAATGACAGGGAAGATGTGTCTCCATCCCCTTTGCTGAAACACCCTAAGAAGTCTGCCTGTGGGAAAGTTGCATCAGGTCTGGGGATCCCGCCAGCCCGCACGTGTCCTCCCAGGGATGGCACAAAGCTTGGGAGGAATCTGCCAAGAAGGGAACCATAGTCTGAACCTGCTGTAGCTGCATATTTGATTTATACCTTAAAGCATTTAAAATATTTATCTCGCTCAATAAAACCAATATATGCTCTCTTTACCTACAGAAATGTCTAGATTTTTTTTTTTAATCCTATTAAGCAATTGATGCGTGTCTTGTGGCAAGTATTTTGTCATGATAAAGAAGTGCCAGCAGCTCATTTTAGCATTTGGCTCTGCAGGGGCCAGAGAGTTAAAATCCTCAGAGTCAGCCAGTATGCTTGCTGGACGCTCCCAAAACCACGGTACCTGGACGAGGTGCTGATAGGAAAGACTTGAAATCCCACCTCCACCGGGGTATATGTGGCACAGAACCAGCTTTCAAGGGCGAGACCTTCAACTGGTCTTTCAGAGAGCTGTGTCTATTCAAATAGTGTTTTGGACCATTTTCCATAACCACAGGTCTGGGAAGAGCCCCAGTCTGGGCTGCAGTCAGTCATGCCTGTCCCATAAGTAGGGATGAGCTGTTCCTGCTTGCCACCTACCTTGGTGCAGCAGGACCTTTCTGCAGCCCACAGCAGGAGCAACAGCTGCCACTCAGATGCACAACCATGAGCCTCTGGGGCTTCAAATTAAAAACCCAACATGCTTATAGAGAGTTTAGGGACCCTGAGGGCTGGGGAGGAGGTAAGGAGGTAAGGACAACGTTTTGCACCTACAATCTGCCTTGGCCCTGCAGAGGCATTTAAGTCTCTTATTGGAGCTGCAACTTTTTTTAAGCAGTCCCTGTTCATTGCCTCCCCTCTTACAAGATTCTGTACACATCTCTAATCGTTTTCACTGTCAATCTCTGCACTCTTTTTATATCCATTAAAGACTTTATGAGATAGGATGACCAGAAATGAAAAAAGATTCTGAGGACAGAGCATGCAATTGATTTATGTTAATGGCATTGTAACAATATTTTCAGTGTTTGATTTTTTTTTATTCTGTACACAGCTAAAATGTTGATTACTTTTCTGTTCCTCTCTCATTTATTGAGCAGCCACTTACATTGGGCTCCACAAATTTATTCTCAGATCTGTCTCCACAGCAGTTAAAATGTAATTAATTTAAAATCCACCAACACACAAGAAGTTCAGGTGATTCTTTCCAATCAGTCTTACTAGAATTTATCAATGAGTTTCACCAGCTGTCATGCTGCTCATAGATTTGTCTTTGTAGAGCTCCTCTGACTTCACTTGCTTTGACACATTTAACAACTGTCAATACTAAAAAAAAACCCCAACCCTTTAATTTCTATTGAACCACACCATAAGCCTTAGAAGCCCCCCAGATGTGCATAAATAAATATCAGTCACCTGTGACAGCATCCTTAATGATTTTTGCATTTCTTTACACAGATAACTTTCATCTCTTATGCATATGTCAGAGATATAAAAAGCTAAGTGTGCCAAGATGCATTAGGAGTTTATAAAGGCAATCAGAGAATAACGGTTATTACTTAATTTTGCCTTCATAATATATTATGGCTTGAAAACTATATTAGGTGTCAAATCACCTTACCCTAAAGGGATTAGAATATGAAAAGCATTCCCCAGTGATGGAGGGGAAAGAACCTTGACAATTTTGATGATGGAGTTTGATAACCCAAGAGAAGGGATTATACAGTACGGTGCCAACAATGGCCAGTGACTGAGTATAAAGACCTTTTTTAGTCCTTTTTGCCAGCTAAAGATGAACAAACTCTTTTGGACAAAAACCAGCCTGATACAAAATGCAAGTATTTCATCAGAGGTATGACAAAGCCACTTGCCTTTCTTCTGTTCAATACAAGGTGGCTGTGCACTGCTGTATTTTGGCTGCTGGGAGACAAACACAATATCACGAATTTGGGATCTACTGAGAGCTGGAAACACCAACAATAACAATACTTTATCTTCAAAGAGTTGCCAAAATTAAGGGCTAGACTTTCAAAGCAGCTTGGCATCAAGAGTGCCTTCAGACTTCCCTGGGAAATGGAGAACTATGAACAGGGGCATTGGTCTTTCATAAAACAACAAGCAGTCATCACACCTTTCCTGCAGGTTAGAAAACAGGTGTGTTGTGAGAAAGTGATTTTATGTTAAGGGATTTCAAGGTTGCAAATGGTCATATAAACCTGTTTTGTAACAGCATCACCTACTATTGAAAGTCTCTGGTTTTTGTGATGAAGCACTCGCATTGTTAGCTGCTTCAAGCAGAGGCACAGGAGCAAGTTCCAAAGAATCTGAATGTATATCTATGTATTCAGTTTATGAGACCGTACAGCTAGCGTACAGCAACGTTTGTGTACTTTCGTGCACGATACATAACACAAAGCAGTTACCGAACTAATAAGCGTAGTTTTATCTAATTGGCATATTTGTTATTGATGTGTGTGACATGGTAGCAAATTAAAGCCTCAGAAGGCTCAGATGTGTGTGCCAGGTAGAAGACAAATACATAGCCATAAAGATCAATTAAATGCATTTAGATGCTGCACGTGAATGCAACACTTGCAAAAGGCATTGGACAACTCTGTGGGGATTGCTGGAGCTTTAGGAGGAGAGGCAGCAGCCCATTTCTCCCACCCCTGTGAATGCACCAGCGGGCTTTGGAGAGGTACTGGGGAGGGACCTGCATAGAAGGAACCTGCTGGGAAAATGAGCTTGACAGGTCTGGAGCCCGTGACTGTGAGTGAGCCACATGCCAGTCCCCAGGCAGGATCTTTGGCAGGGTTGAAGTCCCTTCTGCAGCCAGAGCCCTCCCGCAACCTCACCCAGTCACTTTCTTGCCCTCCTGAGCAGGACTGCTTATCAACTGCAGTCTGACAGGTCCGAGTGTGTCTTTTGCAGAAGAAAGGAAACACCAAGCATATGCACATTTGCTGTGTAAGTTTTGCACCCACATACATGTTTTTGCAATGTCTCAGAGGGGCAGGACGGCAATTAGCTGTCTGTGTTTGAGATACCATTGGCATTATCCTGCTGGCCACCCTGTGTTGCTTAAACGCAGAGACACCTAGTACTGTGCCGAACCGGTGATGTGCAGCGAGTGAAACCACGCCAGCTCTACATGACAATGTATCCTGTTACGGAAGCAGTAACCTCTGGCCACCTTTGCTCTTGCAGGCTGTTGGCCATCGTGCAGAGTCAAGTGCGTTGACCCAGCGCCGGGTGTAGCCCAAGAGCACGCCGAGCAGTGAGCCGGCGCTGTGCTTTGCACAGGGAAGGTTGCACAGACCCCAGCAACTAAACACGCACGCACGTTGTCTCTGGCTGCTTCACTTTCCTGGAGGGCCTTATTCATATTTCTAAACTGTTTGGTGTGAGCAACAGAGAGGGATGAAAGACTGGGACAGTAGCAGCTGCAAATTAATTGCCCTATCGCAGGTACCAAATTATTATTTTGCAGCTATCTGAGGCTGGTTGTATCCTGGGGCAGAGAGAAGCAGAGCAGTAGCAGTCTGCCCAGAGAAGTGAAAGTTGGAGGGGTAATTACAGACTGCACTCTTTTCTAGCTCTTTCTCTCTGGCTACATCTTTTCTGGAGGCCGGGAGGGGGAGCAGGCAGGAGGTGGTGGGAGAGCGCGTGTATTAACAGCATCACAGGAACTGGACAATCAGATCTTCTTTCGAAGAGCTTGTTGCCTGGCATTAAATTGCACTGTGTAATATCATAAATCCAGAAGAACAACATTTTCATTCATGAGGTTCTATAATAACTACAGAAAAAAAATTCACTCTCTGGAGCAGTATCTGCCTTTCAGATTCTCAGGTAGACATTTCCCAGGATAGTATTTTTTTCCCCCATTCCTTATTATGTGTTATTTTATATATTATATTTCTGGCTTTCACACGCACATGATGAGGAAACATTGCTTATCCAAAGAGTTCCTTTTACTTGCTAACTCACCTTTTTCATCTACAACTTATTTTATTTCCAGACATGAAAAAAACCAGTTACAAATTATATCTGACAACCTCCTCGGCTCCTGAGATTTCAGATTTGTCTTGCTCTGTGGTATCTTTTTTGTTAAATCCATGTGAATAGTACAGAACACATTGCAAAAGAAGCATTTTATCATAAATTAACCCCGATTTCTTCATTCAGATTCCAGTGATACTCTCAAGTTACTTCATCTTCTGCTAACTCCTGATTGTCTTTACTATCCATCCTCACAAGTGAAAAAAAAATAAATGAACAGGCTATTATGTGCAAAAAGTAGGTTTTAACACAAGAAAATGAAACATAAAAACAAACGTTGAAACTAATAAACTTCAGAAAATGCAAAGCTACAGCTGTCGTCCTTATCAAGAGTGGCAACAGCATCACAGCTGAAAATGAAAATCCTCAAATTCAATCAATCTTACATGAATGTACAGTGCTAGGTACTTACTCTACCAGCCCATAGCAAGAACTAACTCAGTAAAGGGTTAGTGTTTCAACTGAAAAGATATGGGAAGAGGGATAGTATTTTCTTATTTGAAAGCAGATGAGCAAAGGCACAGAAAAATTATCCATATTGTCCAAAAACACATAGGAAGTCTAAAAAAAGTTAGCAGTCAGTCTGCCAAATCCCAGGACAATAACTAAACCCCAATTAATGTCTCCTACTTCTACATCCTACATTCATGCGGTCGCGCCCATTTTTGCCTTATCCTGCCGGGTTAGCGCACCCAGTGTGAGAGCTGCCACCTCAGTAAGATGAATGCTTTGCCTAGGCACAGTCCTGTCTTCAAAGCCAGACAGCAACAGTCTTCCGAGGAAGATACAAGAAATTCCTTAATTGGTAAGTGCAGGATAATCTATGCCAATGAAAGTCTTATCCTGACAGAGATTAACTTTAAGCCTTGACGCATGAATTTTTATGGCTGTTCCAGAATCTAATTTATTAGTGCTAAATATTATTATTCAAAGCATTCTCGTTGCCCTTAGACATGTCCATTCCATCTCAGGAATCACACTCCCACATAGAACCATGCGATTACCTATTTAATTAGCACATTTTTTTGTGACGGACATTAGAGGATAATATGAGACCTACAGGTTTGTCAGTTGATGAGTACTACCAGGTTAATGAAGAAGGAGAATGGAGAGGAGCACAGCATATTTTTGACTAGTCTCAGTATTCACAAGTGAGATTTCAGATCAAGGTAGATAATGCTGAAAAACAGCCAGACTTGTTTCTCTGGATTTCTGAATGGTTCCCCCTCCACTTTTACCATGCCAAGTTTTGAATTGGCTTTGTGCCAAACTTCATTTGACTTGAATTTACAGAAAATTCAATTTGAAGTCTGACTTACACTAATATGAGAAAAAAAAAAACCACAAATGAGAAAGGAGCATGTCTGAGCACTAGGGCTATGGCTGCTCTTTCTGCAATCGCTTAAATGAGGAAGAGAAACAATAA
Source organism: Leptosomus discolor (assembly GCF_034619465.1). Lineage (NCBI taxonomy): Eukaryota > Metazoa > Chordata > Aves > Leptosomiformes > Leptosomidae > Leptosomus > Leptosomus discolor. The sequence continues at coordinate 57,937,441 of NC_141397.1, read as the reverse complement.
AGCCAGATTTACTTTTATCTCATCACAGCTAAGCCCTAGATTTTGGGTAAACTGATACCAAGTGCACCTAAAACTCTTAACCAGCTTTTTTTTTTTTTTTTTTCAAGCACACAAAGAAAAGTCTAGCTTTGGTGTAGGAGGGAATGAAAACTTCACTGTGTCTTTATAGGAACACTTTAAATTCCCTTTTCAAGGTTCATTTTCCCATTACAGCTCCCAGAAACTCATATAATGCTCCAGTTGAGATCAACAGAATCAAGCAGCTGAAGGAAATCTGTGATGAGAAACCCACATGGAAAAAACATTTTATTTTTATAAGCATATTTCTGAAGTTACTATTAAGCTAGTGGGAGCTAAAACTTTTTTTGTTTGTTTTGAGCCCCCAAAGACCCTAAGATGCCCAAAGTGCTTCAGAGCTGAGCACTAGCGGAAGACATGTGCAGAGGGTCTTTGGCCACAAGCAACAGGAGCAGCTTCTCCACCTTGGATCAGGTCACCCCTGTTCCCACAGGGGCCATCACCTCCTGGGGAGATGTGAAGCTGGCCAGAAAGCTACAGCCAATTAGAGGTAATTAACACAGCTGGAAATCCATCCCAGGCAGCTATTAGTGAGACACCCAGGGGAAGGGAGGAAAAGATGAGTCCAGACTCAGGTTTTTCACTTTCTTGAGCAGCTAATCAACAGAGAAATGTCAGTGGGAGACTCACCTCCCCTTCCTCTGTCATGTGCTAAGGAAAAATACCCCAGGGCGCAAGTCATCCACCCCATTTGCATTCACATCTTACCTGTTTCTTCCAGCTACCTCCAAATATCCCAGATCATCCTTTGCCCTTTCTGCTACTTCCCACGGTCTAGCTAGGAGAAGGCCTCCTCCACCCTAAGCCCAGGCTGCCATGGTGCTCACTGGACAAGAAAGGAGAAGGGTACAGCCAAGGCGATGAACATTCTTTCTCTTAGGCACCTCATTAGAGACATACCTTGAAGGGACCAGATGTAAATTAGGAGTGCCCTTTGACCCTGTCTGCTTCTGATGAACTAATGAAAGGGGTTATAAGGCAAGGACCAAGGCAGGACTGTGGTGTTTCAGGGCCACCCTGTCCAAGGGAAGGTGACCACAGCTCCTGGCCTTGATGCACAGAGCTCGGAAAGCGCAGTGCTTCCCAAACCTCTTTTCTGCTCCCCAGCACAAAACAAAGCTGTGTGTCATTCACCCAAACGGCAGCTGCGGCTCATTTGGAGGCAGCCCAGTTTTTCAGATTTGCACTTGTATTCATGGACGTTTAGCCTTTTTATAAACAGGTAATGAGTTTGGGTCAGCTGAGGATAAGCTGGGCTGCTTTCCTTTCAGCAAAACTCCTGTCGCAATGAACTTGTGCATGGCCCGAAAGCAGCCTGGGCAGAGGGGCTCCAAAGGCAGTAGCTCAGTTATTACCACCCTACAAGATACAGAGAACTCCCCAAAAGTTGGGATTTTTTTGTTTGAGAGAACAAACATGGCACAATCCCCTTCCACGCAGGCAGCAACCTGACCCTGCTCCTTCAGCCACTGCTATGCAGCCCTTTAAAAACAAGCAGCCCTTCAAGCAGATCCCCAGAAAAGCCCCAGGCAGCTTTTTCCAGCTTCTCCTCCACTTTGGGGCATCCGGATAGGACACCCCTGCTGCCAGCAACAGCTGGCCGAGCTTTCCACCGCTGCAGACCCGGTGCTTGCAGTGCTGGGCTGGCCACCACCGCTCGCACTCTGGCTGGCCCGTTTGTGATTGAGCCCAAGGGAGGTGCAATCAGTGCACTAATCGCTTCTGCACTAACCAGCTCTATGTGGTTTTGCCATAGCAATTGCTCTGCAGTCCAGCAGATAACGACTTTTGGGCAATGTTAGCCATACACCTACTGCAGGGCGCTCAGCCATCGTCCATCTGACACAGCCAGCCCAGTCTTCTGCCAGCTCCTGCTTTGCCCCGCCTAGCTATAATTCACCTTTGCATACACTTTTCTGCCCTGTCCTATCATGCACAGACACCAGTAAAGAGCAAAGCACTTAAGATTATCTTTTTCCCCTTCAGTCCCATTTTCCCTTGTTACATCCTTCCCCTGACCACAGTGAGCAGTTGATCGTTTGCAGCACATGCCTCAAAAAGGTGGGTAGACATTTATAGTGCCACTCAAGACAAGTTAAGGCTTTTAATCTTTCAGAACAATTTGCCTCGCCAGCTGTTAGCTATTCAAGTTAGCTTTGGCTGACTAAGACCCTCTGGTATCTAAGTGTCTAAAAAAATATAGCGCACTTAAAACCTGTTCTTCTGCTCTCGTTAGTTCTCTAAACTTCTGAAATCTTCTGGGCAGTGCTGTGGCAGCACACTGGCTGCATGCTGATGCAAACAATGGGTCTTGGCAGTTAAATCTTTCCGCCCTTTTTTTTGGGCAGGCAACTTTTAATGCCAAGACAGCACCGTGAGGCTGACCAGCTAGCAGTACCAGCCGCAGCACAAAGTGAGTCCCTGGTACAGAGGCTGTTCACGTAAGAATAGTTGCGAACACAGAATAACCAGAAAATGGAGAGTTGACAGCGTGAAAATGTCAGTTCAGAATTCAGTGGGGGAAAAGGTGTAAACCACTCATTTTTAAGGACATGACTAGTCTCATTAAGTAGTACATTTAAAGCAAAATTATCTGGACTAGAGTAGAGAAAGGTCAGTCAATTCTTTTACTTGGAGCACATGGTTGTTCCCTAGGATGTTTTTTCTTGTTCTATGTGAGTCTTTGTATCATGGGGGTCTTAATCTTCAGCACAATTAAGAATTATTGAATTTTCATTTTCGCAGTTGCTTTGATCTCATCTTGCTGGGGGAAATGCAGTTGCTAGCCCCACTTCTCCACAGTATTAATTTTTCCACTGGCTTTACAGAAGCTATCAATTTACTGGATGGCTTTTGTCATGATTTAAAAACATCATCTCAGTAACATCGTTATCTTCCAGCCATATTTCACAGATATTGTGAAACCGATTTATACTGATATCTTACTTAGCATCTGGCTGACAGGACAATTGCAGGGAAATATTGCCAGGGATATAAGGCTATTATAGAATAAATAATGAGCTTTAAAGCTTAACAGGTTGTTTTCTTTAGAAGGAATCATAGCAATGATCCTATGCACAAAATAGCCACTTGCCATACAGAGGCTGAGGTGGAAAGTGCCCCTTAATGCATGAAATAAATCCTAGAGAGTGGCTGAACAACAGCTTCATTCTGCGCTGAAGTTTTCCATGGTATCTAGAATTATCTGATTTGCCAGAAGTGAGTGACTGCTTCTGGGAGTGTACCATAGCTAATAATGCATTCCGGAGTCATTAAGGTTTATCATGTAAATCTCTATTTGAGTGCCTTTAAAATGCATATTACTTTCTTGATAAACTATGATGGCTCCTTAGGAGCTGTTAATACGAATCAGGGTGCACAGCATACACAGTAGAAAGCCTTATGAAAAGTACTTATTCTGCATACAGGGTAATCAGCCTTTAAATTATATTAAACACTGCAGCAGTAATGTTTTCCCCCCAGTCTCAGGGATCAGATAACTTTTATAAAAATGTTTTTTACTAAATTTCATTTCCTCATATAAAAGCCCAGTTTCAAGTTGTGCAACCAGAAGGTGATAAGTTGGAGACTGACAAACTCGGGGGGGGAAGGACAAGTGCCTTCAATCTGTTAAAAATCCAAAAATACATTTCATAATTAATTTTCGTAATCTAAAAAAAATGTGTTGCCTTTGATCAGAAACTTCCTACGTACATGCAGAGCAGAGTTTCTTGCTTCTTACTCTTACCTCCAGGTCCTTATGTTTGCTGTCTTTTTTCAGCATACTGCGGCTACCTTTGCACTGCACAGCAAGATCACTGGGGCAAATTTGTTTTCTATAGGCACAGTGGCCTTAGGTATTTATTTACCACACCGTAGCACTACTGCACACATCATCTGGAAAACCCTACCCTGATGCATATTAAGTGAATAGGATGAGAGATAGAAAAGTTGCGTTGACTTCAGCTAGAGTCAGGTCAAACCACAGCATCTCTCCCTTGGCCTCCTCTGAGCTCATTCAAGGCAAAATAAGGTCTTGAGCCAGGCTCACTCTGCAAGGCAAAAGAAGGGGACCTGCAAATGGGATGGTTGCTGGGAGAATGGTGTAAACATTAGCTCAGCTATAGTTACCGATGGTTTGTCTAAAGGAGATCTTTGACTTGAAAGAATGGCTGGCAAAAATCTGAGTAAAAGCCCCAGGATCTGCCCCATGCTGGATAAAGTGACCTTGTGATCACTGTGAGTGGCACATGATCTTCACAGACCAGTTATCGCAGGTCGAGGGAAGATGGCTTTATATCATATTGTGACAAATAGAAAGACTGAATAAAAATGGCCTTCATACAGGAAAAAGACCTGAGGACGGGTCCAGTTTTGCTTTTCTAATTGGAAGGATCCCCAAACCTCTCCATGTGGTGTCCTTGCAGCTCACTTCCCACACCCCAGTGCTCCCATGTCAAGCAGAGAATGCAAACAGTCCTCCTGTCTGGAGACAGGGTAATGCCACTTAGCAAACCTTCCCAGGTACTTGCAAAATATGCCTGGGATCGAAATAGCCATGAGGAGTGGACAGGAGAGGAATGCGGAGAGCAGCTGTATGCACTTAGAGAGTAGAAGAGCTGTAAGCTGCTGCAACACCCATCTACCCTACACAACCAGCTAAATAAACTCAACAGGGTCTGTAAAACCAGGGAGAACATTCTTTCTCCCTGGCAAATGCTACTTTCTGATCATCAGTTACAGTTTTTGCTAGCTTTTTCAGTGTCACAACTTGGTACCAATTATGCATTTGAAGACAACCTGCTGGCAAAAAGTGGTCAGCTTTTTATACAGTATTTTTGCTCACTAGCAGATTGCAACAGGCAGCAACACACTACAGCAGAGAGGGTTTGTTTACGAGTTAAACCTGCAGGTATCCATCTACAAAGTTCTTTATTTATCAGTGATATATCTTTTTGCTGCTACTTCTGGCATTGAGCACATCCTAAATACATGTATATATCTTCTTGACAGACTAAGGCAGGTAGAATTTGGAGAGAAAAGCTGTTTTTCAAAACAACCTCAAGCAAAACCTCAAACCCCCTGCATTAGATCCAGTTTCCATCATTTGCATTTTGAGCCCCAGCTCCATCATTATCACATTCTGCCTGAAAGCTTGTGGTTTTAGACATTGGCAAGATGTTGAAAGCAACATAACTGAAATGTGTTAAAGCCTTTTTCAATGGCTCCTTTGTCTCACATGATCCACAATGAAGTTTCTGAAGGAGCTTTTTCCTTCTCTGCGGTTCTTCCCTCATATTTTTTTTGTCTTATAATGAACCTACTTGCTTTAAATACAAACTTTTGCCTTTTCACACCATTTGAATGGAAGAAGTTTGGTTTTACTATGGCAACCATGTGTCAGAGGTAGGATTCTTTCAGACTTCTGTTTCTTTCTCACTCTCCTTTGAGAAAGATTGAAATATATGTGGCAGCAAGGCTTATAAAATCCAGTTTCTACAGATGTCGGTCTGAACTGTTTATTTATGAGAAGCATCGGACAGAGCAGGCAGATGCAGTGTCAGATTAGCTCTGCTTGTCTCACAGGTGCAGGGTACATGGCTTTGGATGTGCTCCAGGCACCCGAGCACCAAACAGAATGGCTGTCAGAATAATGTTGCACTTTCATTGTATGAGAAGCAGTGTGAAGCACCGGCTTCCTCATTGCTTCTTGCATGGCGAGGAGCTGCACTATGAGAGATTATAGTACAATTGGGAGGTATAGAGAAGGTGATAATTTATATGATAATATCCAATGATAATGTATGGTGTATTCGTTCCCATAAATGCTGAGACACTCTCAGAGTTTATCACTTTCTGCACAATTTTAGTCTCCACACAATTACACACTGAAACCTTCAGTTGCCAAGACATGTTGACTTTTTTGTTTGTTGTTAAACTGAGCAACCATTTGAGCGGTATTCCATTAACCCGGGCCTAGGAGGTGGTTTTGGCATAGGATGCTCCTGTTGCTGCCATATCCAATGCCTCCAGTCGTTGGCTTTGTGCCTGGGTTTGACGCGGAGCGGACAGCAGGGCTGTGCGAGACAGGCAGTTGTAGGCAAACAGATCAGGGTGCTATAAAATTAACACCTAAGTGTCGGGGAAGAGTGTGAAAGCTAAAAATACTCACTGTATGCCTACAGCCAAATTTGGTGCTCACAGGCTTGACAGGCTTTTTCTGTCATTCCTCACCCCAGCTCCAGGCCATCTCCTCCCAGCAGCTGAGCCAGCAGCAGTGGCTGCATTGCCACAACAGCTTTGGGGTGGTCACTGATGCTCCTTTCCATGGTCCTCTCAAATGGAGGTAGCAGATGAGCAGCACAGCTCTAAAGCTGCTGGCAAATGCAAGCAAGAGTGCCGATAGTCACTTTTCCAACACTTTCCCACCTTGCTTTCTAGACCTCTCCAGCTAGATCAGCAAGAGTCTGAAAACACTCAAGTCCTACTTGCACACAACTCCAGGAGGATAAGAGCACTGGAGAGAGGAACAGAGGGAGAATTACCCTGCAAAACATCTTAAGACACCAACCATTCAATACATACAATTCTGCTAGAGACTCACAACCGTATGTAATGGGCTGTGCTCTCCCAAGAACATTCTCTTCAAAGTGTTTACAAAGTGGATTTCGTAACTATGGAGGGGCAGAGACAGGTACATCCTAGCTGCATGGTGCTGTGACTGCTCTCAACCACAGTAGAGCACAAGGAGAGGTACAAATCCAAGCTACAAACCTGCATAAACAGGCAGAAGCTGTTTTATAGAGATGTACTCGAAAAGCAACTTGTAGGGAAGCATTATGTTTCCTTTCTCTGCAGTACTGCTGTGCCTTTCATTTAAAATTATTGAGATGGAGTTAAATTTACAAGCAGCAAGGGCATAGGAAAAGTTGATAATAGCCATGGGCTCAATCTATAGGGATTGATCCTGCCAGTGATTGAGCTGTCTTCCATTAAACAGCTGACAGCAATGCTGGGTGCCTGATTTACCCTTCCAGTGCCAAGATTTTTTAACCGAACTTCCTCTCTGCCCTCTCCAGGGCTGTCAGAAAATTTGTCCATATCACTGAAGACATAATTTCCTTGATTATTACAGCAATCCAACAGACTAATCAAACAGATGCAAAAATTTCCTGAGCAGACAGTCGTGGCGACCAGTGTCCCAGGGGAATTTTTGATGAGACTATGAAGCCGAAGAGGTTTTCCTCTCTGTTTCAGAGCTCCCAGAAATTATCTTAAGACACTAAAAACTTCTCCTGACAGTCTCACTGAACCTGCTGGTCACGACAGTGCCTGGCAGCCTGCACTGATTTTCCTGCATGGAAGAGCTTTATTTCCAAAAGTGCACACTCAAATTCAGGTTGCTGCAATAGTCCCTGAAGAGATGCTCTTTTAGGAGGGCAAAATACTGTCACTAGATATTACATACAGCTCTCCTCCACCTCTGACCCCTCCAGTCTGTCTTCCCATCCCCAGAAAGTCTGGTCTCATCAACCCACCTGAGTTATTTCAACCTTTCCGACCCATTACCAATCTAATTAACAGATTTTCCCTCAAGCTAAAAATCAAAAGTTCGGCAATTATTAGTTATTTTAAACAAAACACCAAAACAGATCTCCTACAGCCTGTTAAAACTTCCCTGAGGTCTCAAGGACCTTGTTTAAAGTTGTAGCTCATCAGAGTTGTATTTAACAAGCTCCAAAGTCCTCCAGCAGCATCTGCACCGGGTGTCATCCCACTTGACCCACAGCCACACATGCAGCAGAGGAACACAGCCCCCACCAGGACCAGAGCTCAGACCTCTAGTTTTAAACTACACTATTACTCCCTGGTACCAAGAGGTGCAATGAACTGCAGAGTTAGAGAGGAAGGCATGCTGAAGTCACAGCGTTTTGGTCAAGAACATGCATCTCCCTCTGTGGAAATCAAGCAGAATGGCATCTGGAGGTTTGCTGCAGGCCTCTCTTTTGTAGCAATCAGTGCAGGCAAATCATGGAACTCAGATCACAGAGTGACAAGAAATGAGTAAAAGGTCATGAAGAATTAGGACCCAGTATCTCTGAGAAAACCATTGCTGACATTAGCATTGGGTATCTCCAGCCTCAACAATATCAGCTGAAATAGGACTGAAGTCTGGTGTGCGAGGCAGTCAGCCAGGAAGGGTAAATTATGTGAGCTCAGGGTTATTTATTTTTAACTTTTCTGTGTTTATTTCTGCTTTCCAAACAAAATGCAGGGAGGATGACTACCTGTGCATCAAATTGCAGATGTAACAGGAGTAGTTTCAGACCCAGGTGAAGCTGCAGAGGAGGGAGGAGACATTTCTTAAGCAGGAAAAGTCAGTGATAACCAGGGCAATTAAAGCCCTTTTACCCACCTGGTAAATTCCTATCCTGGCAATTCTGGGACAAATCAACAATAGGTTATAATGCCTAGATGTTTATTAGGGAGACTATATTCCATCTGATGATTTTCAGGTCAACTCTTAAAGATTCACATCAGACAGAGTTATTGGCTAAATGTAGCTATTTCTCCCCCAACTCTTTCAACAATCTGACACCTGACCAAGGAATAGTTGGTAAATAAAGCAGCTACCCTCTTATCCATAGGAGAGGGTTCACCCAGACATATTACTGTGGACAACTACATTGTAGCAAGTAGTTAGCAATAATGAATAATTAATGAATAAATAATGTATTTGTGTCTCAGTACCCCAAGGTCTTTGGGCACCTTCACAGAAAATAATTAAAACAATAGATTACAAATAAGATGACAAGTCCCCAGGCAAGCAGATGTACATAAAACCACCACAATGCAAAACCAAAGAGGACATGAATGCAATGCAGAAGCTAAAAAGCTTTTGTGACTTGCTCTACAGACTGCACAGCTGCTGATTGTGCACCATGCCTCAACCCTGGGATGTGAAGAAGCCAAAATCAAAAGCAAATACTAGCCCTAGCGAGCAACATTCACGAGCCTTACTGTCATGATAACATATAAAATATGTAAAAAAACACCAAAGAATGACAGCTAGGGAGGGAAAACCCAGGTTTGTAGGCTATAAAGATGCCCAAATCTATGAGTGCAACCAGCATGAAATGCAGGTAGCTCCCAGCCAAGTCTCCTGCAGGGGTCTTTTCCAGTCAATCCTCCAGCAATTCAAATAGTTTGGGGGGTAAAGAGCAATTCCTGAGTATTTTCAGATTTGTGTCTCTTACATAGTCTTGTCCATGTATTACAACTGCTGCTAAGTGGGCCAGACACCATCATGAGCAGAAAGCAGCCAAAAAGCAGGTTATATATATATACACCTTTGATCTTTGGGATAGTCAGAACCTTCCCCAAGCACAGCCTTAACTGGGAACTAAAGTGAGCAGCCTCCTCTCCCTGCTGTATACAAACACACAAACTGTTTTCAAATCCCTTTCATACCTGCTTGAATAATACTACAATCTCCTTAGCAAAATACAATAGGCTAAAAATGCCTTTTTCTAAGCAGCCTGGTAGAGTTGCAAGGAAAGGTTTCCAGCTACCATGTGAGAAGCCACAGGAATTACATTTAAATAAAAGGATTCACCAGTCTGAATGGTTATGAGCAAAATGCAGAATGACTCTGGGGTTGTTAAGTCTCAAGGAGCAGAAGGAGAAAGTGGCTGTTTGCAATCTGGAACACCTCTGTCCTTTTCATACAGATGCTCAACAAAACCTCTTCCCAGATCTTAATTTCTGTCTCAATGGTGCAATATAAAGGTCCCTGGAGGCTAAAACCTAGTATTAAATACTTCCAGTTACTTACGAGCACTGCGAAGCCAACATTTCCCCACTGCAGAGAAAGAGCATAGCTATCACATGTGCCCGTAGATCCAACCTACAGCGTTACCAGTTTACCACGTTATACTTTCAATGGTACAGCAGTTTGGAAATGTTGCAACTTTGCTCCATCTTAAGCAAGGGCAGAAATCTCCCACTGACTTATGCTCAGTGATCCACCTGAAAACTAACCCCATAGCTCTACAGACAACTCAGCTTGCCACCCATGTGACTGTATTGGGTGAAGAAAGTGGCAAAACCTGCACACCTGGGAGTAGAGACAGCTTCCTTCAGCAGTGCCTACAGTTAGTTCAGCTTCCGTCAGTCAGGAAGTTTCACCTTGATTTTCATTGCTTATCTCATTCCATTCCCTGTTACATTTGTAATTGTCTCAGGGAAGCTCATCATTAGGTTTCTCCATTGTTTCTGAACTCATCCCCAGGGCTCAGCGCAGTGATGGGGAAAGCGTGAACGTCCTCATACATTAACGTAACGTTTGTCAACATCAACTCTTCCCTCACTCCTGAAACAATGATGCTTTTCTAGAGGAGAGAAAGCTGTAAGCCTTGGGTGAATACTTTAAAATCTCTGCAGACAGATCAGGAACCAGTTTCATGTGGTCCCACAAAAGCGGCAAAGCCCTTTCAGAGACACTATAGAGTCAGTGGGAACTGTATGTTGGCAGCCTCACATCAGCCTCCTCCTGGATTTGGGGTTAGACCTCTCCTGTCCCTCAGCTGGAGAAACCTCAGCATGCATGTGTTAGTCCTTCCTCTTGGTGACACTGAGCATAACAGGTAGTGCAGGTTACAGAGCCAACATTTAGCAAAGAGGAGTAGCTTTTGGAGATCAGACTGCCTCCTTTCTTCCACTAAATCTCAGGATAATGGAAGCAGTTATATTTCTGGACTGTTGATTCCCCAAATAAGCTTATAAAATACTCACCGAACATTTACAGATTACCCATGAAAGCAACTCCAGCACCAGTAAACATGATGACATGGTGGGAAACTGGCCCTCATGCTTTTATTCCCTCCCTCCAACTATTCAGGACCACTTATGAGCACACTAGTAATCTGGGACGTCATCCAAAACACAGAAATCAATAGAAATATTCCCCCTTAAGAGAAGATAAACCTGAGAGTTTGCATTAGACTATCATTACCACTGTTCCTTAGCCTTTTGTTCTCCAAAATGTCCCATTCTACTATTTTGTAAAGTTTGCTTCCTAGTTTATCTCTAGCTGAGGGTCTGAGGTATTCCCGATCATCTTTATTTTGCTCTGCTTTGTCAGACACCTGCAGTGGCAGCAGGCACAGCAGCAATGCACTGGGATGCTCTATGGAAACACTTGGCCTAACTGCTTATAATCACACCACTGTGCAAGAAAGGTGAAGAGCCACCAGCTGAGGCAAGGTTGCCCCTCCATGCCTCCAGCTGCTGAAGTCCCCTTGGTGGCAGGTCAGGGTCAGCCAAGGCTAACCCCCAAGCACTAGTGCTAGTGGAAACCTTGGCAGAAGTAGAGGCTCTGCAGGGGCAGGGATCATCCCTGACCCCTGCGGCCACCAACTTGCCTGCTGGAACAGTACTAGGCCATCCACATCAAGTGGACACCACCAGTGTCCCAGCATCACCTTGTCATAAGGTCAAGTGTGCAGCCAGCCTCAGCTCACACCAGGCTGGGTGAAAGATGCCAAGTCCCGGCTGCAGCTCGCTACCAGCAAGGTGAGGATTTAGGTACACAATGTAGTTCCCGGAAGATTGCAGTGTCCTTACCCTTGCCAAAATGCAAGCTTGAGGTGCAATACAGCACATGCTGTTGAGTTTAGAGGTACTCCTTCATACTTGAATGTTACAACTATTTTTAAATTAATGTTTTATGTCCATTTGCCTGGAGAATTTTGATCAGTATGTTCTATAGCTCTGAAAGTGTGTAAATAATTACTACTTCAGAGCTGTTCAACAAGGCCTCCTCCGATGATTTTTTGGTGATTTTTTTCTGTTTTTTTTTTTTTTGTTATGTTTTGTATTTTTAAACAGTAGGTTAAAGGGTTATTTCTGTAGGAAAGAGACATCTCTAATATTGAGAATGAAACGTCCTAAATCAGAGCCTAAGAATGTATTATTTCATGCACTAGCTACTGAATGATGAATTAATAACAGTATCTCAAATACATCTTCCATCAATATGCTTATTCCAATTCTATCAGCATTTAATTAACATAAATTATATGACATGAGGAGGATTCAGGCAGTCATCAAAAAGAACACTTCTCATAAGCTACTGAAATTCTTGTGGTTTCTGTAAGGTAGCAATCGTCCTGCCCTGCCCCCCCACACCCCCCCCCCAATTAATCACAAATCAAATATTTTCACAGCAAATGTAGAGCTGAGGTTTTCCTGATTTTCTGAGGATAGTATGCTGGATCCTTGGCTTTGCTTCAGGTCTTCTAAGATTTATGCCAGGCAATAGCAGTTACACAAAGGAAATAACGGCAGTATCTATCTGAGAGACCTTCAGCAGTCCCTATTAACCCTATAGTGAGGTGGAGCATCAGTAAACCACACAAGCCATTTCTCATTTAAGCATCTTAAGTCAAGAGAAAACAGTCACGACTGTCCTAAAAAGCTTATGTATTTTTTGTTAAATCTCATAACAATACCAAAGGTCTTGCTGCTCTGCCTTCAAAAGAGTGCAAAGAAAAGCAGACAGAATCCAGAAATGGGAAAGTTTAGGTACACAGTAGAAATGTCAGCCAAATGCCCAGAACGATGAGGAGGGAAAGAACAGCTGTAGTTCCCCATCGGGCTGAACAGCATCCAAACACTCATCTGCAAAAAGAAGGGAACTAAGTGCAAAAGGCAAGAGGGACAGACAAGGACATGCAGGCTCCTAACAGCAGAAATGGCGATATTGCTTTTTCTATGTGCCTTTCTGAAGCTAAGAGAGAGAGATGCCTGCTTTAACCTACAACAAAGAACTAAAAGCTGACTGAGTCAAACCAACAAAGTTACTTGTATTAAGTATCACATTAAAAGCACATTTTGCTTTTGCGGCTCATGATTTTGTTTAAATATATTCTTTTGTCCTTAAGTTTTGTCCAGTAAAAAGTTGATTCTGAAGTGACCTGACAAACTAAAATATTTTATTTTTATAGATGTGGTTATTCTTTAAACTAGGACAAGGGATTGCTGAGAAATGTCCAGCTCCCCAGCCTATTACTCCAGGGAGGGCAGGTAGCGCAGTGCACCATCACAGATGCTGCTGTGCAGGCTAGGATGGCAGAGCTGCAAGTATATCTGGAAGTAGTTTCTTCTAGAGACTAGCAACAACTACAAAAGCTTTCCAATACGTAGCAAAGAGCAGATCCTAGCCCCAAAAGCCTTTGGGGAGTTTGTAACAGGCAGCTGACTCTGCTTTGCATCACACAAAGAGAAAGCATAACCATATAAATAAACAGAGCTAATGGGTACAGCAAGTGGTGGGGAAAAGATGAGCCCTGCATTCAATTACACTGTTCTAGTCCATATAATCCGCTCCAAATTAGTTAATATAAAACTCACTACCCAATAGCCCTCCCTGCTATTGTTACGAGTTACCGTATAGTAACAGTGCCAAGCACCATGCAATCCTGCAGCAAGCAGCTGTTCATTCTCCAAACAGTTCACAAGAGACCAAATAAGCAAAAGAAAAATAATAATAGCACAAAGTGTCCAAGGTTAGGGAGCAAGTCAGTAACTGAGGCAGGAACAGAGCCCATGTCCTTCTTGTCCTTGCTGGATGCAGTGGGCTCCACAACATGCCTTTTGGTTAGTTGGCTCCTTTTGATATAAGATGCTGTGATAAGACTCCAGTATTAATAACCATAATTTCCATCAGTATCATACAGGTCTATAAAGGCTGACCAGCAAGCATGAAATAGTGCCTTGAACAGAGCAGTTCTTTCCTAAACTGGCAGACAATAGGTGTCACCATAAAAAGATCAAAGATACACCCACTAAAAGCACTACCTTGAGAACCTGTTTTCAAAGCATGCCACATTCATGCCCACACTCAGAGTAGCTGTGAATATTTGTGAAGCCCATCTCACTCTGGTCAGAGAACAAATCTCATTTGCATTTTCCCCATTAAAATAAATTACTTGCCAAAATGTTTGAGCTTTAGAACATGGAAAGGGAAACTGTAGGACCATCATTTTCGTATTTCCATTCACTTCCATCCCATCCTTTTTCATATCCAGAAGAATAACTCAAGAACAGTTCTTCAAAAGCAATAATAGCTACTTTTAATCATGCCCCCACCTCAAAATACTATTAAAATTGAGAAGATGAAACCATCATCCCCCCCCCCCCCCCCCTTCACCCACAGTGCAACACATCCCAACTGTGTGCTTACGTGACCTACACATCTTTGGGTACACTCTCCCAGCACTGAATACTACCAGAAGCAGCTCCCAAGAGCAGAGGTAACAGCATAGACAGGAGATTTGATACCACGGAGGTGCTGGCATTTTTACATTAGTGACTGAGATTTTCAAAAGGGAAACGAGCTGTCCAAATCAGATTACAACTCAGTGTGAATTGGACTCCTAACCTCTTGGGTAATTTTTTTTACAACATCCAGGCCAGAATTAGTAACAAAAGCATTTGTTTTTTTTATCCCTCCCCCCCTCTTTGCTTTTGCATTTTTTATTACACGAGCATGAAGCAATATTGTACTATGACAAGCAGTCAGAGCTAAACTGAAACGCCACTTCTGCTATAATCCCTCTTTCAGTTGCTCATTTCCCTGTCTCATGACATTCTCAAGAGGCTTATTAATAACAACTGGGGAGACAGATCTTTACCATCTCTAACTTTGTAATGGGTAAGTTTTCCCAGGAACATATTACTGAAGTTTCTTCCCCAGACAGCCCCCTTCCCTGCCCCAGTCCTCAAGTGCAGTGGTATTTCCAGAAATTGTTAGCTCCACTAACTGTGTTGTATCCCCCATTCTTGACAAACCACCCTTCATTGCCTTAATGTTCTCATTATGCTTGATGCATTGCATCACTGTTCATTTATTATAGCATTTTAAGTTGGGTTCAGACTATACATCACTGGTGGAACTCTCTGGGATAAAGGGCAATGAATACTTTAATTGCCTGATAAATTATTAAGAACACTGCTTTAATTGGGTAATGTAGTGTTTACATCTTTGAAGCAAATACTTATGGAATCTGTATGGGTGCAGATTTTAGCTAAACACACAGCTACCAGCCGCTGTCTCCCCTTGAGAATAATAGTTTTATCAGGCTATTAAAATAAACACCACACAGGATAGATTGTACCAGATGCCAGGCGAGATCTGCAGCTGGAACAAAGAGGCAAGCCTCCATCAAAGTCAAAGGAGGTACATTGACTTACATCAGCCGAGGGACTGGTCTCCTGCATCCAGTGGATTTCACTCAAAGCAAGGCAAAATAGCAAGAGACCTACATTTTACAAGGCTTTAGCTAACCTAGTTCATTTGAACTGAAATGGGTCACAGTGTACCCACACAAGGAGTTCAGCAGCAAACCCGACTTCAGAAAGAGCATAGGGAAAATGCAGCTGGGGAGAGCAAGTGCATATTGCGTTAAACAGAGCCTGGCATGACAGAAACCTGGTCTTCTGGCTGCTCTTGCAATGCAGGTCAAAAATAAGATATCCCCTGGAAGGGCACAGCCTACACAGCCACTTCCAGCCCATAGAGAAAAGATGGAGCCATACAGCAAGAGAGAGGCACATGCCTGCCTGAGACCTCACTGCTCCCAGCTTTCATTTCTGTCTGTTCATCACTGTTTGAAACTCGGATTTCTTGAAGTTCTGCAGCATCCCTTCTTTCCTGAACTGTGTGAATGTGAAAATATTTGTCGCATCCTTTCCAGCCATATGCTATGCTTCTTGCTTATTAAAACAGAGAGAAGGGAGCAGATTGTCTAGAATGAAGCTTTGTGTTGCTTGAAAGTACTCAAGAAATAGGCTTTTCAGGCTAAGTTAACATTTCGAAGGTGTTTCATATCTATTTGTTATCAGCTTTTGGTAACAGTGCGCCTGAGCTCAGACCCTGCATACAAAATACCACTGAAAGGAATTGCACTTTATCTCACTCTGACTTGACCCCTGCATGTCGAGCTCTTCACAGGTTCAAGGTAGAGGGATGCTAAGCCTACAGAGGACAAAGTCATTCCTGTTTCTGTAACTATGCAGTGGCTCCATTTACAGTTGGTTTTGGAGCAGTGTCCCTGTGATTCAGGGCAGTCCATCCTGGAACCACCAGGGCTAAGTGACAAGTAGTGGGCAGAAGCATCCAAAGAGCCCTGGGGGAGATGAAGACAGGGGAAGTGATACCATATTAATGCCTGTTTTAGCAATTTGGGCACAGATATCCACTCCTTTCATTAATGGGGCTTGACACTTGCAGAGAGCCACAGGGAGAGGCAGGTGTGGTTGCACCCAAATGAGATTAGCTGGAAGATGGGCAGCACAATCACCAAGCAGATGTAATAGGGGAGCCTCTCCCATAGTTACAGGTATATCCTATAACTTCCTTCTCTTGCCAAAAATGTTTTTCACCAGAATTGCACAGCCTATGGCCACCTGGCTTTCACTTTAAGGCTCCACTCTCATTCCTCTACGGCCAGAGGACAAGAAAGCAATTTGGGAAGAAAATACGTATAGACACACACACATATATATGTATTTACATGCACATCATATGTATCTATACACGTTACTCTTCCTAAGAAACGATGGCACTTGTGTCATCTTTACATGTCAAGAGGCCGCTGTGTTTTGTTGGGGTAGGAGTTCAGCCCCATGTCAAGCCCCATGACCCTGTTGCACAGCAATAGCTGGGTTTGGTCCCCCTTTCCAGCAGCACTTGGGTGAAAACACAGTTAAGCCTTACAGACAAAAGAGCTGTCTACCCTTTCAAGGGCTGCTGAGGAAAATGCAGTCACAAACCTACTGCTTACTGTCAGTGAATCTCAATAATGAAGTCAAATTAGGTGAAATCCCAGTTGATGCCTCCTTACAAAAACCAGCACATCCAGAAAAACACCTAATTCAATGCTCA
Organism: Leptosomus discolor; assembly: GCF_034619465.1. Taxonomy (NCBI): domain Eukaryota; kingdom Metazoa; phylum Chordata; class Aves; order Leptosomiformes; family Leptosomidae; genus Leptosomus; species Leptosomus discolor. The sequence continues at coordinate 57,920,415 of NC_141397.1, read as the reverse complement.
GATCTTAAGAAAATCAATCCCCAAGAACATGCACCCAAATGAAAACAGGTGTAGATGGAGAAATTCCTCAGGTTAATGCTTCGAAACAGATCAATGCACAAACTCCTGTGGATTGATTTCCTGGAGCTCGAACTCCACATTAGCTCTTCAGGACGATCCCAATCTGTCAAGGATCTATGAAACCAGGGAGTGGGGCTGTTACAGTTGCTTGCCCCTCCTTCCCTAGTTGTTCTCTTCCCAGATCGTGGTCTCTTGCTCACCTCCTCCAGGCAAGCCTAGGACAGCCTTCCCTGCACCCTGCTCCCTGTTGCCTCTCATCTTGTTCTCCACCACAGAGCAGTTCCCTCAGTCATTCAGGAGGTTTCTACCCCAGGTAGCCACTTTCCTGCTGCAGTAACATCAAGAGGCTGGGCACGAGCAAGGACCAAAACAGCTGCCAGGGGAGGGTCAGTAAATTCCAGATGTGCAGAAAAATCCCCTTTCCCACTCAGCTATGAAATAAGCACACCCTATGCACCCATTTTAACATTTCTGCTGTATCATACCGTGCAAATGAGTGGTGCAAAGGACTCAACCCAACTTTGCCCTCACTTTTATGAGATCCATCCCTCCTCGTTTCATTGATAACCTTTTAAATTGAATCCCAAGAGGGCCCCTTTGCCAGTGAAAACATCATTGTGTAGCTCAATCAATTATTACTGCGGGGCAGCTAAGCTGTGTTGCGCTGGCTGTGCTGTTAATGGGTGCAAAGACAGTCAGTGTACAGCTCAATAACCATTAGAGCTACCTCAAGGTAAAGTTTACCTCCAATACTCATGCTATCAGAGAACACAACAATAGAGAGAAATAAAACAGATTTAAATGCATGTTTTGGGGATAATGGTGGTGATTTTTAAGTGTCCTCAGGGCCTTTAGCTTCACAGACAGTTGGCAGCAAAGCCCCAGGGTCCATTGCCCAGGGGGAGCCTAGCTGGGGTGGGATTCCTGCTTGCAAAGCCTCCTGAAGCAGAGATTTCACACCATCACCCTCCTCCCATGTGGGGATGAGGGCAACTGCCCATCCCAAGGGCCACAGAAAATGGTGTGGCTCCTAGCTTATGGCATGGGGGCCCAGGCACCAGCCACTGACAGTCCACTGCTGAATTTGGCCTTTCTCACAACAGCTCTTTGCAATTTAATGGGTGCCACTTCCCCCTTCAGCTGGCAAAAGCTCTACGTTTTATTCTGCTTTTGGATGCCGATGTGCAACTCCCAAAACCTTTTGATGTGCTCGTGTTTTATGTTCTCAAGGCCTACTGTTCTCACTTTGACGTTAACTTTAGCACCATCCTCTCCAAGTCAGTACTTTACCATACAAAACATAGTAAGAGCAAAGTGAATATGCCTCTGACTGCCCTGTAAAGAAGGTCCTATACAATAAAGCGCAGTAACAGCCTGTAAAGGCACTGCACCAATTCATTGGCTTTAAACCCCCAGTGCTGGGATCAAATTGTCTCTTGGGATTATTCCCACAACAAAATTAATATCTTCTGCAAATGGGGAGGCGGGCAGGACAAATTGTCAAGCAGAAAGACAGCCATACAGTCTGTCAGCCACTGCTGACCTGTGATGGTGCTTGCTGGGCTCCGTTTGCTGCCTGCACTCAAGCCTACAAGGGTAGCAGCAGTCCCCCAGCCCAGGCTGAGCACAATGCTCACAGGGAGCACAACCTACAAGAAGGGACCAAAGCTTCCTTCCTCCTTGGGAAGATGCCTTACATCACCAGCCCTCATACCTGCACACAGGCAGTGTTACAGGAGCAGGACTGCTCTGGTATATGGTGCAAAATATATGTGCAAATCCTTAGAGGACCACAGTCATAATGATGCAAAGGTCTTGCTGGGAACATGAGGCTCCCCAGGACTCAGGTTCGCACTGAGGTGGATAAGGTGAAGAGGACAGTGGAGTAAAGGGCTTGCCTTGCTGTAAAAACATTTGAAATAGAAATCCACCTTCCATGGAAAAGATACCATCGCATTTTCCATACCTCACCACAGCTCTTCTTGGGAGCTTCCTTACCTGGCTGCAGCCTCAGTGGTGTGTCACACAGCTGCAAAGTGACATAAAAGACAAAAAAGGTGCACATAAAAGCTATTCTGAATCATAAACGCTCCCAAATGCTATAAGCTGACAATAATGCAGGCTAAAAATAATACAGTTTAATTTATAGCACTCTACAAACTATTATAAACAGGCAGCAGGATAGAGCTTCCTATTTTCTTCCCTCTACCTCAAGGCATTTCTTATCTGCCTTTGCCAGGGTGACCATCTATCACATTTCTTCACATGTGCTGGAAAAAAACAGGCATGTTGCATCTGATTATGCTGCTTTATCTCTACCAGTGTTTTAGGAGCCGTTCCCACTTTGGTCATGCTAATCTGATAACATTATTTCTGAGCAAGTTGCCACAGCAGAAGGACTAAGAGCTACCTAGCAGAGGCCAAATCCAGTGTAATCAAATATGCTGCTTTTGTACTTCAGACACTGACTTCAAATGGTGTGAGTGTACCATTTGTCTCTGATGCCAGAGGCAAAACAAAATTCGAGCTTCCAGAAAAGTTTTAGAAGAGACAATATGCATACAGCAAGGCAGACAGAAAGTGTCCCATGTGCAAAACTGATATGGGAGCAGGGAGGAAAGCACACCAAAGCCTCTCCTAGCAGGACTGAAGCTGCCTCCAAATCTGATCATGTCCTCCTGAAGGCTGGAGCAATTTAAATGGCTTTTTGACCCCAACTGACCTCCACATCCCCATAGCTGTGAGTGGCAGCACCCCACTCTCTCCAGAGCCCTGCAGCTCTGGCACAGGGGCTGCAGCCAAGCTCCTGCTGTCTGCCTGCTCCTGCACTGGCAGCCTCCAGCCAAAGCAGGAACAGGGGCACAAAGAAAATTACTCACTTCCACAGCTACATCACCTTTAATTTAGCGTTAAGATTGCCCACAACAGGGGACTGGAGAGGATGGATGGACACCCTCGCACCAGGGGACCAGGAGAATAGCAGCAGGCACAGCCTGCAGAGCTGGGTGAGACAGCCCTGCAGCGTACATGCAGTAACACACTCTTGCACACAGCAAGTTGGCTCCAGACACTGCAGTCAAGCAATTTGGAGTGTCATGTCTCAGCAATAAAAGCGAGAACATTGTAGAAACAACCTTTAATATCCATATTGAAACTGCAAGGATCAGAGCACTCAGGCTCTACTTCTTTAGCATCAAAGTTGCCATGCGAGGAAGAGCAATGTAGTTGTGTGCTGAAACATCGCACCTCTGTACCCCAACACCCAGCAAGGGATTCCCTGGTGCAAACACTTCCTATGGCCAACCTGTCTGTGTGCTCTCCCTTCTCAAGCTCCAGGCAGGGCATTGGCAGAAGCAGCACCCGTTTTAGGAGATCAGCATTTCCGCTTGCTAAGTATCTAGTATCTCTTACGGAAATGGACAAATAGTGGAGTCTCCAGTCTGATGGACAAAGCAGATCAGAGGAAAATATTTGGTTGCAGCTGATCTGAAAAGGACATTTCTCATTCAAATAATAAAACTCACATTTCATTTCAAGTCTAAATATTTAAGCTGTTTGGTTTTGTTTGGGTTTTGTTTTGGTTGGGTTTTTTTTTTTCTTTTTTTTTAATTAAGGGACACCTTTAAACTAGAAGACTATTTCAAAACAGAGTCCAAGAGTTTAATTTTGAAGTACTGAAACAGTATTTTGTGACCATTAAAACAGAGTGACAATTTCAGAAGTCCTCCATCTACAGCCAAATATATTGCTCTGATTTAAGCTATTTTTGTGAAAAGTTTGAGTACTTTGAAGTAGAAAAATTCCACCGAACTCGTTCAGCTCTGCTGCTGGAGATGTGAAATGGAGGTGTAATTTGCGAAGACCCGCATATCCACCTGATGTGAGGCAGTTTTCATAAGTTAGCAAATCCATTTGTTCATGGATCAAGTGGATAATTTTGCAGTAAGTAATCCTTGGTTGGTCAATTTACCTTTGCAACTATTTTTTTGTCATTTGAATATATATCCTAAGAGAAAGATACCTTCTCCCACGGTCTTAGTTATAACTGACAAGAAAAAACAGGAACAGGGTTATCAGCTTATTCAGGATTCAGCCCTTTCCACGGAGCAGCAGGACCTGCCAGCCCACAGCTCCAGTCCCATCACACACCAGTGCCCACACGAGTACTTTGGTTGTATGAGCCCCAGAGGCAGTTAGGCTAAACCATGTGGTTAAGACCAGAGTTTGGGCATCCCCAAGGATGCTGCTTTTTCTGCTACTTTCAAATTGTAGAACTACAGCAATGGAGGTTTGTATCACTCATGAAGAAGTCTCCAGGAATAATATCAGCAACAAGTTGACTCAGTAGCATCACCGTCCTCCCTGTGGCATGGCAGTGGTGTGCTGGAGCAGGCACAGGCTGCACCGCTCGATGCTTTAGGGCACTCAGAGGGAGCTGGCATACTCTTGCAGTGAGGCTGCCAGAGGAAGCATGGACTTTGGCATATCAAATACCTACAAGGAAGAGGGTTGCTGGACCGGCAGAGAATAGCACTTGGGCAGTGTTAGTGACAACTTCTGCAGCCTGTTGCCCATCCTTCCCCTCCCTGCACTTCACAAAAAATATATAGAAGGGTCAAGAGCAGAAGTATGTCATCTACTCTGCCTGCAGGGATTAGAAAACTGGTATAAATTATCCTTTTCATTAATTACTTGATCCTACCTAATCCTCAGTAGGTGATGTTGACCTCAATAGACCAAATCTAATCTAGGTTTCTTAGCCTACACAACCTCTTTACGCTGTTTCCCAGCTTCCATTGCAGAGCTGCTTTCCAGCTGTTACATCCTGGCTCACTTCCATGGTGGCTCAGCAGATCCACAGCATCTCTGTTGCAAGTCCTGTCAGATGCATGGAGCAAACTGAAGCCCTCCTGTGCTGCTCAGTGAACCAGGTGTTTGTTACACTGCCCCAAAAATATTGTAGATGCTCCAGAAATGAAAAAGAAACACTCAAGATGTCCCCCACCCTGGAAATTCAGGGAGATTTACATCCTCCTGCATGTAAAATTTCAGAGAGCTCAGGGCTGTTGGACATCCCAGGCCAAACCAGTACCAACAGAAGAGCATAAAACTGCAGCATAAAGGAGGCAGCACTGTGGATAATACCAAGCAAGTTCTAAGGGATATCAGTACTATGACATATACAAATTGATTTTTTAGACTAAGCTCCATGGCTACTTATCTTCAATAGCAAAATTAACATTCAATTAGATTTGCTAAATAATTCATGGCAATACATTTGTTGTGGTAGCAAGTTCCAGCAGTGAATCATCAGTGTTTCACATTATTGCACTGACAGTAACTAGGATTATTTCTTAAATGAAAGCATCTCTCATTGTTTCCACCATCCACACCCAGATTCTTCTGGGGCACAAAGCCTCACCGTTTCCTATTGCCTAAGGCTACATGTGAAGGGGAAAAGGAATTGTTCCTATTGAGATTTTTGGTTTAAAGCAATTTTACCATACATAAAATCTTGGTTTACTGTTGGATTTTTTTCAAGCAGTAAAACCCATTTGGATCTCTGCAAGTCTTTTGTAATGAGCCGATGCAGAACCGCTCTTTAGTCATGCAAATGAAATGAGAGTTAACTGAAAGATATTCTGGGGACCATGAACCTTTTGCTAAAACTCAAAGCAAAGATTTCCATTGTCAATCAAAAGGCACAAAGGTTTCCAAATTATCTGTTGTGCATATGCATTGTTGGGAGAAGAGCAAACAAGAGAGAATAAACATTTCCTGCAGTCTCTAAGATACCCTGGGTATCAAGTATTGCACGAAGGATGCCAATAATTTCCTAAGAAGCTTCTGAACAGATACATGGCATTACTACTACAAGTTGAGGGGAAAGAAAACAGTTTTCCGTCCATCATTGAAGCACCCCAACCTTTACCAAATCCATACTTTTTCATTATCATACAAGAGACCAGAACAAATTCAAGGAACAGGATTTTGGCAAGCAAACCATAAAATTCACCCTGTTCTGCTTTGCAATCTGAACTATGTTTTCTCTTGATGGTCAGACACACTGTTCTTCTCCCAGAGCAAACTCACTGTCACTCCACCAAAGCCTGGGGACCAATCCCAGGCTTGACTCAAGACAGCCAAGGACAAGCCAGTTTTTGGCCTCAGTCGTTTTCTGCTTTGGCGTTTGAAAGCCTTTTCATTAATTGCTTTTTATAACACATGTATTTATACACAGGGAACCGGGAAACAGTGGCTGGGGCATATGCTGGTTTGGAAACTAAGAGACTGCAACTGTGCCTCCTACTAGCTTGATCATTTTGCTTATTTGTGCAGTTGTGTTTTATATCTCCTCTGCAGGGGAGGTATAAATAAAGCCACCTGGAAATGTGAAGTGCTTTTCACCACACAGCCAGCTGACAGTGAAGCCCCTAACCCCAGCCTTGCAGGACAGTATATTCCTCTAACTTGGCTTTACATTATCTCTCAAACCCAGTCTGGCTCCATCTCTGCTCCCCAAGGACAGGCAATTCAGTAAATACGTGGCACCCCCTACCCATCTCCACTGCTTCCCCTGGAAATACCAGGTGCTGGGACCAGCAGCACTGAACTTCGGCTCAGAGCACCCACAGCATTGCAGTCAGACTTTCAAGGCACCACGTACACACACTTAAAAGGCCAAAGAGGCACAGTGAAGGAGGGGAGAACCACACAATACTGGACGTGCAGTACTTTCCTCTTTGTACTGAAAGATTTTGTAAACAGGGTTTAGCAGACTGTAGATAAAATTTGAGCTCTCTATAACCCTAATCTTAAAGATTACTAGAGACTAATATTGCTGAGGGATCAAAGAGGAATAGCCATTTTAGCCTGCGCTTCCACAGCAGCTTTTACAACATTAGATATAATGACCAGGTGCTCAGCTGGTATAAACTGCTTCAACTTTATTTTCTCCGCTAGCAATAAGAGCCAGTTCACATCATCCAAGGACTTCTTGCAAGGTCAGTATTAGATAAAGCTGATACACGGGTCTCACTAAACTATATAAGATTTTCTCATTCTTCTGTGTTCCTGCCGAGATCCCCACAGATGCTAACCAACTCATTCAAATAGTTTCTTGCTGCAGACACTGGAGTTTGTTGACATGTAAGATCAGCAACAGATACTTTAAAAGAAATAAAGAAAAAGCCTCCCACCACTTGCTACTGTGCAGCTAACGTAGTGGGACTAAGATCCACCAGTCCTGCACAGCGCATGGCAAGGAAGGCACACAAGCACTAGCCCTGGGTACCAGGCTAGCTGTTTCCAAAGTCCCTGCTTGTCCCCATTTGCAGGGTACACACCTTGCATTACACAGGGACAACTTCAAACCCAGCCAGGGAAACAAGGTCATTGTTATCTTGATAGCAAGCGAACATCACAGCTGTGGGCTTGCAGCCTCCAGTTGTGGGTGCCTCAATGAGACAGACCATGGTGCTCAAGGGACACGTAACTAGCTGACAGAGGCTCAGCAAGCAGCAGCATCCCCCATAATGAGTGAACCTGCCGTACTCAGCACAAAAAAAATACATTGTGGTTTATTTCTCAGGCTTCAGTTTGGTCCAGAGCTACAACTGGCTGTGAAAGCCAAAGAGGAAGTCTGATTCAAAAGTTTTGAAAGGGAAAGATACAAAACAAACCAGACAGGTGCGCTAAGAACAAACTGTTAACTCCATCTACATTTCTCTGATAACGCAGACAGGTAAACTGCTGCGGTGATCACATCCTGCAGAGAAAGCAAGCAGCATCCATCATAACAGCCTGAACAGCAGAGGTTAAGGGGTACATTGCAGGAGCCTTTCTTGCATTGTAAAAGAGTTGGTGAACTAGTCAGAGATTGGCAAAAGATAGGAAAGACTGGAGAACACTTGAGCATGATGCCAAAACCCACGAGCCACTGAATGGCTCTTCTGTTTTGTGAGCTAAATGGCTATTCATGCCATTAAGATAGAGAGTGACAGCACTGACAAGATTTATCAAAGAACATCTACTCTGGACTCAATGAAATATTGCCCCAGTAAAAACCCTGCCAGCTCTGCTGACGTATGTCATCTTTATTAGAAAGGCCCTCTCTGATAACCAAATTCATTAGAAATGTTAGCAATTCATTTCTTTGTATAAACTTCTGCGTAGGAATTCAGCACAGACAGATGCAAATGGGAGCTTTGGAAATACACCATTATGTATTACATTAAATCAGGGCTACATTTGTCAGCGGGTGTAGCAAAAAGGAAGGTTTAAAGTAAGGGGTTTTACTGCAAAGCACACTTATAAGCAATATGATATACTACTAAAGTCCCTGTGCTACCACCAGAGTTTATATTTAGCCCCTCCCTTAGTCCGAATAAGTTAGATGCAGTGTGGGGAGGCTGATGCCATTGCCCTCAGGGTGCAGTAATTAGTGTTCTTCATTGTTCATTTGTCTTTACCAAGATCTACACATGTTCCAAGAAAACAAAAGCAAGAAATTTCACTAACGGAAAGTTAGTGAAGCAGGAGCCAAAATCCCTCCCTCTGAGTTTTCCCACCAAAGCTGCTGGGTCAGGAGATGGCAGGCTTGGCTGTAACCACGAGCTCCATCTCCCTGCCAAGGCCTGGTGAGCAAGGATGAGAAAGCGATAACTGTCACTTCCAGTTTTCTTTCCAATGTGACAGTGCAGAGGTATGAAAGGAGCAGTTTGCCCCAGCTGCTCTCCCAGGGCAGAGCAGCCAGACATAGTGCCTTCCTGGACATCACCAATGCATGAAAGCTCAAAGTGCCTTCACATTCCTAACCCACATTTCCCCAAAATTTGGCTTTGATTGCTGCTTTGCACAAGCACTAGGCAAGCTCCAACCTGGAGCAAAGCAGGGCTGGAAAGCTGAAAAGCAGCAGAGAGATGACTCTTGCTAGGGTGAGGGATTCCCTAGCTGCATCTGTTCCAGCCAAAGCTGCTCAAGTTCAAATACATGTGACTCATGAAGCAAGGCAGAGATGCCCATGGGGACTAGAAGAGGAGCAGGCCCCCTCTGGCATAGCCTCATGGTATGGAGGGTATCCCATCCCCAGGCTGTCCTCAGACACAGGGTGTTTCTGATCTGAGACATGGCAAGAGCTTTTGGGAATGCCATCCCAAGCATGCAGAGTGTAAGCAAGCCTCGACATGAAGCACTGTGCAGCAAACTAGCAACCCACCCTGCCTTCATGCAGGCTGGTGGGCAGCTGATTCTCTCCGTTGCCTGATCCAGGGAGGTCCAAGAGAGCTCCCTTTGTGGCATGCAAAATGATGAGGTGGTGGCTTCAGGCAGGAGCAGGCAGCAGTGTCCAGCCAGGGACAGCTTTGAACCCAAATCCCTCACCTCCTACAATCTGCCCTAATGCTTGCATCATTCATGGTCTCAGCACAGCGATGCAGTTTTCTCATTATTTAATAAGAGTCCAAGGAGCCACAGTGATGTTAATGGAGGGCAATGTGGCGCCAGCAGGAGAGGAAGTGGTGAAGCCCATAAGCCCCCTTAACACCCTCCTGCTAAGTCATGCTCTTTCTCCTGTGACGGGAAACAGTTTAGCCACAGAGTTTTTTTAGGGCAGAAGGGGCTTTTTACATGAAAAAATTCAGCCCCCTGCAATGTGTGTGCCAGCACGTTGCAGCTGGCAGTAATATTTCAGCTGCACCCTTTGGAGAGGGGTCAGAGCCACCCTGGCAATTCACGCTGCCCTGGCAGCCAGGCGCTGCCTGCTGTGCATGACAGGGTGCTCAGAGCCTAGGCAGCCCCATCGAGGCAGGCGAAGGGGAAATACAGGCAGCATGCAGACCCAGAGAAGGTGTGCTTTGAACTCCCACATGGCCTTGGAGAGGTGGATCTGGTCCCCACAGAGGTCTGTGGCCTGTGTGGTTCACCATATTTCTTGCCTTTAAAAATTGCACCTAAGAGTGAATCTCCATGCTCAAACCCATTGGCTCCCACCGCTGCTCACTCAGAAGCCCAAGAACAGCAAAAATTAAAAAGAGTTCATGCGCGAGTTCAGTGGTATCCCCTGATGCAGCAGGATGAAGCTTTTAGCAGCAAGGTCACACAGAAACTCCCAAGTTTGCCGTGTAACCTCATCCTACTCCCACAGAGCTCTCAGAAAAGGAAGCAGCATTTCTTGTTTAAATCTGTGTGCATTTCAGTGCATTAATGAAGTTCTCAGCTCTCTGTCGACATTGAAAGGACACACTACACCATGCTTTAAAGGGTCAGGAAGAGTGCAACAGCCTTTGACTTCTGACATCAAGTTGCTCCTTTAATCCTCACAACAGAGGCATTCAGTGTGGTGCTGAAGGCCTAAAGTCCACCTAATCCTGCTGCTGACCTAAAGAGATCGTTAAATGCAGAGGGCTGCACAACATTTCCAAGCCATGAACCATCAGCCGGGTTGTTCCCTGGTCTCTGCAGACAGCCATGGGTCAGGATTTCCCAGTCCCCAGCCCCTCCTTTTGCCCAGGCAGAGCTGAGGTGTGCATGTACACTGCACACCCAAAGCAGCAATGTGTGCTGAAAAAAACCCCATCATTTCAGACCAGTAAACCCATCCCCTTTGATCTGTGAAGAAATGGGTTTAGCCTGGGGACGGCATTACAGCAAGTCTCACAGTATTGACAAATAGCAACTTGATTTTGGTGTCATATTTTTACCATGGGGTGGTCAGTTCTGCTAAATTGCATGGCTAATCCTCCAGAGAGCCAAAGACCAACAAAACTTGGAGTACATTGTTATTGCAATGGACAGGTGAGGAAAAGCACCTTACAGACCTAGGAGTCCAACCCAGACGAGGGGAGGCAAAGAGTCTCAGCAGTAATGAGTGACACGGTGCATTTAAGTAAAACCCTGCTGGAAGAAGAGGAATAAGGGCTGACAGACTTGTTGTTCTAACAAAAAGTTTATCATGGTCTCTGTGGAAATGAGGTGTCCTTCCCTGCACCGACTGGCAAACATGAAGAGACAGGGCGAGTAGATTGACTGGAATCCAAATTACGTGGCGCAGGGTCAGACATCAAGGGTGCTACATTCAACTCTTCTACAGAATTTCAAAACCCTTAAGAGGCAATTTTAGACAAAAGCCTAAAACACAAATCTCACTTCTTGCTAACTAGAAAAGAACAAAGAATTTCCCACAACAGCCTCTGAAAGATTAGGCACAGTATTGTTAACAATGTGTAAGAAGAGAACATTAATTAATGCTGAATTGCGAAGAAATTCCGGTAGTATCACATATTTCACTCCTGCCACTGCAGCAATGAACTCATTATGAATAAAGAAATTAAAAACATATATCAGAGGGCAAAGTTAATGATCTTCTACTTAATAATAAGTGTGAGCAACATATACCACTGGACTAGAATGAAAGAGGAGAACATATCTCAGCTTTTGTTACAGGATAAGATCACAGCCCAAAGCACATCCTTTGCTGAGAATTGAGTGTTTATCAAGTGATTTCAAAGATACACGCTGTGACCTTGAACCAAACACTTAATATCTGCCACCCAGTAGGTTTTCTATCCACAAAACCATTACAGCAATACCTAACACCTGCAAATTGAGAGTCAGGTGTAGGGTGTGGGGACCACTTTGCTGCTCTGTCCTTGCACAGTGGATGCTACAACAGTTGGGGACATCCTTGAGACTCCTTCAGCCACAGCAAGGAGACAGTGTAATCACATCTCAGGGTGGCATGGGTGGGTATTTAGGAGCAGCCCTGGTGGAGGAGCAGCTGGGGAAACTAGAGACACCTGGGCACATTGGCCAGCAGGAGCACTGAGAAGCCCAGCAAGAGGCAGTTACAGCCAATCAAGGGAAAATTGGGCTCGAAAGAGCCAGAGGTGAGACAAGATCAGCTGAAGTGGATGAAGCAGATCAAGCAGTACAGGGTCAGTCAAAACTGTTTGCATTGCCAGGAGGGGGTTGAGGCTTTTTGTATTACCCAAGATTAAATAACCAGAGGTGTAGGATTGCATAATCATCCTTAAACACAAGCCCCAAAGCCGCAGCTGCAGTATATCAGTGATGCTCCAAGGACACCTCAGAGTGGCTCAGCTCCATGGGCAGACCTGGCCCAGGGAAACCAGCTCTTTTCTTCAACATTTGCCTGTTCAAGACATCTGTCAGCTTCCAAATTAACCCAGGCTGACACTCAGCTAGGCATGGCTGCAGCTGCAACGAACCTTTCCTGCAAGTTCCCATCTCACATATTTCAGCAATTCTTGCTTTCATATCTTTACTATTTTTACTACTTCCATTAGTCTTTTTGGATTGAACTGAACAGCTTACCTTCACATTATTTCCATCACTGCTCTGCCCGTGTCAGATACGTGTGTCAGTGACAGCAAAATTCCATGAAGCTTAGCTAAATCCATGTTGTCTGGTAAATAATAGCAGCGTGTTCCCTGTTCAAAGAAAATCATGAGAGGTTTATTAATGTGGCATCAGATGAATCTCTGTTTTATATAATTATGCATTGAATTTAAAAAGAGATGTCATGCAGGCAATCTTTAGAGTCATAACAGACAATCTGTGAGAAAGAACAAAGGAAAATAATTTTAATAAAACATTATGCCCTAAGCAAGAAATATGCTTCGTGTATCATACATGAGAAAAGATAGTTATTTGATGTAAAATGGAATTGTGACCTTGCTGCAGAAGCGTTCATTACCTAACACCGCAACAAGTAAATTAATGGATTTTGGAATGGTGCAAATAGTAATAATAATAATTTTGGTTCCTGGCACTTGCTTGCTGACAGCCAGATTTAGCAGCAAGTGTTTTGTATTATTATTTATAAAAGGGGTTGCAAATAGAATTCCACATAACCTTAAAGACATTACAGAAGCATGTGTCTAGTGCAAGGGTATTATGCATGAGTAATCAAGGTTTTATAAGTGCTTATAAGCATGTATAATACCCTTGGCAGCAGTAGAAGCCCAGAAACAAAATACTGGCTGCCAGAAGAGTATATGCTTTATGCAAGGACATGTATGTACATGGTACTACCAAGTATGCGTCATTCTGGCATCTGAATCCCTACACAGGAAGGTTATGATTATGGTTACTATGGAAATTACTCATGCGGTTTCATATGCATTTTGCACGTGATAAACGGTTGTGTGATATTTGGTCTGCTGATATTGTTTGAGGGAACTTTAGCACTCCTGGGAGGTGTCGGATTGTCAGATTTGGACATCACCCTCTCTGCAGAAAGTCTCTCCCTTGCTAAGCAATAAGGGTTTTCAGAATTATTTCTTCCTAAGGTCCCAGTTCAGTTCTTGGCCCTTCTCGGCTGGACTGGGACTGCCCAGAACCCTGCCCCAGCACCCCTATCTCCGACATGGCACCACCTCAAAATACCAACAGCAAATTTGCTCTTTAGCAGCTGATGGAGAAAGTTGGCCCTTCCCACCCCCTCAGCCAGCCTGTCTGCAGAGCACCAGGAACGGGCTGCGAGAATGATGTATGTGTTATTTGGGGTGAAAATTTACTGCAAGAGTGACTGCTGCTCCCAGAGGGGTTGGACAGATAGGGAAAATGTGATGGTTTCGCAGTGACAGAGCGCGCACCAACGTGCTCTGCCCCAGCTGAAGGATGTGCTGCCAAAAATTAAGAAAGGGAGCAGGAATGGGGGGGTTTACCTCATTAAACCTGCACAAAACCTACATCGGGCCTTAGGAGCAGCTTGCGATGCAGCAAGTATTCTGCATGGAGCTGGCAGGATTGCCTTTGTTTTTCAACAAAGATCACAAAGAGGCTTCTAAAACACCTCAATGTGTTTAAAATGGTAAAGTTATTAAGCAAGTAGGTACAATAAAAGAAACATCGCTGCAAATGGAAAACCCCTAGGCATATACACCTTCAAAATGCTATTGGAATTTTAAACCCTGATAATTGCTTTGTAATGTAAGCAATTGCATTATGAGCATGAACACTGCAGCCAATGCATCATCGCAGCTGCACCTTCAGCTCTGGCTTCAGTCGTTTCCCTCAGCAAAGTACCCTCTGATTGCAGTAGGCTTGACCATAACTCACGGCACAACTAAGCGCAAAGGCTGAGGTGAGTTAATTTAATGGACAAACCTGGCTTCTCTGTAGTTGCCTGCTGGCAGAGTGAGAGCCCCGTGCCATGGGGCAGTGCTGGGCACTGACTCAAACGCTGCCAGCCCAGAGCCCGTCCTGGCACGGGAGGGGAGCTCCAGCAGTGCTCCCCAAAAGGAAGTGCACCAAACAGCTTTCAGTCTCTAAAGCCATGATTTATTACAAAGTGACTAGAACAAGGCAACTTTTCTAACACAGAAAATTTCCCTCCTCTAAGTGCCACAAACTAAAACAGAGAGGGCTGTAAACAAACCTGACTGTACCCTTGCAGTCTGTTGTTTCTTTGAGGCTTGCTCTGAATTTAGCAGTTTCAGAGGCTGCAGCTAGAATATATTCAATCTCCCCTGGGTCCCAGACATTTCTTCTCACCCATCACCACCCAGGCTGATGTCCAGCAGCTCTCAGGGGAGCCCAGCTGCCCCACACTCAGCCTTTTTGCCCTGGGGACAGCAGCCAGGGCAGAGCCAACAAGCCGCCTTCCTCCCTGCCACCTCTTCTACGGACTAATGCACACAGTAAATCACCAGCAAACAAACAAAAAACCCCACTGCATCACGGAGGGACTAAAATTAGAAGTGAAATTGCCTGGAGGTACAGGAGCAGTTGAATTTGGTACATGGCAACCAGCAGCTCCCCAAAGCTGGAGCAGGAGCTGCATGCAGCTGGGCTGGTGCAAGCAATGGCCAAAGCACTATAGGTATCCACCTACCGCTGGCAGGTCCTCCCACGAGTTTGCTGCTTATGTTTTCCACAGAATTCAGGCTGAAAATATTCATGGTGGGTACTTGCCACAGGCTGAGTTTCAGGGGGGGAAAGCTTCACAAAACAGCTTCACAGTTTGAGCAGCCGGCTAGAGAGAAACGTTGTGTTTTGTCAGTGTTAAAGGCTCTGAAGAATTTAATTGTAAAGCTTTAGCAACTCTTTACTTAGGAGGAGGAGCTGGGAATTTGGCAGGAGGGTTTTAGTGTCAAAAGTGTGCCTTTTGCTATTTCTGGAAAAAAAGAAAAGGAGCCAAACGATGAACATATCAAAATTTGCAAACACTCAGTAAAGACCTGCTCAAAAAAATGTGGCTACCACATTCTCCAGCCGGGCTTGCTCCTGGATGTCCTTCTTCCCACCAGACCCCAGGAGGGGACCCTGACCCTACCAGGCCCTCGGGTTTCAGGGGAATAGGCAGCAGCTCCTTCTCCTCAGGTCCTTCCAGCAGACCTGTCCCCAGGTGCATCCCACTGCCCTGAGCCTCTTGGTGGGTGCTCGGGGCTGGGTACATCCTGCCAGAACCAGGCAGGGTCCGGCCCCTGGTGCGAGGGCAGTGTTGGAGGTGCCTGGTGCCCTCCCATGGACCCTGGTGTGACATGAGACCATCCAGGTCTTTTTCCTACATCTGTACCTGTCTCCCAGACCTCTCAGCAGCTCTACAGTTGTAGTCATTATCACCCAAGTGTGTTGCAACTTTCTGTACTTTCAGTTCCTCAATTACATTGATTATCACATTAAACATTCCTGGTGCTAAAGGAACAGACTAAAAATAATAAGCTTGTATCTTCCTAATACAAATGAAACCCATTTGTACTACTGAGAGTGTGGCGGGCTCATTGTTTTGCAGCAATGAAGCTTTCATCTCAAGAGATCCAATTCATAAAAAACACTCTTCAAGGCTGTGCACATTTCCTTTTTTACTGCCACTGACATTCCTCTAAGTTCAAATCTGATTCAGGATTAGACCAGCAACTAAAATAAAACAGATGAGCCACAGAAAACAAAAATCACCTGATCACAGGACAGACCCTTGCCCCCCTCAGGCAGGCAGCCCCATGGCCACCTCAGGCTGCAGGCACCTGGATCCATACACCTTCCCCAGCTATAAATAGCTGCAGCCACCTTTGCTCCATTTCCCAAAATAGAAACACATAGCAAAGGAGACAGGAACAGCAAAACATTATACATAAGCTCTTTTTTTTTTTGGTATAAATATGAATTTGTAACCAAAACCACCCAAGGCAGGCGATAATGCAGCTGAGGAGATGCTGTCTGCAGGCACTTGCAGGGGAACCAACTGAAGGCTGCAGGCACGAGTTGGGGGGCAAGGAACAAGCAGATTTTGATGCTCTTCCACTTCTTCCCATGCCAAGTCACAATAGTGTGATGAAAATGTGTAACAAAAATTGAAATCTGCTCCTCTGGCTGCTCCAGAGCTCCAGCAAGGCTAAACAGTCCATCTTCAGGTCTGCCCGCTGCCTCCACTGGGCAGGACAGGCTCCAAGAGAACAACCCCCTCTCCAGGAGAGCTGCGTGGTAGGACATGGAACCTAGGCTCTGCCCTGACCCTCTGCTTGGAGGAAATGCAGCTCCTGCTATCCCTGGGCAAAACAAAAACAAGCTTGCTTTTCCCGGCCTAGTGGCTTCAGCCACATCATGGTTGCAGAATGGCACTGGGTATTAGACACCCCAACACCAGGCACCAGAGCTGTTGGACCTGACCTTCCTCCATCCTTCCCTCCATTGAGGGAGCCTGGAGATGAAGCCAGCCGGGATGTGCCCCACAGACATCCCTCCCATCAGGGGCTTGCTCTGCTTCTCCACTTCCCTCCCACCAAGAGACACAGGCTCAGAGATCTGATAACAACAAAGGCTTTGCCCTTTCTTTTAAGCTCCAGAAAGAAAACTAAAAGGCAGGAAAGAGGAGGAGGGGAGGCTTCCCCTTGTATTTCCCTTTGGGCCTGAAATAGCAGGCAGCACCTGACCACATGGCAAGTGGGGGATGCAGTGGGGGCTCACCTGCCCTCCCACACCTTGGCACCCACAGTGGCAGCAGGAGAGTGGGATGGGGAAGGACCAACATCTCTCTCCCCTTTTCCTCCTGATTGAGGGAGGAGAGTCAGGGCTCACTTATCACAACTTTGGTTATCTAAAAACCCATCCCTTATCCAGAATGAGATCATGTTCCTGACATGGGTCAATTGCATCAAAAGTGAGCTTGATTGTCTCAACCCTCGTTTATGATGACAACTTCATCATTGCCCATTTTACTTGGTAAATGGAGGTTTGAGCATTTAGGTTTTGCTGGTAGGGGCAACACATTTACCCCCAGCTTTTGCCTGCCAAGATTTAAACACCCTGAAACCACAAGTCTGAATCTGAATAGGGCTGGATCTGGTCTCCCTAAGCAGAGTACAGGATCATGAGTTTCTGCTGCTCAGACATTAGAGATTCCACAATACCTTATGGGAACACAGATTTTGTCCCAGATTGCCAATACCCACAGTACCTGATAGCCCTACTGCACAGCTACCTGCAGGAGCCTTCCTCCAGCTGCTGGGCACTTTGCCAGGGGTGGGCAAGCTCAAAAGCCTCTTGCAGGGCTAAAAGACACCTCATGGATCTGGCATTTTTTTGCTGTTTGTTGTATTAATTCAGAGAAATTAGTGCCATGGGACAGAAAGTGAATAAGGCCAGTGAGAAAGTATGAAGAAGGTGACTTGCCCCACTCTTCATCTTCCCTCTGTTAGCCTCTGCCAAGAGCCAGCTGAAAAGGCTGCTGGAAGAGTTTTGCATGGGAAATCTAGGAATGATTTTTGATTCCTAATTTATCTGGTAAAAGGCATTAAAAGCAGCTCAGCTGTGCCCGCTTAGGGTTGTCTGTTTGCCCCCCTCTCTGCTTCCCTGGGCTCAGTATCATCCACACATGGCAGCAGCATCCACCAGTGCTGCACACACAGGGAGTCAGAGCTTTCTGGCTTTAGGTGCACAGCAATGTGAAAACTTGTTTCTAGCCCCACACCATTGCCTCATCCCTCTGTAACCCCGGGCAGCCCTCACTGTAGAGCTTCCCAGCATTGGGCATTGATGGGTCAAACTCTTCACTTATACCAACTTTTTGAACAAAATTAACAGCTATCACAAACACAAAGTGTTCTTAATCTCACCTTGGATCAACTTTTCCAGCAAAACTGGCTCCCCCAAAAAAAAAAAAACCACCGCCACAAATCTTCAATAAGCACCTTCCACCTGAGCACAGGCAGCCCTTTGCAGGGTGCCAAGGCGGGGGATCAGGCAGTGGGGGCTCATTACCACAGCAGGAGGGATACAAGGCACCATCAAACACACCAGGCACACCTCCTGCAGAAAGTCACTCTCTCTGAATCTTTGTAATTGGCAATCAGTCCCACACAAGGCCAGAAATCTGGTTTATTAAAGCATGAACTGCTGAGGCCCTCATTAGATGCCGACATCATCTTTTCCTGTGGGATTATTTACCCTGCAGACCAGGTTACTGACCCTGGAGCAGCAAAAAGGATTTCTAGCAGAGATGGTGCAGCTAGGGCACATTTCCCATCCACGGGGTGATACCACGCTGTTTCACAGAGAGGCTGCTTCCCACACACATCAGAAAATATCCGATATAGCTGCATGCACACAAGGCATATGTTTCTGTGTAAGGTATCTATATGGTATAGCTCCTCTTTCTGCTTTCACTGTATTTTATCTTTAAATTGGGAGAGCTTTTTGGTAGCAAATCATCAGAGAGGAACAGCTAGTTACCAAGGAGATTCTCTGATGAATCAGAGACTGACTGGTATAAGATCTAGACAGGCTGTAGCTTCTTAATTCACAAGACCTTACATTTTAAACAGGGGAAAAAAAGATCCTATCGCAACCAACAGTGGACCACACCAGCAAAAGCAGCTTTTATTTTTGCCATAGGAGCAAATAGCAAGTACACAGCATGGGAAATCAGTGAGCAGCCTGAGACGAATGGGAACGTCTCTCCGGCATGCTCTTGACTCAGAAAAGCAAATACCACCCAAGGACAAAGTGGTCTGATGGAGGTGACTGAGGGAAAGGCTGGGAAGCCCCTGATTTCACACCAGCACATGCAAGGATACACAGGGATGAGCGAGCACTGGAGAAAGAGCTGCATGCCTGCTTTTGCACAGCCCTGGCGTTTTGGAAAGTAAAGGTTGCACAGCCAGGTGAGGTGCTGCCTATCCGTGTGCCAGCCACAAGCTCAGCACACAGGGCTTGGGACTGCCCTAAACCTGAGCACACATTCCTGCCCGACTCCTGCAGTTTTCTTCCGAGAAGCAGGTGAGGGATGAATTTTGCCAAATGACATCGAAGGCACCAACTCCACACCGAGCATCCCACCCTTGGGGGGCTGGCCATCATGCCCCAGAGGAGCCCAGGCAGCCGGGGATGTGCAGGCAGAGTGGACGGGAAGAAGAGTTTTTTATAAAGGTGGGGATAACAAGGAGCTTCGTGAAATTAAATGTGGAGAGAGAAAGCTCAGCTTTTTTGGGCTGACTTTATTCAGAGGGTCTTCACACCCGCTTCCTTCTGGCAGCTCATTTCTGAATAATTACTGAACACTGGTGCTTCGCTTCTATTTAAAAACACAAAGTAATTAAAACTGCCTGGGAACTGCAAGAGCAGTGAGAAATATTTGGAGACATTGAGAGACAAGATATATGGAAACCTCCTGCTTGTAGATAGGCTGTTTTCCCAGAGGTGGAAACTACAGAAGTATGTAGATGAGAGGGAAAATCTCCCTGTCAGATCCCATTGAAATCTCCATTTCGGGCACTGCTGCTCCGCTGCTGCTAAGGTAAACCTGATCCTTACCGGGGGAAGCTGCAGGACGTGCTGAGGCGTTCGGGATGGGGACGGTGCAGAGAGCTTAGATGGGCTGCCGTGAAGTATCAGGGAGTGAAGATTAAAGCATGTGTTAGAGCAAATTCAGGCTTTACTGCTAAGTGCACACTGGAAAAGGATTTCCTAGAGCAGTTACATCTGACAAGAGGCTGGCACAAGCCAGGCTTTAACTGAGGATTCAAGTGAAGGACGTTTTATAGGCAAACACTTTTAAGTGCTGTTTTGACATAAAAATTACACTTGCTCATCTGAGGGATGAATTAGCTGTTGGTAGCATTTGTGGGCTGGAGCTAGTCTTACAGTAATGTTTTAGTGATGCATATTGTGATGTTATTATGGGGGGACAACTTAGAGTACCCCGTGGGCCTCATTTGGAAAGCAAAATACTCCAGAATGCTGCAATAGACACTGAAAACAGCATATGGGGTAGGGAAGGGACACAAGAAACACTTGCTGACAGCAAGCTGCTTTCAGCACTGCAAAAAAAAAATTGTCAGGAAATTCCAAGCTGTGGCTCACAGCTAGTAGGTAACTCATTGTCCATCCCCCTCCAACTTCACACACAAGGGCTTGTACAGCATTCATTTGCTGCACTTCCCAGCTGTGCCAGGCAAACTTAAGGTGTGGTAGCAGCAAATTAAAACAGGCTGCCAGCTTTTGTGCATTTAATGGGCTATTTGGTCTTATTTGACTTCATATTTATGATCTTTATTCACTCTAGGGTGAAGTTGAAGTCATTTATATATTTGCATTTAAAACAGAGAAGGGCTGAGGAAGCAGTAACTGTGCACAAACTTCCCACAGGCAGAGCACAAACTTCCATACTCCTCAGCTTACTAACATCATGCTATGCCACAACAGGGCCATTATTCCAACCTTAGGCTGATTTGGTATATCCCTTTTGCCCAGAAAGCATCCAGAGTTTGTTTATCCCAAATGTGTACAAGCAGCAGCTGCTAGAGCATGAACCATATCTTACACAGTGCTTTTAATCCAAGAACAGCAAATGGGGAAGTTAGGGATTTACAAAGGGGGAAACCGAGGTAAAGAACATTTAAATAATTTGGTTTAAAACCTGCAGCTGAACAGTGTCCAGATAGTAACTTGAGTCTTCACTTCCACTGCTTTGCAGTAACTATTAGTCTGGAAAGCCTTGGAAATTCATCACTCATGTGACTTTTGCTATGCAGCAAAGCTGGTCTGAACACAGGGACTAACATAGCCCCTGTATGGTGTGGTCTCTGGGATGGAGGAATACCTGTGTTCTGCCTTTGCTTGTGAATTTTGACTGCAGTAAATGAGTAGGAGATTGACAACAGTGTAAACACTGACTTTGGGGTTAGGTTTGTTGCCACAAGCATTTGTCTGCGTAAATACCTAGAATAAGGTCAAGAAAAGAGGTGGGGATTCACAAGGAATATGAACTGCCAGGTAAAGGGTGGCCTCCACCAAGCTGTGGTGCTTGACAGTACATCTGGTCCCTCAGTACTAAACTGGTGTTGGAATGGGGAGAGATTTTGTTACAGATGAAGCTAAAATACAAGGAAACTGATGTATTTGCTCCAGACCTCTGCATGCGTATATTCTTACAGTGTTTGAGAAATCAGTTATTCTCAGCACATATAGCGTCTGTTGCTGAGCGCATAGTCCGGACACTGGGGAAACTTATGAAACAGCCATACAGATTAGCTTTTGGGTGTAATCCACTCAGTACCACTTGAAGAAATCCTGTCTTTTCCCAGGAGGGCTTTGTTGCCTTGCTAGAGATCCCCTTGTTCACCAGCAGCCCCTTGGCAGGGCAGGTGGGTTTTACTCTGTGCTAGCCTCAGCCATTGAGTTCTCCTCACCCAAAAAGCACTTAGATGGATCCCGCAGAGTATTTCGCCGTATGCCCAACATAGTGCCCCAGCACTGCCTTATCTCAGCTGGTCACCCCAGGGGACACCCTGGGAGTCCCGAGGCTGCAGTGGGTTGGGCAAGCTAGGTTTGGGAGCAGGGCTCAGGATCAGCCCAGCCCCTCGCACACCCTGGAAGGCAAAGCTCAGCGCCAGCACAGCGGGGAGGCGCAGGATCCTTCCTGACAACCTTCTCTGAATGACCCAGATTGCGTCAACGGGCTCTGGAGGGAGCCCACAGCCAGTGCTCTTCAGATGGGAGCATAGGATTTGCAACATGGGGCCCAAGAGAGACAAGGAGCACAGCAATGGGAAAGGAAAACAGAAGGCCTCAGCACCCTTCTCGTCTTCAAAGCTGGTAAATGACTTATTTCCCTTTCTACTCTTTCTTTTAAAAAAGCTAGAGAAGTCACCCCCTCTCTGTACCAGTTTGCATGCCAAGTGGTAGAGTGTTGGGGAGACCACAATGCAGAGTAGGGAACCTTGCCTTCCAGGCTACTATTCAAATGCCCAGAGGCAGCCCAGAAGACCCGAGTATCGCACGCATTCAGAATGACCCAACATTTCTCCCCTTTATATTTAAGAATCATTTGGTAGCTAAGTGTACCAATAACGAGATGCTGCACATTGTGCCAGCAGAGGGGCAGTGGTAGCAAAGGATTCTCCTGGTTTTTGCATGCTTGTTCAGAGGCTGCAAACAGAGAAGTATTGGTGCTTGCAATACCCCTCCAGGCGAAGGGCAGGCAGAGGCAGCAAAACCCAAGCAGTGAAGGGGTCTGCGTGAACCTGCCTGAAATGATGCATGGGGGGACATGCCAGAAGTCCCTACTCCCATGAGAGTCTCCCTTTGGGACTCTGCAGCTCTGCAGTGCCTCTTGGGCTGAGCAATTCCTTTTGGCTCATATAATCTTGTTTAAATGCAACAAGCATCTTCCTCTATGCAGATGAAAGCCACAAGCACCATTATTCTGGGCATATAAACCACTTACTGCAACTGCGTCTCTCGATGGAAGAGAGGCATCACAGCAGTAGTTACACTATGGACCATTAATTTACTGCCAGGTGGCTTGACCCTAGACTTTAACATGCATTTAACTAGAGGTCTACAGCAGAGATATTACAGTGCAACTCTAGAAATGCACTTTTACAGGAATAATTTTCATGCCAGTTGAACTCAGTGGCAAAAGTCCCTCCGGCTCCCATGTGGCCAGGGACTCCCTGTGTGTCCATGTATAGGTAAACACTGATGGGTGGAATATTTAGTTGTTAAAAATATGAGGCAGTGCAGTTTCAATAGGTGTTTCACCAGAAATGAAGCAAGATGGAAAGAATGGAGTTAGACAGAAAATGACTTGTGATTTAGGTAAAGCTTCTCCAGTACAGAACTGAAAAATCTATGATCTCAATACAGCCCCACAGGTGCTTGTAACCCTTGTGCTTCAGGCACACATCGATATTCTTTGCGAAGTGAAGCCAACTTGATCTGGACCCAGCACAGCACCACATTCACCCCTCAGCGTAGGCACATACCTGCCACTTAGTGCTTAGAAATATCATTTCCCTGCTGCACTGCCAGCTGTGTACAGGAAAGGTAACAGGCCAAATTTCTATACAATGTCAGTCAGTTTAACTCCCAATTTGCTCAGCAGAGGCATGCACATTTCTAAAACAGATCAGCTGCACCCCTCAGTTGGTAAGCTCGTCTTGCTAACTGGTACATGTCCAGCAGCACCTTTATGTTCTTGCTAATATCAGTGAAGATTTTATATTGCCTTTAATCAGAGCTTTGAAAGATTCCAATGTTTCTCAGCACTTATCTTCTGTACCGGTTTATTTGAATTGAACAATAGCCCTCCACACTAGAGGTGTGACAATTTTGGAAAACTGTCCATTTTTCACTGTGCTTCTAATTTTTACCTCTAATGTCAATGTGTAAAAGCTGGTGGGGAGGCAAAATATGTCTTGTACGAAGGAAGAACAATGAAAAATCTCAGAAATAGCTTATGCTCACCCATGTCCTACTCACATGTTCATAGATGGGTTTATTCTGCTTACAACTGAAGTCTGTCTCTGCTAATACACAGTTAATTAGCTCTGAGTGAATCTGCACGGCTGTGAGAAGCACTGGAAGTGTCAGATGTGGGGGAATGTGATGGAAAGTATTCTGCTGCTGCTGGCAGACCTGCCAGGTCTCAGCACCACAGGCTACCTCCCAGCTATTAGCAGGTCAGCATAAGGAGGCAAAGGTTGCTCCTGGATGGGATTTGCTGTCAGCACAAGGTCTTGGAGTGGAAGGAACAGACCTTTCCTTCCCCCTCACCCTGTCTCCAGCCCTCTCCCCTCCTACTCTGCACATGTTCATCCTTCAGTGCCCCCCAGCTCCTCTAGCCTTATTAGATTTCCCCTGTCCCACCCAGGTCTTATTCTCCCTCCCCAGCTGTCCTCTAGGACACTACATCTGATACTACAAGCTGCTTTATTCCCTGCCTCCACATCCCTCTGCCTTCCATCTCCTGGGCTCCTGCCCCTCCACATTACCCCCACACCAGCTCAGGAGGTGTAGCAACATGGTGATCTGAAGGATGGTGTGTGCTTTCACCACCTTGAAAGAAGCCTCCAGCCAAGTTATTAAAACCATTTAATACCACTTGTCTGACTGGTACAGAAGTTACACTACTTAAAATAATTGCATTTCCTCACTCGTTACAGATAAAACAGACCCTTTTTAATCATTAAGATATGGCCTGATGTACATTACAAGATATTAACAGCCCTGTAAGTGAAATAACAGATACAAGACCAAAAGTGAAGTCATAAGTGTTCTCAAATGCCTGCAGATTAATCATTTTATATCTCCATAGGAGCATTCACCAAAGCTTTCCATCACTGTACAGTCTTAAAGCCACAGGAGCCTCAGTTCCCAGTTACAGCTCTGCCTTGTCTACAGGAGGCAAATGCAGAAAACGAAAGTACCTTGTTGCCTCCAAACACAAGTTGATGGAAAAGCTGAAAACAGAATCTGGAAATTTCAATTCCTTATTTTCTGTTTCACTCAGAGAAAGATATGTCACTTGTGTTAATTCTTTGCAGGGATTATAAAATGCTACTTTCAAAATGTTTTTTCTTGAAGTACACATCCACTCCTGATCTCATGGGCTCAAGCTGTACTTTTGGTATTTTTGGAATTGATTGCAACCTCCTGATCCATAAAAATAAGCAACATCACCAGCAAAACAAGAGCACAGGTGCTTCTAAAATGCTCCTCAGGATCTGAGCCTGCAGTTACACAGCCCAAGACAGAAATCCACTGCCTCTTCCATGCAGCACAGGTGCCAATTTCCCTCTATTTGGGGATTAACTAGATGACCACATAGCAGTTAGCTGACCTGTCTATATCCCTATCAAGTGCTGTAAGTGCTCAAGCAGCAGCACCGCTTCAACTTAATTGCATAAGCACACAGCTTGTTCAAACTCCACTCAGGCCCACACTCATGGATTTAAAGTAGTCTTTATTAGTGTAGTCACTGCCTCAAGTGCATTAGTCTCCTTTGCATACACATAAGGTCCTTGAAATCTTCAGCTCCCATCCTTATTCTTGCAGTACCAATCATGACTGTTTTGGTTTGTGCTGTTGAATCAAAAACAGCAGCAAGTGACTAATGTCAGAGGGGTCAGAGAAAGCAAGGCGAAAAGTTCAAGCAGAAAAGCTTTACCAGAATCTGCCATAAAAGATCAGGTGAGTTTAATCCATCCCCTTTTTATCCTTACAACCACACTCTCAACCCAGAACCAGCAAACTTCATCAGGACACCAGAAAGCCACAGCTGTTTGGAGCACTACTCCTACCCAAGTACCCAGCATCTGCAGGAGGGACCACCATGTCACCCAAGCAAGCAGCCATTCCGGATTGGTCGTTTTTGTAGGCACCCAATACAAGTACCCAGCCACAGTCATAAGTCAATCAAACCATCTGCAGCTTCCACAGGCAAACTCACCATGTGAGACAAATGCATCACTTATTTTCACCATGGTTAATGGCCATGAACCTGGAGGCTGGAATTTCAGTTCATGCCAGGGAATACAACGGTCAATAACAGATTCAGCCCACAAATAATAACTAGAGAAGTCCTGACCTGTGCAATGGACCAAGGATAGAAAGACAACTCCTTTATTTCTCAATTGTTTGTAATCTCTCCAAAACCAGCAAAATTGGGTCCCTAAGTTATATTTAATAATTTATTGCTATAGTCTAGCCCAGAACTCCTCCAGCAATATGTCATTAGATCTGCTGTCTGGTACTGCAAGCAGCTCCTCCCAATAACACTGATTAAAGCACATACACTTGTTCAACTAGCAGAGATGGCTTCAGAGACTAAGCATCAAGCTGAGACCAACTAGGTGCTCAGGTTAAGTAGTTAACATCCTTAAAGACCCTCTAGACAGTCCTGGATATACAGCATAAGCTGCAAGAAAAAGTTGTTTATTTGGGGGGAGGTTGTCAGCAGGTAGAAAGGAAAGCAAGTCCCTCATCCTGGATCATGAGCATTGAAGACTGGGGCCCTCTATTGTGGGACCATGGCCAAGCTATTGCTGCTTCTTCAAGAAACTGGCTGAAATCCAGCCCTCAGAAACATTGTCAATGGCATGTTAGGTGTCCTGAGGAAGAAGATATTACAGAAATATAGACTATCAATTCATTACTGTTGTCAGTTTTATAGGATAGGTGTGAACATAACACAGCCAGGTCCTTGTGCTTCTGATGCCAGCGGGAGCTAGCAGCCCCAGAAAAGCAGGTCAGGCAGCTTCATGCTAGGCCCCAGGTGGGGACAGGATCACCAGTAAGGGCTACTAGGGAGAGCCCACGAAAAGCTCAAATCTCTATCATTTTACACCTCCAAATTTGCCTTTTCTTCCTCCATGTTTAACTGAAACTTATGGCTATGCTATGGTCACCCTATACCTCAATAACCAGGTTTGCACCCCCTCCCACCACCAAGGAGGTTACCACCAGCACTTGCCGCCTTTACAACATTGCAACAAAAGCTCTGTTTCTCATGTCTTATTTTCCCAAGTTGAGGTGACTCAGTGCCCACATGCCTCTTCTGGCTGCACCCTTGCGTTCCCCCTAAGCTTCATCCCCAGCATTGCCCATTGGTCACCACAGGAGCACTCAGGCTCTGACTCATGCTACTAACCCATCCTCCCACAATCTGGTACAGGCAGCACCAATCTAACCTCCCTCAGGCAAGGTCCTATTATTAAGAGGGGATTTTTCCAAATATTGACTCATTTTAGCCTAAAAAATATCTTTCTGTTATTATCACCTATAAAGTTGTCTCTGTTGCACCAATACTTCAAAAGTGACTTGGCTGCATCAAAGGTAACTCACACATAGTAGCAGCAGAACCAGGCTATGTTTAATATGGTCCATCAGCTAAACTAAAACTCCGAGACCCCCATCAGCTCTTGTCAAACAGTGACAGGCATAAATCAGTACACTCATTTATGCACAGTTCTTCCACGACCATGTGCCTACAGAGGGAAGAAGACATACATTCAACCTTACTGGACTTTAATGCCATTACAGTAAACACAAAAATGTGGCAACTTGATGCAGTAAAATATGCATACTTTACCCCAGAAGGCTTCAATACAAGGAGTAAAGATACCTCAAGAAACAATGCACAAATAAAAAGGAAGTACTTCAGACAACTAGACTCAATATCTCGCATGTACAAATAGAGCTTTTCCACTTACTTGCAAACATCTTCCCCCATTTCAAACAGCTCCCAATTATTTGGTCCAACACCTCCAAAAAAAGCTGTTCTCGTCAAAACACCTCAGCAAAAACCTCCACCGAACCATCCCTAAGAAAACAACCACCACTGCTGCTAAGTGGACTATTTATCTGCTCATGATCATGAGCACCTGGAACCCACAAACACCCAGCACATCCTGGGCTGATTGCTCTGAATTGCCAGTTTCATTAACTTTAGCAGAACCCTAATGACAATTGGTATCAGCTGAGGATCCAGGAGCTACTTCATTTGTTTGTTTTTGAGCCCAGACAGTGTTTGGAGATAACATACTAGAAAAAAGAAAAAAAAAAAAAAAAGTTATTTTTCCTATTAAGTGTGAAGTCAAGGCAGTGGCAAAAGTTAACTTCCCTGCAAGCAAAAGGTTTTACTTTGTGATACTTTGATTGTACCTCTGAAATTCAGGTAAAAAGTTCAGCACCACTTATTTAGCAACAACTTCAAAGGACAATGAGCAGGAGGCAGAAGATGTTTTGGATGTTTTCATGTGGCTGGTGTTGCTAAGGAACTGCCTCGTGATGCCTGTGTGCTCTCCACAGCTGGGTCACCTGGGCTTTGCTTCTCAGAGTACAGGGTGAGTCATGGCTGGGGAGTAAACTGCACAAACTGGCCTTTATTGCATACTTCCACTCACATGTGAAAATACACATTATTAGTAGCAATTAATAAAAAACACTAACAGTAGGAGGTCTATATTAATACTTTTGCTAGCAGTAGCATGCTGTATGTTAACAACCACGTCTAACTCTTCAAATAGACACAGGAAAAATAAAAACGCTATTTTTCCACACAGTTACAGGTCCTGGCAATGCTAGGGTATAAAATTAGGATATGTCATGCCAAAAATGTCTTGATAAACAACATTGAGTATCAGTGCATTATAGTTCTCCTCCTATGATACAACCAAATCCTGAGTTACTAAACACCTAGTAATTTCTGAAACTATCACCAAAAATAGATGTTTGTGTGCGCTGACTGTTGCACTGGTGGCAACGCTAGGCTCCAATTTGCAGACGTGGTCATTGAAAAAAAAGAAAGGTGTGGTTATTAACCTTTATTAAACTAGTTAGGTGTGCTTACATATGGGAAGGTGCTGGTATGTGAATGTGATACCCATATGACAGTTACTTATACTCTCCACCTGCAAATTATATGATCCCTTTACACCCTCATGCACCTTGTCTCTGAGAAACAAACAAAGAAGTACTTCTTGTTTCTTTATGTTTGTTTCAGGTTTTTTATGTCTTTATTTTGTTTCTGCAAACAATGATGAGTTTGATATGGGACTAGGTGGTTTTAGGCTGTCATAAAGTGTGGGTATTACAGAGGTCCATTACAAGGCTTTCGTTAATGTTAACAGATATTACATATTTGTACTTAAGGCTCCATCTGGATAATCATCCAAAAGCTTAGTTGAACTTTCAGGGCCTCATAGGTCTCCAGCATGGCCTGAAGCTCTGCTGATTGATCAGGGGAAGATATGGCGACCAGCAGTCTGAATTCGGCCCAATTCTGTTCTTCCTTGAAACTCAGGTCAAATCTTTGAGCTAGGCAGTAGCAGCTTACCCCAGTGTTTTTTTTGGCAACCCCGCGGGTCCCTTAGTTTGGGCAATACCTGTTCAGTGTTGCCCTGGAATAGATCTGGAATGGATCCCAGGGAGCTGGTAACATTTCTGCTGAAACGAATGGTACATCAGGATGTACTGAACTGAAGAAATGAGCATTCAATGACTTGTTTAACTGCGTGCCTTCCTGTAATGTATTTCCACTACGCTTTCAGACTTTAAGACTTTCCATCTGGCATTAATAGAAGAAAGTATCTAAGGGTTAAGGGCTTAAGCAACGGGGGTCGTTTCTCTTGTCTGCCAGCACACAGCAGAGAGAAAGCTGGAAATGCCACATGCCTCTTTCCTCTCCTGTTTCCCTGGCCAGGGGCTCATTTTATTTTCCCATGCAGGAGGAGCTACACTGCCTATTTCTCCATTTTGCTGTCAGACAGTTTTGTAAGTGTCAGAAAAAGAAAAGACTGAGGCACCGCAGGCGGTCGTCCAAGTAGAGGGAGGGACCCCACACGTGGGCATTTTCGGTGCTGTGACCTCTGGCTCCAGCCTCCTTTTGGGGCATTTGGAGGATCCTCATGAGACTGCCAGGCTGTTTCTTTTCGTGAATGTAAATCACCACAAAAGCATGGGGATGGCTGAGCTCCTGCTGTGGAACTTGAAAGCAGTCAGAATTTAGGCTGCCTGGTTCCATCTTGTTTATTCCCCATATAGACACTTGGCTAAGCCAAGCAGGCTGATTGTTGCCTTTCCTGAAGTGGATGTCTGCTTTCTTTTAAAGGGTTCTTATTATGGAAGTTTGCAAGTGCCAAGATAAGTATTTAACCCTCGAGGGCTTGCATTCAGCACCAGCACCCCATCAGACCCCATCTTCATGAGCACCACTACTCGTGCCAGAGGACCTAACTTGATGGGCCAGCTAAGCTGGCTCACCATATCTTTGAGTGACTTGAAGCAGTGGTTTTGTGGACCACACTTGCATGGGCCCTTTGATATACGTTTCTTCAGGCAGGCTGCCTTCCAGCAAGTTCTCATCATTCATTTTAAAGGAGACATGTCAGGACCTGCATTACAGTCAGGCTTTTAACACCCTTGGTCTCCCAAGGCCGGGCAGTCTCGCAGTGTCCTCTTGCTACCTCTGCTCACCTCCCTGCTCTGCAGCAGTCACCAGAGAGGGAGGACACTGGGATATGATTTAATGGTGGATCTCAACAAATGTAGCAGGTGACTTAAAGGCAAGAGTCCTCTGCAGCCTGACAGAGGATCTCCAAGGATGTGTTGAAATTATCAACAATTTATTTTAATATTTACCATATTCCTACTGTCTTTTGTGCAAACATTCTGTTACTTTAGCCAACACCCATCATACCTCTTTTACCTCCTATTTTATACGCCTTGCCAAGGACATCGCCTGTATGCTATGTTAGGTGCTTCCATTTGCTGGTATAAGCTGTCATTTCTCCGAATATTAAAACATTAATAGACTTCTATGTAAATATATCTTAAATGTAGAAGAATGAGATTTTAATATTGTTTCTCACTGATCTAATGGGAGGTTTGCTTGTTTTTACAGTAAAATCATTGCTTTTGCAATTTATCAGCCATGCAGATAACCACCTTCTTACGGCTTGGATAGCAAACCTCACTGTAAAACTGTGCTAGGTGCATTGTGGAACCCTTCCAGCTGCAGCTGCTGCATTATGTGCTCTTAAGTTTGGGATATATTCCTCAAGATTCCCAGTTATGCTCCAAATTTTGTTTTGGTCCAGAGCTTGGAAGCTGAGATGAGTTAAACCCCAAACCTATCTCTGCTCTTGAGGCTGCAATAGTCCAATGTTACCTCTAAGTGGGATGAGATTCCATCTGGTGAACCTTGGCTCAGACGACTGATAAATTTATGTGTTGCTGCCAGCTGTGAAACTGCAGGGTGCCTGAGATGAACATCCGCAGCATCCGCCCCCGCAAGCCTGGATGTTGTTCTTTGTTTCTGGATCTAGATAAAAATTCATCAGCCTTTTGGGAAGGAAAAGGGTGTAAGGGTTAATAGTACAACAATGCCATGAGCGGCTAGGTGACCGTTCTGCCTGACATGATAGGAGTCTTGTGGGAACGTTGCTTTTGTGGGATTTTTGTTATTTTCTTGGACCGATATGCAAGAGAAGGGCTAATCTTATGCGACGTCAGCCAGACATTCTCAGACAGGAGCATGTAGAAATTGTTTATTTTAGATCCATCCAACAACCAGAGCACACAGAGTAGCTTTGGATGCAAGGATTCAAAGCCAATTCCTTAAAGCCCTTCCCGAAATTTAACCCAAGAGCCTCAAGTGAACATTTGACTTTATATCCACTGATTATCTTTCTAATTATTTGTAAAAAAAGATGACTGATTTCTGAACTAAGACTTAGTGAAGATTCAACAGCTTGGCATTTGAGCACCAGTGACTCTTTCACTCTTTTCCCACCCGCTCCCTTAACTAGAAGTTAGCGCCTGTCACACATCTCCAGGGCCAGCGCGTATAGTGAAGGATCAACAGGCAGCATACGGTGATGTTGGAAAAGGCAGCAAAACATTCACGTGTTGTTTGGCCACTGACTGCAGGCATACGTGGCTTAGCGAGGAAACCTGCTGGAGCAAGTCCCTCTGCATATTGCGTTATCAATACTCTAGCATCATGCAGCACATCAGGGGTTGCCTCCAGGGCAGCCAGACAACTGAACCCAAGAAAACAAACCTAAAATCATTTGCAGGCTTTGTTCCTCCATTCTTCATAACCTCACTGGCTCTAAAGAGAATTCCGTTTGTTTCCACATGCCTTAAAAAACCCTTCACCTAGCTTTGACCTCAAATCCTTGTGCTCCAGACAGGGCTGAGAGAAGATTGTTCCTTAGGACTTCAGCCCTTGTTAATTCTCTTAAAGAGATTACTCAAATCTCCTAAACAAATATCAGACTAGATTTTGGATTAAGCATGGGTGCTAAAACGACCTTGCTGATAAAATCAGCATGATCTAACCTCACAAATTGAAGAGGGAAGCCTTGGATGTAATTTTGACTCGGTAGGTACTATCATGGTAAGTTATCGGGCTGCGCTGCATCTCTGTTTCCCTATCTCTAGTATTCTTGCAGTCTTCCTTGAGAAACAATCCAAAAAAAATCAGATCTTCCAGATCTTTGTGGAAAAGACAATATACTGACAAAGTCATTGGGGCTACACACAACTTGCTGTTTTCTTTTACTAATGCCTATTGCTTTTTCCATTTCTCATATTTGAGCTGCCTTGTTCATTTCAGTGTCAGCACAAGGCTGGTTTGCACAGCATCCCGACTGCTGTGTTAATCAAAGTGCTATTGTTTGCAAGTGGATATAATTTGGTGCATTTGGCAGGGTGCTGTGGTGCAGGTGCGTGGGCACGCTGGCGTACCTGGGGGTCCACCACGGACCCATTTCCTCTGCCTGTTGCCTTTGGGTGGTTTCCCCAGCGTGCAGTTAATAGCCAGAGTTATTTATGTCCTGTGTCTATCTGTGCAGTTGTCTTTGTGTCTCACCTGGGTTTCAGAAATAATTAACCCTGCAAATACTGTGTCCATGTAACAGACATTTTCTTAAGAACGGGGAGTGGCTCAGTGAAGTTTGCGTTAAGTATTTTTGTCATTGTCTTGTGGCCAGGAGTGAAGCCCAGAAATTTTCTCTGTGATGAGCACTTCACAAAAGAAAGATCATTAAGTCAAAACTGTATCCCTTTCAGCCTACATTTCTTCTGCTGTTGTTCTGTTACTGTTCTTCTATAACCCCAGCAGATTTCCTTGCAAAATCTCTAGTCTCTGTAAGGGAAACAATTTCAAATCCAATAAGAATTCACAGATTATTAAAAAAAAAGAAAAAACTCCTTGAAGGGTAAAGCCCATCATGACTGAAGCTGTTAAGTCTACCTTCAAAATCTCTTTGCCCAATTTTCAGTTTAATTTACTCCTTTGCTAATCCTAATTTTCCAGTACTGTGCTTACGATATATACCCAAATATCACTCATGTGGAAACACATTAAAATTCTGCAACAATCTGGAACTTATGGCTTCAAAACTCTTGTCAGCTTTGCTTCTCAACCATCAACTTGTAATGGTGGGTCTACCTTCCTCTCCTCAAAACCAGATTAGTTACATTCACTGTTCCCTTCCTGAGCACCGTGCTCCATTCCACTCTCACTGTCGTCCTTATGGCAAAATAGTGGAACTATCCTACTTTCACTAAACTTCAAGTATACCTGAAGCAAAAATATAACCTATTCTGAAAGATTTCTTCATATACTATTCTTTAGTTTTCCTGTGTTTTTAAATAATTTAGTGAATTTTTACAAAGAATGTTGGCACTGTCATGTGCTGCGTGTAGAAATAACAAATAATTGTACTGCAACAAAATATTGGCAATAGTGCCACTTGTGCAGAACTGAGAAACTGTGCATTGTACACTCTTGACTTCCGACAAAAAGGAAGAGCCGTCTGATGTTCCAATGGCGAGGGCTGCCATTTGAACAGGCAGATCTGAAGGCTGCATTCCCCTCACAGCACCCCTGGTTCCCTCGTCCCGGATGGAGCATGGCTGGGTCTCGCAGGGAATGCCATGCAGGGGGGCACAGCAGATCCCACCCTTTCTGATCCCATCTGGGCTCCCAGCGATAAAAGTGTCTGTAAGGACCCCAGGCTGAGCCTGAAAGTGCATCTCTGGGTGAGGCAGCTGAAAGTCGCTTTGTACTCAGTAGTGCTGGCTCCCTTCCCTCCACAGCTGTCTCCTTCACTCCCTTCAGGGGGTTATACTTCTGTGAGCCAATTTAAGGAGAAAAGCCTTTTTAATCCGGTATCTTACAGACTCAAAGTATGGATATTTTTTATTTTGAATAAAATATGAATATTAAGCTCTTTAGGCAGGGACTTTGTCTTCCAACATCTCTTCAAAGCACTTAGCATGCTGCTGGTATTACAGGTGTAAATACTACAAATAATAAAATACAGTTCGGATCTCGGATATTTGTTTTGTTAGGAATGGGCTCACAAAGTATATTTGTATGTTGTGAGAGAAATGGTTCAGGTATGAGGTAGGCTTCCCCAGAAATTAGTGCTGAGACTTGCCCTGGAAGAGCTTGGCATCAAGAACCTATTTTGATTTAGGTTTCCTCATAATTCACAATATTCTTCTTGTTTTGCATCCACCAGTTAAAAAGGGACACCCTACCCAAGGAACAAACATAAAGTTTAGCATACAGACCACTCATCTGAGAAGTGGACAAGAGCTATTTAATCCTGCAAGATAGCGGTATGTAGTAGTTCAAGGCAGAAAGTGAGAATGAATTCCCTAACCAACTGAAGGCAAATAGGTAAAAAGGACTTAAGAAAGAAAAATCCTTGTAGAAAAGAATATATTATTAACTGAAAAAGTAATTTAACAGAATAGCAATGTTCTCATACCACTGAGCAAATCTAATACCAACTCTGCAAATCTAATAAGATCTCTGCAAAAGCAGAGAAGTGCAGTCTGAAGTGCACTCTTTTGAGGCTGAGGCCAATGTCCATTAAGTACAATAGAAATACTTCATCAGCTTCAATACAAGCTGGATCAGGCCTCCACTGGATTTGGATTGTCGGTGGCTGTTATTGTCTCTACAGCATAT
The DNA here is from genome assembly GCF_034619465.1 of Leptosomus discolor. NCBI lineage: Eukaryota > Metazoa > Chordata > Aves > Leptosomiformes > Leptosomidae > Leptosomus > Leptosomus discolor. Next base: position 57,885,620 of record NC_141397.1, on the reverse strand, counting down.
TCCACTCAAACTCACCACCGCGATTAAAGTAACATCTAATTTCCACAACAATACAAGCAAATTCTCAATATGTGCTGCTCATGAACATGGGGCGCCACAGGCATCACTGTGTTTGCACCAGAGCCATTGGCCATTTCTTGCATTAAACAAGAACCCAACTGGCCCAGAAAAATCACATTGAGTGGGAGGCAAACATCAGACCTTCTTAAATGTTGTGTAATCGATAGGCAGACCCCAAACAAGAATCCTAGGCTCACCCTCTGAGGGATCCATGAATAGTCAGCAAGAAACATGCCGCCCATCTTGCAATGATTATGCCATTGTGTTGCCAGCCATGGTATTTCTCATTTCACTAATGGCTGGTTCATCGTACTTCAGCTACTTCTTTATTGCACACATCAGCTGGAAATGATCAACTTCATTAACCATAGCTCCTAAAGGCTCCATGCGTAATCCATGTGGAATTCAGCAGGCTTCAATGTACATGGAAAAGGCTGGCCATGCAATGGCACTTCACATGATGCAACTGCTGTGCAGCCAGCTATCTCAGTCTATCACTTTTTGCAGGGCCCAGCAATGTCTCCCAGTTGAGTGTTCCATTAACTTTTTCACCCCTTATTTCTTAAAAAGCCCAGAAGTAATCTTAATCCCCCTTATCTTGCTACGCTATTATCTTGTTGCATTCCTGGTGGCTTCACACAGAGATTTTGTGGAACTATGTTTTTTCACTTAGGCCAAAATTGGCTTGGAGGAAGACAGTGCAAACAGGTCTTTCCTTGAGCAAGTTAGAAATAGAAATTAAAGTCTTCGTTGGTGCCTGATTTAAATTTAGATCAGTTTAGAGGGAAGTTTGTCTTACTGCAGTTTAAGAGAAGGGAGATTATTTCCTATTAGAACCCTCCTTTAGATTAGTTCCTTGGAGGAGATCAGGATGATCCACACACCCTTGTCTGCTGGGACCAACGATTAAGCCAACCCTGTCAACTCTGGATAGAGTGTCATCACAACATCAATAGTGTTTATTCCCTTGATGAACTAAGGGTGTCTGTAATGGAAAAAGGAGGTGTAAGATTGGCAACTGCTTAAATAAAACTGACCAGGAAGAAAAGGTACAAAATCCACTTACTTTAGCACGGCATTGAAGTAATTTTATGGATCATACATAATGGCTTGCTGTATTAATAGATTCAGTACAGAAGCTCTCAAATTCGAAGCAAGCCTCTCAGCCTATTGCTTCAGAAAGCGTACTCCAAAAGCTATTGATCTATTTATACAGATAAGCACCCAACAGAGTTATCGTAATCAATGCAAACACTCAGAAAAAGGTTCAATATAAATAATAATAAATAAGTAAAGACCTAGGAAATAGAAATGTATAATTTGAGACTAATTGAAATGCTGACCCAGAGAATAGCTGTTTACGTGCATTTCTGCAAAGGCTATTCCAAAAAAGGGAAAGAGTGCAAAAAATAAGTGGATCATTTCAGAGGTGGCAGACAAGAGAAACAACAAGCAGCATCCAACTCAAAGGAGTTGGACAAGGCCTAGAAAGTGGTGGAAGCAACATTGGATTTTTTTTTCAGAATTTTTTTTTATATGAACTTAAAATTACTTTGTACAAAACAAGCTCTGAGTACTGTTATTGAAATCAATCCAGGAGAGGTACAGGAGCAGCACGGGTAGTGCATACCTGTGTTTTCTGTGGCTGGACAGTCTAATTTTGCACCCATGTTCTTTTTTGAGGTCAAGAGAAGTTTTGTCATAAACCCGGTTTGTTGGGTTTGCTGAGCCATTTTTCATCTGCCGGCGTTGCCCCTGAAGCTGCCATGGGACGGGATGGGACGGGATGGGATGGGCCAGCCACCACCACCAGTCTTTCAAAGTACATGTCAACCAGTTCATCCATGCAGGATGTAGGCAGATAAGCATATGGTAGACTTTGGATCATGCCTATCCTACACTATAGTGTGGACATACTATCCTGAAAATATTATTTAAATTCTTCTTCGAGGCCTGACGAAGGCCAGGAATCCCAGCTCCTCAGCGCTGGGTAGAGCAGTAAAGAAAGTCCAGCCCCAGCCCTTGACAACTCACAGCACACTCTAGTTTCACTTCAGGTGTGGCCCAGCTGAAAATATAGCAGCATGTTCAGTTCAACGCTGCCTCACCCGCTTCAGTGCATTACCTCTTACCCGACAAAGTAAATACCAGTTGTGAACAGGCTTTAAATGAGGAACGGGAACAGCCCAGTATTCTGGGGAGAAAAGGTCACAAGACATGCACAGTTTAATCTCATCCACTTTAGTGTATGAAAAAATTAAGATCTTGCAAAAAATTATGATGAAAAAAGTTAGTTCAGACTGGAAGGCTGAGTCCTTCAGGAGAAGTTCATCAGTTTTTGCCAAAAAGATTTAAACTTTTCCTAAAATAAGGAAATAGGCTCCATTGCAGTCCCAATGCAGTAGAGCAGACATATGTCTTATGCATTGTTTCTGTCAACATCTGATGTGAATCAGCATTGTTTGTTGCCCATTGGCTCATCCCAGAAATCAAGCATCTCCTCTCCCCGTAGGCAGCCTGAGCACACCGGGAACGTGAGCAAGCAGGAGTTTGGCACCAGCCTGAACCTCAGAGCTCCTTGATACAGCCACATAGACACAAAGCCAATCATCTGCCATGACTGCAGAGATCACAGGGCAGTTGCTTTGCTGGTACAAGTCAATGCAGCACTGCCAAAGTCAACAGAGGTGCCCTGATGGGCACCAAACCTGGGCAGTAAGCACAGAGAGAACAGATCCAGGTGGTGGCGAGAAAGAACAGAGTGTGGGAAGAGACAGCAAACACCAGACAAATAGGAAAGGAGAGGTAAATCAAGAAGTGACCTCAGGTTACCAAGCACAATATTTGAAAGAAACGGGGAAAAAAATACTTTGACAGAGAACATATAACTAAATTGTGGAGCTTCTTGGCTGAAGACACAATGAAGGTGACAATGTGAGATAGCTTGGGACAGAGGTTAGACCAGCTCCGAAACCTGCCCAACTGCAGGATACCAGGAGGGTGTGTGAGGTCCCACAGGCTGATCACAACACCCTTAGCAGCTTGGTGCAGGTCCATCCATACCTGTGGTTCCTCACACCCATCGCCAAGCACTCATCAGTGGGTGCCTGGCACTGAATGGGATGGACCTGGGCTTTCACTCAGCATCACTGCTCCTTAAACACCTCCCAGGAGGGAGAAGCAGAGGGCAGGTCACAGGCTGATGTAATTCAGCTCCACTGAAATCAAACCAGACATCAGGATGCAGCTAAAGGACTGCTGAACTCAATGCTGGATGGAGGGGAGTGCTGCTGAGTTTCATATGTGGTCCAAAGGACACTGAGGGGAAGAAAGAGAGAGATTAAAAGTTTAAAAAACATTTTGATAAAAAAACTCCAAGATATTGTCAAAAAGTCGACCAGAAGCCAAGATTTATCCAGATCTGCTCTTATTTAACCTTCAGCGTGAGATCAGGTCTCAACCTTTCTATTCTCGGTAACAGCTGATGAACGCAGTGTAAGAAGGTATTAATAAACTTCTGCCCAGCTCTTAGGTTAATACGGGGAAGAATTAATGGAGGTCTTAGCACATTCATATTTTCTAATTACGGCAGATGACTTTATTTATAGAAATAATAGGGAGAATGGAAATTGTCACTGACACCATGTCAATATACATAATGAAATCCAGTCATTTAATCGCATTACATTTCGCTAAGGAGTCCTATCAATAAAAGGCCTTTCTTAGTCAGGGTGGTTCAGTGATAGGTACATACTTTGTGTTAGAAAGCTATTAAGATTAATATTTTTTGCAGTGAATCATTGGGAAAATAAGTCATCTCTGACATACTTATTCTTGTGCCTCTGACCCTGAGAGGGACAGGGCTGGGGGGCAAATCTTTCCACTAGGAAAGGTGAAAAGCCCCTTGTGTAGCTGTCAGGTTTTCACGCTCCTTTCTGGACACCCCTTGCTTCCAATCCCCGAAGTATCCAAAATAATAAAATGACACCCAGACTATACTTTAGTAGCCGCTGGCCATGGCTAAGCCAGCTCATGCATCAGCTCTGCTTCATGCAGTGCACTCCTCTCTACCTCAATAAAGTACCACCAGTGCCTCTGTGGGAACAATACCATGCCATACCACTGAGATAAATAAGGCATAATTTTAAACCTTGATATGTTTACACCTCCAAAGAGAGGGTGAAAGCCCTATAAAACTCCTGCTAAAGGAGACATGGCTGTTCAGATCGTTTGCAGTTTGTTAGGTAAACCCTGAATACAGTTTTTATTGGGAGCTGCTGGGGTTTAAGCAGGCTTTGGACTGACTGTGGCTGTTTCTCAAGGTTTTAAAATACATTTCATAATGTTCAGTTCAGACAGGCAGCTAGGGAAGTTTGGATCTTTTCTCTCAGAAGCAGGGAAATATAAAATAAAGCTACAATTATGGTGACAGATGGTATGTTATACACAGAGCATTGCTAGTAATCTTGTTCCTTGCACACTGAAGAAGGAGATCTGGACTGATGCTGAAAAGCCAAGAAAGTCCTCTCGTTCTCTCCTGTTCTTCCAAAACTGTCTTTCCTAATCCATTCTGATCTTCCAAAGCTATCAATTTGAATTAATGAAAACAGAGCAAGGAAATGTTACTATTTCTATTAATTATAGAGGCAGGTTTGTGCAATAAACAGAATTAATATCCCTAAAGTGCTGCCTAAGTACCTATAATTCAGCTGCTCCGCTCACAACTGCAGCATCTTCTTCATGTTGTTTTACAAATTAGCAAACCTGAAATCAGCAGCCATGTGCAGCGTGATGACATTTAGGTTAACCATGGGGGATCTGATCTGCTGAAATCCACGGGTGGTCTTCCAGCGCCGCTTTCCACTGCAATTGTGTTACACCTCCCAAATTAATACTGCTAGATGAGTTCCATGTGTTCCATAGAAGTAAAAATACAGATGCTTAGGAAATACTTATTGCAACTCCTGGTACTCTTCCAAGCACTGCCAAGCTAACCCTTGGGCAGTGCTTTTTCAGAGTTGTGCAGAAAGGAGGTCCAGGGCACTCCTGGAGCCAACCTGACTTTCCAGACCAGTATCTGGTTTGTATTTACTGCCGGTACAGAGTGTAAGAACCTGCATGTGGATGTCTTTGCTCAGTGGCCAATGCCCAATATTTGCATACCTCACAGGAATTCATTTTGTGCATCAAAGCCTGCAGAAACAGAACCAGGTGGGCTATCTCCTAGTCAGTCCTTCCTCTCCCACCACCTTAATGCTGATGTTGGAGTCCTGTGGCAGGACTGACAGTAGCAATGAGGTGGGTGAGCATCTTCTGTCACCCTATGGTCACCTTCACATCAGACCAAGCCTGGGACTAGAAAGCCCCAGAAGGAGCTGACTGCCGAAAGCACTGTTTCTCCAGCAGTGGTGAGGGAAGCAAGAGCTTTCAAGGTGGTGGTAGAAGGAAAGCAAAATTCCTGAGGGCATAAAGGGAAGATGAAAATGTGCAGAGTGATGGTCATTTTTGTTCCACTCCAGCTTTTCACCTTCCAGATTAAATAAACATTGCTTTTCTCTGCACCTGAGTGAGAGGAAGCAAATTGCCAACTCCCAGTTGGCAAATGCATTTGACAGCAGGGCTCCCACAAGGAGCTCAGAACTTTGCACCAGCAGACTGGTTTGAGTGGGGAACGCTCTGGCGACTGAAATACTCCGGCAGGAACATTTTCCAGTAGCCGTAAGGCACCAATAGCAGATCACTTCTGATGGCAACATGTTCTGAGAGCAAATGACTCCACCAGGATAAAGAAAAAAAGAAAAGACATTTCCTTGGGTGCAAAAGGTTGATTTTCCATGTACTTATATATCCACTACTCAGAGAGCTGCTGGTGTTACATTTTAAGCATCTGACTCAGGCATTTGAGTGGAAAGGCGATAAAATACTTGACTTTGATTGAATATTGGACTTGAATTTCTGTTGTGGCGAAAGGTAAAAATAAATACAAACAGTATGAAGAAATCAAAAAGCTACTATTGGACAAAACGCTGCATGTCATATTTCAAATCTTTACAGCTACTGAAAAAGTCTTTTTGGCTGGCATGAAGATCGAAATTCAGGTTTTGAGCATTCTTTCAGCAGGGATTATGTTTAGATACTGAACCTCCTGCTAGTTTAAGGGTAGTATTTCTTCAATTACGTCCAATATTAGTCCAGCTGTTAGGATTTCCCAAGGGATCACAGCAAACTGAAGAAATGTCGTTGGTCTGGTGCTGACAGGTTCTTTGGCATTGCCCTACCCCTTCACTTGCTTCTGCATTCAGCTCCTGACCTCTCTGGTGTAAATAAGAAAAGAATCAAGTACCTAGTCTTTTCTGAAGTACATATCAAAGAGCATTGAAATGATAGACTTCATTAGGCTTGTACATCAGCTTTAAAAGAATACAAGAAGCTGAGCTGTGGAATTCGTGACAGCATTTCCAGTGTAAGGAAAAGGAGCAGGTGGGGGTGAAAGTTATATTTTACACCCTATGAAATAAAAATGCAGCCCATGTTACAGCAGCCTCTGATAATGTTTTCTGTAACGGAATTACTACTATCAAATTAATATGAAGAAAAGCCCCTCTGAACACATTAGAAGGAAGACTACCAGCTTTTATTCACCTACTACACTGTATTACAGCAAGAGACACTCAGGTCTTACAATAGGGCCAGCTCATGTCTCCTGCCTGGTGTTAGCTGGTATCTTAACAAGTTTTCCCAAAGGTATCGTTGCTTAAATTGATCTAAATAAATTGAAGAATTTGAATACCAGCAAGATAGGACCTTGAGAACATCTACATATGAGAAACATTTTTGGTTAAACTTACCTTAACAGCCTCCTCAGTCACAAACTATGCTGTAAAGCACCTTTATAATGAGATACACACCCACTGTATCCCGTAGGAGGTGGAAATGGCCTTCAAGATTTCAAGGTCAATGTGAAAACACAGCTTTTCTGCATTTTGATTTGAATGTAGTTCACATGATTACTGGGATTCTTAGGAGAGACAGAGGCAGAAAGAGCTTTCATAAAAGAAGCAAAAAGGGTAAAAATTAACAGGCAATTTTTAAACTGCCCTAAAAAGTAGATAATACAGACATAACCCACGTGTTCTGATTTTCAACATCTATTTCCTGGTTTCATTAATGGCAGCTATCAAATGCTTAGAAAAAGTCTTTTGTGGTTGGAAGGAAGATAGGTGGAGGCTGGCCAAATGATGGACACTTTCTAGAAAAAAAAACAGAGAAGGCAGATGGTGCAGGGTATATCTGGTGGTAATTGTTTGAACAAATCCCGTCTGTGTGGTGCTCAAGGGTAGAGGCAAGCTCTTGGTCTCTGGGCAGGCCTCTAGCGTGTCTTCAGTGCACGTTTTAACAGCCAGAAGCTGCTTTTAATCACCCATGTGACACTTGGGGTATTAGGACACTGCATTTTGTCTTGAATCTGATAGTTCCTGTCATTCAGCAACTGCTGAGTGGCAGCTGGCCAGCATCAGCAGCAGAGCCCTGCTGCCCAGAGCAAAGCCCGCAGAGTAGGGGAATGTTCGATCCCAGTGAAGTGCCACAGGGCTCTCCAGGTGGGGAGTCTCCCCAAGACAGAGATGGGATGTTCGTCTGACTGTCACTCCTTCATAGTGAGGAGTTTTGTGCCTACAGCAGATGAACCACTTCCCACTTTGCGAAGTCCTTTGTGTTGCAAGAACCAGTCCCCAACTCACCAGCTAGCTTCCCTTGAGTGTGTGAAAGGGGATGATGCAGGGAGCTGCCCTTTGACTGAGAAAAGTGAGAGCTTTTTTTCTCGACAAAGGATACAACACATGTGGACATCACACAGACCCATGGCGTGTCCTGGACACCACCACTGTGTAAAGAAGTGTGAGAGGGAAGCCACCCACCCACACTAAGGTGCCCATCCACAGCCTTGCAGTTCCCCCCCAGCAGTGGAGCAGAGGAGTGAGGAGCAGGATGGCTGCTGAAATAGCGGGATTTGCAGAGATTAGGGACCTGAGTTAGGATCTCTCCTGGATATGCAGCCTACCCTGGTCGTCAAAAACTGGACCACTGAGCAGCGATGTGGTGAGGTGAACCCCCCTGTGTAGGAGAAGTTTTTCAGTGCCAGAACTCTCACTTACTTTGCTAGAAAGGCAATTCTTGCTGGCTATTTTGCACTTGAACTTCTGTACCGAGGTGGGTATCTTCCAGGAGCTGCTACAAAATAAATTCCCACAAACGACCCAGCAACCAGAAATCTATCCCTGCATCCTGACTACTTCAGTGTGTTGCCAGTGCACAGTTTTGCTGCCACCAGTTCCTTAAGGCATTTTTGCCCAGCACTGTTGAAAAGGAAAACATTCACTGTGCCCTGGGGGAAATGAAGCGTGGAAGTCCCGTTATCACTGACAGAAGTTTTTCCTCTAATTCCCCATCTGCTCTTCTGAATGTTAACCTACAGTATTGGCACATAAGTCTAAATGATAAATAGGGATTCCAAATAGAAAGCAACGAAATATTAGTCAGGTAGGCTGGTGGTGTTTGCAAAAATATGATGTGGGCGCTCATGTTTCAAGAAAGGGAAATTATAGGACAAAATTATGTTGTTATGTTATGTTGATTGAGGGAAAATGCTAGCACAGAATAAGACAAAGTAATGGGTCAAAAACAGATTTTTTTTTTTTTTTTGATCTTTCTTCCATATGGAATCCTGCACAGCTCCTCCTTCTTATTCTTATTGTTATTTGTGTTTAGCTGCCAAGTAAAACAGCACACGAGGCAAGAAATCTGAGAAGAGAGTAATAATGTGATGCATAGTGTTAACTTGCTGCTTTTGGAAATAGCCATTTATCTTGGTTAAATGAAAGCTTAGTGCAAGTGCTAAGCCAAGTAATCATGATTAGGGAGAGAAAAAGACATTCACCTCCTTGGAAACTCAATACTCTTCAACAGTAATAGCACTGCAGTGACATTGTTCGAAGCTGGACGCTTGCTGTAATTAATATAGATTATTGCCATATGAGAAATGGAAGCGTCTGTGCCTGCTCCTACCATTGTTTTCATTTCTAGACCAGTTATGAGACCAAAATACATTGGGGTTTTTGTTTCACGGACATGGCCCCTTCTCTGTTCTGAGTGTTCCACTGGCCTCAGAGGACTGCAGAGATTTTGTTCTTTTTGTTGGTTCAAAACTGCGTAGAGGGCATATGTACACTGTTCTCTTATACAGGCTTTGCTTTTGTTCTTTCTCATTATCTTTCTTCCTGACTCCCAAGAAAAATTGGTTTTATGCTAAAAAGTATATTACAAGAACAAATCTATAAAGATTCATGAGCTCTCAAGCTATTGGTTTTCGAAGGAGGCTAAATCTGCATCTGTACTGTCCGGTGTATCACGCAATGAACTCATCCAGGTGATTTAGTGCTTACACTGATTTTTGACCTAATAGACTAGTGCGGCACTGTACTAAGCCCAGCTTATCAGCCTCATCTCAGTAGTCATTTGACTCATTGACTCTGCCAGGTTTCCTATCCACTTCATACCATACTTCCGTAGATTTCATTACTACTTTTCTGCAGGACGCAGCCATTCCTACTCTCTCTTGTGTGTGCACATCACTATTATTTTTTATCTTGTGTTCTCTGTCTTTCTAATCCTCTGCCTCACTGTAACACACTGAATTTCTAACTTTCTTCCAGTCTTGCTCATCAGGCTGGATTTGATATGTACCCTAACTATGAATGGATCCATTAGAAATCCTTCCTCCTTCTTACGCTGGAACCTGTTCTCTAGGGCATGCACCTTCCCTGTAGGAATTAGGATTTTGCATTGGTTTTCCAATCAGGCAGTAGGTTTCTGTCCCTAATATGTGACTTTGAGATCCTTATCTGTGGGCAAAGAATACAGGGAGCTCCACGGAGCACGTGTGTGAGTTCAGAGGTCTGTGGAGGTACAGCCATATTGTACACAACTTAGATTCCATAGCAAATAGGCAGCTGCCTCTACAGAATTGCATTTAAAAAAAATAAGAGCACTCACAGTATTCAATTCTGTGAAAATTACATTAAATTTATGCATGAAAAAAGTATTTCCAGTGCTTTTCTACAGCACTTGGGCACAAAATTCTGTTTTGTGAATTTGACATGACAATTTATCATATTCAACTAAAAGGGCTACAGATGGTGAAGTCTGTGTCCTGAAAGGATGAAGAGATACCACAGAGTGTTTATGCTGCAGAATTTACCCTTTTATAATAAGACAAAGAGGAAAGATGCTTATGAGAGCCAAACTGGGTGTTTGCTTTGACCACGGATGTGCTTATTTCACAGCTCCATGCCTCAGTCATGTTGGTACGATGGAGATATTATACCTGTCTTTCCCCATCAAGCCCATTTCTTAGTTTTGAGGGAGGTAACTAATCTCTACCCAGTTGCTGTCATAACCAGATTTCTGAGCTGATGTGTTCAGTACTATTCACAACCTGTCTGTAGCCATCCGTCTGCATTCAGAGGTCCTCCAGCAGATCCAAGAGACCAGTCAGAGAGACCAGTGCAAAGACTTGAACTGCCAGGTCACACTGGCAGGGCTGATCCAGCTCTTCCCTGTCCGCTGTTTTGGATCAGATCTTTTCCTAACTTACCTGTACAAACCAGTGCAAAAGCAGCTGCCTGAAATGGCAAAGCAGCTTTATACCAATACCCAAAGCAGGAAGCCAACCAGCTTACTGGGGGTTGCAGTGCAGGCTGGTGGACTTGAGCACTGGTCTGAACCAAGGATGAAGCCAGTGAAGAGCTTATGCAAATTGCACCTTGCTCTGCACCTCAGTGTCACACCTGCACCTTTGCAGGAGTAACAGACATCTCTGGGTAATGGTCTTTAGAAAGATGTGACACGTGAAAACCTCAGCAGCAGTCTAGTATTCATGCTGACTGCCCACCCATTAGCAGTGTCCGTGTTCAACCAGCTGCAGTCTGCTAGATCCTTGTAAAAATTAACAAGCAGACTAAGTGCAGACTGCTGTATTTTGCCACAGAAAATAAAGTCAAACAACAGCTAAAATCGGGAAGGGGAGGGGGGGAAAGTGGAACAGAAAAGGCAGACCAAAGGCAACATAAGAGTTGTATTTATTTTTTAATCCTATCTCTTTTAGTGTCTGTGATGAGCGCTGTAACTAAAGGAATCTAACTGAATTAGAATTTCAATATGTCCTGAGCAGATTGGAGCTGTTTCCATTCATGAACAGCACGTCCCAGCTGTAATTGCCTGCTTGCTTATCCACACAGCTCTTTACAGCTAATCCAAATGTGGACTTAAAAATAAATAGCACCAGAGCATTCACTTCCCGCTGGGCAGTAGTTTTAGCTCGCCTCTGCCTTTTCTTTGTTCCAGCTGGTGCTCTCAATGGCACAGGGACTGACTCAAAGGAGATAAAAGATGATTGACCCACTGAAGGAATTAGGTGGGAGAAAAACCGCTCCTGCCGTATCTGCCCTGCCTGTTCATGCTTTTCCTCTGGGTGCTGTTTTGCGTCTGGTTATCTTTTTCTGCCCTCACCTCTCTCCCCAGACACACCACTTGTGTGATCGGCTTCTCCTTCACGGCTTCCCTAAGGGCTGCTAGTGCCCTCTCTGTCCCCAGCAGCGTATCACCCTTCCCCTCTCTGTGCTCCCGCCCACAAACACACCATCAAGGTTTTAGCACTACTTTCCTGAAATGAAACACTCTCTTCAGGGATATTTAAAAACCGTGTACTTCTCAGATCAGGTCTTCTCTGGAGGAGTGTAAAGCTGAGGCATAGCTGCCCTAAGCTGGAGCTGGAGGGGATGGGCCCACAGATGGATCTTGGTGCTTCCACAAAGCTCTGCCTTTGCTCTCTGACATGGAAATCTGTATGTGTCTTGGCTCTCCTCCCTCCTCACTGGGTGGAAGCTGGTGGTCTACCACCTTTTAGGCTTTTTTCTCCACTACATACACTGCAGAATTCCTGGGAGACTTTGGCCGAGTCTCAGCAGTCTCTGTGCCTGTAAAATGGCAGTGCAAACAACCCTGTTGCTTCAAAGTTTGGAGTGTAAATCTCAGGGCCCTGAGATGACAGTGGTGCAGGGACATATGAGTCAAGTCAGAAGCCACTTCACTTCAGCATAGTCAGAGCTGTCCAGCTCCCACTATGCAAGCAATTATTCTTAAAAATAACTTTTTTTAGTATCCAAAAGAGTCTCCTCTAAGATCTGGTATCCATAAAATCTCAACTGTGGAGAAGGTAACTCCCTCTTGATGACCATCAAAGAGACTGAGTCCAGCATAGAGCTAGAGCTGGAAATATCTCCTAGCCCTGGGAGTGGAGGAGCAATGCAGCAGTGAGCCTCCACTCTGTCTCCTTTGTCAACCTCTGTCCACTTCCCACTGGGTTCATCATGGCATGATTGTAAGACTCAGAGCATCTTCACTGCCACCCGTATGCTCCTAGTCACCCAGCCTGGTCCAGGGCCACCAGCTCTTCTGGTGCAGTGCAGCACCCAAGGTGATATATCCCTCTGCAATTACAGAGAATTGTGATAACATTTAAAAGAGAGCGTCAAGTGAGGTAATGCAGCACTTTCATTGCCTTCATTCTCACCCCCAGGATCCTTCCTCATCAGTGTAATGTTCCTTTGTCTTCAACAGAGCAGATCTCCTCATAAAACTCTCTTGGCTCAACTGACTAGAGGCATGTTGAGAGGGGTGACCCAACACCTGCCACTGCTGCACCCCCTCCCAAATCCAGCCCGTTTTACAGGCACGTTGTGCCCTTCTCTGAAGGCAGGGAGCAGCCAAGATGATGAATATAGTTCTTGTCCAATGTGTCACTTGCTACGTAAATTCAAATTCAGCACAGGAATCTAAAAATGTTTGCAGAGTCCTGACAGGCAAAAGGGACAATTATCCTCAGCTGTTCCTCACAAACGTTGATCCCTGGCGACTGCAAAGTGCCGAGAGGCAGTGCCTCGTGCTTGGATTGCAAACTCACCAGCACCAAAACATGAGGATGGTAAGAAGGGCTGGCTCTTTAGTAGATGCTGTGCTACCTGGAGATGGGCTGAAAGTGTCCTCTGCCAGGTACAGTGGTGGGACTAGCACATCCCTTGTACAGATGAGGAAGATGAGACCATAGTGTCAGACTTCTCCAAGGTGGCCAGAAGGTCGCCAAAGAAGAATAGTTGCTTACAATGAGTCTCTTGCTTACAATGACAGTAGCTCCCTCTTTGTAGCTGACCTGGGGACACAGGAATTTCTTCCAAAATTTAATGTTCCAATCAACTGAATCAGAATAATTAAGACTAATACAGTGTGGCCAAGGTGAGTGAAACAAGTCATTACGGTGATGGTAATGTATAGGAAGAGGCACCGGGAAAAAGAAAACTAAGAGAAAAGAAAAGAAAAAAAAGAAAAAAGAAAAGAAAAGAAAAGAAAAGAAAAGAAAAGAAAAGAAAAGAAAAGAAAAGAAAAGAAAAGAAAAGAAAAGAAAAGAAAAGAAAAGAAAAGAAAAGAAAAGAAAAGAAAAGAAAAGAAAAGAAAAGAAAAGAAAAGAAAAGAAAAGAAAAGAAAAGAAAAGAAAAGAAAAGAAAAGAAAGAAAAGAAAGGAAGAAAAAGTGGAGAAGGAAGTTAAAGTTTAAAAGATCAGGAAGAACAAAGACTATAAAGTCTACAGCCATGCTGTGTGGGCTGCTCAGACTCATACTACGAAGGTAGCTCTTGGGAAAAAGGAAGCCTGGGGATGAAAGACATCATTAAATGGCAAGGCTTGAAAGTTTTTTCAAAACACATAAAACCAGCACTGGAGAAACAAACATCATGAGATGAAAACCTGGAAGATTTAGAGGTTACTTTGGCGTATTTAATTTTGAAGTGTGAACATATTGCATGCTGCCATGTAGCGAAGAGCTATGGATACCTCAGCCTTTCTGAATATCTCTCTCCCTCCTGTATATACTGGCAAGTTAACAATCGTAAAGGATGACTTGAAGTTAAAAGAAATTTTGATTTTGAGAACAAACCCAAATGCCACTGTGTTCCACACACAGCTAAGCTGCATCCCCATGTGATGGCTTCAGTTGGCATCGGCAGCCCCATTCTCTTCCTCCTTTGGACATGAAGTGTCCTAGACATGCCTGTGCCATGGGAGCCCACCAAGACTGCTCTGGGTCCTGGGGGTCTCCCTCATTCAACTCAAAAGATAGATGGCGAGCTCAGCTATAAGCTCTGAGCTCCGGGGAGATTTAGGAGAAGGGCCAGACATAGAGGTGAATTCATTGATGAAGTATCATTAGCTATCAGTCTTCCTAAACTCTTGTCAGTACATAAACACCAGCTGCCCATTATCCATTTTCCCTTTGCCATAATGAGGAACCCTAAATTCAAGGTCATCTAGCAGTTGGATTAGTCAGTTAGTACAGCCAGAACTCCTGAGATGCTCCAACAAGATCAGTTATTTATGTCACTCTGTCCTGCACCGTGCCCATTAGCTTGCAGTACAGTAAAGTCCGGTCACGAGGCAGAAATACAACATTTGATATTTCTGTTGCTGCTTCACAATGCAGTGTTGCTGCTGACAGAGCATTAAATGTTCCCTAAGTGGTAACTGTCTTCTACTAATGCAGACGCATTTCTTTTATGAGTTAGCTTATTGTGGTTCTTCTTGGTCCATGCTTAATGTTCTTCTGTTATGGCTGCAGACAATTAGGATTAGGGCAAGTAGATACCGTGCTCAGATGAAGACCTACAGAGAAAACAGATATTTTGACTACACAAGAAACACTGCCCTCTGAATTATATCAGAACAGGGGAATTGCCAGCTAGGTGTTCACCTGGTTTCAGGTTTGCATCTTCAGTGCTAGTGTGTGAGACCTCCCTTGGTACATGTGTATTGGGGCTTTCATGTCACACCACAGCCAGAGCCACAGTGGGTCTTTCTCAGATATCCCAGGCAGATGCCTGCTCAATTTTTACCACCCAGCTGGGTTTCTCCTCACCCTCTCCCTGGTGTAGCTCTGCTTCCATCCACCCCTTCATGTTGCCGTGGAACATACTTGGGAGTCAGACATTTCAGGCATTGGTTTTAGTCCTGGGTCCAGCTGTTAAATTCTTTCAATACCAGGACTAGAAAATTCCCCTGGATCATCTCCTGAATCAGACAGGGGCATCTTAATACACTAGTTACCTTCCCATTCTGCCTGGGAAACTCTCCATGCACTAAGGCACCTGAATGCCAGACTACCTGGCAGAAATTCAACAGTCCATTTTATTTTTTTCTCCCATCCTTCGTCACACAATACTTGTCTCTTTTTTCTGGCTCAGCAAAGCCATAAGAAAACATACTATCATCAGACATAGGCGTGGTTAAGACCTGTTGGGGCATAAAGTCTAATTGTCTATATTCAGTAAATTCACCTCAAAGTGAAACACCATCCCCTTGCCTTTGATGCCTGGTTTCAGCCTCTTCCTTTTCGCATGAGCGATGGTGGGTGGGACCACCCCAAAAAAAGTCTCTCCAGCCATGAGAGAGACCAAATATCTCCCATCACTCAGCAGCAGCTGCCGTGTCTCTCCAAGAACTGGCACTGACTGCCATGTTGTAGCACAGGGAGAGGTTAATGTGTGGACTAGCAGAAAAACTTCAGGGCTCATGGAGAGCTGCCTCAGAGTTCAAATGAATCCTCTGGCTGGGAAATATTGGGATGAAACATCAAGAGCACTTGGCAACATGGACAGTGCAGGACGTGGGTGTATCCAGATGAAGCTTAAGAGGTCAGTGATTATATCTTTAGGTGAATGTTTGGCTTTTGTTGGCTTTTGATGACTCAGGGTGTCTTTTATGAGGCAAAATTAATGTACGTGCTTCTCTTTTTACAGTGGCCACATTGCCCAGGAAATGAAATGCTGTAAGGGCAGAAAAGCTCATTAGTTTGGTGCCATAAATGGTTCTCCAAGGTCTCAGAAACCCTATGATTAACATAGACAGGGGCAATTACATATAAACACACATATAAAAGCCAGCTTTCCATTTAAAAACATGGTCTGGAATATCCCTTTTTGGCTATTCACAGACGTGGTGACCTAGAGGTAAGGGACATTTCATACCAATCATGAAATAAACCAAAGCCTGAGGAAGGAAAGGAGCCAGCCAGGGTGAAAGTGAGGACAATAGAGCACGTAATACAGTTCCCAAGGTACCAGCTAAGGGATTTTGAGATTCACCCTCAGAATTACATCTTTTTTTTGGAATGATTTGAAGCAAATGCTGCTATAGCATTTTTTCTTCACACTGTAAACCTCTCTCAGGGGGTTGCTGTTGGGTGGACATGTTGACACTCCTTAGGATGGGGCAGAGTAGTTCTAATCTTACAAAAGCTATCTCAAGTCTTCATCTTGCAATGGCTGAAAGAATGGAAACCTTGTCAGGTTCCACAAAATTCACCAGAAGATAATGTTCAAGAGGAGGATGAGAACAGGGGAAGAGCAAGGAGTGGGTCAGCCCTGGGCAGACCCACTGCATCAGCATCATGAGCCCTTAGAGCTGCTCCTCAGCCAGCACAGAGCAGTGAAGTGCCCTGGGCACAGGCATACATGTATTCATAGGAGATGGTATACTCTGCCTTTCTCTCTTATACATTATGCATTTATTCAGAATAGACCCAAACACGAAGAACAAGGCATGTTTTGTAAAATCCAAAGCTTGGCCTCCTTGCCTGTCTCTGTGGTAACCTCACCAAGAGACAACCATCTTGATACCATACTGGGTAAATAATGATGGAGACAACGATGTTCAGACAAAGTTGAGCAGAAAGCCCAGAGTCCAACCCAGCATCCTGACTCTAGCAAAAGTCACACCAAGTACAGCAGTTTGCTGGTGACCTGCCCTGTAGGAATATCCCCTACAGACTCCTGATAGTCAAAAAGCAGCTTGAAGCACCTCTTCTAAACTGTTTTTAACAGGTATTGTCATGACTTTAGGTGCTCCATCTGTTCAAGCAATAGCACAATTCACTTTTACTCTAAATGCTAGGCTGACATCCCACAGTGATGAGTTTCACAGGTTGATTACTTGTTGCATGGCAAAAATACACTGCCCACGGATGACTCAAAGAGGAATGGGCAAAAAAAAAGTGGTGCTACTTCCTCTTTCAGAAAAGACAGAGGGGAGAGGGAAGGAACAGGGTTCACAGCCCTGCCTTGGGACTAACTCAGGGGAGGAGAAAGGCATGGAAGTTTGCTAACTGACCTGGTGGGGCAGGACATGGTCATGTAGGTTGCCACTGTTCTAGGTTACAAGTCCTGCAAAAGCCTTCAAAGGAGGGTCTTGCGGAGTTTGTATTGTTAGTGTTTTGCAAAAGGCTCTTACCTTACAGCTAACCCCCGCCTAAAGGAACCATGGACTCCAGTTGCTTACACCTCACCTCTGGAGTGGCTGCTGTGATGTCATCAGTGTTACAATTTTACACAAAATTAGGTGTGCAATTGTGTGTTAAATAGTGCTGGTTAGCTTGGATTGCCCAACTAACGAAGCAGGCAGCATTAATCCTATCACATATGGACTGCTCCAGGGCACTGGCACTATAAGGGAGTCTGAAATCACTCTGACTTTGTGGGAAGAGAGACACCCCTTTTCCTCCTCTGGCATCCCTTCGGTGGGACAGACCCTGTTTGCCCAGGTCTTGCTGCAACAGTGCTCCTGCAATTTGCTCTAGAGCTTGCAAATCTGCCTCCTTGCCCAGGCAGTTCTGCCCCAGTGTTCCTGTAGACTCAGACAGGTGGCAGAAGCTGCTGATCACCTTTAATATGTACCTAAGTTTTGCTTAATTAAGAACAGACTCTCTAATAGCATTCACCATCATCTCCTGACAGCTCTGGGACCACTCGGGCTGTGACAGCACAGCCAGACAGGCTTTACTGTCCTGCAGCTCGCGTGTGACATCCTAAAGGGTGCAGTGGCAAATATGTGGGTTTTTACAATAGTCCAGCATTAACGGACTCAGCCTGGGACAGGTCTCAATCCAATATCTGATGTGGCCTCCAGGCCCTTGGATAGTTGCTCTGAGCCCTACTGCATTGCTCAGTGCAGAAACACCAGCTTGTTCGGTGCAGCCTTGGCGGTCGCTGTCGTGCTCTCTGAGGTAGTGTGGGTGCAATCTTACACGTCAGCGTGAGGATTAGGCCCCAGGTCCTGCAACCCAAATTTCTGTCCATTGTCGCTTTAAAAACACTTCTTAGTCAGTGGGTATATTGATTAGATCCTGGCAGATGCTATCTCAGCTTCTAAACTATAGTTATTTCAAGGAGGAAGTGCCTTGTCTTATTGTTTATTCCCCAATACTTAACTACAGCGGTTGTAAGGAAAGAAAAGAGCCTTTTTAGGCTCTCAAAGCTGCAGTGATGACCACAGAGCCAGGGAAAGGGCTGGGGGAGATTCCTCCCCTTCTACCTCCCTTCTTTTGGACCACCATCTTGTCCAATTTGCTGTCCATGTATGCAGCACTAAAGCTTTGTTAAATATTACCATTGCTTATTTCAAGCAAGGTCCCTGCCTTCAAGTTCCAGTCCCAAGCCAGCATTTCTGAGCATGGCAGCAGGATCCCAGAAGGGTGGAGGTGACAGGGTTACCAGTTTGCCCAGCCAGCTGCCCAACCAGGGTGTAAGTTTGGCCTGGGTCTGTGTCATGAACTCCACAGATGGAGAGCCCTGTCCCTCGGCACCCATCAGCCTGTCTGCATATGGATGGATTTTTGGCTCCCATCCACATCAGTTTTCCCCTGCAGCCACTTCTACAGGATTTAAGTATTCTCCCAAGTTCACCACTATGCAAATATTGAAATTAGCCCTTTGCATGATTATGTAGACAGTGACATTACAGACTTCTTCAGGCCAGAAGCACTGAGGAATTCATGTGCCTTCTCTGCTGACAGCATCAACGGTCAGGTTTATTTCTCAGTGAGCTAAAGAATGGCCCCCAGTGCTGAAAAACTATGGCATTAAAGTACTCGGTATCTGTAATATTTCTTTTTTTTTTTCTTATGCTTTTCTCTAAATGCAGTAAAGGCACAAATTTCTGTGCCATGAAATAATGCAAAATACAGGCCTCACCAGCAAGAGCCCAATTGCCAAATTTTAACAGAGCTTAAATAAAGCCAGGAGCAGTTTAGGAGGAGCTATGAAAGGAGCTGTAGCCTCACTAGCAGGTCCAATACAGCCTATGCTTCCAGGCTGGCAATGAAGTTACCAACTGGAAAGAAGGCTGTTCACATTCAGTTGATCTACAGTAACCAAAATTTTCTAGGAGTGACATAGATTTAGTGAATGTGCCTTGAATCAGGGCAAGAGAGCAGCAACACTTCTTGAGATCCTTTCAACTCTGTATTTCCAATTCTATGAGATCTAATTGAAGTACAGGGTTCAAATTCCATCCTTAAAATGAAACCCCTCAGACTTTTCCCCTCTTTAGAAGACCCTGAGAACCTGAGAGAAGGCAGCAGGTCTCATACCCTGCTGTGAAACAAAGAAGCCCCGGGACGGGAATCTAACTGGTCTGGCCAAATGGCCTTGGGACGGTAATTTCTCTGTAGGAAAAGACATCTTTGTCACATCAGTTACATTTCCACAAAATGCTGCGTTTACATCTCATACTTGTGCCTGATTCAGACACCTTCCTTGAGAGCCTCACCTTACTGAGAGCTGCAGTACCACCAAAAAACTGTAATGAACCTGTATGTGCTTAAACAATAGGCACTTTTTCTCCCAAAAATTCTGCCATAAGAAAGTTGGATGCAGCTATTACTTAAACTACCGATGATTTCTTGTCCATGGTGCAAATCCTTTGCAGTGTGGAGTAGAGCTAAGCCTGATTAGCCAGTATCACATTTTACCAGTAGGGCTGATGAGATTTATCCTTCATTCCCACACACTGATGTGCCATCCCCATTATTTTACATCTCATCTTGAGTTAACCAGACAGTCCATCTTCAGACCACACTTGGCATGGCCACAGGGGGTTTGGCACACTGGATATAATGTGGTCTGCCACGTTGGACCAGCAGTGACAAAAATTATCCCTCTTCCCTCAGGTCCTTCCATCGTCCCACTGCAGCAAGCAAAGCCAACACTGGGCAACCCTCTAAAATGTTTATTTGGACCAGTGGCCGGAGCTCTACATCTTACAGACATGATGAGAAAAGGTAAACGGCATCTACGCTGACTGTCTCTTATGGGTTTGAATCTTTAGCACTGTGGCCTGTAGCTTCTCTTCAGTGGTGGCACTAGACAAGTAGAAGGGATGCAAAGGGTTCGCCCCTTGCCTCTCCCCACCCCACCCCACTGGCTACTGCTCCACTGATGACAGGACGAGTTGATGAGTGCCAGGGTTAACGTGCCAAGCCAAAACAGAGCAGAGGGACAATGACAGAGCCATGGCCAAAGCCTCCCTTGTTCCCAGGACATCAGCAGCACACCGTGACCATCTCTAAGGTCAGCACACACACATTGCACATTTAAAAGCACACTAATCCCCAGCCACAGATTTTCAGCCCCAGCTCCAACCCCTCTGAAGCCTTTACGCCTTCTGCAGCTGTCCTGCTTCCAGCCATCGGCCCACACTGCTCCTGCACCCCCTTCCAGACGATATACACACAGAGTGTCTCCTGTCCCCCAGCCAGATCATTGCCCTACATAACTTTTACATATATAGGTGATGCATCCAGCTGTCAGAGATGTTTTCTGCTTACATGTATGCATGTGTGAGGATAAGTGTGTGTACAACACATTGCACAATACCCGGGGGATGACAAGTGGCTTAGAAGTGAGCTGGTAGCCCACCAGCCCACTTAAGTGGTGTTACTGGAGGGAATAGGCTGAAGGAGACAGAGGAATAAATGAGTTACTGGATCTCCCAGGGGAGCAGGGAATTACACAGAAGAGAAGAAAAGTGAAGGAGAGGTTTTAAGTCTGCAGACAAAGGCAGCAGACTTGGTTGGAAATGAAAGAAGTTAAATATCATTGATGAAAGAACAATTGTCAGTAATGTTTAGACTCATCCTTCCAGAATCTCTCTCCTTTCTAGTGAGATTTGCTGGACAGCTTGTCTTTTCACAACCGGACACATTTCCCTTTCTTTTCTTTCCTTTCCCACTTCCCTCCCTGGCCTCCTCTCCTTCAGTTCCCCTTGCAGTCACTATTAAATGTAATCACAAAAAATCAGACTCCAGTGAAACAAAAACAGAGGTCAATATATCTACAGTGCCAATTAGCAAAACACACTCTTCAGTTATTCTAATGAGACATTACAGCTTGCATCTGCTTGAGAAAACGCACTCCTGAGTTCAGGTAGCAGAGCTGCCCTCAGGATGCCAAATTTCTTTGCAGAATTGGCCCATTTGCTGAACTTTTCTGCAAAGGCTGCATAGGTATTCAGCTGTTTTGATAATCCAATCCCAAACAGGTATTTTGAAGCCACAAAGGCCAGCCTGGCAGCAGGTTTCTTGGACTTTTAGTTGGAGCTAGTTATCTAGCTGCCTCATGCACTTCTGCAAGTCTCTTTAATTGAATTTTCCCCAGGCTAATATTCGTCTGCATTAAAACATTGTCATGGACAGGATGGTCCAAGGTTTGACACTTGGAGGAGATATCTGCCTGTAGAGCCAAACGGAAGGAATTGTTCATACCCTGTGAGTGATTAGCAAAATGCTGGAGGGAAATGGAGGAAGAGAAAATGGAAATAGGAGAGTGCTGACCACAGCCGCAGGATTGCAGAAGAGAGGTGTGAACACAGAGCAAGTGTTACTGGTGGGAGAAACTCATCTGCCAGCGTCTGGCAGTGATTTTAACACATGTAAGGGCACCAGCAGCATCACTGTATCAAACAGGTGGTGCATTTTAGAGAAATGACTTCCCCTAAATGACCCTTTCCTAGGAGTTTTTGTTCTTTAAACTTCAGGCAGGAAGATTGTCATGTGGAGCAGCAAACTTGTCACTTAACACATGCTACAACCACAGACTTTTGAGGGATTAAACCAAAATATTAACCTATGCAGCAGCGGGTCACATGCTATAGAGGAACCGTCTCCTCCTGGGTGGAAGGTCTCTCTCAGGCATCTCTTTTTGCAGGATCAAGCCCAAAATGTATGTGTTTCATTGCTGGTTTAGACATCTGCCATTCCCCAACTGCCACCTTTTATGCTTCAGAAACCTAATCAGGTCCTTATTCTTTCTCAGCTGTCAATTAGGTTTGCCACAACATTGTAAACTTGGAAAACCAAAGCCCTTCTTTGGTTTGGTTCAGTTTAGTGGGGAAGAGGGAAGGAATTGAGTGAATGAAATCTGTTCATGTTGATAGGAATCCTTCTACAACCATCACTGACACTTTTGTGGGGGCTCCAGAGATTTCCTGTTGCCATAACTCTAATAACAAAAACTGATGCAGTTAAATACACCTTATAAAGAAAAATGTGAAGAAATTGGCTTCTGAGCAGGAAAGTCCCTGAGCATTGGGAATTCTGCAGGTAAAATACAGGAGGGTTTTTTGACCCTTGCATCCAAGGATTTCTGATATCAGTAAATGCCTCAACATGAGGTAATTTGAGTGACATCTGCATAAAAACTGTGATATCAGAGAAGTGAATGTGAGTTCAAAGTCACTCTGAATAATTCAGGCAGGCAGGTATCCCCATCTGACAAGCCCCATGACCATGCAGTGCCAGAGGAGGCAACATCTCCCTCAGCACCACACCATGGTCCATTTGCAAGGGAAGAAATTTTAGGGTAGGTAATTTATGTTTATTAAAAAAATAATAATAATAAATTTAAAAAATTAATTGCCGGTGCCTGATTTTTCTAGATTTCCAGTGAGGAAACTTGACCTCCTTTGCAGAGCTCCTAGATCTACCTAGTTTGGAGCAAAATCAGAACTGTTGTACTGGATCAGAAGAAGTATTACTTTAGCCTCTCCTGCTTTAAGTGGCAGTGCTCAGTTGCAAACTCTTTGCATACAAGACCACTCCTAATACATGCCAATAAACTAACCACATCCCCGGAGCTGTGGAGCCGTCCTGTGCCAGCAGAGCACAGAGATGTGCCTCATCCTTCACATAAATAAGTGCTAAGACCCCATGTGCCTCGTGATGGCAAATAAAGGTCTTGGCTGCAGCAAATACAGGCAACTCTACAGCAGGCATAGGACTTCTTTATTAAGGCCAGTAGGCTCAGACCGCCATTGCAACTCTTCTTGGCTGTCTCGTGTTCAGGCTAACATAACCTGGGCTGCCTGATTTCATCACACAGGGCCTCCCTAAGCCTTCCTCTGGAGATCACGTAAGGAGCTGCTGACCACATTGCAGAGGGATCCCCGCACTGCTGCTGTGCAGAGAGATATGGAGAGGGAAATCTCTGCTTTGTCCCCAGCAGGCACGATCGCAGCCGAGATTTCCTCTCTGGCAGTTGAGCACGGGTAGCGCAGCCAGCCCGTATCCTCTGAGCAATTTGGCAAAAGGAACATGGAGATTCAGCAGGGGAGAGCTTCAGTTCAGAAACTATCAAGGGAGTAAACACGTTTTCTCCTTGGGCGCCTGTTTTCTATTAAATGTGTTTGCACAGGGCAGAAGCACCCCATGTTCTGACAGCTGGGAGTTCTTTAAAAACAAACAGCCCCCCTCAGTGTCATATTTGGTGATTTATCACAAGTAATCACAAGTATTAGATGGAGTCACCTAGGTGAGTAGTGTCTGGGATGCAGTGATCTGTACTTAAACACACTGCAGCAGTCAGCTAGCTGTGCAGCCCTGGGATCCAAAATCAGCCAGCTAAGCACAGCACTCTTCCAGCTCAACAAGCAAAAAGAGGTCCCTGGGCTGTGCCAAAAGTTCACACGTACACAAATTACACCCCATGGAGCAGGACACACACGTGTGCAGGCCACTGCTGCCGCTCCAGCTAAGGAGATGCTGAGGCTGCTCTGTAAGTGGCAAAATATTCTGCACAACATATCATGTCCCCCAAAACCAGGGATCTCAGGGGCAACAATGTGAAGTCTGGTAATAGCAGATGTTCCCAGCATCATACAGAGAAAATTGGCACCTCCCTGGCGCAGACACGAGCGGGGAGGAGGAGGAGGGATGGTTACTCAGTGTGTCTCCTGGGCTGCATCAGGACCGGTGCGTCACGCACTGGACCGTGCCACGCCACCGCACGCCTCGGCATGTGTTACCAGACTGAATCCTGGCAGGAGTGCAGAAGAAGAAAAAACCTCAGTAAGGTGCACAAGGCTACCACTTTTCTGTTGTTTAGGGCTTTGAATAACAAGTATTTGCAAAAGAACAATCGAAGGACTGCTCCAAGCATGACCCCCAAGGCAGAGCTTTATTTAGCTTTATTTACTATGGCAGGTGAGCAGGGGAGATCCACCCAGAAGGCAGTCACCGAACACTGTCCCCTTTGCCAGTCACCTGCCAGATAGATCATTTCTACAACATACCCTTCAGTCCATCCTTTTTTTTACCTCTCATTGCACGTTTCTTGGCTCAAGGCCCCATGGGAAGCATTTGTAACCATTCTCAATTAGCTATTTGTTTTTAAATTGTCCATTTGTACCCCTTTTATGTCCTAGCTGCTCTGATGACATTAGTGAGCGATTGCACTGTGTCTGTTTTATGTCTATGCGCTGACATAAGTTATGCTGTGTGATCGGTTAATGTGCTGGAACTGCTTGGCGATCTCTGCCTTTCTGCCTGCTTCCATTTGGGAGCAATGCAAATCCTAATAGCAGCTCTTAGAGTTAAATACAGTTTGATAAATAATAATAGAAAAGTAACATTAGATTATTACTCTACATTACTTTTTTTGAAGGCAATTGCATCTGCCAGTTCACAATATATTTTTTCTCCCCAACACCAGAGAAAATTTTGACAGGCTGAATTACCATTTCATTTCCAACTAGGAAAACATTGACAAGCTTTAAAGGATGGTTTTGAAGAGAAACCAATGACATCTAAAGATGTAGATTATAGTTGGATGAGGAAAGCTCGAGGGATCTTAGGTATGGGAGACTATTGACTGCAGTACCATCTCAGCAAGATTTTTGCTATAAAACCCCACACCATATGTGCTTTTCCTGACTATGACTCATCGCCTAAATATCAATTCAATTCCAGTTTTGGGGAGATTATGGTTAAAACTATTTTCTTGTTTCTACTGTATTTATGTATGATTTTACATCCGTTTAAACTCTATTTCTTTGTCCCTGTTAGTGAATGTAAGTTATATGGTTGGTCTGACACAGTGCTTTTTTCCAAGGTTGAGTGAAACTTGGTGGTTTCAGCTTAAATGAGTGGTGGGTTTGCTAGAGCCCAAAGTGATGTTGATGTTACTCACCTGACATTTTGCAGACAGTAGAAGAGGAACTGTCCACGTGTACTACTATGTCCATGTTATGGTGGTGCCAGGGCTCAGAGGTGTGCGGTTCACATGCTTCGGGTGCTGCCTGGATGATTCAAAAGAACCATAACAGAAAACACAGGAGATTTTGACCAGCCTCAGGTCTGTAAGTACATTTTAAACCCACAAAGTTTGAGTGTGTTTGAAATGTACTCAAATATTTCCTTCACCATTGTGTCCTCATGACCCATTGAATCATCAAAGGCTTGGAGATGAAAGAAGGACTTATGGTTAGAAAATGCAAAGGACTCTCTGCTGAAGAGGGAATGGTTTGTTGTATTTTCTTTTTTTTTTTTAATCCCAGAACAAATAGCTCTGGTGGATAATTTTCTGCAAGGGTTTTCACTGTAATGAGTAACTGGGCTTCCAGAAACCTATTTTACAAATAAAGTAAATAAGCTCCCCATCAAAAACCCCACAGAAATCAGTTGCAAAATCCCCATAGTGTTTCATGAGCTTTGAGTCACACTCAGGGTGGAAAAATAGCCAAACCACTAGCCTGTCGCGAACGTGGTCCTTTCAGATAATTTTAGTGATGACTTCCTTCAACCTATTTTCTACATACAGTAATATAAGACCTGTTACCATACTCAACTAAATAAAAGACACCTCATATATCTAAACATCTTCTAGTGGCCAAAGGTGGCACTGACAGGTCAAATTCACCTAGAGTATGATTCAACTGAGCCAATGAAGCTGTATCAAAGAAGGATGTACTGAGCTGGCACAAGTGTCTATTCTTTATATTTGCTATAAGAGGTTTTTACCTTTTCAGAAATGGCTGTAATTTATTTTGGAAATTAATAAGTTTCCACCAGGTCAGAGTGAATCCGATGAAAAAGGACACCTGAGGACACTTAAGCCTTTCTGTCCCACGAGATGGGTATGGTGGTGGAACTACTCACCCTGTAGAGGCTTCATTGATTAAATATGAACTTCACATAAGAATGTATTGTTTTCAACCTCAGAAATATTTACCAAAAAATCAGGGATCATGATCTACTGGACAAAAGGAAAACAGTCACAGCTCTAAAAGCCGGAGAAGATCGGGCCATACTCCTCGGGCTGGCCATGATGGTGTGCTCTATCATGATGTACTTTCTCCTGGGAATCACCCTGCTGCGGTCTTACATGCAAAGGTAATTTCATGGTGGTTAACCTGATCTCACACTCTCTGCTTAAACTGACTTCACATGGCTTATTCTTTTGACTCTTTTTATTAAAGTTTTGTAATTTTTCCTTTGGTCAACATAGGGATGATTCTGCACTTCTTTACCCCAGTATAAATTAGGCGAAACTGCAGTGAAAGCAAGTTGAGTAATACAGGCATAAGTGGGGGAAGAATTAGATCCTTGTTTGACGAAATCTTGATCCATAGGCTTAAGACTTGACACAGTTTAACACCAGTATAACATTCACATCATCTGACCAGCAGTCTGCTGAACCCTGTAAGCCTCTCAGGGGCTGTTGCTGCAAAACCCAAACACAGTAGAAAAAGGCAAAAATATTTAGCAGCCTTGAGAAACAACATACTTTCAAATAAAGAATGGAGAATTAATTTGGAGAAATCAAGCTGCTTTGTAGCATGTAGTTTTCCATGTAGGTTATTAGTTTCATTTTAACAAGTGAAATTCCCCCAAAATATAATGATTTGCTGAAAGTGAAGAATCATCTTTTGTCATTGCTGCACTGCACTTAATTTTTCTGAGGCCTTCTCTGGAGCAGGAAGTTTGGCCCGTGGTTCATTAGCAGCATTTGAAATCAGTTTTCAAGTACCAGCCCTATTTAAAATCCAACCCAGACTGTTAGCAATGTTTTTTCTGCCCTGATCAGTGGATTTAGGAGAATGAAAAATGTGTAACTGGGTATCAAAACACTATCTGTCGTGCCCAAAATCACCCAGAAGCCCATACCTGGCACGTTTTGGCTTATACACCACAGGCTGCTTCTTTAGGCATGTACAATAGGTGCCTACTGTTAACTGGTAGGAGCATCCTCAATTACATTGGTGCACCTGCAGGAAGATATTCCTTCTTGACCCTGCAATGATAAGGAAAAAATAGTGATGCCTGAGGATGAATTGTACTGATTTACAGCATCTTATTTGTGCGATAAAGGTATTTGTCGCTTTTTAAATCCAGGCAAAGTTTAGATTTTGAAAGCAGAGACCAAGAGCGTTTGCTTTTCCAAATTGTTCTCCTAGACCTTTCAGCAATATCAGGGTCAATTGCAGAGGCTGCTAAGGTCAAAATTGCTCATGTGGAAAGTGATAATTTATATTACAAACTATGTGAAAAATTGCCAGAAGATATCAAAGCACCTACATAGTATCAAATATTCCATCTTCACAAGTCTGTTGTAGGTAGGTGTTACTTTATTACCCCCGTGCATGAATAAAACAGCAGTCAGAAAGGTGAAAGTGAGGAGAAGATGACAACCCAGGAGCCTTTGCTGTCACTTCTCTTCCCACAGCCAGATCTCCTTCGGGGTTATTCTCCTTTACAGACAGCAATACCCTTCCAACAAAATACTGCCTGGGAGGGGAAACAAAAATCCTTTCACTTAATTACTCCCCAGAAATCATAGCATAATTTAATATCAATGTAAAATGGAATATACAAGTAGAATTACTGCCAAAGTAAAATATCAAGAGAATTAGTCAGAAATCTTTGATACCACTTACCGTGTATAGCCTTTGTAGGCAAGGGGCAAGCAGACCTTCAGCCCGTTCATGGTGAGTGGCAGGACAGCCATGCTGGATGTGAGCTAAGGGGGCTAAAGGGGAGCCCTGGGGTTAAACCTTCCCCCAGCCCATGAAGGGCTTTTAACAGACTCCTCAGCATGCCCTTCCCACTGCTCCCATCTCTAAGGTAAATACAGCCATAGATTTTTAAATACATGCAACAAACCCAAGTGAACATTGCCAGGCTCCACCGTTGCAGTTCTACCTGAATTGGAGATAAGATTAAATCCTCCAGAACGATTACAACTGCTGACTTAACTTACAGAAAACTGAGCAACCTGCCACGAGAAAAACCCTTTCCACAGGTAAAGCTGCATGCTGTACCACTTGTGTGTTACTGTGTCTTCAAGCATGTGAATAGATGTACCCTGGTCGTTCAAAGTCATCCTCACAGCCTTCACTTTAAATTGAACTGGACTTGGTGGTTAACCATCAAGTCTTGGTCCAGGGTGTCCCGTCATGCAGCACTGCATGCGTTATGCTCTCCCCAGGGCAGGCTGCTCAGTTTTCTTCCCCGATACCTCTGCTAATTCCCTTTGGTTTCAAATATACCTTCTCCAGACTAGAAGTTTTAGTTCCCTTTTCATTTATACATACACATAAGTGAATCAGGCATTTTTGTGCCCAAAGCACAAACATTGGGTACTATAGAATAATACACCATCTGCGATGCGTAATACGAAAAAGTCCAGCCTTTGCTCAAAGCCCTGGTACATGTACCATCTCCTGCAAGATGCCCCCTGGTATATCCCCAATGGAAAGCCTGGGCTGCGTTTAGTGCTTATTGCCTGTTCTCACCATGCTCTAATGTCTCTCTTTTTTCCTGTTTAGTGTTTGGACGGAAGAGGCTCAGTGCTCACTTCTCAATGCATCCATCACAGAAACCTTCAACTGCTCATTTAGCTGCGGTCCAGACTGCTGGAAAATCTCTCAGTACCCCTGCCTCCAGGTGTACGTCAATCTCACCTCTTCTGGCCAGAAGCTTCTGCTCTACCACACCGAAGAAACAATGAAAATTAATTCTGAGGTAGGAGTACAGAATAAAATTTCTTCCTAAATGGGTTTCTGAAGGGCTGCTCACCTTGTTATACCCATTCCTCACTTTAAAGCAATATAAGGCTTCCAGCTCCTGCTTCACTGGTAAATATGGAGCAGAGAAAGCAGAAATCAATGCACTGACTGACCTCTCATCTCTGCAGGAGGCAGTTTTCCACCTCCTTCCTGTGCAGGGAGTGTGGCTCGTCCCACACGCGATGGTGTCCTCCATGGGCTGGAGCCTCCCTCGTGCTTTGCAAGTGCTTTACAAGCACAGGCTAGCCCTGAGCAGTTGTCGCACTAGTATTCTCGTGGAGCTGTGGACAAGTCACTTCCCACCCACATATGACTCTGCATGATCGTGAACACCCCTAGCGATGTGCACGGAGTATCTGCAACCACAAGAATAAAAATGGTCTTGCTACTGCAGGGCCAGGCGAGGCAACAGGGAGGGGCAAGAGCCCCGTGTCTAACAGCAGGCATGTCTCTGTCTCAGTCTCTGGTGACAAACTCTGTGCCCTGAGCATCTTTGCTGAGGTCAGTTGTGCTGCTGGGGTCAAGGCACAGCACTTACCCCTATGGATGGTGCAAAGATACAGAAAGTTTGCTGAGCAGGGACTGTCAAGATGAAAGCAACAGCATTAAAATAAAAGGCCTGCCTTTTGGGCACATATAAGATAAGGAGGCAGCCCATCTTTCTTGCACAACTTCCCTGATTCCAGACATTGAACCAAAAGAAATTATTTTTAACAAATCTGCAGAAGAATTCCTCTCTGTGCTTCAGCAAGTACAAAATCCAGAGTAACTCTATCCAGGTGGGATGGAGACAGCTCCTGTCTGGAGGCTATAATGAACACAGCAGATGCACAGACGGCATCTCCTCACCGGCACGCAGCCACATCTGTGCGGCTGATGCAGCGCTGTGCATCACACCCAGGCAAGCGACCGCCTCTTCGCAGGTGGCTCTTTGCTCCCTCCACGTGGCAAGGCAGGACTGGACTAAGAAATGTCCCTCTCCTCACCTTCCTTTCTTTGTATCTACAGCACCTAGGTGCCTAAGACTGCAAGCTGCAGCAAGCCAGGATGCAGCTAAGTCATTAGACTTACAAGCGCCAGATTTGCCTTAACTACTTATTTATCCAAGGTCACTGAACCCCAAACTATGGGCGCTTGGTAAAGTGCAGCCTCTAACAGCAGAGCCCTGGTTCAGGCTGCTGACAGTGTAACCTATTGTGTTTCTATTTACGGCAGCAGTTCAGTAGACCAAATTACTTCTGCATATTAAGATGAAGCGATATTAAAATTAGTCAAAGCGCAGTGTGGTTGCACTGGGCCAGTTATTCTGCTGGATAATTAGCTCCTGTGGCATTAGAGGCAAAGTCCTCTGGATCTGAAGTGTGAAATGGAGAAGAGTGCCCCCATCTTCCCCTCCGGTTCGGCATCAGTGCAGAAAGGAGGCACTTGCCATTTTTGAAGCCTGTGGCAGGACAGACCCCAATTTCTGCTGGGGCAGAAGCAAAATCCAGTGTCTCTCATGCCGCAGTTTGATTAAAACAGCTCAGATTGATCTCTATGCTCCACTGGATTCAAATAAATCAAGAGATTCAACATAATCTCCACATTCTGTTATTGATTATTTTTCCTTGCTGAAATGGACTTTGAAATTCTCCAGATGCCATCTCCTCTTAATTTAACGTAGGCACAGTTAATACTTCTCCAGCCCAAGGTTGTTTTACAGGTTAAGCTCTGCTCTCGGGAGGATTCCTAGGTTTTTCTGACATGTTGCTGGCTATGTGACCTGAATCCAAATGCAGTTTTGAATGGAAGTTGGCGATGTCTATAAAATACCTGGTTTCTTGTGCCTGGCTGGGGTCAGCAGAGACTCCAAGCTCAGATCAGTGAAACCGTCTTAGCTCCCTGGATGGGTGCTCCCTCTCCCCTGGCCAGAGGGCAGCCCTGCGCAGCAGGATAAGCAGCCCTGAGCACACCTGGTTTTGTGATGCTCCAGCTGGGTGCTAGCTGTCTCTCTCCACCCACCTACTCAGGTCTGCATTTCCTATCTTTCTCCTTGCCAAATAAAAAAAAAAACCAACCCAGTCCTTGGCTCACTGAGCCCTGACATTACTCAGGACATTGCAGAGTGCAGTGCTCAGACTCTGAGGCCAACACCAGTGACCTTCAAAAGGTCGGCATCCCCCCGCCAACCTCTCTGCCTCGCTGAGCACCGCCATGCACACAGAGCAGCACCTGGAGCCCGTCTCTTGCTTGCCGCCAGCTAGGGCGGATGGAGCAAAATGCACTTTCATTTTAAACAATGATTAATTTAGGAGACTTGCTGTCTAACCTAGCTGTTGGTGCGGTAAGGAGTAGGTGCAATTTATATTGTGATCTACAGCGTGCTGCTGCCAGTCTCCGGTGGGAATCAGTGGGAAGTAAGTGGATACCAGTCGAGCTGCTCGAGTCTTTCCCAGAAAAGCACATGAGATTTCTCTCAGCTTTGCGTTGCTCTCGCTGTGCATATTTTATGTCTAGCCTTTAGGACAAGACCAGCCCCTTGTCAATACTACGACCATAGCGGCTTAAATGCTTTCACAGCTACACTTTCCTTCCTCAGCTGTCAGAGGCTCTAACAGCCTCTGGGAGAGATAAATTGGCCAGTGTCCCCTTGCACCTGGACCACGGAGACAGGCTGTCACCCTGAGGAAGGGCTGTGGTAGTTAAAGCAGTTCTAGAGGCCCCATTTCAATCTCATACTATATCATTTTGATTCTTTTTGTGTCATTGGAGGTACTGCTGATTTATTTCCATGCTCCATAAGTGAGATAACAAGCAGGATTTAATCACCAGAATCACCATTATGCCAGCTGTAACTGCCTGAGACTCAGAAATGATGGGGGATCTCATGGTTTCTTGCTGAAGATTCAGGTATTTATAACCCAGGGAGGAGTTTGCCTGGTGCAGAGGGGAGCAGCAATGTTTGGCAGCAGTTCCCAGCAGACCCATTTCTGGTCTGGGACTGGAAAATTCAGTCTGCAGAAATCAACATCAGGCCAATGCAGACACAAAGCTCCTCCTTCAGACCTCAGTTCAAACCTGTTGCACTTTCCAAAAGAGATATAAATTGACAACCTGACCCCTTTCTCACAAAGATTGATTGCCACAACACAGCTTGTCAAAGTTTCCAGGCTCAGCATGGACACAAACCCCAACCGCAGACATATGATGAGAGTCACGTATTTCACTGCCCAGCCTGAACTGGGGGCTTTTCTGGCAAGAGCATTTTCAGTGTAATGTCATTGATTTACTTTCAGATTTTCAGTTTTCCAAGTGCTTGACAATGTAGAGGTGTAATAAAAGAGCATAGATTGAGTAGTCTACATTCACAGGTACAGCACAACTATTGTGGATAGCAAATTCCCTGCCAGGCATAGGAGAAAACTAAATTAAGATCAAACCAAAGAAAACATCGAAACATCCCATTATCCATGTCTACCTGCTTGTTTGCCAATGACCTATACAACACAGCAGACACCAGCACGCCAGAGCCAGCCCTATGCTATTCCTGGGATCTCGCTGGGGAAGCCAAAGTGTGGAAGGAGGCCAGCAGCACCCCACAACCAAAACTTAATGCACACAGAGAGTCCTTGTGCTAAGGAACTCCTCAAAACTGAGGCCCAGATGCCTCTAGGAGAACTGGGATGAAACAGAAAGCTAGCACACGGCGTAAAGGGCACCCGTGTCTTGGAGAGCGGATAGGAGACCATTGCCTGGAGAGAGAGATGGTTTCAGCACAAGGAGCCTGGCTGAGAGGCGAAGTAAAACAACCTCCCTTGCACAACTGCGTTTCACAGCTTCATGTTCCCAGACCCTCATGTCATGGGCAGCTCAACCAGCCCAACACGGCTGGTGGCTCTGTGCCATCAGGTGTAGGAGGCAACAGCTCAAGTTCTGCTTCAGTGTCAGGTCTCCTTTGAAAATGTTTGGAAAATACTCAGACTTGCAGTAAATCAGACCTGCCCCTGCTGCACTCTTGGGACATTCCGCAGATTTTGAGTCCAAGAATCTGTCATCATTTGGGCTTTTACGTACCTGCTGTTTTCTGTTAAGGGGGAAGGGCTGGACTTTGGCAAGAGTGGCCAAGTCCTCATTTAATCTCCTCCCTCAGGATACTTCATGGGACTTCAAGAAACAAAACTGTATAGCACCAAAGTTGCAAGAAAAAAAAAAAAGGCCAAAAAAAAATCTGAGCTGGAAATACAGCTGTTACGACAGTGGTAGCACATAATTTAGTAAAAGAAAATGAGATATGCTTCACTGAGAAATTTCCCCTACTTATTAGCTTATGATCTATTAAAGAGCCACAGGCGCTGGAAGAGGGCTTGTGGCTTTGGACGTTTTAGACAAAGCTGGGCAGAGTGCAAGAGAATATCTTGAAGGGAGCAGGCTTGCACCAGCAGGAGGATGGATGAGATATTACTGCTCTGATATTTTCCATCTCTAATTTCTAGAGCTCTATGAAATATTCATAATGGCAGTGCTGCCATGCTCTACCCTTAATGCTCCAGTCTGCTAATGTCAGACAATCTTTCTGCCGTGCTTCAGATCATATTTTGTGCTAATAAACTTGCCAATGAATCAATCAAATCCTGTTATGAGGTTAATCCTTTGATCATTATTAGGACTAGAGATTTGTTGCAGTATGACAAAAAAGTCACAGCATAGTCATGAAAAAGAATAGAGGGACATTTATAAAGTATATACATTAAAACAATAATAATCAAAAGCCATGGGTCATATTATTTTAATCAAAACACCTTTTTTCCTTTGCAAAACTCACTTTCTCTCATTAAATTACCTGGAGCTACTTTAGATGCTCACCCAGACAAGCAGGTTCAGGCAGGGAGCATGGCAGGGACCCACAATCACCCCATAGCTGCTGGGTCCCCCCCATGCAAGTTCAATGCGAAGTTAAGCAGCAGATTTCCACCCCTCCTGAAGCAGTTCTTGCCTAGGTAGGGATTTTAATCAAAATCTTGTGCAGATGTAGAAAATATTCAGGTGTGGAGGGGCACAAGTGTCTAGAAAAGAGGAGGGAGTGAGGGACCCCAGGCTTCTGCTCCCATTAGTCCTCTTCCAGACCAGCAGCAGCAGCAGCAAATTCAGGTGTTTCTACTCTAAGTCAAAATTGAGATGTGGCCTCAGTCCTCGTGTGTCTGCCCACCGCCTCACCAGCCCACACTAGCTCTTTGCAGGGAATAGTCAGCACAGCCCAGGGCTGCTGTCCTACGTGTTCCATGGAACATATTCAATGTATGGACTCCATCAGCTAGTTTCTTCATTAACTTGCCTTCAGTATTCTTTGGGAATGCTAGGTTGAAACCGTTAGACAGAGCCACCGCCAAATCTTGTTTTCTTTGTGACACTGAAATTCAAGCAGCATCTTCAGAGAGAAGGAACTGTTGGACTTACGCTGCAGTCAAGAGCAAAAACAAGACTAAGAGCCAGCCTGGTAGCCAGGCTGATCTTCAGCTAGAGGTTGAATGAAAGTCTTCTGGGTTGTCAGTAGGAAAATGGTGCTTTTTCCTAGACTATTTGTCCCTAATCGAGGCATTACCCCCAAGGGAAAATTTGTTTAAAGGTCTCTCATCAGCCCTCTCCTCTGTGGGTGAACTCCTGTGCCCACCAGAATCACTTTGATCCGATCCAAGTGAGATCTGAACTACCAGATTTGTATTTACAGAGAGTCAATTACCCATCTGACTGCGAGCATACGCATGCCACTTAAGATGAAGAGGTACTTCATCAGTTCCCTTTTTGCATGTGTAAATTAGCAATAATAATATATTCACCTATCTCATGAGGCTGCTGCGCAGATTAAAGCATTAATGTTTGTACAGCACTTGGAGGTTCTCCAATGTGAAATTCTGTAGATGTGCAAAATATTGAGTTTTGTCTGTGATAAATTTATTATTAGCTTAATAGTATTGCACTCTTATTATGAAAAGCATAATCATCTTGAGATTTTCCTGTTTGCCACCAGAAAGCAGACATTGTATCTGGTTTGGAGATGCATTTTTCTCCCTCTAATTTCTTCCCAGTGTTCCTACATACCCAAGTGCGGCAAGAATTATGAGGAATCCATGTCACTTGTGAACGTTGTGATGGAAAACTTCAGAAAGTACCAACGCTTCTCCTGCTTCTACGACCCCGAAGGCGTTCAGAAGAACGTGATATTAACCAAACTGTACAGCTCCAACGTGCTGTTCCACTCCCTCTTCTGGCCCACCTGCATGATGATCGGCGGGGTTGCCATTGTTGCAATGGTAAAGCTGACTCAATACCTTTCCCTCCTCTGTGAGAGAATCCAAAGGATCAACAGATAAAAACAAAAATTTCTCTGAGATTTAATTACAGCGAAAATACTGTTTTCTCATTCTTCACCAAAGAACCTTAAGTTTGTAATGTGCAAGTCTGTTATAAGTTCCTTACTATATTCTGATAAGTAGAGCAATAATGCAAAAGCTGTTCTATATGCAAACATGATGTTATTATTATGCAGACAACTGAAAAAATACTGTTTTGTGTTGACTGTCTATATGATCTTGTTTTATGCTGAGACTAGTATTTCTTCCTTTTCTATGGCCAAAATAGGGCTCAGTGTGACCATTTGCCAAGCTTAGTCAATTGAAGTTTTCAATGGAAAGGATGCTGGGGAAAATTCAGCGCTGGACAAAGGGCAGCCAACCACTTGTACATCACTGAGGTCTCCCGTCTGGCTCAGTCCATTTGATGGATTTGAGGCTTTGCGGCTTTGCTTGTTTATTATTGGCTGCAGGAGGGGCGGGGGCAGACAGGAGGATTGATAGGGATTTTTATGGTCAGATGTCACAAAAGGGACATATTTTGAGGCCAGCATAAGCATACAGTGTTTTCAGCCTCAGCAGGACTTGGTGATGCTTTGTGTTTGTTCCCCCAGTTCAGAAGTAAACTTTTCCCCACGGTGTTTAAGATATTTTGGGAAACACTTTGGAGTTTTATGTTGTTTAGTGCTATAATTTCCTTCTGTCTTATCAATATCATCTTTGTCACTTGCAGAAGCTGTAGCCAAAAAACAAAAATCATGTTGTTCCATTTTCTATTCTAGTCTGAGCCCTACTAATGGAGATGGGACCAGAACTCCTTATGTAAAGGTTTATTACTCATTTGTCTTGTATTTGCTACCATATCACTGTAAAGAAAAAATAACACAATCAGCTATTTTTTCATTTTTTACTTCCAACTATTTTAGATTTTTTTACTTGATATATATACAGATATATATATATATATATAAAGAAAAAGCTATATTATATCTAGTTGTGTATTGGAACTTGATGGGGGGGCGGGTCTTTGTTTTTACCCACTGGAAAGTGAACAGTATAACTCATGTATTTATAACCTTCATCCTTGAATGATATCATAACATGGAGGAGCAGCACTGCAGGATCTTATCCAATATTCATGATGTTGTTTCAGTCAAAGGTCTCTGTTGCTGTGACATCGGAATTGGCAAAAATCTCATCCAATTCTACGGCTCTATTAACTGAATTGTTAGATAATCACCATAATACATCTGGAAATCTCTCCTGACCTTAACTCAGTATGCAGTGCTGACTGACATGAATTATGATTTAAAAGGGCCAGGTACAATGATTTATTGGAAAAACTTGAGATTCTGACTAAGACGTTGTCCTATCTGTCAAATATTTACCACAGGGATCTTGCCAGTATAATTTCATGCGCAATATAGCCACAATTTCTACATAATTTATTTCTGTTCTCCTGTAGAAAGCATTCCCTCTTATGTTTTAAGGACACCTCTCACAGTTTCTCACTTTGCACTCAGCCTGAAGGACAAACGCAAGGCAGCTCCTGTGAGCACCCTGTGAACTCACTATCCAATAGCTCAAAGAAACTATTTACAGGCCTATTCAAACCAAGAAACTAATTTTTTCCCCTCAAAAAGACTGCAAAGCAAGTATCCTGCCTAGTTCATCTATATATAAGTACCTTTCCACACTGTAGCATTAAAAATTCCAAGATGTTACAAAATTTTACAAGTCATGCAAGTGTAACGTGAGCTGTAAAAAAAATGAGTTCTCAGCAGTGAAAGTGAACCTGCAATCTTGTAATCAGTAGTATAATTTTCTTTAGGTAAATAAATTCATGGAGGGTGGGGGTATAATCAGGGTTCCAAAAATATGTAATAAAAATATTAAATTAAATCTTCCAGGTTTCAACATCTTCTGCCTTCAGATCTGACTTGTTTCATCAGACTTTTCTTTGTAGCTTCTGCTACCAAGAAATGAGGAGTGCTGATGCAACGGGGAATTCATAAAGGTTTATTTGCAAAAATGTGGTTTTGATCCATCTGTGGGATTTGCAGAAACCATCGGCGGCAGATCTGGGCACCTTCGGCATCAGTGAGACTGGAGTCACAAAGTCCTCGGTGGACTGACAGCAACCTTTATTTGACCACCCACCCCCTGTACCAGCACGGACAGGGGACAGAGATGGGGGACCCAGCCCCACTGCCGCAGTACCCCACTGCTCTGCTGCACAGACATGGGACTGTCAGCAGTTTTGGTGATATCACCACGCAGGGACACAGGGATTCATTGCCTGGTACCCACAATGCGAGAGGCTCCAGGATGCAGATGCTCATCATTGTTATAAAACCTTATTCCACAGGTTCTGCCGAAAAGGGAGGTATCCAGGTGGGCCCCCAGAGCCACACAGCCAAGGAGGCACCATGACCCATTTCTAGATAGCCCAGGTGGCTCCCAGGGTGCATCTTCATCCTTTATAAAGTTGATTTCCCCTCAAGCAGAGGTTTGATCTGTGTTTGGCTTTGCCACCCTCAGTTGTCCCTCGTCCATCTCCCCACCATCAGCTCAGTCACCGATGCTGAAGGAACGACGGTGCTGCTGATGGTGATTCACAAATCGGAAACGGCACACAGCATCACCAGCAAAGAGCTGTGGTGGCTTTTTCACAACATTGCTGACAGCGATGTTGGCAGTTTGCATGACAATTTACATGGCCTGTGATAAAGTAGTTCTTTGGTTGTGTGCGTGACATTTTTGGTGCCCGTATTGTGCATTTTGGTTCTGGTGACAAGAAAGTTGATTGTTCCTGACATTTACACATCAAACGCTGCTTTCAACATGTTGTGCCGTAAACATTTCACCAGCATTCCTGTGGGTGAAACATCTTGATGCTGTTGCAGTCTATAATCATTTTGTTGACATTAACGGAGAGATTTGTGGGATAGCAAAACAACTTGAGTAATTGGATGGAGTGAGGTAAAACAATAATTTTAAAGGGAATTATCCATCTGATCACTGGCACAGTTAACCCCCTACTGAAGCGTTAGCATTGCAAATGCAATTTTTGACAACTTCTGCTGGCCCAAAGAAGCATTGCATTTCAGTGCAGATGTTAGCCTGTGCTGTTTCTTTCTCTTCCTCAGTTTTGGTATCATGTTTATGCCCTGCAAAAGGAACCAACGTTTCTGTAGGCAGCTCAAATGAATGAGAAATACATGGTAGTGAAATTCTGTGATCAGGCAAATCTGCCCTGTTTTTGAGACTGGTCCTGACTCTTCCCAGCACAAACATTTCACCTCTTGATGTCCCAGCTGGGCATTCAGGATAGCAGGGAACCACAAGTGCTACAAAACCCCAGAATGGAAAGGTGTGTTATGAAAACAGCAGCACAGCATTCACGGGCACTATGAGCCTATGAGAGGCACCCTTGTGGGATTTAAAGCATGCATAAGTATTCCAGGTGCCAAATTCACATGGCCTTTTAATAGCTCTTATTTTCCTAATTAAATTATTTATGTCAGGTCTTATGTCTATTTTGGAACACCTAAATCTGAAGCTGAAATGTGAATATCCCTGCTGTTATACTCTGAAACTTGGCACCTTGCAGACTTACTAAATGTCACCAGCTAGGACAATGGAGAGCTTATTTTGGTTTAGCTTTTCTAATTGAGGAGATGTCACTTTATCTCACAAAATGTACCCAGAGTAGAAGTGTACCCAACTCCAGTGTGAGTTTGAGGTGAATACAGAAAGGAGAGAGGGCTCAGAAAACACAAAAGCCTGCACATCTCAAGAAGACACAAATGCAGTGATTTCAAACCTGGGGGACAAAAAGGGAGTGAAGTCCCAAAGTCCCAAGAGAAGGCTGGGGATACTGCTGGCTCCACCTCCTCATCTCCATCCTCATCACCAGCCACAGAAGAGTTTAATGGAAAAGGCTGCTGAGCAAGAACTGGCTGGTGCAAGCAGATTCCTACATTTGTTTGACTATGAAAGCTGTGACCTTACAGCAATACAATTCTACTAATATAACCTCTAAAGAGAATGGCAATTTCAAGGTAATACTACCTTAAAAATTGGTCAGTTAATTTCCCTTCTCATACAGTTATGCCCTTATTAAAATAGCTGCAGCGATTCAAGTGGATTGAACATAATATCTTTGCAGCAATACAATTTTTTCGTAGACTCAGTGTCTGAGCACAGTAGCATCAGCTTTCCATTAGACACTGTACTGCTCATCATCTACCAAAGATATGGGAAGAAACCTCACTTTTCTGCTCTGCTGAACACTTGTCACTTCCCAGCACTATTTCGCAGGAAGAAACCACACACAGTTTGTGGTGTATCCAAACATCTCACAACTGGATACAAACTTTGCCAGATTGCTTTTGTTGTGCAGGAAAGAGTGAAAAGCAGGGGTAAGTATCAAATATTTTGTTTAAATGTTTTGAAAGCAAGATGCTTCCATTTTTCAGTTTGAATTGATGTTGCCTTTCAAAATCCAGGGGTAGGGTTTTTTTATTAGGAAAGCTTGAGAAATAAATATAATATTTCATCTGACAAAACAAAACTACTAGCAATTGCTCGGTTCACCAGACATTTTGAACATTTTATTTTTTTTGAGGCTGACCAGCAACACCTTTCCTTTCTTCCATTGTTCTCACCCGCCAGCAAAGTGCAGAATCAGTCACACAGATGTAACCAGCAGCAGCCCTGGCCAGGCTCCAGCCAGGTTCAAGTGATTTTCATCTCAGAGAACATCACTGATCATTACTATAAGTAAAGCACCTACCTCAAAGACTATAACAGCTACTAAGTTAGGAGGCACCAGGAAGGAGGAAAGGAGCATTTATTCATTATCGTATCCGTATGGGGCAGACTATCAGCTCCTCTCTCAGTGCAGACATCCCCACAGAAAATGCTGCTGCTCCAGGAAGCCGTTTGTGTGCACATACACGGTGCACTTAAAAAAAAAAATTAACTTTTTTTTTTTTTTAAACAGAAAACAGAGTGGTCAGGCCATGTGATTCAATTGTTTGAGCTGTTGCAAATTAGGGAGGACCCTGCAGGCAGAGCCCATGGCCAGTACACCTGGAAGAGTAGACTGGGCATACTGGTTTAGCCCCAGGAAGGTGGCCAGCGCAGCACTTGGCTCATTATGAGCTGGCTCTCCCAAGCTATGTTCTCACTTGTGTTTTGAGAAATCACAGTGAACCAGGACAGATCGGTGCCTCACTCGGTGCCCAGCAAAGCCACACTGCCTCTGGCTACGTGCCAGCCCCCCAACAAGCCGTTTTTTGGCCCCAGCCTGTGATTGCTGAATGTAAAACAAACCTCATTTCACACAAAGGACTTTTTCATCCTTCAGAAATGATCTGGAAAAAAACCTGGAAATGCTGCCAGGTGAATTCACACCAGGCTTTTTTAAAATGAAAGAAATTTCTCCAAACACTGAAAAAAGTGTTAACATTAGCAGAACCCTCCATACAGCCTGTCTACTTTTTATAGTTCTCCATTTTCATACAGGGAGCTGGTAGGTGAGTATATATTTTTAACTGAACTACATCTATTCAGGTGAGAATTTAGCATATTTCATTGCGATTTTATTGTGATATAGAGGGTAAGAGATGTTAATTCTAAAACACTCTGAAACACTATACGCCCAGCAATACTAAAGCGTGCCCATTTCCAGGCAGAAGAGCAGCAAATGACTCACAAAAAAGATGAGCAGAGATGAGGAATCAGCTTTGTCATCCAAAACACAGAAAAGATTTGTTTATTTTGGAAGTTCAAGAATAACAAATGAGAAGTAGAAGCATCTCCAGAAGGAGTCAGGCAGGTCAGATTCACAGGAGCAGATATATTTACCCCCTCTGGTATAGCACAGCAGGGTCAGCCACTGCTATAGGTTGCAAGAAAAAAAAAAAAGGCTATTTTTTTTTCAGGAGTGTCCTCCATTTCTAATATATTTCAGAGAAAAACATTAGAAAATTGCTGAAACACTTTTTGCCATTTAGTTCATACCCAACCCAGCTTAATTTTTAAAGACACCATTTCTAATGCACAATTTTGTTTCAAAAGTTAGATTAATTTGGATTGGAAAAAATACACAAAATTTGAACCTGAATGGCATGATCTGTCACTATCCCACTGAGCTCTTTATATCAACTCCATTTTTTTTTCAGGTTTTTCTGTTTACAGAAAATTTTGCAGAATCTCATTTTGCGTCCCATACACAGAATAGGAAAAAAAAACAGCTGAAACGTTGTGGAATTGAAAAAATGCTTCCCACGCAACTCAGGCTAAGATGTTCAAGAAAAAGTCCAATATGTCATGTGATAGTACACATGAGGAAGGCAGGACGTTTCGTCATCTCTCCTTAAAGTCCCCAAGCTGGCTATTGTTTTGCATAACTGCAGTTACTATTCTGCATTCAATTATAAAAGTATCTTTTAATACCCAGCCACCTGCACACTTAACTCCAGATCACAAGCAAAGGATCTGTGGTGCCAGAGGCTGCCAGGCAGCTCCAGACCCTAAATCAAGTAGGCAAAAAGGAAGAGCACTTTGAAACCCTTTCTCATGGAAGGCACTTATGGTTTTAATCACCGTGCACATAAGCTGTTATATTCATCGCAGATTAAGTAGGAAGCAAAGTCTGATGACTAAGCCACAACACCTTAATCACTCCCTTCACAAGCAAGAGTTCAAAGCCATTAATACAGCAAGACAGCTGAAGAATAAAACAGGAGTTGGCTAAAACTGCAGAAGGCTGCAAAACCCAACAAGGAGGGAGTCCTTGTTCAATTACTTGCTGCTTTCTCTGAACCACTTTACCACCTCCTCAAAGACAGATGGGAAAGCAAGTCAGTACCAGCAGCAGCGTGTTTCCCACTGGGGTCACTCTCCTTCCTCCCCAGCACATGCTGGCTCCCACCCCCTGCCCAGAGAAGCTTCTGGGTCTCAGCCTCCAAGTACTAGACGTTATCTCCCCAACAGCAAAACACAGGCCAGGAAATCTGTCACAGAGTGTGTTAATTCATAGCACTTAAACTGCCATGGGTAAGTCCCATTAGCCGGAGGTTTCTATTAAACAGCCTCCAGGAAGGAGTGGGAAAGCACGCAGGGAAAGACAAACAGCAGACATGGGTAAATGAGATATTCTGCTCTGCTCGGGAGAAGTAAGGATCATGTGCTTCCATGTGGGGGTTTTCCAGGGCAAGAGACATTTGGGGACCTCATTCTGCATGGGCAACAGCGGGTGTTATGGTCTGACTAGTCAGGACACACCAAACACACAACCCCTGGTCTAGCTAACGCCACCTCTCCTGCTGACCTGTCCCTGGAGGTATGCCCAAGGGTAAGTCCCAGGCCAAAACACTCTTGCACAGGCGGCGTGCCCTGTTTAGAAACAATACCCAGGATTTCATTTCATGGACACAACACATGGCCCATTACAAATCTCTGCTTCTCAAGGAGTAGCTACTTATTAGTCCCACTGAACCAGATGCTAAAAGTTTTGAGTATTCAGTATCAAAACCAAAAAAGTGAAGAAAAATTTCCAAGGAAAAATAAAGTCCAGTCTACACATCTGACCTTGGTCCACTGAGATCAGCAGCCAAACCTCCGCTGATTTCGAACAAATCAGGATTCAAGAGCAGCCCAATGGGTGAATCTATGTGGAAAGCAAGTACTTTCTCCAGCAGTGAAGATGTCCACACTTGTGCTCTCTGTCGGTGCTCACCACTCACATTCACTAACACCACGTGTAGGACAGCATCATCAACTTACCAGCAATCTCCATGTCAAAGGGTTGTGTGTCAGGCAAAGCTCAAATAAACCTTGCAGAAAGTTGCAATGGAAAAATTTCCAGCACAACTGTATTGACCCAAAGGGTCCACCTTCTCCAAAGTTGCTGGTGATTTTTTTCTCATCTGTTTATGAAAGACTAGAATTTGAAGACAGACCTCCTCCATGGCACAGTGGACACACCAGATCTGCTGCCTTTGAGACACACTGCATTACCAAGCACCAAGATATTCAGCTGCTTTGAAGTTGAATATTCAACTGCTTTGGTCCCCTCATGGTACGTCCCCACAGTAATCACACCAGAAGCACCACAATAAACCAGCAGACCTGGGTCCCACCAGCTGCGCAGTGGGCAAGGAGGGACTGCAAACCCCACACAGCAGCAGAAACACTGGGCTGGGCTCTTGGGACAGCAGCACCTGGAGGCATTGGGGAAAGGACATCCTAGCACCTGGTAGGCAAATGCCCTGAGTACAGGTCTTGTCAAATGAATGGGAGCAGAGTCAGGAGCTGTGATGGAGTTGGCTGTGATTGGAGAATTTGATCAACCTCATTTAAAAACCTGATTTTCTGCTAATACTCTACCATACTCCATTTTTCACTCTTCTAACTCAAAGTGTCCTATGGAGGACATCAGGCAGAGCTATCCAGGAGACTTTCTCCATGCTAAGAAGTATCAAAACTAGAACCAGCATTAGAGGGAATTCAGATCCTCTCCTATCAAAAGCAGGAGGGCTTTACAGGATATCTCTGACCAGCAGGTTAATCCAGAGACAGGAGCCAGGAGTGGGGGACTGCAGCCCATGTCACAGAAGGGCCCAGGGGAGACTGGGCATCTTCACGTGTCCCTGCCCAACAGCAAGTGGTGCCTGCTCCTGAGCCCCCACAGCTCTGCAGACGCGGTTTGTGCACAGGAGTCTGTGAAGCACTCACTGCTCCTGATTTTACCGTGTCCTGCTATTAGCTCTGTGCCACTGAGCAGTCACCTTAAGAAGAGAAAACATCTGCAGTCCCAGATTTCTGCTGCCATCTCTGGCAGTCCTTCATCTCGAGCCAATAACATTCTGGCCACAAATAGAAAATTAATGATCTAGGAAATCTGTTGTTCCCTCATACCCTTTCAGAGTCTCCTCCCACCCCTTCTGGCCAATCTCCAGGTGAGAATTTGGCCATTCTGGTCAATACAGGCTGGAAAGCAGGAGAAGGAAAGCCAAAACGCCATCCACTTCCTATCATCTGAGCCATGTAAACTGGGTCAACACTAACACAAATTCAGATGCTGGAGCAAGGAGGCTTTGGTGACACCCGCCCTTTCACTTTGGTGCTAGCCATCACCACCAGCAGCTTGCTATGGACCCATCACCACAAGCGACTCAAGAATCCCTAAAAGGGACTCTGGAAGGAACATCCAGGGCCCTCTCATGCAGTCATTGGCCACTAACACTT
The DNA here is from genome assembly GCF_034619465.1 of Leptosomus discolor. Taxonomy (NCBI): domain Eukaryota; kingdom Metazoa; phylum Chordata; class Aves; order Leptosomiformes; family Leptosomidae; genus Leptosomus; species Leptosomus discolor. Next base: position 57,840,698 of record NC_141397.1, on the reverse strand, counting down.
CTGTTGGGCTGAACCACATTCCTGGCCCCTAAATCCTGCTGCCCCATACCTGAGATAACCTTCAAAGCTTTCACAGCTCATGCCAAGAGCAAGTCAGGAGGCGGCGGTCCACCACGGACACGCCATCAGGCACATCCTAGGTAGTAAGCCACTTCATTTCTTCTGCATCTGTGGTGCAGATATCTTTGTGATGATCTTTATCCCCCACGTGTAGTGGTTTGCAGGAGCTGCCTAGAGCTTGGCAATGGTATAACCATTGCCCCACGCTCACAAACCATCCTGCCCACTACAGAGGCTCTGCATGCACACGCATGGGTGGACTTGTCCTGTTACATGGCTGGAAATACACACCCCTGTCTTTCCCTTGTGTCGCCTTAGCTGTTTAACAGGCTAATCTGACAATTACTTTCAGCCTCTGATAAAAATCTCCTGCCCCAATGCTGTTAAATTATGTAGAACAAGATTATAATTACATCTTAAAAAAAAAACAAACCAAACTCTACACTTAAAAGAAAGTTATTCAGGTTGCAGAGGCAAGCACTCAAAAGTGACAAAACACCAGAAATAGAGCTGCCTGAATAGCCTCCATGCAGTGCTGCTCATATATATGCATTATGATAAGTCTCTAACTATACAGTGATACACCATTTTCCACAGGACCTCTGGCCCTGCCCCAGACAAATGATGTTTAGTTAATGAGTCATTCTTCAACGTAATTTTTAACCCCTGTCTTTCAATGTGTGCCCTCAATGCCATGTTGCACCACTGCCAAATGCTGCCCCGCCAGCAGAACCATTTGGCTACCTGTCCAGGGCACAATGCAGCTCTGTCCAGAGATAGAGACACAGCCCCAGAGCAGCCCAGTTCAGAGATGGACTCCAGCAGACACTCAGATTAAGCTGGTTTTCCGTGACAGATCATCATGCAAAGTTAGCTACGAGGGTCTGGTACCCAGGGTAGGGTCACAGCCAAGGTACCGTACGGTCATACCAAGGATGGAAAAGGGAGACATGTCTGAAGTCCTTCAGAGGAGGACACTACTATGATGCCTGTGAGGGTGGTGAGGATTAAGTTAAGGGAGGCTGACAGAGAGCCTTCCTTTCCACAAAATCCTGCAGATTCTTTTCCTGCTTGACTCCGCCAAGCACTGGTGAAACTGCCGGGCTGGTGCAATGCAAACACTGGGCTCTGCTCCAGGCAGGGCACAGCCCAAGCATGTCAGCTCTGAAGGAAACATTTTGACAGCTCTAGATTGGTCATTTTCAGACATTTCTAACCCCTGGGAAGCAGGGTCAGTTTACCTTTAGTTTTTCACTCCACAGTGTTAAAACCCTAGGAAGGTGCTGCAGGACAGAAACACCCCCTCAGCTCCCCTTCAATGCCCTGCACCAGGGTTGAATTTAGCCCTTGGCTCTAGATGGCTGCTGCCAGCCAAGCAGCACATCACCAAACCACCCACTGCACCGCTTTGGTCCCCGGTGAAGGGCTCATCCCCTCCGCCAGCCCTGCTCCAGGAGCCTGCACATGCTGACTCTCCCATCTCTTTCCAGAGAGGTCTCATGACTTGTTTCAAGGCAGAGCAGATAGACAAGAATGAAACCAGCAAACTGACTTTCCCTGAAATTCTGATCTCTGGCCATTCCCCAAATAAAATAAAATAAAAATCTATTGACACAGAGACTTTACAGCCACCAGAGACCATGCTCGTCCAGTTCATCCTGCCCTTACCCATATGCCAGGCCAAATATCAGGGTGTTTATGCACTTGAAAAAGTTGGAACTGGTCAAAACCAGCCATCAGCCCCACAGATGTATCAAGTCCTAGTCCCCTCACAGAGGATTCTTCCCAGAAAATCCCCACGATAAGCCACGAGCATCCACATGGACATACCATCAGTCGTCAACTGGCAGCAGCCACAGTGCACATCGACACATTCTAGCAAAAAGTGGTGAAATGTGATAAAGCAAAGCAACAATCAAGAAGAAATGAAGCAAAACTAATTGACTTACCTGAATTGTTTTAAAACTTTTTTTCACCAGGTGACTACTGCTTCACAGACAGTGGAGATAGTGTAACAGACTCTTTCTCACTGGTCCTTGTTTTCAGTGATTCCACTTTTTTTTTTTTTTAACATTTGGTTTGAATCTGGTAGTGTTCCTGCTTAGGGACCCCAGAACATCTCCTGCATAGGAACCAATACAACCTCAAAGCATAGAATGTTTTCACTACATAGCATCTCCTGTTTCTTGGGAAGAAAATAAGCATGTGCAAGTTGCAAACCCTTAAGATTTTTGAACTGAAAAAAAAAAAAAAAGAATTTTCACCTTCTCAGTATTACACATTTCTATGGAAGATGAGACAGTCTAGCAGCGCACTAAGATGGGGACTGTGCAGCAGTTCAAGACTTTTCTATGTGTCCTCCTGACTGCAGATTTCAAGATGGACCCGAGCTTCACCTTCCATGTGGAATTGCAATTAGGCTTGGGGTGCCTCGAAAGTACAAATCCCACTGCTAGCTTTGTAGTTCAGAGGGCTATTGCAAAAAGAAGGAAGGAGACAACTGAAAAGACTAAAACCAACGAAGTTTCATGGGAGCCTAGGAGCTCCTTTTCATAGAACAGGTCAGTGACACAGAAAATGGTCCTACAGCCAAGCTTTTGTCTCTCCCATGTTAATCATGGGAGCTGTTGGCTTCCCGTGCCCAGTAGTATCCATCTGGGATCTCCTACTGAAGACCATGAGCTCTTTGAGTATGAAGCCGCCTTCTGCTCTGGTTTTACAGTGCTGAGTACAGCTGAGCCTTGACATACACAGCTGGAGCTACCTTAGTTACCAAAGTAAGCATGAACCCTAGAGACAACTTTAGGCCTTATTTTCTAGTGAAGTAACCTCTCTGCAGCATGGGGCTGGTTGCATCCCTGAATGCTTTTCCCCAGAGCCGAATCCCTGCAGGATGGGAACTGCACAGGATACAACCACAAAACCTCTTTATAATCCACCAGCCACAAGGAAGCAATTTTAACCCAGCAGCCAAGGCCATACGCAGGCTGCATAGGACTGTGTTGTGCCAGGCTTAGTTGGGGTAACATGTAGAGAAGAGGTAGATATTTGCTTAAGAAATTTTTCGTTTCCTTTTTATTTTTGGGGTCTATTTCCAAAGATATTCATCACGTCTCCACATTCTGTTTGTACAGAATTCATCCTCTCATCAGTGATGAAAGGCAGTGCCCTTAAGGACTTTTTGCTGGCCTTTTAATTGAGCTGTTTAAACTTATAAATTCAGCTAGGGAAAAACACTTCAGAAAGAGGGATGGTTTTATTAAAGAGAGCATCTCACAGGCCACAGCCAATCTGGAGGAGTGAGCGCAGGGATGCAGAGCCACCCTCCTCTCCAACTGCATTTCTGCAGTGCTAAGGGTGGCAAGTGGGAGTAATGGGGGCACCAGTGAAGCCTTGAACCAGCACTCTATAGAGATGGAGCACCACATCTGCATGTTCAGATGGTCTTTTATAAGATGGGCTGGCACAAGGAAAGCCTTTAAAAATTATAGTGCATTTTCTTGCCTAAGTATGGCCTGTAAATGCATATGCTTGTGCTTATGGGTGGAATGATCTTCTTGAACAAATTTGGGGACTCACTTTCATTTCTGGAAGGTGGCTCAAGTCAGCAAAATGCAGGTCTGCCTTACAGAAGGGTTTTGCAGCTAATCATGATGGAGCTAAAAAAAGTTCATTCTGCAGGGTGTTTTCTGGAAAAACGAGTAATGAGAAGTTCCAACTTTAATAAATACATCCATGGTTTGAGCCAAGTTTTGCTTTTAAAGCCTGCTACAACATCCACCAAATTCCAACTACTCTCCTGCTGCCAGTGGGTGTACCCCAGGGCTGGGTCCTGCCGAGGGGTTCACCAGGCAGTAATCTTCATTCGCTATTTTTGGCAGTGAATAACCGAAGTCCAGACTTTTTCCACCTGCTCTACCAGCCAAGCCTCCTCTGTGCATTTGGGACAGACACTAGCGCTCTCCAACTCAGTTTATCTTCAAGTTTTAAGTTACATGAGTGAGCAGGACCCACATTAGACTGGGGCCTATGAGGCCAGCTGACAGCACAATGCAGCCAATCTCCAGGGCTCCACAAAATCCCACTTTGAATTCTATTTTTCTCTCTGCTACTTTAGTTCACCAGATGCTTTCCCTGTAGATTTTCACCACTTTTCCTTTCCCTGTATTTCCTTAAGTGTTATTAAGCATTTCAGCAGCTCCCAGAACAGATCAGATTCGCAGGGAGATACTGGCTCCCACAGAGCAATTCTGCCTTGCTCTGGCAGAGGAAAAATCCCTCCTGCTCCAGCCAGACCAGACACTCTTAGCAGGGAAATGCTAAAATATTGAAGCACATGAATCTCAATCAACCTGAAGTAAAAAATGTATTCCCTGCAGAAGCAGTACAGTTCCTTCCTCAGAGAGCTGCTGATTAGCAAGGTTAATTGTGTACCTGCCAACAGCAGTCAGCACAAGTTCGCCCACGCCTTGTAAGGGACAAGCACCGATAACAGCATCCTTGCTATCCTTGGGTATCTAAGCACACACTGACAGCTATAAACTCCAGCTCTGCCAAGCTGGGCTGGGAATTGGTGAGCAAGAAGATCCAGAGCTGAGGTCAGGCAACTGTGCTCATAGCTGAGCCACCCTGGTGCCTCCCGCAGCCACTGCCAGCACATCACCTCTGCCCTGTGCCGAGCCCTGGGCACCCGCAAGGACACTGCGACTGAGCACACAAGCAGTTGAGCAGTTTATGCTCGATGAAGCCAAGGTTCTGCATATTGGTACTTACATGGCTCTTGCACAGTTACAAAAATATCACCATCTGAATTTAATGCTCTGAGCAGGGATCTGGCAGTGGGAGTTTTCCTGTGTTGAATCACAGGGTTACAAAAGCTCAGGCCCAGCGAAAGGTCCGGTCACATTCGAAGCATGAGCAAGGTGACAGCAGCCGCTGCCAGAGCATGGCAGCAAGAGACCCAGAGATGCTGGCCTCTGCCTCCTCCAGGTGCCACACACCGCCTGTGCAGGATTGCACCCTCCACCTTGGCCTGCACCACTCCGGCAGGTCAGGAGCAGCTGTGTCCTCATGTGCAGCCATTGAAAGGCTTCCCCAGGAACATGCCTTTCTACAGGTGCCTGAGATATTACTCACAGAAAGAGGATAACTGATTTTTCAGCAAAATATATTTCTATCAGATAATAGCATTTCTTATCCCAAAATTTCCAAAGGGGATTGTGACAGTATCAATAACATTTTATCTTAAAGGATACAAAGAGGGCATTTGACCTCTTCAGATGAGGATTTTCTGTTGGCAATTCAAAGTAACATATTCCTTACTTTCATTTATTTTCTATTATAAACGAATCGAATGTCATTTTAGTATCAAGACATCACCCAACTGTGGTGTTCACACTAACCTGAACTGTCATGTTGAGAGAAACCACAAACTAGACTGTCACATCAAGCAATAAATTCAGGCTCCAACTACTGCACTTGGAGCAGGTATTTGGTGCCCTGAACACCCCAGCACACACAACTCTATTGGGCACAAGGGAAGAGCTTGGAAAGTTGCAGCCTCTGAGGATATGGGAACTACAGAGCAATAACACAGTGGAGAGACCAGGGAAGTGCTCACAGTATTCAGCCTAGGAGACCTGGAGACCTGCAGGGCTTGTGCTTGGTTTTGTCAAGGGCAATTGGTTTTGGCATGGAGCAAAGCCTGCAGCAGTAACAGCTCAGCAGTGAAAACGGTCAAAGGCTGGATAATGTTTGGGGTTTGAAAGCTCAAGCAGAATTCGGCTGTTTCAACTGCCTGTGAGTCCCAGAGGAGCAGGCAAAGGCTGGAGCTGGGTGCTGTGGGGATGCGAGGGGCAGATCAGGACATCCCACGGCCTGCCAGAGAGCTGAGCTGGCCTACGTGGGAGGGGAAACTGAGGCACACTGCCCTCAGTCAACAGGTAATATGTATTTCTCTTACAGAGGCACATTTTGAAACCCAGATGCTGAGCTTGTGTCCTTGGAGTCACAATTTGCCCATGTCTTTTTGGAGCTGTGACTTTTGTGAATGTTTCAAAATATGGTCTGCCATGCCCCGCTCATACTACAGTGCAGACTTAGGTAACCGGACAGCTACGCGCCCATTCTGCCTCGCTGAATTGCCTTGGAAACACCAGATGTATTCAAAGCTCACGTTTTTGAAGAGCCCAGAAGAGCAGGGGCATGTTACAGCCAGCATTTTTAGAGGCTTCACTAAAGTCATTTTACCAGTTCAGCTCCTGAATAGCTGATAATCCTTCAGAAGCACAGAAGCATTTGCTGAACAACTGAGTTGTTTGGGCTGCGCCTGCCAGCCTACACCGAGACACCGCACTGGGTTGACACCCCTCATTAGCAGCATCCCCCCCTCAGCCTCTGGACTCCAGCTGCGTTTGCATCTGCCACATTGCTGCCAGGCAGCCGCCAAGCAGAACAGGGCAAGCTGGGAGACCTGTGAAGGAGGTTTCCACCCAGCTGACCCGGCTAGCACAGCAGAGACTTGCACAAGAGCTCGTCTTCCAGATCTGATCAACAGCCAGTGTGAGGCAGCACCCAACACAGCTCCTGGAGGAAAAGCAAGTTTTCAAAACATCGTCCTCCAAACACGAAATAATAGATAATAGCAAAAGGGTTGTTTGGAAATACAGGTTCTTAAGATATTCTTATAAATAATGGAACTACTGCCTTGGGTTTTTTTGAAAGATCGATGCAAAAGTACAAGTTTCGTGTCTGTTCCTAAACAGTTGCATCATTGCAATGGATTAGTGTGGCCATTCAAGATTCAAACCAGCAGCAAGCTCTGCCCTTCAAGAAATAAGTAACCACAAGGCTAAGACAAAATTGGGTAACAAAAGGCCTACAGGACACCCATCAAGAGCAGGCTGGGACACAGCTGAGCTTCTCTTAGTCCAAGCTAGTCCCACCACCTTTCTTCTCTGCTTTTCATTGACATTTGCTGCAAAGGCAGATGTTGGAGCTGCACCCATAAAGCAGAACTACTACATGAGCTGGGCCATGGTTCCTCACGTTGCTGTAGTGTGTCCCAGGCCCTGAGAGCTGCAGATTATCTGCATCATTGCTTGTCACCAAGAGCCCTTCACAGCAGAATCTCCAGGAATTTAATCTATACACCTCAGCCAACTTATCAAAAATGTTCAAGATGTTTAGGTCATTAAGCAGCAATAGAAAATAATGAAAAAAACCCAAGCTTGCACATCATTACTATTAACTGCAGTGCGCAGTATAGTTTCAAGTTTCCAAACAAAATGCTGCATAGCAAAGCTGACAGAGGCGTGAAAAGTGGAGAGAGTAAGGTCACAGAGAAGGGGAGAACAGAGCTGGGTCTGTCACTCAGAGCCAATGTGCATACACGACTCCTCCTGCAGCCTCTTTCTGCTCATTTACCTAATCAGCTGTTTGGGGTGAATTTAGTGAGGAATTCAAAGGCCAAACAACAGCGAGAGACCCCAGCACCTCCCAAGGCGGGACCAGGGCAGGTTTTTCAGAGCTGGCTGTGCCAGTGCCCCTTGCTTCTGACTAGACATAGCAAAGGGTCTTTCTTGAGCACAGACTGCCAAGCTCATCCCACAAAAAAGCAGATGTGGCCTTGGAGAGATGACCCAAATAGTTTGTATCTTAAAAATTCAGCCTGCAGCAGTGGTAAGCTGCTACATGTACTTGCTGCACGTCCTCCAGCAAAGCTCGACCTCTCCCCACTGCAACCCTAAAGGACCTCAAAGTTTCCTTGCCTTCACAGCACCTATCACAGCAGGGTAACAGCTTGAGGAGGGTGGCAGCAGGTGCCAGTGGTGAAGCCCAGCACATAGGACCTGTCTGGCCACCAAAATAAAGCACAGAAAGTCTCCGCAGCCCCTACCCAGGCAAAAGATTTTGCAGTGCCCCCAGTGCTGCACACCCAATGGTAGTTAGCACAAATGCAGGCTCAGGCTGCAGGCAGCCAAGAAAACAAAGCTAACCTCTGTTCTCCTGTGTGACATTGCAGAAAGAAATTTTCTTTTTCTCAAAAAATATTTAAAACAAACCTTTTTGTTTTCATCCTCTTTTTGTAAACTGAAAGCAAGAACATCTTTGGATGATGGATCGAAAGCAAACTGGCTTTTACTAATCAAAATCAAAACAAACTCCCTTAAAATGGGCTTCTTTCTTGTAAAACTTCAATTACACAGTAAAAACAGGTCTCATGGGAAAGAGTGGGTTCTCAAAAAATTTATCAATTGTGCCGAGGATGCTTCAAAACTTTGCCATAGCCAAGGTAGCTTCAATATGTACGTAACCAAAAAAGGTGACATACCATGAAAGCCTTCAAGCAGATTGTTGAGAGCTTAGGTCCTAATCCTGGCCTCAGCATCCGTGTCTGGTGCAAGTCACTGCCTTTCTGCCCCACTTTGCCCCACAACTGGAACCCTGTGGTCCCAAATTACCCCATGAGCTGCCATGAAATCCCGCAGCAGCAAGCGCTGAAGGGTTAACGTGAACATTTGGGTGTTTATTTTAAGACGACCATAAAACCCTGACAGGCCATAATTACAGTGTTGATAAGCAAGGAAAGAATATTTGATGTTTCAAATATCACATGACTAATTGGTGCTGGAACAGCTGTGCGTGTAATTTGGGTGATGTGTGCTGCGTGTGTCACTGGCTCGTGCAGCACTAGAGGGGAGAAGGGGGCTTCACGCCAGGGCTGGAGGAGTGCTTCTTCATCGTGCATGGCCCACCCCAGCCATCCATCACCCTGACACCACCAGCACACAGGGCAACCTTCTCCTTATTATATTGTCAAGCTGAATTAATAGAAAACTAAAGAAATAAATGCCCATTTCTATTCTTTGATTATCATCTTGAATTGGGCTTCTCACCAGAGCATTATGGATACTCCACAGAGATGCTGATATTTTTCAGACATCGTGCAAGAGACCCTTCAGAAAGCCCTTGAAGGATGCCCTGGGCTGTGGAGGGCAAGGTGGAAGGCAGGTTTCTCATGTTGCAAAACACACCCTTGTTTCCTCTTTCAGCACACCAGATTATTTTTTTTTTTTTTTTAAGAGCTAAAAATGCCAGCCAGGGAGACTAGTGGCCCAGGTACCAAAGAGCTCCAGAAACACTGCCACCAAGCACAGATGGACAGGGACAAGCCCTGGTGACACTGCCAGCCTTCCTGCTCCCTTCGCAGTAGGTTGCCTCAAGCCAGCATGAAACTTCATCCCGTTTCTTCTGTCCTTTCACATTTCTCCTCACTTAGGGGTGTCTTTCCACACCCATCCAGTTGGAATGTTAGAGTTGAGCCTGGTTTTAGAAAGGGATGAATATTTCATTGCTGTGATTCCCTCTCTCCCCTTTCTCCTGCTGACTTTGTCTCTCCAGATTCCCTTCTCCAGCCCTCCTTGGGAAAGGGCTCTCCGCCTAGCTTTCAGAAGGGATAGGAAAGGCATAAGCTTCTCCATCATATGTTGCTTAAGAATGACTTTTTCCCTCTGTAGTCCAGGGGGAATTGTGAACTATTTTTAAGCCAGAGCTTGGTGCGATAAGAGCCTTTAATTACTAGATAAAATGTGAGCATCAGGGTATGGAGTTTGACTATTTTTAAGCTTAAGGAAAAATGCACTGGTATATAACTGTGTTCATGACCAAAAACTTCTGACATTCCTTGGTGGAAGCTATTTACCACATGAAAGGAGGAAAGAGTGCAAGACAGCAAGCCTAAAGACTGAGCATCTGGCCAAGGCCAAGCTGGGATGGGGCCAGTAACTTCTCACAAACAGCTGCCCACAGCCCCAGATAGCCTAACACCAGCCACAGGACATTTGTTGATGCCATGGCTTCTTAGTACTGAAGAGAGAATCCAGTTCACAGCCAGCTTTCAGAAAGAGCCCATAATTCTCCTCTAGTTGCAAACCTGACTCTTTTTCACACCATCCATACCCATGCGTGAGTGGGGAGACTGAGGCCAACACTGGGGCACCACCTTCAGTTCACAGACACTTTCTCTAGAACAACCTGGGCACCTGTTAGCATCTCCATGCACCTACAGCTCCACATTCTTCACAAACTTCACCTACACCTCTGGTGTCATTCAGAGATAAGAGCTACTCCCTACATGCCCAGAACTGCCAGTCCACCCACACAACCCTATCACGGCCATACCCTCCTCATAACAGCTGGATAAAGCCAAGTGCGCCTAACAAAAGGCTCTGGACAGACAGGCTGTGACTCATCCACTACCTTCTGCATTAATATGTACACTTGACTTTCCAAGGAGCACCTCTAGACTGCCCAATCACCTGCCAGGCTGGCTAGGCCATCCTTATCTAGAGCCTTTAGCAATTGCCAATGACCAAACCATTGGCCTATAACTACAACAGCCTATTGAGAAATTTTTATCTTTCTTGAAGCACTATCAGAAGACACTTTCTACCAGCAGCCACCTCCCCGATCACAGTCATAGCATAGCAGCATCAAGAGCATCAGACAAAGCACATTTAGGACTCCAAGCTTCCTTCAAGCTTGTCATGGTGTGGCACATACCTGAGGAGTACTACTGGGAACCAACAAACAAAGCACATGCTAAAACCTTCTAAATGAAGGAATACTCCTACCTCTGGCACTTTTAATGTGTGGAACCCTGAATGCTCCCGTAGGCCTTAACCTCCCTAATCATCCTCAGCTGGGACCCCACCCACAGATCCCTGACCATTGGCCCAGCTGCTGCACTTAACTCCGTCCTTGGGTCTGTGCATGCTTGCTTCTGGTCCTGGGTAGTAGATGGGTCTTCATGGCCTCACTGAGGACCTTCTGCTAGAGTATAATGTTATTCCCCTATAGCCCAGGTTCTGCTCCTCCTGGGGAAGTCAGCTCCATGGAGTGGGGGTGGTGTCATCCTCAAACTAACCCCTGTCCCACCCTGGGGGTGGTGCTAAGGGTCATGATTCACCTCTTGCTTTTTGCAGAGCTTGGTGTTTTACTATAATTATGTTTTGGCTACAAGCTGCAGAAGAGGGAAATGATTATGGGTTTTACTATCCCTTAGAATTCAGCATAAGAGCCATAGAGCAGCTGTGGCTGAAATGATGAAATATTTATGTTGCTGTTTTTCTATGACAGGTGTTTCTCCTTGTATAAAAAAAGATTCACTCACATTACACTAATATGTAAGTGTACATTGATTAAATCTCCAGGCATCTGGTCCCACTGGCAAAAGGAAAAATAACCTACAGTTCATGCTCTATTCATATATTTATAAACTCACCATAGTTGATGTATGATATCGTTATTGCATCTATGCCACATGCAGCAGTAATGCAGAGGGTTTTTTTCCACAAATAACGTTACATCATGATATTTTTACCAGTAATGCTCTGTGAGGTAAATCTGGAGGTCTTTACATAGATTTGGGGAGGGAGAGGAAATTGTTACTGTTTCCTGTATTTTCGTTCTGCTCAGGAGGTGGGATACGTAATGCTATGCTCACCACATATTTTCGTTCTGCTCAGGAGGTGGGATACGTAATGCTGTGCTCACCACATATTTCTTTGCATCAAAAACCAGTAAATCTTTTGTAGGAATTATTCTGAAGTAAATTCACTGTGACTGAAGGTGAGATAATTTAGTACTTCATCTAAAATCCACTAATATTGATTTCTGAATGCTTTTCCTTCCTCAAGGCTACAAATCAGGAAAAACACTGTCAGGGTCTGGCAGCGCACGCATGTGTTCAGCACCTCTTTCAGACCTCAGCTAGGATCCGGCAGATCTGGGGACAGCCCATGTACCCGGTGTGGCCACTGTGGACTGGGCAGCTCTCCTGCACCTTCTACCCAGGCTTTGCAATCCTCTCTGCAGGTAAGGTGACAACCAACAAAGCAGCTGCTGGTTTGGCTCTGTTTTCCCTGATCCATAGATATATGATGGATTGTATCAACTTCACTCAAAGTTAAAGGACTTCTGTAACTTGCTGGGGCTGAGGATGCTATATCATTTCTTTTTTCTTGCAAAATGATGTTGCTGCTCAAGCTTTTGAGGGCACACACAGCTCAGCTCCTTGCTCAGGTGGGTGACATCGACCTCCCAGGCTCTCTCAGCTGGTGTGACCTTGGTTTGAGCTGTGCCTGCAAACTGCTGTGCTCTTGGAGTACCTTGATCTTCCCCTGGTGTTACAACCCCAGGGACCTCACTGAGCTTTGCTCTCACCAACAGGACTAATGCAAGAGGGGAGCAGTGTGCCACATCCCTCAGAGCCAGCCCAAGCTAATGTGAAAGAAAATGAAGAGCTGATGCTCTCCTGATATCAAAGCATCTCTGGAGTGCCGAGATTTCAGCTCCCCCCATTACCATTGCACAGGGGCTTGGGGACGTGTGCTGAGCACTGACCTGCTCTCTTCCCAGCCCCACTCACGGGAAGCACTCGCTGATTCGTGTGAGTAGGCAGAAAGGAAAGAGGATCCTTTGGGAGGTTTTTTCTCAGTGTTAGCCTCTGTCTGAAAGAGAGGATATAAATGGGAAGCAAGGAGGCAGTAGGATAGCCAACATCCAAGACCTGTGGTCATGGAGAAAAAAAAAACTCAGTGAGGAGACAGAGATGACTAGTGGTAGTGAAAGATTTGGGGATGCTGTACTCTCTATAAGAATACAATGACGAAAAGACAGAGTGGGTTTACAAGTCCAAAAGCTACTCTGCCTCTTTGCATAGTTTGTGTTGCTGTCCAGACAACAGACAAAAAAGGGCAATAGGATGTGGAAGCCTGTAGGTTCAAGAAGCATAACTGAATATTCAACAAGCATCCCCACTGAAAAAAGGACAATTCCTTGCAGTTTATGCTCTGCATTGGTGTCACTTGTTTACCAAGGACCATTTCCCAGGAGCTGCCCTGGTTACACCACCACCCACTGCCACGGGTCAGGGGTTGAGGTAGTGGTTATTCTGGGCTAGCAGCAGGGCTCATCCCTAGATCTGATTTAATTCACTGAAGTTTGTGCAAGCTTAAGATAAACATTAAGCTCAGGATGGTTTAGGAAAAGCCTAGACTGGAGACACAAACCAAACATTTTGAAAGCAGAATGAGGTTTAACTACAGCTGATGATCCAGCTTTCAAGCCGATAAATTACTTTGCAAAAAGACTGGTACAGCCAAGCCCCTTTTCAATTACAGAAAGCTAACTCAATCAGCTCCTATTCTTTTTAAATAGATCTGCTGGGTTTAAATGAATGTGCATAATATGTGGTCCATTTATTTCCAAGAACATTGCAGTGAAAGTTGCTTTATGGATTCACTGCAAAATCCTGAGTAAAGAAAAAAAATCAACAGAAAGTATCCACCTTTCTTAAAAAGAAAAGCCATTTTTCTCTTAAAGTTCAATTTATTTCATTCTGGCACTTACTGACCTTGATTAAGACACTTTCAATGTTTGTATAGGGGCTTATCTTCCATCAGCCTGGCAGAAGTTTCTATTCCTTAAGCCACAGACTTGGAGGGTCTTTGACAGGAAAGTTGGTGGAAATCACAAAGCTGAAGCTCATCTTCGCAAGAGAAGGGTGAGAGCTTCTATTATTGTTATTTGGGGGATGAGGATGTCTGTGAATGTCCTTGTTGCCTGTATTGCAGCATCAGCCTCAGATGCTGTACTCCCCCACCCCGATATGACCAATATATATTTTGTATGGCTGAAATGAGAAGATTGGCCAGCCCAGTTCAGCCTGCGGCCACCAGACCCTGCAGAGCATGCCTGCAACACCCTGATTTTGAGACATTCACTAGGGCTTGGGGGCTTTGTGGGCCCAGCAGACCTAGTAATTGAAGTCTTGGTACAAGTCCTGAGGCAATGAATTCAACAAGGGTCCTGGGAGCAGAATAAGCCACTTGGTCTCTCTTGCTTAAATATTTTGCTTTGATCAAACAAAGAAAAGAGGCCCCAATGGTTTCCGCAGCATCTGTCACAACAGCACTGGGCAACACGTCTGTTGTTGTTCAAGATCTAAGCATGAGTCACCGGCGCTTTGGGGGGTGGGGTGGTTACCAGCAGAAAGCAGAAGGCTCTGCCAGCTCCTTTTATCTCTTTCAAGGACTAGCTTGGCTCAACCATAGTTATTAGCTAGAAGAGTGGATGGTTTTTATCGTTAGGCAGCTGTAAGCAGGTGGTTGTGCTCACTCAGAAATGAGATAAGACATCAAATGTGTGTTTCTGGCATTTATATTAAGCTGCTCATTTCCCTGTATGTAATACGACACACAGGGTGGCTTCTCATAAAGGGCCATGCTATATGAAGATGGAGAACAATTGTATAGTGAGATAATGCTTCTTTTTTCTGTGGCTGGCAGGGTATCTCTCCAAGACAAGGGAAGAAAATAGTGAAAGTACCGAACAGAGTCTTTGCTTGTAGTGAGCCTGACACTGTCGTGTGTCTGTGTACAGAGTGAATGGAAATGTTATGTAAATGCAAAAGCACCTGTATATTCACTTCATCCAGTTTCAAATGCTGACACGTGAACCAGATCCAGGCAAGAACAGCAGAGTGCTTTGCAGAAGAACGGCTCTTCTCAAAATGCTTTCTTTTTTTTTTCAAAGAAAGTCACAAATAACTTCAGGTTGAATAAATATTTGGAGAGAAATATTTTGCTTCATTTTTTGATATTTCCTTGACTAGGAAAAAAAACCCACAAACTCAGTATTTAAATAAAAAACCCAACAGGCTTAACTTTGATACAGCATTTTTCATTCTCTTTTGTTGGTGCTAGGGAGGAGGTCAGAAGAGACGCACAAAGGAGCAGATGATTTCCCAAGACGATTTGCAAACCTGACAGCAAACCTAAATATGTAACTTGGACCACTCAAGTCCCCATCTATCTGAAAGTCAGTTGTCCACAATGTATATAGCATGTAACTAATTAAACATTGCTCCTCAGATGTTTTAAATGAAGATATAATTGGTTTTTTAGTAACAAGTGCCTCATATGTGATAGGTAAAACTATCTCTGGGGTTGGTGAGGATAGATATCTCAGATTAATTATCAGCCAACTTACAGATTAATGTGGGAAAACGTCTACACTAGCCTTAAAAACGTGCGACTACTTTACATTAATTGACAGTCAATTAAATTGTGGTAAAAAGTGCTCAGAGTGGACACACTCAGAGGAAAAGAATTCACTCTGCGTGCTGTGTATGTTAATTTAAAATCACTGTAACAGTCATTTCAAAGCTAAGTCACATCCTCTGTGACTGAGGATTAATCTTCATTCACATTCCAAGGGGGATAAGTACATTGCTGTTAAACAAAGCCATTTTTCAGTTTTCCAAGCTAAAAAAAAGAAAGAATTATGACCTTTTTTGTCAGAATATGTATCACAATTTTGGTATTTAAGTGACCACTCTTTGAAGTTCTCCTCTGGAAACTCCCCACCAGTCCTTGTGATGTAGTGCAAAACCCTGTTCAGGGTGGGGATCTCCCCTCTCCCCCACCTTACTTGTGAAAGATGGGTGAATTACTCAAGGTTAGAGAGGAAACTGCTCCTGCTCCTGAGCACCAAGCACCGAGATTTCGTTTTTCTCTTCTTGCTCAGAAAATTGAAAAGCTCAGCAGATAAAAAGTGTGAAATAAGAATTAACAGCCAAAGAGGGAACTGTATATATTTTACTGCAAGAATTTTCATTGGGACATTAAGTGTATTTGCTTCACTGCGAACTGTTATTATGTACAATATATGGATTTCTTTTAGACCCTTTTCTTCATTCTTTACCTCAGGGAAAAAAAAAAAAAGAAGCAGCATTGACAATGCTATTAGGGCATCACTTTGTGGCATCTGAAATTAATGTAAATTGAAATCAGAGCTTCAGGTGTTGAGGTGAAGTTCTGAAGTTTTCTATGATGTGAAGCAAAGAAAGAGCTGAAAAAGCACGAAGATACTCATCAAAATGGTCCATTTTATCTGCACCGCTCTTTCTATTTTCAAAAGGCAGCAGAGGTGAGATTATCGCAGCAGTTAAGAGAATAAACTGAAGTTATGTTGAACTGGCACATCTAGATAAATTAAACCCGGTTGTGAGATGTAAATGAATAAAGACAACGACAGAGATGTGAGGATGGGAGGGGGCCCTGCTCCCCCTTCTGCCCTCGAATCCCCTTCTCCTTCTTTCACAGGCAGTCTTGGCTAAATGTCCAGGCAGTGGTGCCTGGGCGCCATGCTAGTGTATTGTGGCATCTGATGTTCTCCATCCTGTGGGAAAAGTCCTGGTTCTGTCAATATTTACTGATGTTTTCACACTGGACAGTGCTGGGGTGGCCGGGGGTTGTCCTTCAAATAGGCAGCAAAGACTGAGAGTCCTCGCCAGAAGCAATACAGGCACCCTCCATCTCCTTTAGATACTTCTGTCTCTAAATTAACACTAATAGTTTCATTCTGGTGCAGAGTTGCATATCTTACCTCCATGGGCTAGCTGCTGGCAGTCCTCAGAAATCCTCTGGCAGCGTGGCACTAGCTGTACTTCTTCCAGATGTTCACTGCTTCCAAATAAACAAAAAATATAGATTAAAAGCTCGCTTTTCCACATGGACAACTGCTGCCCTTGCCAGGAGGGTCTTCCATTGATTCAGTTAAGTGAAAAGGAGAGAGGGGGTAAAATATATAGGTCTGAGGTCCAAGTGGGCATAGTCCTTGTTCCCACATTAATCTATGGGACCCAGGGCAAAGCACGAGTTTCTGCCTGCCTTGGTTTCCCATGTATAGGATTAATTCAAATGTACCACGTGGCTGTGAAATGCAATAGTCTAAAAAATGGCAGGAATCTAAATAGTGTAAATGTAAGATAGGCTTTGGGGTCAGAGAAAAATAGGTGGCAGCCTGAGTTTTCATAGATGAAAACAGACATTTGAAGAGGATAATCTCTATTAGATTGGGGAGGGATGTTATGAGAAAATTGCCAGTGCTAGGCAATTTTCTATTCTAAGGCACAGGAGGTTTATAACAGCCCCATGTGCTTTGGTTTAGATCATTTAGTCTGTTATGCTAGCAAATATCACTATGTGCTGATAAGCTATATTTCAGTAAACTTTGATACAGTCAGCAGGGAGTTAGGTCTGTTCTGTGCTTTAACTTCATCAAAACACATTCTTTCTTTCCTTTTTTCTTTTTTTTTTTTTTCTTTTTTGACTGAAGTACTGCAAATACTTCTGATCTCAATCTGAATAAATAATCTTGCACAGCAAACACAAGCTGCAGTCCCCAGTACCTGCATTGCACCGTCCTCGTCCCACTTGTCAGGTACTTTGGAGAAGTCATGATGACGCATCAATCATTGCCAACTCCCTTTGTACCTCCTCAACATCTACATCAATTCCTTGATGTACTGCACTCGTAGCAGAGTAAATCCGGCACTGCTACACACCGGCTTTCCAAGCTGCAGCATCCAAGCCAGTTCTCATTCGATCCCATGTGCTGTAATTGGCCTTAGAAACCTGCACGTCTTAATTTCTGGGCGCCAGCCCAGCTCTTGGTGAAAGTTCACTGCATGCCAAGGTCACTACAGCCCTCGGTGATCTAGCACAGAGGAAAAGGGAGGAGAGACTCCCTTTTCTGGGTATGCAATTAAATTTCTGACACCTTCAAGATATTCATTTGATTGAAACTGGGCAATTAAACCAGCTGTGCTGGGTCCGTTGTTTCGGGAGGTCCTCCTCCTCCAGCAGCATTTCGGAGAGCCTGTGAACATCAGTGGATGCAACCCAATTCCCTGGGGTCTGGCTACTGCTCTGGATCCTGCCTGGCCTCTGCGGACCTCGCTTACCTCGAAGAATTCAAATGAATGACAGAGCATGGCCATGCTGCACCTAATTGATAGTAATGTTAAGAGACTGATCGTAATTTGAACACTAATTAAGGAAGATAGTTATTGATTTTAATGGGAGACAGACCAGGCTTTTGCACATCTACTAAATAATGAGAAAGTACTGCGGGTGCTGTCAGTGCTGGGGAAATAATCACAAAATAATGTGCTGAGAAAAATGAAGCTTCCTCCTGTAAACCTTTAACAGCAGCGAGAACTGCACTAAAGGAGAAAGGACTTTCTGCTCACAGTCCCAGGAAGTTAACTCATTTCTTTCTGTATAATTTACTGTTGTTATAATAGCACTTAGAAACCCCAGTAACAACAAATACGGGTTGTAGGCCACCTACCACTACATTATACGGGTAACTGGCACTTTTAAGATGCTTTTGTAAAATGTCATTCTCCCCCCACTCACAGCACCCAACATTCTGTATTCTTAATAAAAAAATTAGTAAAAATTATTTATTTTTAGTAGCTTTAGTGTGAGCTGGGATCAGCCCTCCTCTGATAGTACTACTTAATGCCCCAACAACCAGCGAAATAAAAAGGAAAAGACTGAGCTTCCATGAAAGGAAAGCACAGGGACCCCTTCTCCTCCCGTTTCTTGTGGGGATGGGACCACTATGGCAGGTGCTGTGCAACTATAATATAAAAGAAGGTCACAGCCCAGTGAACTCAATGCAAGACATGAAACTGCTGTCAGATGTAGCAAAAAAAGAAGAAAGAAGGGAGCAAGCCAAGAGAAAACAGTGTGAACATGTGTTTATTCACAGAGCCTATGTACAGACATAGAGGCATGACTTTGGGACAGCTCAACCCAAGCACCAGCCAGCCCCACTGGCTTGGCAGAGCTCCCCCCTTGATGAGGGGAGCAGGGCAAGGAGAGGTGGAAAAGCGGTGTCTCTCCCTTGGAAACCAGTTTTGTAGCACATTGACAAGGATGTAACATGCAGAGCAGCTTGCTGGTCCTGGGAGGGGCATCACCACCCCTCCCTGCTCTGGGTGAGTTCAACACAGGGGTCTGCAGCACGTATTTCTGACAGCATGGGAAGTTTGTTCTCTTTGAGTGTGGTTGAGAGCATTCATAGTAAGCATGTGGTCCATGATTTTAGGGAAGTGTCAAGAGAATGTTATTGTACCATGATATTTGCAACTAAGTATTGGGTTTACAAACAGCCTTCCCCAAAATTTAATGCCAGAAGATTTCTCTTGATTCTCATTTTTACTTCTATCAATTCATCTTTGATCTATTGTTCCCTTTTTTAACAGCAGTGGGGAAGGGGAGGAGGAAAGGGGTGTTCAAATTCCATGCTATCAAGGCTCTCACAATGTAATAAGAGCTCAAAAATCCATAAAATTGGCCATTGTCGTTCAGCTGCAAAATCCACATCACATGCCAAGTATTACCACAACAATAGAACCTTCTCCATTTTTATTGTCACAGAGTGTATTGATTCATTGCAATGTTTCCCGGGAGCATGTGTATTTATGCACATGACTCTGTGAACATCGACCAGCTAGGGTGGGAAATCTCCAAGCCACCTCTTTGGCCGAATGAGATTTTTCAGCTGAATCATTGAGACTATACTTCGATCTTCAATGCTCATGCTGGCATTTCTGTGATAGTGGATTTGGCTTATTAACAGAGCATAGCGAAACCAGCTTGTTGTTTTTCTTCTCCTTTTCTTCCCTCCATTATACCAAGGGACATTTATTACTTTTTGATAAAAGACGCACACCCCTCCCTTAGGAGAGCAGCACTGAAGCAGGACGAGATGCCTCATGCCTTTGTGCACCGTCTCCAGAGTAACTGGGGAAGGACAGAAACTGGAGTGTAATCATTCAATAAAGCGACAAAATACAGGCCTGAAGAAAAAAGCTTAGATTAAATAATTCTTCGATGTCCCTTATGTCTTCATCTATTTCTCAAAAGGCATTATGTCCAAAGCAGAAAATAGTATTACTTTTTGTATTAATAGAAGAGATGAATCATCTAATGCCATTCAACAGTTGGAACTAATACCAAGGTTCAGGTTTCAGAGTTGGCTGTAAAAGAGACAGGAAAAAAGTCGCACAGATCAGAAGTTGTTCATGTTTTGAGGAAGATCCACATTCAGCCTCTTGGTCTGTGACATCCTCCGATCTCTAACTAGCAGTCTGAAATCTAATCTCGCCCTTTAAAGCCTTCAAACTTAATTCTTGATCTCCTGAGCTCTAAAGAGCCAGATAGAGCATTTTCAGGATAGGCAGGGAGGGCAGCGTGGGCTTGCTGCCATGCAGCCAGCCTCCAAAAACCCAATAAAACCTCTGGAAGGACGATGACAGGGTTCTTCTGGGTGTCTACAGCATCTTACCGGGTCAGCAGCAATCTTGCGGCATCGCTATGAAGGCTGCAAAGAGCCAGGTTGCATGCCAAGGGTGCAGCCCACCAGCACAGTGTGCACCAGGGGCTGGCCATCTGCTCTGCTGTGCGGGGGCCACCTCCCATAGCCCACCGGGACCCAGGGACCCGGTAGGTTCTCCATGCACTTCTGTGAGCTCTGGAGGATGCCCAGGATGAAAGGTGGCTCTGAAGCAAGGCATGAGTAGGCCCACTGATAATCTCAAATTGCTTTTCCAAAGATCTGTGATTTTTGAGATGATCACTCAGGACTACAGGTAAATTAAAGACTGAGGTGGTTCCTACCCATGAATCATTTTTCTCTCACTTTTCCTCGAAGCTTCCTGGCCTCCACCTTCACCCCTTGCACTACCAATACTTGAATAATCACGTGAAGTGGCACCAAATTGTTACACCAGTTTGTCCTAATAAATCAGACTATAAAGGCACAGAGATGCAGGAGGTGTTTCTGCCGCAGAGGTGGCAACCTAGGTACAAACTGCTACAGCCACCTGGGTTTAATCCACCTGCATAATCAGTCAGTGTTTTTGGAAAAAAGCCTGAATGCAAGCCCACCAGTCCAGGACGTTATGACTAATCATGAGAGAGAAAATTAGAGGGAATGGCACGCATGAGGGGTATGAGTAGTACAGTCTCCAGAGCAAGGGGAATTAATTGCTTGCATCCTAATTCTTTGCAGGGTGTGGAAGTCAATGTGGGGGAAGGATGCCCATGCCTTGCAGAATGAAGGTGCATAAAGCCAGGGTCACCTTTCACAGCAAAACTTCACAGAAATTAGATGACAGCCCATCCGTGCTAAGAGTTTCTCCACATCAGAGGTTTTGAATTGCAGCAGAATAATTCCAGCATTTGTAATTAGCACTTCCATTAAATTCTCGTTGCTCTCATATTAATTTCAGGAGTTTGGAACTGTCAGAAGTGTTATTAAGGGATGCTATCCTTGTCAGGAGCTGCAAATAAAAGTTGAGCTCCTGATTAAAAGTTTAGGGCAGCCCTCATTATTTTCTGCATCAGAAGAGTAGCCTTTTTGGGTTACCCTTTCAGTCAGTACTGTTTCATTACAGAGGGTGTCTAATTGTTTCTGCCTCAGAGCTATTTAAAAAAAAAAAAAAAAAAAAAAAAAGACAAGTTGCTTTTCACATGCTCCTCACTGAAGCCAAATACAAAAATTCCCGTTTGCCTTCAGAGCCAGAAAGGCACAGTGACACTGGGAAGGTGCCGGCAGGAGTCACTGTCGAGTTTTCCAAATTACCTACCGACTGGACGAACGAAGGCACTGGGAGGTGTAAGCCCCACATGGACATTTAGCCTTCCTTCACTTCAGCAGCCAACTGCACCGTCTCCCTTGCTTGTCCCTTTGCCCTGCTAGTAGAGGTAGCACCACCCAGGCACCCCCTCCCGCCCTCCCTCCAGGTGTGGTTTAGTCCCACAGGGAATGGGGATTACCTGTCCCTCTCATTAAGAACCCACATACAAGGACACACGTTTCCACATGAACCAGTATGATTATTTTGGCTTTAAAAATATACCCAAGTTCCTGACTCTGGATCTAGCCATTCCCCCAGCACAGCCCCAGCCACGGGGACCTGGGGAGGGGGAATTGTTAGTTTTGGACAGGGAACAGGCATCCTGTGGCAAACCAGATACGGGAAAGTTCGTACGGAAAAAACTGGCCACCTTGTGCTACAAGGCAATGCTGCCTACCTGCAGCCTGCATCCATTGAAAAACAGGTACACGGGCTTAGACAGGGAGGCAGGCTGGTGCTGCTGCCTGCGTGTGGCTAAAATCAGGGCTCAGGGGTGATGACCAAAGCAGCTGCAGGGTTTTCAGCTAAATATTTGCCAGGAAATAAAGATTTGGAGGGACTCAGACTCATGGTAAGCTCCTGTCAAACCTGTGTAATTGTTTTCATTGGAAATTGGAGCTTGAAAAATTAAGAAGTCACAAAATGCCTTATTTTGGGTTATAAAGAAAGATTTCACTCCAAAAAGATGTTTTGGTTTGGAATTTATGCATTGGTTGTTAAATACAAATTGAAAACATCTTTAAATTAAAAAATATACATTCAGAGGGGTGAATAACATTTTACTAAATTTGATTTTTCCATATTTTTCCGTACATACAGAGTGACAATTCACAGCATTATTTTTTCCATTTAGGCAGTAAACAAAGAAACTGGCTATTAATCCAGTGAGCTGCTGAATGCTTTTTATTCTGTCTAATGCTGAACATCTTGAAGACTGAGTTCTGTATTCCCTTGGTTACTTTTTAATTACATTGCAATAAAATTGCAAGGAATCTAATTTTGCCAGACGAGGCCCAGGGACTCTGTGGAAGGTGATGGGGGTCCAGCTATTTTATACACTAATTACACTAGCACGGGCCCTGGAATACTGTGCTATTTTTATTCATTCATAAAAAAAAAAAAAGAAAAAAAAAAAAAAAAAAGCTCTTTCTTCCAGATCTGAGTGACTGCTATTTCATTCTCAAAAATAGTCAATGCACTCTTCACTTCTCAAAAACCAGCTGCCCTCTCCTGTTTCCAGCGGATATTGCCACCTCTCAAAATCCTAATGGGTGTGCTGTTGAAATCAAAATAAAATACCATCACTTCACCTGCCTCAAAACAACAAACCAATATCAATAAAGCACTGCCACCTTTCTTAAAACCTCTGAAAATGGGACAATATTAAATAAGAGCTTGAAATATGTGTCTAAGGAGGGAATTGTTTGGGATTTCTAAAAGTATGTCTGCAGTGCCATCAGGAGGTGTGATCACAGCATAGGAAAGCTTGCCTGAGCTGAGGCTGAGCTGGCTCGGTTAGGCAGAACTGCCATCAGGACAGACTGACACTGGTTCATGGATGCGGAGACAGGCATCCCGCTCACATCGTTCAAGGGACAACTGCATCTTGATATTTCCAGGCACCTGTGAGAACCACCGCGAGGTATGGCCCCCTCTGCAACCACCCCTCCGGCTGCAGCCAGGGCTTCAGAGCCTCCACCCGGCTGAAGGCTTTTGGGGACTTCTGCATCCAGAAGGCTCAAACACATGAAAACATGTAGTCTTCTGAGGAGCTACAAGACTTGAAAATTCCACTCTTGATTTTTTGGTAGCCAATTAGGAAACCATGGCCTGTATCTGCAACGGGTGTGAGGCTGGTTGGTGCTCCCCAAGCAGCACATCACAGCCCACAGCAAAGCTGCTGGACCAGCAGGTAAGTGCAAAAAGCGGAGCCCAGAGAGGTGGACATCGACTAACATGAGTTATTTCAGAATTACGAATTACAGAGACCCATTTCTTCCAAAACTGATCTCAGTTCTGTGTTGTTCTCAACTTTTTTTGGTTACTACAGCCATTCCTCCATGGAACGATGATTAAACGCTTGTTAGAGCGTTTCAGAAGGGTGACTTGCGATCCCACAACATGATTGTTCACTTGTCTCTTCTGCCCCATAAATGGCAACAGAAAAATGCCTGAGCTGCCCAGTAAAAGCTCTTAGACGAAGGATCAAGTGCCTCACTGCATTTACATGAATATTCAGCACAGTCAGGTTTGTCACTCATGCATTACACATTGTATATTATTTACATCCTTATGAAATAGCATTGGATCCAGTCACCCCTCACTCGCTCTTTCCCCAGAAGGACAGGCAAGATCCCCCTGAGACAGAGAAATGTCACAGCTTCACCAAGAAGAAAAAAAGAAAGCGGTGCCTCAAATAGGTGAAGACGGAGCAAACAGCCACTCCCCATTCTTTGCTCCAAAGGAAAGCTGGGCATGAGGATGCTGATTAAAACTGGACTTCTGCTGTGTATGTGGAAATCTTTTCCAAGTAATAGAGCCTGCCCGGACTCAGGGCACCTGGCTTTGCAGATGTGCTGCAAATGAACAAGATTGCCCCCCTCAAATACTACATTTCATCACCAGCTTAACTTCATGACAAGAACCTCCACTGCAGCTGGTGACTCAGGTTTAAGAAACATAATAACATACAAGGCAGAAAAAAGAGGACTGAAGCTATGTGGATATAACCCTCCTCAGCTTGGCTCTGGACCAGAGCAGCCCTAGCATCTCACAGCTCCTGTTTGACTTTTACTTCCATGGGCTTTCCACGTGCACCGCTCGACTTTCAACATTTCCCTGCAGCCTCAGCAATAGATTTCCATGCTCTGAGGGTACAAAAGTGAAACTACTTGGAAACAGCCTCAAAGCACACAGAGTGGAAGAAGAGCTAACACACTTTAGCCCTTGAAAGGCTTTGTTTCTGCAAGGTGACAGTTTGCTTCAGTCATACAGCAACTCCACAGAAGCAAAATGCTGCAGCCATGATTTTTCCACAGTGCCATAGGTGGCACTTGCTGTATTGGGTTAAAGGCAGCACTTCCAAAGTAGATAAGTCATTTCTAATAAAAAGAAATTGGAAAAGCCTCCAGCATCAAAACAATATTAAAGATTGAATCCTTCGGGGAAAGACACGTGGTATTTGTCTGGCAAAATTGCTGCCAGCCACCCAACACTGTAATTGTAGAACATTAAGTTTTATCCTGAATGCCAAATGTAAGTGATGCTCCTGTGTGATGTGACACAGCTTCATTTCCTTCTGGAGGAAATCTAGATCACCTTCAGCAGCACCTGCCGAGCACAGGGTGACCTCAACCAGTCTCCAGGAACACATTCAAACAATTATAATTTGACTGTGGCACTGCAGCATGGAGATGATGGGTTTCTGCATATAACATATAGCTTGAGACTGGTAACCAGTGCTGCGCCCTAGCAGAGACAGGGGACTGTAGTCTTCAGTTTTGATGTAGGCAGTTTAGGCAGCCCTAGCTCTGTGCAGGGAATTGTCCTGGATATCTTTAGTTAGGCTCAAAGGCTACAGCTGCACCCACTGCAGTCGCACAACTATATTACTCTCCTTGTAGGGTTAAATTTTGTAAAAGACTAACTCACTGGGGGTTTTAAGCCTTGTTTTCAAAGACGACTTGCAATCAGATTTGCAAAAACGGTACAGCAATTTAAAATGTCTGCTGAGATTTATGAAAACACCCAAGGAGATTAAGGTGCCAAATGTTGTTAAATGTTACATATGACCTATGGCAGTCTCGTGTCTGAGGGTTGGCAGGATCACCCAAGGAAACTTCAAATTTTCTCTCTCTGTTTCTATTTTTATTTCTTCCACCACTTATTACTTACCCCTCTGGGACGTGTAGACTATATTCTCTTTTAAGTATTACAGCCTACGATCTGGACCCAAGGTGTATCTTTGGGTCTTGATATTTTAGGGAAGTATGTTCTGTATTGGAAGATCTGTGCTGTATTCACAGTGGGAATATTATGTCGTATGCCAATGACAAGAAATGCTGGCTGGTATTTTGTAA
Organism: Leptosomus discolor; assembly: GCF_034619465.1. NCBI lineage: Eukaryota > Metazoa > Chordata > Aves > Leptosomiformes > Leptosomidae > Leptosomus > Leptosomus discolor. The sequence continues at coordinate 57,814,997 of NC_141397.1, read as the reverse complement.
CCTCAAAGCTCTCATGGACCATTTCAGAGAGCTTGGCTGCTCATCCGTTTACCATGCAGTTTGTTAAGTGGGCAGCCTGACAGTCGCATTAAGGCAGCTTCACTTTCTCATAACGGCTTTAGGACACCGTTTCTTAAATCAAGACAGTGCCTTTTAAGTTTGAATGCCTTTGAGAGGAGAAGGCAATACTGGCTTTGTCACCGCAATCAGAAACGCGAGTTAGAAGTATGCATGCTAATTGTCAAGACTGTTGCCACATAATTAGCATATATAGTCTGTATCCAAATTAAGAAGAACTCCCTTGGAAGCTTATTATGTCCTAATATATATACCCAGCACGTATATACATATAGCTGTGGTCTGACCCATCCTTGCATTTCTTAGCAGCTGCGAGAAGCTGTGTGAACATCAATGCTAATCTAGATTAACAATGTGTCTTCGGAAATCTGTCCCACGTATTAGACGCTAGGCAATGCACGAAAGAACTCCGGGCTGATGTAACTGTCTCTTTACTGAGAAACCCGTTAAGAGGAGAGATACCGCTCCACCCGTCCACATCCACCCTGACCCTCTAGTGCCTTTCTTCATGCTCTGTTCACCCGCAACCTTCGACGCTTCCGTCAAAGCTCCAGGTATGTGGCTTATGTTTTAACAATTGTCATGTCTTCTGTGCTGGTATCAGGCTAACACGCAGCCCACCCTAGGGACAAGGGCTTAACCCGGCCCTGCTGCATTTCGCCTTTGTGGGAAGAGCGCACAGGGGAAGGCGCAGTCTGTTCGGCCGTGTGTAACGAGCCCTGAGCTTCTGCATCCTGCCCGTTGTGCGGGACTGCAGTCAATCAGCCTTGAGGGAAGGCTAATACAAACGGTCAGCAGTACAGCTTGGATTTTATCAGACATTATTTCAGGGGTATAATTGCAAATACGGCAGCTGAACATCCAGCATGTGTCTTGGGACCGTGGGATCGGCAAAAGACAGACCGGTAGTATCCGCTGCTGCTTCCCACTTCTGCCTCCTCGGTTTCGTGTGGCTGGGGTCATCGCAACCTTGAAACATCTGTGTTATTTTTATTTGTATTCTTCTGTTAATGCTTTTCTTCGCACTTTTCAATAACATTCATTAGAAATTACTTGGGTTTTGCATAATAAAAATACTTCACACAAGTAAACAAACTTCAAATCAAAGTTGTTACAGAAACATTATACAAGCTGTCCTATTAATTACATTTCTGTGATTGTGTGACAAGGTAAAGCAAAGATAAGACTAGTCAAAAAAAGACCCTCAAAGACTGAGACCAGTCATTACAGGAAACATGAAGAGAATACAGCTCTCGTGCCTGGGTACCTTGGTGCCAGCTACCAGACAGACCAGCAGAATGTACAGCAGTCCATAAAACCACCTGACATAGATAAATTGAATATCCTGGAGATGAATTGCATTGTTCCTCTCTCTGAATTTGGACCTGATAATCCCAATATGCTCTGAGTATCACTGTTGAATGAGTAGCAGGTGCTCACCAGCTTTTACAAACAGGAGCTCCTTGTCTAAGACTCCCAAGTATTCGATAGTTTGGCCATTTCCTAATTAAACCCAACATGCTGCTGCCAAGATACTGCAAACAGCATTAGAGGTAGCCGCAATAAGCAGCTACTGGAAAATGATCTCTTATAAATAGTGGATAATACCAAGGATAAAGAGCCCTTAAAGGGGCTTGTTCACATGCACGCACAAACATACACGGCAGGTCAAAGCAGAGGACGAATCCCTCAAGGCTACTGAGACTGAAGCCAGCCCGGCCTTGCACAGGAGCTTCCACTCTTTGCTGAAACAATCCCCACCTATAGAAGTTCACACAGAGCAAAAATGAGCCATTGTCACAAATGGCATCTCAGTTAGCTCCCAAACTCTCTAGTCAGCTGAAATCAAGTTTTTTGGCATCATGCAGTTGTTTTTTCACAAGTTCCCTAAGTCTGAAGTATTCTTTCCAGAGTTCCCAAAATATCAGGTGTTAACCCATATGTCATCATCTCTTCTGGTGCATAGGGATTTCGTCATTTGACTTTTCACAGGTTTTTTTCATACCTATGTTTCATCTTTTAAAATCCAGGGTAACACAGAGGCTCATGTAGTGGTGTTTTTCATACAATTGGTCTCATCACATTTAGTTAAGCACTTAGTCTGGCTTCTTCATGTAAATACTGCATTCCTGCATAAAATTCCACAGACAGACAAATGCAGCATATTTAGTTTATCATGCAACTGAGTTCATTTCTCCTTATAATCCTATACCTTATTCTTTAACTCACAGTACCTCTTGTACCTTGATATTGAGAAACAAGCCTTAGATTAAGACTTTTAAAACACCTCTATATGTACAGCAAACACTTGCCAAAGACACTCTCTAGTCTCAGATAATACACTGTGGATAATCTTCCTATCTCTCTTTACACTTGTGTAATTCCACTGACTTTAAATAGATCTACTCGTTTCATGCAGGTAGAGAGATGAAGCAAGCCCAGTGGAGTAAGGCCAATCGAAAGCGTGTCATTCACTGAAGGATTAGGCCAACGAATTCAATGTATTATGTGTTACAGCAGCTCATTACTATTCCAAAACAGAGAAGCAGCATTCAATCCAAATGCTTTAGGAGAACTAGAAGTAGGAATAAAGAGAATTTATGCAGACATAAATGAATACAGGAGAGCCTCCAGAACCTGCACTTTGCAAACATACACCCTCTACAATGTTCACAAAAGCTGTTGTTTTTTCCACTTCTCCAGTAAGATTTAACGGCAGAAGCAATGACAGATCTTTCTGCCAAGCTTAATTATTTTTAAACCATGTGCTAAAGTCAATTTCCTAATGCATTGTGAAGCCATTATATAAACAATGTAAATCCAACAATTATTAATTACATTGTTTTTAAAAACTAGTCATTTTTGTCAGCCCGTGAACAGGGAGGCTGAGTGGACATGTGGCAGGGTCAGCAGCCTGGTAGTTAAAGGCGTTGGGGTTCAATCTTCCTTTTCAGCCATAGACTTTCTGGGCAAATCACTTATTTTTTCACAAACTTTACTTCCTCAGCTGTAGAATGTTGCAAGACAATTAAGTGAGATCCTTCGACACCAGGGTAATTGGAGAAGCAGAAGGATGGCTATTTATGCTTTCAAATAATACAATTAGTCTTAGATGTCCATCTATTTTTTATACTATTTTATTTGCTGCCTAATTTAACAAAGACCTGTGACTCTGAGTTAGGTTGCCCAGATAGTTCTATGTGTGTCACTGTGGTCTGGCTGTACCAAATTGCTATAGAATTAATGTAGACTACAATTACCACATGTAAGCATTAAAAAGGCAGTGCTTCAACATCCAATCATGGGGACACGCTGCTCTGTACAGGTTTGCTCCTCTCTAGTTCTTAGGATGACTGAAAGTAACACAGTCTTCATGGGCATAAGACAATGAAGGGCTGGGGTGAGATTCAACATTAAGCTGCACTTACACGTTTTTATGACTCGATTTACTATAATGAGAACACATAAAGCCTCCTGCATCTCACTGTAAGCACTGAGGCAGCTCTCAGCCCAACAAAGAGGTAAATCAGGATAATGCCACCACAGCGTCCCTCTTCTCCGTAATGGTCCGATGCCTTGAATAACAGAGGACAGGGGAATGCAGGGACACATCCCTGCTCGCAGTTGCTTATACACTAGAGCTGTGCCTCAGCAGCAGTCACACACCCTGAATGTTTTACGTGTGCCACCACGACGCTGCCCTTGAGTTCAACAGCTCATGGCGCTAACAGCATGGCTGCAGCACCAAGGAAGGGCAACATTTTTCTCTTACCTGAGTTGAACCAGGCAAACCACAGATTTTTCTCTGCTTCAAGGCTCCAGTTCAGAATGTCCTTTCTGTTTGGAAAGTCATTTACGTTGCGTAAGCATATGCTCCTCTGGAGCCCTCAAGTAATGAAAGAGGGAAACAGCACACTGGCAAAAAAAACGTGCAAATGTAAGTATCAGGCTCAGCTTGTCCCTACCTTTTAACAGTTTGAGTTGAAAGTCAGTCCGTGGTTCAGCCTGGGGCTGTTGCAGAGCCTGTGATGTCTACTTGAGGGGAAAGCAGAGCCAGAAACAGAGCCTTTCCCGTACCTTCTGGTTCCCGTCCTGTCAGATGCTGAGCACTCCCAACCTTCCCTGAAGCCACGACAACTCATCTGGCTTTCAGTAATAGTTGAAAGTACACTGATCCCCCTTCAGAGTAACAAATTCTACACTGGACTATGCTCCTTTATCAGTGTATTAAAACATATTACTCATGTAGTTGCCACTCAATGCTAGGCTAAAATCAATTCAGTCATGCATAGTCCAGCCACATCACAAGCAGTAGCAACACCAAACACTAAGGCTGTACAATGTTAAGAGCAAGATGATTTATTATATACTGAAGAAGAAAAAAAGAAAAAGAAAAACAAAATAATCATTTTCATCAACTACTCCCTCACAGGGGTCAGTACAATATAAAGAAAACAAGGACAAATGTACAAAACCAACCTGACAAGAAGGCTCTAGATGAAACATGTTCAAAGCACTTGCAAACGATGTTGCTGGACAGATGCAGAAGGAAATTAAATCAAGTAATATTTCCCTTGCAAAACACAGACTGAAAAACTGATTTTATTTTTTAAAATCCACAGTCCTGCCTTTAACTGCAGAAACTTCAGATAAAAAGATAACAGTTTTAGTTGTGATACATTTTTTAAAGGAGAGATTCCCAGAACTACTGTTTGACCGGGTTTAGTTGAAAGTGGATTTTATTTTTCACTTCCAACTTTACGCAGATGGTAAAGACGCCAGCCCAGCTAAACAACAGGAGCTTAGCCACTAACTTCAAAGAAACCAGGTCCATACATTTCCATTTTCTGTTAATCCTTTGGCAACCATGGCATTTGTTTTTCCACAATCAGTAACAGATGTCCATCTCATCCAGAGCATCCTTGTATACATGGTTGTAAAATCTTTTTTTTTTTTAAAACAAAACAACAAAAAACACCAAACAAAAACCACACATATGAGAAAACATCAGCAGTATGAAATTCCTGAAGGGTTTCAAGGCTTGCTCCTACTCAACTAAAGTCAATGCACTTCAAACTATTTTAGCTGGAGCAGGACCAAATCCTTACAGAACCAGATAAACATTCCTCAAAAAGCAAAACCTTAAGAGTTTTGTAACCCAAACATAGGAGTAAAAGACACATTTTAGCAATGTACCTTGCCTGGCCCTAGCCAGCATAATATATTCAGCTACTGTATTTCATTTACTCCTGACTTGGCCAAGATTCCCATTGGTTACAGTGAGAGGATTACTTAAGTAACACAGCAGAAGGACATCATGCATTAGTAAGCTAAAATATGAAACCGTGCTTATGGCAATAGCTTTCCCTTCTAATGCCCTATAATGGGCATCTAGAAAAGGAAAAAAGACAATAAGCTTTACAGAAAAAAAATTTTTTAAATAATCTGCATCTTGTTACGCTGATGACCGTTCTAAGCAACTCCACAGAATTTTTCAGGGTTCCTTTTGATGTACATGAAGAGAGCAAGTAGTCAAAGATAGACCAATGTTAGGCAAGATTATAACACATTTACTCATTAGTGCAGAAAGCAAAGTAACAGCTAATGCGTAATACAAACAAAATGGTATCACTTCCATTCTCCTCACGAATACATGGATTCCACATAGTTTAATTCCTTGCCTTAAAAGAAATGCTTAAGTGTAGTACGAACTTCATGTGTTTCTAAAAAATCATCCCGAGTTACCAAAGGAACCACTTGAGAAAAAAAAAAAAATTAGAAATGAACATTCAAGAGCAAGTCGCAAGGAAATCCCCATTTTGTTTGGCATGAAAAGAAACAAAGAAGATCCACTGTTTGGATTTGGGGTGGTTTTTGGTTGGGTTTTTTTGGGGAGGTTGCGTTTTGGTTTTTGGGGGTTTTTTTGCATCAAGGGAAAGAAAACAATGCATATGTGGGAGGGAAAACATTTTCACAAATGTAATAAATACCTGTTCTGATCCAAAAGCAAAGTGCGATGTAGAGTTCTCTATTTAAACAAAAACAAGCTACAGAATAATGCCTTAAATATTAACAAATCAATTAGTGGTCAGCACAGTAAAATAAATATGAACATATTGATTTATATTTTGTTTCTAGCAGCAAAGGTCATAAACCTACTGGCCAATGTAACAGCGTCATAGAAGTCCTGTTTCTTGGGTTTGGTACTTCGTTTAACATGAGAAAAAGATTCATTGTGTCTAGAAAAATGGTATTACAGCTGTATAGTATTCGCCCCAGCCCATCTACGTCAAATAGGGTTTGGCCAGGACATGTTTTCAACACGTGCTCTGAATACTGATTTCGAGAACAGCTTTCACAAAAAAAAAAATTAAAAAAATCAGGATCCACCCAGTTTCTCATGCTGACAAGTATGAGTTTAGAACGGCCTGAACCCTAATAAATTAGTGAGGTGGGGTGTTTTCTCTTTGCAGTCAACAATTTTCTATGCTGGAGGAAGAGCAGGAAGATCACAAACTGTTAAGCAATGCCAAAGAGGGAGAGGAAAGCTTTGGTGACTTGTAGAGAAGGGCCACAACAGAGCATTGGGGCAAAAAGCGAGTCCCAGCTGCTTCTCCCAGCAAGAAGTATCTTTCCTCTCATCTAGGAAACCTGTCCTACTCTTCTCCCACTGTCTGCTTTATACCTGCTATATAACCCACCACTCTGAAATTCTCAGGATGATGACATTAACTTGTTTTACTCCCTTGAATGAAACAAAGCAGACACAAGCCCTTCTGTTCAGGGCAGACTCAAGCCATTCCTCAAAACCAGACTCAGCCCGCAGGAACAGCTCCCTGCACCTCCCTCGCACACCCTCCCAAACGCACATGGGCGTGCTGCGGCACCAGCTGTTAGCGGGTGGTAACAGCACAGGGAGCAAACCCAGTTCTGACACCTCCAGCGGTCACTGGGAACACCAGATGACAAGCAGATCGCTGGGCTGGGAGCAGGAGCAGCAACTAAAGCAAAGTGGTGAACAGCTGATTTTTGGGACACATGAAAGCAGACAAAAATGCCTTCTTGGCACTAGCAAGAAGCTAGACAACACTGGTACCCACAGCTCCTCCAGCTCCTATTTCGCAAAGCATTGTTCTTCTGCTGCTAATTGGAGCCTGTGGGAAATGCCATGCTTTAATTTACAGCAAGAGGGATGTTTAACCACAATGCAGGGATCACTCTGGTGAAGCATATTATGGTAAGGCTCATCCAACTCCCTCTGTCCCCGCACAGTGGTGTCAGACTAGCAAAACAAAAGACAGAACACAAAGAGAAAACCAGAGCCCCTTCTCTGACTGCAAAAGTTGAGGGGAAAAGGCTGACGAGAGATTTTTGCAAGGGGAATGTTCTTCCAAGGCTGCACAGACGGTAGCCAGGGCCAGGAAAGCACAGAAGAAACAGACATATAGGCTGTCAAAACTGCTCAGCTAGTGCTTTGCCACCTGGGCACCTGTCCCCCTACCTTCCAATGCCCTCCAGTGCACAAAGCCTATTTAACTGGGCTTTGCACAAAGGAGGGGAGGGAATCCTATTCAAGAGGACATCCATTGCTCTGCCTGTATCTGCAGGGTAATGAGCAGCATGGAACGACGCAGGGGGCTTTCAACTGCCGTGCAAGAGCACACCTTGCCTGGACATAGGAAGGCTGCGTTCAGGTTGCACGGCTACCTGATGCTCAGGTAGCTAAAGACCATAATACTCGAGTTGTGAGGAGCAGCAAAGTGCAATAAACCTTTTTGAGGTGGGCTAGAAAGATGAATAAGAACTATCTGGATTTTTTGTTAGTTTACTCATTTTTCAAGGCAAGCAGAAAGTCTTTCTAGAATGCAAGAGGCAGGATCAGAATGGCAAAAAAAAAAAAAGGGGGTGGGGGAGCTACCTTCAACGTTACGCACTAGGTACAATTGATCCCTGCTAAAACGCTACTGGAACTAATGGAGCGGCATCTAATTCAACAGACTGCCTAAACAGGAGTGAGAGACAAGCCATGGTGCTTCCTTTACCCCGCCCTGCACCTGCCACTGAAGTCGATGAAGCTGTACCAGGGTACAGCTGTAGCAGCACAGTGGTGAGTCAGGTCCAACGGAGGTTACCTACATGCTGTACTTGCCACTGGAGACAATGTTTTAGAAACACCGAACTTGATTCCAATCACAGCTCCTCACATCTATCTGAATGAGCAGAAAAATAAATGTCAGCCCTACTTCTGCTCTTTATCCCTTTCCTACTTTTGCTAAGGAAGATCAAAACAGACACACACCCTTTGGGTTTGTCTATGCTTACAAAGTTGCTTAACAAGTTTCATGAATACTTCTGCATGGCCAAAAAGCTGTTACTCAAACAATCATCATCCCTGACATTTACATCCCACCTAATGTTGGATTCTTTATGGTCCCTAAAACGGTGAAGTTCACTTCAAGGAATGGAATTAAAACCCATCCTGAGATTGGAAAAGAAAGACGGGAAAAAATTAACCCAAGATCGGTAGCTCTAGTCCAAAGGAGCATTTCAGCTCTCCCCTATAACACCCATTGGGCTTTGTCCAGGGAATGACATGGAAGTGGGACATCCTGATATCTGCTTCCCAAGGTCCAGGTAGCCCTGCTCTCCCAGAGCAATAGAGCTAGAGGTCAGAGGTCAACACTTGCTGTCTTCTACATCACTAGGTGAAGGAATTATAGCTGATCGCTCTTTCCAACCTCTTCTCAACCCCACCCAGTCTAAGGCAGAATCAGAGCAGAGCACAACTCATCTGAGCAGGTTTCCTTCCCAATTCACTTCACTGAGCGACTGAGATCCCCACAGACTCTTCAGGGAGATGAGCTATACCCATGGTGCATTAAGGTGCCCAGCCAACAACACTGATAATCTTTCTTCATTGTTAACTGGTAGAAGAGACTATTTCTGAATGGGGCTAATCAGCTGATATCCAATGTCAGATGCTCAGAATGAAATCTGCATCGCAGAGGAAGCAGTAGGAGGCAAGACCCTCTAAGGAGGAGAGGTATGCACAGCCTTTCTACAAGGATGTGGAAAGAACCTACTCTGGCTATAATGGGGGCCACAAGCAGCAATTTGTGGACGAGTACACCACCTAATTGACACATTCACAGAACTGATTCCTGCCCCGCTTTTACAAACTGCCCAGAGATTCAGTCTGCTGTAGGGAGGCATTCTGGAGCACTGCTCTGTGGTATGCAAAGAGGGGGAGTGTGCTTTGCACATGGTCCACCTGTGTGGCAGAACCACAGAAGTTCCCAGCACTTCTTGGGCTTTGCATATTCATGCAGAAGGCTGGGGAGAAGACAAAGTCCTCCCCGCCACTCAACACAATGAAGAGCCTTAGATAATTAGCAAACAAACATCAAAAACACTTCATGTCCTGCACAGCGTCATCCTGCCAACTATGACAGAAAAAAAATCTAACCATACCATTAAGTTTGCAGGTGTTACATGTATAGCTCGAGAGCATACTCCTATCAAATGGAGCACAAAGCAGGGCATGTGGCAAACAGCAGGCAAGAGACAAGCTGCTCTATTTGCAAACTACTACCAAGGGTGGCGCGTCATTGTACATAGCCTAGGTTCTCCATCTCATTCCTATACCGCTGTTCCGACACCTTGCTTTTATGCTGTTTGCTTTCTAAGTGCTGCCTGAACTCCATCTCCTCGCTGGCCCCGGCGTTGCACATGGAGCAGTAGAACTGGCCACTGGGGGTGACGCACATGGCCAGATCCCGAGGAATCCTCTGGCGTGAGCGGGGATTGAAGTAAGGACCTGAGGAGTCAACAGAAAAGCCTGGTTTATCTGTAAGAAAGAAAAGCTTGAGGCAGCTCAGTGACAACTTCTAAATCCAACGAATGATTCAAAAGCAGCCAAAGATTAGCTTCTTTAACTGATTAGAGTCTGAACCCTATTTTCCCACATGACTTCTCTGCTGAGATCCAGATTTACAGGGGTGTAGCACACAGGGGAGCAGTACTTGTTGGTATTTTCTAAAGCAGTAGAGTCGGCTTAGTGCCCCAGTTCTTAATAAGAATCAACCGGGCTTTGAAAATTACGAGTCTAATAATTTAAACGATGAATTAATCTTTTTTTCTCTTTAACCTTCCAATTCCAGAATTAGAACAGTCTTTTGGTTAGAATAAGCTGCCTCAGTTTAAACTTATGACAAAATTATATTTAATAGAACTCTAAAAGATTTATCTTTTCCACATGACAGTGGTTAGAAGGACACGATTAAACTAAGCTTCACCAGGAATCAAGGTTTCAGCTAATACGTGCTCATAGCACAACTTAAAATGAAAAAGAGAAACAGATGCTGGGCTGGACACTATAAAACACAGTTTAAATCATAGTAAAGAGCCAAAGTTAGTATCTAACACCTGAGGAAGGACTTTACTCTAGGAACAGATGGTCTTAGAGGGAGGCTAACATGCTCTCTCATTCTGGTCATGCGAGTGCAAGTACAGGTTGATGTGCTACAGTAGGAGTCAAAGCACCTGGCCACTTGCCAAGAAAATAAAGCAGGAACACTGTCACCACTTAGAGCAGCCTTAGAGACAGGCAGATGGTAAATTAAGTTACAAACTGAGAAACCGAACTAACAAGCAGGCTGACAAAACAAAGCAACTTTAGCAGCTGGCAAAACATGTAGACACGAAGGATCAGCAGAGCTAGGACCAGCTCCTTTCACAACCTGTCTCTGCTAAAACAGACCTCAGAAACAGAAGGAAAACAAGTCTGTTTATTACATATTATTATTCCAACTATAGAACAGATGCAAGCTCCCAGTTACCTGTGTTGTTTTGAACTGTATACATATTTCTTCTGTTCTGCATCATCTTATATTCATTCCCTTCTTTTCTTGCCCTTCGTTTGCCTAGTTCTGATGCATCCCTGAAGATTAAACAAATATGAACAGCTGCAATTCAGAGTTTTCTGAGAAAAAGACTGCCAGAGACACTGCCACATGCTTTCAGCCTGAGCGCGAAGTTGAACAATACCTACGAGAATGAGTTATTCTGTGCTTCTGCAAGACGCAGCCGTTTGGCATGATTTTTCCCTTGGTAGTGAGCCTGTGCCACAGCCGGAGAACTAAATGAGGCATCACAAAGCTTGCAGTAATCATTCTCTGTGGCCAAGATCACTCGGCCACCTGGTTTACTGGATCCCATCTAGCAGCAAAGGGAGAGACAGCATGTGAAACACAAGAAGGTTAAATCGTTGAAATATTTGAATCACAGAGACCGAGACCAGTACCATCTTCATCAGGCAGCAAGAGAGCTGGAATTAGAGCATATGGATTAAGACATTCTCAAGTGCTCCACAAACTGTTCTTACAAGAAGTTCATTTTCCCTGCCTCAGCCTCCAGGAGAATCTGCAAATTTCTTGAGATATAGACAAATCCCTGGCCTCAGATGGAGAAAAAAGGCAATCTGAACAAACACCCTGTACCTCTGCAATAGCAAGGCTTGTTTACTTCTCATCAGTGATTTAACTCCTCTATTCCTGACTGCTGGGAGCTGATGAACAGTGACTTCCACACTGAGGAAGACCCACGGAACGGTAAAGGTTCTCCTCTCTCCTGTTTACAGCAAACGTACTTAATCTCTCCACAGTACCCTGACCACACTAAGGGATAAAAAAACCCAAACAATAGTAGAGCTGCCAAACCTCTGATCCTTACCCTTCAGACACTTGGATCAAGAGTTCAAAGGAAGGACCCAGCCTCACATGAGTAGCTCCTGCCGTATGAAGGATACCTAGCCTGTCTAGTCAGACCACACACTGATCAGGGCAGCAACCACATCTCCTCAGTGTGTATCATCCACAGAAAAGTGCTTTGTAAACAGTGCAGCAGCAGTGATTCATACACCCGTGTCACTGCGGCACTTGCCAAGTTGAGTTTCTTTCACATCTCCTTTGATACTGTTCAAGCTTATAGACACATACAATTCTGACTTTTACATTACAATATGAATCCTCACAGGGACACAGAGTGGTCTTTTTATTGCCATGGATCATTTTCTCTGTTAAAAAAACGCATCAGATACCCTAGCAGGTGCGGGACCCGCATCCCACTACCTAGGACTGGACTCCATGCCCTCTCAACTCAGTCATGAGCTGCAAAGTTATTTTACATGGGACTGAGTCTCCCTCTGGCAGCTCTGACAGCGCATAGAACAGCCTGCCACTTATGGCAAACGCTTTTGCTTTTCTAGACAACAGAGGTTTATGCTTTGGGAAATGACAGGCACAGCTTCGATCCCTGCAGCCCAGCTGCGGTTCCCTGCACAGACACATGCAAGAGCCAGGTTAGCTGTTAAGTCCCACGACAATCAGAAACGATGAATTCTAGAAGAAAGCAAAAATCATCTCTTTTGCCTCTAATGTGCCCAACACAGAATTAATCTGGATCACTGAGGGAACAATCCATTCACCCTACACACAGGAATGAGCACTTCAAAAGGAGCAACAAAAGAGGAATTAGCTAACAGCCCTGGGCAACGGGTGTAGGAGCACCTAAGCACTTTTTGCAGGCAGGCTTCCATCACACTATGGAGGGATGACTGTGCAGAGCAGATGCCACACTCTCTGTCCAAATCCAGCTCCAGCAATGCTCATTTTATACCTGCCCTCAAACAGCCATAATCAGCAGCAGATCGGACTTACCTAGGAATCAAAGTATTTGCTATGCAGAAATAGAACATTTCAAGTCCAATATTCCTCTGCAAGGGCAGATCAATATCTGCATCTTCAAAGGAAAGCAAACAGCTCACAACAGGTCATTTCCACCATCCTGTGCCATCACAAGGAAAATTCTCTCCCAACTCCTGCAGTAATCCTCAAAGCATGAGATCTAGTTACCCTTATTGGGGGTTAGGTGACAAGTAAGCAGCATGATCTCAGTCACCTTCCCATGCCTTACCTGAGCTGGAAGGGAGACAACCTGAGGTGGGGCAGGCTCAACCGAATTACTCATTCTGGCAGGTGCCGGGCAGCTATTGGCAGCATAGTAATTTCGGAGTTTCTTACTGTGGTTTTTACCCTGGAAAGAGAACCCAAATTAATCACTGTCCTAAAAAGAGTATCTTACACTGAAAGTAAAAGGATCCAGAGACCAAAATAAGAAAGTGGCCATGAAGATGGCACCTCAGGTAAAGAAGCTGTCACTCAGAAAATAAGTTCTGGACTTGAGAGATGGCATCCCTCCCTTTCTCTAAAATGCTCATCACCTAGCATGATTTGGCCTCATTTTCAGCTGATTTTCCCAAATGAGTAAGTTTCAATTAAATCCTCAATCTGTTTCCATTTCACTTAAAACTAGCATTTTGTATTTTAAACATGAAAGGTTACCTGCTTTGCATTGCTTTGTGACAACCCTGAACGAACACACACACACACACACTTCTCTTCATGAGTTAAAACATGAGATTGAATCTAAAAAACCCTGCTTCATATTTTATTTTCTCTTGGAAAACATATACTATAACTCTTTTTGGTGTTTTGAAAACCTGATAGAGCTACATGAGAGTATATATATGCCTTGTTGTTATATACTAAGGCATACGCATAAATGCAAGTTATGTACTATAAATGTACTGCCATCCCCTCACGGCAGAAATACTGCAGAAATCACACGTTGAAGTGTAACACTAATTCAACCCACCCCTTCACTGGCATGATACCACTTTTTCAGGGCCAACAGCAAATCTGAGATCTGGGTCTGGTATCCTGAAGATATGAACAACCACCCTTTTGGATCTGCTGGTGGCAAAAGTTACTATCTCCCCATCTCACACAAATATACCACTAGTAAGAGAGTGTACTAGTAAAACGGGGTAACAGACTATGACATATTTGATCTCTCAGCAAAGAATCATATGAAAATAGTCCTCAACCTATTTCAGACAAGTCACCCAGACCAGCTTGAACAAAATTAATTTGGTTTGAGCTGGCTTGGTAGCACTGTCCAAAGCAGATGAGAAATAAGAGAAATACAACTTTGCATAAGTGGCCCCATCAGCAGGTCAGTTGTGTGCATAACCTCAGGAAGGAGGCAGTGATGGCAGCAACTCCCTTTCCTAACTGCACTGCTGGATCCAGCAGAAAACATCTGTCCAGCCCTTAGTACAGAGGCCTTACAAAATCACGCCTGTGTAATCAGAAGTTCTGTTTTCTTGGACGAGTGTACAGGTGGAAAATAGACTGTATAAAACAAAAGAAAATTACGAGTATCTGCCTCTTCACCCATGCCATCTCAGTACTACTTCTCTGTCCCTGCGGATAAAGTTTCACAACATGCTCCGGGGATGACATCTTAAACGAAAGCACTGCAGCACATCTGGACGAACAGCAAGTTCAAGCAGGGTGAAGACACATCTACAGAGTAGTTCTAGCCACAGCTTCCAGTCCATTAGCTGGTGCAGAGGTAGCTTCCGACAAGCTAACTCAAACGCTGCTGCTGGTGTGCAGCCACCTCAGCAAAGCACTCAACACCCCCCTCGAGAAGCTCAGTTAGTCCTCGTGCATTACCCACACGTAGCTCCGGGCTACCCCAGCAACGCCACTGGCAGTGCACGCGCTGGCACAGGTATGTCTACACAAGCTGCAGACGCAGCAGCCCCGAAAGCCGTGCCTCCTGCTGCTCTCCTTACCTGGTAATGAGCCTGGGCTTGTTGTGCTGAATTCAGAGTGACATTGCAAAGCTTACAGCACAGAGGCTTACATAGTTCTTCCAGCATAGGGTCCTGCTCCACCACCTTTGCAAGCTCTTCTTCTTGTGTGTGATGAAAGGAAGGCCCCAGTCCGAGAGATTTTGGTGGGGACAGTGGTGAGCTGGCTCTTGGCCTTGTAGCCACTGACATAGGAAGAGATGAAGGCTTCTCAGGACGAGGAAGAAGTCCTGCTTGCTGTAGAAGAATCATTGGCCAGGAAGACTGTGAGCATGCTACTTCTGAAGGATGAAGAGTCTTCTTCAGATCTAGACCAAAGAGACACAAATGCTGAAATATGCAGCGCTACAACACCGACAATCCAGGGCACAACTTCGGTAACTTCATTGCCTCTATTTTACACCTTTTCACAATGCCAAGCAGGATGAAGTCAGTTTATAACACCCTACCCCACAGCAGTGTTCCAGCCAACCAGGGCCAGTTAAAAGACGAAATGGATTGAAGTTCGAAATGTAGTTGTTAGTACCCCATGGCACTCTCCTGGACAGGTGAAGAGTCCTAACCACTGACAGTACCTGACCCACAGCATGCATGCCCCACTGCTCCTCAACCACTAGAAGATGTGACATGTAACACACACAGAGCACATACAGCTGTGTCAGTGGGAAGGGGAGGGATATAACGTCAGCCCCGTCCTCTTCTGACAGCTTAAGAACAAGCTCATGCTCCAAGACCTAAACAAATATTACAATCTATTACTGCTACTGATGACTTAAAAAGAACCCAAATATTTCAGAGCAGATTTTTCTTATACATAGGTAGATATAAAATGGATACACATACACAAATACATCCCTCAAATATTGACAAAGACCTTCTTGAAGAAAAGACACTCTACAGTTAACTTTTCTCAAGTGAGTCAACAAAAACCAGAGTGAGAACCAACGTGGGCACACGTTGTTGTGCGCTGTCAGCTCCCAATGGTTCTCCTCCATGGTCTTGTTGAATGACCTTGAGCTATTTCGCATGTTTCCTATACGAACTACAACCAATGCAACATTTAAAGCTCTATCTTCTTCTTCTGCAAAATGGAGAGCTTATCCCATATTAACCTTTATTCAATTATTTCTCAGTTAATTCAAGTTTTTAGAACAAACCCTAGGTTTCCAACAACAGGTTCTGAGAAGCTTATTTAATTAAAGTTTATAAATCACATCTAAAGCCTGGGATGAACATTCCTAGAATAATGCAGAGCAGTGATATTATGAATCAAGGCACAGCCTCTTTTGTTAATTTCTCATTAGTTTCTTATCGTAACAAATCCTGTTCACTGCTACACTGGGATCAAGAGAAGCATTATCTTGGCCTTTGCAGATCACTTCCAGCTAAGGCTGCACTGGTAGCAGCCATGTTTATGTTATGGGCTTTGTTCATTTGTTCAAGCAAATAGTGAGCCACATCTACATATTAAAATAACACTTCTGGAAAATTAAGGAAAGGTAAATTAAATGCCACATAGGAACTTCATTCCTAAGTCACTTTTGAAAACAGAATTTGACTTCAAATGCATTTAGGAACCTGGAGAAGCAGACAGCATTTATCTGGGATAACTTCTGGGATTTTCAATCTGCTAAAATTAGCAGGAGATAAATACCTTGCTATATTCAAGCTCTGGAAAATCCCAGTTGATGCCTGCATTTTTAGGTACTGTATTACCATTGAAAGTCTGGCCCCAGAGAGGTCTATGTTCTGTTAGGAAAAATAAAAAATAATTGAAAAAGAAAAAAAGAAAATCACTAGGATTAAAGTGCTCAAGTGACACAACCATTTCTGAAATGTCGACCTCTAAAAACAGACTTCCAAATAATACCAGATTGGAGGCAGTTCAGTGATTACTAGTAACTAAAGGTAATGAGAAAAAAAAAAAAAGGAGCAGCATGCATTGCCTTAGAGACAAGCTTTTAAGACAGTAATAGAGCTAATATAGAGTTTTCATCTTTTTAGACAGCCCTCCACCACCCAGGTTCTGTGAAATTCCAGGAGAGCTATATCTAATATGATGTCACCATGAAAACAAATTCAAAACTGGTATCAAGGAAACTAACCAAAACAAGATAAAATGGAATGCACCACAAAGCAGTAAGAGGAAGCACAGGAACGGCATGGTACAAATCATCCATCAGCAGTGTAAATTCTGTAGCGTTACCTAACTGCTCTCCAACTTTCAGCATACGTGTTCCTGGTTAAACAAAACCATGGAAAAAGATTTTGCTATCTTTAGTTTCCTCAAGCAGTAGTCTGTAGACAGTCTAATTAATTTCATCGGGGCTATAGCTGGAACAAGTTCACATTCATGATGGTTAAGTATCTCATAACACAGGCCTATCAAGGCAGTTTAGATCAACTATGCAAGCAGGTAAGCCTGCCATCCCATTTCAGAGTTTCATTTCAGCACCATAATGGGCCTCTTACCTTAAAATGGGAGTAAATTATAGCTAAATACTTCATAGAGCAATATAAATACATCTACAGTAAATGGCAATCGGGATCTATCTGCTTAACTTTGCATAAGTGTTTGCTGAATCAAGCCTTCCATATGCAACTGTCACGGATCAGATTTATCATACACAAGATAGGACACAGTGCTTACAGGTTCTACATCCACAGGGGAAAAGGTATAACGCAATATTCTTAGAAAATCTTTAATTGTAAATTCATTTACTGTTTCTTAAAGTAAACAGTAGTCTCAAGACAAAATTAAGGCTGCATGGGCAATTTTAAAATTAGAACTTCTTGACCTGGCATAGGCAACTCTGATTTTCTTTTTCTTTTCTTTCGATGGTGATCTTTCATCACTGAAATTGCTCAAATTATGTTGATTTCCTTCTTACAGACATTATTTAAAAGGGAAAAAAAAAAAAGAATCACTCAATTCAGCTACAGGTACCCTATCCAGGAGAAGGGAACAAGACATCTTTGGCTTTCCCTTCACAGGAGAAGCTGCAAAATCTTTACGCTACAAAATAGCAAAGGAATGAGGAATCTCTGTCACTAAGGACTCATAACGGTACAGCCCGAGGCAGGGTAAGGACCTGTAGCTCGCCAGGGTGAGCTGAGGAGACATTCTGCCTCAAGACAGCTTCTCTCAGATCTCAGCCATGCCTCCTCCTCCACGCTGTACGAGCTAGGATGCACTTCCACCCCATGCTAGTTGTCCTCAGGTGGGAGCAAGGGGGACAAGCACGCAGCCCTCCTCACTACTCACAGGTTGGGGCATCCCAAGGGCAGCACAGGAGGAAACGCAGCTTCCATGCCCCGAGTACCACAGCCTGGCAGTACCCAGACACTGCTGGTGGCACAGATAACAGGCAACAACCCCTCCAGCCATCAACAGCATAGTTCTGGGAAAGGAACTGGTATGGCCTCAAATCCGAGCCATCTGATGGGGAAGGCACACACACAACGTGACCTTCCTTGACCACAAGCATAAACCACAGTGAGACATCTACGTGCCACGTGTTCCCACAAGAATTAATTTTTAAATACAGTGGAGGCAACTAATAACAGTGACAGAAATCTATAAAAATGATTAATAAGTTGTGGGTTTTGGGTTGTTTGGTTTGGTTTTGGTTTTTTTTTTGTAAGACAGGAAGCATTTCTTCTCAAGTCCACTTGTATCTCAAAACCTTGCCATCACTTAAGCTAACTTTGCCAAAAAGTTTACCTTTGGCCATAGGCTTGGCCTACAGAACTCACCCGGAGAGGCAGGGTCATTTCATAATGCTGCAGGGATTGAAGACAGCGCACCAAAACAAACACGCACCACACACAATTCCACCTTAAGATTCAGGGCCCACTAACCCTCTGCTGATGAGGATACATATTTGGGAGCCCAGAAAGAGAGGGCATTTGTCATCTCTTACATCAAGGGGGTATCAGAAACCAAGGCGTCCATCCTGACATCCTAGCAGACATTTCTGCAAAGTTGCATGCCTTGCAGTGCTGGTGATGCGAGTCTAAAGGAAAAAAGAAAAGCCCTAGTAGCCACCCCCTTGGAATAGCCGCAACCTGAGCAAGAACTCAGGGCACCACCACACGGTTTTGCAAACGCAGAAACGAAATCAGCACGATGGGGAGGCAGATACAGACATCCCCATCGCGGAGGGAGCTTAAGCACCCCCCAACACGGCAGAAACACTGCAAGCCCCCCCGCCCCGTAATACCGCACCGACAGGCCAAGCCAGCCCCCGACCCTGCTAAAACCCCACCGGAGCCGGGGCCGGGGCCGGGGCCGGGGCCCCCCCAACCACCCCCCCGGCCCCCCGCGCACCCAGGCGGCACCTACCGCGCCGGCGGGGGCTGCGAGCGGCGGCGGCGGCCCCGGCCCCCCCTCGCCGCTTCCCCCCTCCCCGCGCAACTCCAGCCGGTGCCCGAGGCTGGAGGAGGGCCGGGGCCGGCGGGCACGGCCGGGACCAGCTGCAGGAAGTGACCGCAGAGCGCCGGGGCGGGGCCGGCGGCGGCGCGGACGGGCCTGCGGCGCGGCGGGCCCGGGGGCGCCGGAGCCCGGTCCCCGTCCCCCAGCGCTGCCGGGTGGATTTATTCCTCCGTGCCTCGCCGGGCGCCGGCCAGTCCCGCCTGGGCGAGAGCTGCCATGAAATCAGCGGCTGCCCCGTTCGCACCGGGGTTTACCTTCCGTGTGACCCTGGCGCACCGCCGCCCCCCCCCTCGGGGTTTTTTTCCCCCTCCAGCTGCTGCCGCTTCGGATCTGGCTCCTTCTGAAATAATCCCCCAGAAACGCGCAGTCGTTGAAACACGTTTTTTGGCGTGACGGGCTCAAACCTGGTTGAAAAGTTGCTCCTAACACCTGACTGCTCGGTCAAATCCCAAGTGGTGGTTTTGCACAAGGTCTGTTAAATCTTTTATTTTTGGTGGTTATTTTTTTTTTTTTTCTCTAGTGCCTCCTGTTTTTGACAGCAGAAATAGCAATTAACCTGGGTTTGCATGTATATATAAATGCTTTCAGCTTATTCGTGCTATTTGTAGCTAAAGTGAGTTAATTTCCCTTCCGGGGGCAGCAGCGTGGGCCTCCCCCCCATGGTTGGGCCGCCCTGTTGCAAAGCGTGTGGAGCTTCTGTTG